>NC_136063.1:366004494-366608244 GCF_964261635.1 Lissotriton helveticus | reverse complement strand
AAATTCCAGACCAACATATATCACCAAAAGAGAACAATCGTTAAAATGCTCCAAGACCCTCTTATAGGCGAGCCACGAACTCTCTCACAGGCCATCCCATGGTCCTGTTCTGGTTGGGCCGGGTATCTGGACACGTCTCCGGACCCCTAGCTTACCCAGTTGCTCCCAGAGTTTTCCTGGAGAGAATGCGGCCGAGCGAGCAACACCGTACTCTGCTAAGGCATCAGATGCAGTCTTAATTATTCACCAAACAAGTCCGTGAGGTCTCTACTCGTGCAGCCCCTTCGCCACAATGATAGATCCCCAGATTCCCATGTGGTCCGGCTTCCCCGGCCACCTTCAAACAATTACAGTTAACTGGTATTCAAAAAGAAACACTTCCTCTAATGTGTGTTCTTATCCAATTCAATTTCAAGTATCACTCACCTGGTGCACTCAGGTCGATTGCGAATTCTCCACTGCCGACATTTAAACAGACCGACACAGTCTGTTCTTCTCTCGGGTTAAGCCCGTAGGACTCCGGCGTAGGGTCTTCAACGACTGGGAGGGATACTGGACTCGAGAGGGGAATGGCTCGTTTTCATACCGCAAACGGGTGTCTCAAATCAGGATCCTCTTTCTGTCCACCCACTCGGCCAGAACTCCTCCTTGTCCCACTACTCCTGTTTACAGGAGGGGACGACCCTATCGCGGAGTCCCGGCGGAGTCGCCAACTGTTGGGATCAAAATTATCTTAAAGGGTCACACTTACCAATAACCCAAATATCAAAGAGGATAAATAGTAATTCAGTCTGCAATGGAGAAGATTCAATCGTTTATTCATCAAACACAAACCCTGACAGGGGAGCCCCAGTCTACACAACCTCGAAGGTGCACAGAAGAGACTGCTAGCATATTCAAAGTACAGAGCATATATACGTTTCACACATTTTAGATGACACCTTACAAGGAAAAACACAGTTTGTCAGTGGGCCAAGAGGAATACCCATATAAGGCACAATTGATTGTTAGTATCCTGAGCCTAAACTATTCCGGGGGCAGGTCAGCCGGGTGCCTCCTAGTCTATCTCGAGCCAGGGAGGACAAGAACAGGCTTTGTGAGAATGTACGCATCCCGCAAGGAAAGCAGGTGCGACCTTGAGTTTCCCCTGCGCTACCAGTTAGCAGACATGATCCGCAGTTTAGCTGACGTCTGGGTTTCGGGTAAAAGACATAATCACGTGATGTAGGGGAAACAGCCTTTCTGCACGGAGAAACGAAACAAGATGGTTTCAACCGTACCAATTGCATTAACACGTAGAGGGTGAATATTAGGTTGCTAAACGTATATATAGTATACTAATTAGTCGATTATGTGTTTACAAATTTATATTGGGCACATTAGGCCAATAATACATGATTATATAAAATACGATCCCTACAGAGGTCAAAAATGATACAACTAAAAAAAGAATCATTATTAGGAAATGTATTCATGCAATGCATTTGAGAAGCAAATCTCCTACTTACTCACTCTATGTATCTCTCCCTCTCTACCTATTTCTCTTTCCAGTGTAATTTGTTGGCCTGCAGCTATCTTCCCTTGTGATATCTCAAGGAGGAACTCTGTGCTTTACCACATCTGAGGCCAGAAGTAGGACCCTATTTTGCATGCGCAAACGGGTTTGCGACCCGTGTGCGCATGCAAAATCTAATAGGGCAATATACAATCCCTATTTAGCTAGTTGCAATTTAATTGTGACTAGCTAAATAGGAATTGCGATTCGATATTAGGAAGGGGCGTTCCAATGGCGTCCCTTCCTAATAGCGAGTCAGAGGCCTATGTAGGAATGTTTTGCAATTGGCGGTCGCAAAACACTTGCAATTTACCGTCATCTTCAAGAGCGTGGTAAAGCACTCTAAAATGGGAAGGGGTCCAGAGAGGACCTCTTCCCCTTTGCAAATGCAGGGGAAAATATTTTTAGGGGCAGGCAGTGGTCCCAGGGAACACTACCTGCCCTTAGAAAATGAAACGAAAATGTAAATTTTTTTTTTTTTAAATGTATCTCGTTGTCCTGTAAGGAAAACGCGCTATATTAAAAAAAAAAAAAACCTCTTTATTTTAAAGCAGTCTCAGACATGGAGGTCTAAAAAAAGCATCTTCTTTTTAACCCCTTCCACGCTGATGACGAGCTGGGCTCGTCATGGCGTAGCCTCCTCGCACGCTGATGACGAGCCCAGCTCGTCACGTAACATGCGCTTTAAAAAATCTCAGCGTACGAGCGGAATTCCGCCCGCACGCATGCGGTTAACTTCACTGTTGCACAGGCAATCACTCACCCCCCTCATAAAGGATCAGCTTGGTGCTGCGACGACAGAAAGCTGCTAACTGAGACATGAGCAGCATGTGAGTAGACGGATGCGTGGTGGGGAAAAAACGTAGCTCTCTGCTACCTGTGTGCCTGAAGTAGCACGCCAGAAGGCTTAGCACTCTATTTTTAAAAAAAGCATCTTCTATTTAACTTCACTGTTGTACAGGCAATCACTCATCCCCCTCTCACCTGTGTGGAGCGTCGCTTCTCCCGGTCCACCGCAGCTTGTGCTGATTGTGTGGAGGGAGTTCTGGCGACCGAGCTCTCATCGTACCCTCACTTCCTTTGGCCCGAGTTTGGCAGCCATTTTGGGGTTAGCGCTCTAGTGTTTGGCAGACTCCGGCTGACATAAAGGATCAGCTTGGCGCTGCCGCGACAGAAAGCTGCTAACTGAGACATGAGCAGCATGTGAGTAGACGGATGCGTGGTGGGGAAAAAACATAGCTCTCTGCTACCTGTGTGCCTAAAGTAGCACGCCAGAAAGCTTAGCTCTCTATTTTTTAAAAAAGCATCTTCTTTTTAACTTCACTGTTGCACAGGCAATCACTCACCCCCCTCTCACCTGTGAGGAGCGTCGCTTCTCCCCGGTCCACCGCAGCTTGAGCTGATTGTGTGGAGTGAGTTCTGGCGACTGAGCTCTCATCGTACCCTCACTTCCTGTGGCCCGAGTTTGGCGGCCATTCTGGGGGTAGCGCTCTAGTGTTTAGCAGACTCCGAAAGGCAAGCCCGTCTGCGCCTGTCCGCGCTCTGGCCGGGCTCAGGGCCACCCCCCCTGCTCGATCCACCCCGGACAAACAAGATATCTGTTATAACAGGGAGACACTTCTGGACCCTGATTCTCTAGGAGGAAATGCAGTCTGCCCACGAGCTGCACCTAACACCAAATACACGGGCGAAAACCCCTGTCCCAAATGTCTGACCCGCCTGCCACATATAAACCCTCTTCAAATTAGTTTACTGCCACGAGCTGACCAGTCTAAATCATCAGGAAATGAGGCAGCGGCATTATCTAGGGAGGCTCAACACAACCATACTCTGTCAGACAACACACTCAAGCCAGCATACAATATGAGGAATAAGGGCGGGCTGAGCTGTGGTCTGCTCAATGTTAGATCTCTTCCCAAACATGCAACCGAGATACAGCTACTAATCGAGTTTAACAACTTGGATGTCCTGTTTCTGACAGAAACATGGATGGTGGCAGGACTGGAATCAGAACTGGGTCCAGCTTGCCCGGTGGGATACAAGGTCCTCCATAAACCCCGGCTCAGGGGACGAGGGGGAGGAACTGGAATCATTTTCAGGGAAGAATTGAACATTAATATGCTGGACATAGACGAAATATTCTGTGCAGAGTTTCTTGGATGCTCAATAAAAAATGACTCAGGTCACTGCCTAACCGGCATGGTGTGTTACAGACCACCAGGGGCCATCAATGCCTTACAACAGCAGGAATTGATTGGCGTTATTAATAATATGACACTCACACACACCAGACTTTTAGTACGGGGGGATTTTAACCTATGGACAAATGGCAAATTAGACACGGCCTTTCATAACATCACACAGTTCTGCGCCAATCTAGGACTCAAACAATGGGTGACCACATCCACACATAGGAAAGGTAACATTTTAGATCTAATCTTCGCAGAAGAGGATGTCATGGTCATGGGAGAAATCCTACCAATAGGATGGTCAGACCACCACCTAGTGACATTCAATGTCCAAGCCTTGAACAACGCAAGGCCCAGGGCCAAACAAATCAGGACCTTCATTAGTCGAGACTGGTAAGGGCTATCTAAAAAGGGGAAAACAGGCGACCCCCTGTTCCAGTTAGAAGCCCTCTTTAACCCAGAGAGCAACATCACAGAGAACTACTGTACGCTCTGTGAACACGTGACCATGAAACTAGAGCAAATTGCCCCGCTGAAAGCGATCAGGAAAAGAGGCAGCCCTTCCGCGCCCTGGTACACGGAAGGCCTGAGTAATCTTAAGATCGCCTGCAAAAAGGCGGAAAGACACTGGAGGAGGGACTACACAGAACAGAACAAACTACATTGGAGGCTGTCAATAATAAAATATAAAAAAGAAATTGTGACGGCCAAAGCAGAACATTTCGCAGCCATCATACTGAAAAGCGCCAATAAATCAAGAGACATCTTCAATATAGTGAGGGAAATGACGCACCCTGATTGCGCCAGTAGTAACATCAAACCCTCACAGGAGCTGTGTGATGGATTGGCCTCCTTTTTCCAGGACAAAATTAATAAAATAGTGGAGAGTATGGAGGACCCCCCTTCGCTCATGTCACCACATCAGAGATCAGGGGCAAGCGGGAAGGTAGAAGTAGGAATGGCCAGGTATTTACCACCAAGGGCCGTCCTGGACAATTTTGAAATCCCCTCTGAGAAAGAGTTTGATCAAGTAGCCCTCAGTATCTCCTCGTGATCCCCGCTGGATCCTCTACCCCACAAAATTGTGAAGGAATTCGGGTCCGAATTCTTCCCTATACTCGACCAGCTATGTGGTCAATCTCTCAGCACAGGCACCGTACCTGTGGGATGGAAGCAGGCTGTTATTACGCCTCTGCTGAAGAAACCAAATCTTGACCCTAATTGCCACAAGAACTATCCACCCATTTCGCTCCTGCCCTATCCAATCAAGATCACGGAACGTTTGGTTAGCAGGTCCCTGTTCCTCTTCCTGGAGACGAACAACGTTCTAGAGGAGGAACAGTCAGCACTGTTGATGGTACTGAACAACCTGAGAATGAGGGTGGACAGGGGCGAGTCAGCAATTCTACTTCTGCTGGACCTGTTCGCCGCATTCGATACAGTAAGCCATGACATCCTGCTGACAAGGCTGGAAACTTTAGGAGTGCGGGGAACAGCGCTAAACTGGTTGCGTCGGATAGATGGCAGGCAGTGGCACTCCCTCCATACCAATCTGAATTTGCCAGAGTTCCACATGGGGTCCCACAGGGATCTTCCATCAGTCCCATCCTATTTAACGCTTACATGCAACCCCTGATAGGCATCATTAAGACTTATGACGTCAGCGTGATCAACTACGCTGACGACACACAGCTTATGATCTCCCTCAATGGTGCTCAGGCGGATTCCCTAGAGAGTTTCCATGCCTGCATGCAGGAAATGGCAGCATGGTTAAAGGGGAAAACAGAGATCATGCAGTGCAAAGTAGGGAGAATTGCCAGAAGCCTGCCTGCAGACTTCTGGCCGTTAGCCTTGGATGGGCCGCTGACACCAGTAAAGACGGTGCGGAATCTGGGGGTCAGCTTCAATGAAATTTTAATCTAGAGCCCAACGTCAATAAACTGGTGAGCAGTTGCTTCACTTTAATGAGAGGTCTCCGAAAGCTGCTGCCTTTTCTACCAGTACAGGCAAGAACAACTGTAGTCACAAGTACCATCCTCAGCCGCCTGGACTACTGCAACGCCTTATTACTGGAATCACCTGGATATCTGATCTCCAGACTCCATAGTATCCAGGCGGCAGCAGCTAAGCTGGCACTCTCACGAGCCCGCCGACCATCCACAATTCTAGCGTTGGCCGACCTGCACTGGCTCCCAGTATCTCAGAGGATCCTCTTTAAGACTCTATGTACCGTCTTCAAAGCAGTACATGGTCAGGGTCCTAAACCACTCCAAGACAAGTTTCAGTGGTAGGTGCCCGCACGGGCCCTCCGCTCCTCGTCCACTAACCTTGTCAGAATACCAAGGATTAGGAAAGCGACCCAGGGTGGCAGAGCTTTTAGCGTAGCAGCAGCCCGCCTCTGGAACAGCCTTCCAATCGAGATCAGGAAAATCAGCGATCTACTACTGTTCCTCAAAAAAATCAAGACCTGGCTCTTCCCAAAGGTATAACCCCCCCCCCCCCCCCTCCCAGGGGTAGTAGCAACAGACACTCCCAATGCTGATTGTTCTTAGTCGCACCTTTCTTAAGCGCCAGGATGCCCGCACGGTTACAGTGCCCTCTACAAATGGCATAAATAAATAAATAAGGTCTGCTGAGCCAACAGGCCACCATACCTGGGAGGGCCAGCAATTCCTAATGGGGTCGCAAATTGCGAGTGCCTCATTAATATGCATGAGGCATGCAATTTGCGCCCCATTAGGAATCGCTAACAGTGTCTCAGACACTGTTGTACATGGCATTTAGCAACTCGCAAATTGCGACTTGCAATTGAGCACAATTTGCAAGTCGCTAAATGACATGGTCGTACATCAGGCCCCAGGTGTGATATTAATTTGCTCTGGATGCTTCATTTATAGGTTATGTCAGGCAGATAGAAATTTTATAAAGCTGAAAGAAAAATTATCTGCCTGGTAGTATTGCAAGTTGTTGGGGTTTTCTAACTTGCTATAGCGTTTGCACCCATCCTACTTGTGCTATGCACTTTTCTTATTCTTGTCCTTCCTTGAGCTCCCTTTGGTGGTAGGCTTGTTGTTGCTTTGTTGCTCTCTCTTGGATACCTCCCCATTTATTGTTTCAGAGATGTGGTTCATCTCTGAAATCTTCCGAGCTCCTTCACAGACTGCAGCACTCATCTCTCCTTTTGAGGGTGAGTTTATCATTCATTAACTTTGTGCTGCATTCCTCAGCAATGCATTCTCTATTAGTTAAAGGTTCCTTGTGTGAATCTTCTGAGCATTTGAAGTCATCTGTGAGACTTCCTAATGACCCAGCCAATTTCCCTTCTTCCCTAAGTGTTCCCCTGTTTCCCCTCTGTACCAGCACAGTGTCTAATGCTTTGTTGCCGTTTCTGGTCTTGTGTAGACTGAGGTCGTATACACTCCTTGCTGGCCTCCTTACAGTCCATCTTGGCCATTCTCTTCCTCCCAGTGACAAAATAGCCCATAAGTCTATCCATTATTTCCACACCCATTGCAAAGGGCAAACCATATCTGGGTATACTATTCCAGCTGCACATCCCTACATGAGTGTCCCAAAAGAAAAATTGCATCTTTCAAAAAGAGTTCGAATTTTAAAAAAGACAAAAACATTTTCATCAATAGTCCTGACCACCTAGTTATGGCAGAGTTTGCCAACTACGGTTGTAATCCAGAATGCATGCAAACCCCCCAAAAAAATTCTACTCATTTACTTACATACACAGAAATTAATTTAGCATCCTTGCTGTACAAACCTTCATAAAAATCCAGCTAACATTAGGTATTGCAAGATTCCTGATTCAGGACATTTCCTCTAGGATTCAAGTCAGTCAGAAAAGCTTTATTCGGCACAAATTGAGTCATAAAAGCACAAAATATTACAATACATAATTCCAGTGTTGTTAAAAATATTGACCTCCTAAAATCTGTATTTACACAGTGTAAAAAATCGGAATTCACACAGTGCCAAAGCAGTTAAAATAAAACATAAAACGTGATTAAAATAGAATTATAAACAGATGTAATGCATAAATACACCAAGTTAAATAATCAGCAAATAGATCAAATGGAATTCTCCTGACACTGTTTACATTTAACCATGAAGCCCTAAAGGTCTCACAAACGAAGTGAAGCATGCTATTAAAATTAGCATATTAACCTTACAAAGCTCTAATGCTGATTACTCTGGAAAGAAACAGGGCAACCCTATAGCATACTCTTGCGTCCACTAGTTCATACAAAACTTTACGCCTGATGGTAAATAATTCTCTCTTTAAAAATAATGGTTTAAGAAGAGATTTTCCTTGAGATCAGATAACATTTACAGAAAAGTGCTATATGCTGAGTGGACTGTTCCGATCGGTTATCACAGGAACATTTCCTGGTAATTGTGCCCCAGCACTCATTTCTTGGGAATGCAGTCAAATAATGGAAAATGAGAAGATGGAAGTGAGTTAAAAGATACCTGTGCTGTGCATTGTTGACTATTGTAAGGTACAGTTTATATTCTGACTGCTCATTCTATACTCTGCATGGCCCCACTGTAACCTTAGGAAGGTATACTTGTCCCTCTTCCCACAGCAGGATCCAGCACATGCTGTCTAATTTCTTTTTTTGAATACCGTAAGATATTCTCTGTACGAGACCTCAAAACCTTCTCCGCCTGGTCCAAGTCCAACAGGGCCTGTTTTATATTCCATAACCATGGGATTCTATTCATCATATCTGGGCCCATATAGTCCTTAAAAATTTACTTAGTGATCAGAGTTTCTTGTTTGGACGAGGCAAATTGCCTCAATAATAGGGGATTAGTTTCAAGGATATCCAAGAGGAAACCAACACCCAACTCTGTAGGCCACTCTTCTCCCCTATAGCCCAGAAACCTGCGCCATACAGTGCAATTGAAATTGTTTAGCGTTATAAAAGGTAACCATCTGGGCAATAGGTTTAATGCCCTCCTTAGAGGCAAACCGCATCAGCCCTTCGTTAATCCTGATCATGTTGGAAATGCAGATCTGCCTTTGACGCTGCCAGTCCAGTTTAAATGAGAACTGAATCCCAAAGTAACTAAAAGGGTTGCCATTTTGTAGCTTACTCCCATTAATACAAAAGGTGTGTTGCTTTCCTCCTGCACGTGCATCACTCATTGTATGGGTTTTGGCACTGTTCATTTTATTACTCCTCTTTCCCATGAAATCGGTAAAAGAATTTATCAAAAGTTGCAGGCTTTTTGGGGTATGAGCTAAAACAGTCGCATCATTGGCATACAGAAGTATCAAGACCTGCCGCCTACCAATCCTAGCGGTATCTGCACCCACCGCTTGCAGCGTTTTTTCCACATTGATAATGTACAGAGAGAAAAGGAAGGGCCCCACGACACACCCCTGTCAATCCCCTCTCCTTATACCAAAAGGTTCGGTTAGACCACCCTGTGTTCCAAATCTAAGTTTTGCTTCTAGATGTGTGTACAAATGGGCTGAGAATGAAATAACCTGCTTGGGGGCCCCTTTTTGTCTAAACATTCTCAGAGCTTCCTGTGATAAACTAAATGAAAGGCAGTACTAAGATCAATGAAACAGATATAAAGTGATCCATCCATGGCTTAGGTATACTTCCCCACTAATGGGGTCAAGTTAAGCGATTGCTCAACTGTCTCCAAGCCTTTCCGATACCCATACTCGGGACTAGAGAGAATATTGTTCTCTTCAGCCCAAAGTTCCAGTTTCTCAAGCAAGACTCTGCCAAGCAATTTGGCAGAGGAGACCAGAAGTTGGATGGGACGGTAACCCTTTGGGTCATTTCTAGAACCCTTATTAAAATTGGTATAATTAAGGAGGGTGACCAAGGAGGGGGTACATAACCAGCTCCTGGGACAGCTCAGCTCTATACACATCCATTAGTACCCCATCCGGTACTGCTGCCTTACCCTTTGGGCTGCTGTTAATGGGCCTCATTACCTCATCTAGAGTAAATGTGGTGCAGGTGGGTTGCACTGCTGACCAAATGCAGAAGTCACCTTCATCTTGGTCAGACCTAGAGAATATGCAACTGAAATGATCTGACCATAGGACGGAGTAACCGCAGATTCAAGATTGGGGTTTGTTCTCTCTGGGATTCATATTTGACCGTTTATGCATCACACAAAACCTTTGAACAATTCAGCTACTAAAACACATCGGGTTCAGCTTTCTCTTTGTTTTGTGCATGCATGCAAAACAAAGTCAGGGTGCATAATTGCTGGCCCCGACAGTGTTAACTAATTATAGCAGGGACAGCGTGAAAGCGAATGCGTGATTTTGATATTGAACTTTAAATATATTAAGCCACTTACATCAGCCGTTCGCCTTGGTGGTGATGACTTGTTGCTGACATGCTACTTATACAATTTCCTCTTAGAAACAGCGGCAAGTAGTAGACCTGTTCCAAAATAACGTATTTAATTCACACATTTATTAATATATTTTATTTATTTAATGCATTTTTATAAAGCGCGGACTTTACACAAAGGTGTCAGAGCGCTTCACAATAGGAACAGTAGTGAAACATGAGGAAAAATTACAATACAGCATGTTACAAGAGCAAACGTTACGTTACATAAGGCAATAGTGACAATTGTGCATGTATCAAGTGCAAACAAAATACAAGAGGTAGCAAACGATACGTTGCAAGAGGAAAAAGTGACATGTGTGTATGTTACAAAAGTGTACAAAGTACAAATAGGTATAATACTGCACTAAATGGCAGATACAAAAAACACAAGAACAAACGTTACGTTACATGAGGCAATGGTGGCAATTGTGCATGTATCAAAAGCAAACATTAGACCTGTTCCAAAATAAATTATTTAATTAACACATTTATTCATTTATTTTATTTATTTAATGCATTTTTATGAAACGCGGACTTTACCCAAAGGTGCCAGAGCGCTTCACAATAGGAACAGTAGTGAAACATGAGGAAAAATGACAAGTCAGCATGTTACAAAAGCAAACGTTACATTACATAAGGAAATAGTGACAATTGTACATGTATCAAGTGCAACCAAAATACAAGAGGTAGCAAACGATACATTTCAAGACGGAAAGTGATGTGTGCATGTTACAAAAGAGTACACAATACAAGTAGAAATATAGTACTGCAATAAATGGCAGACTCTCAAACCACAAGAACACATTGGGAAGGCACTTCTATAGTCATTCAGAACAGAATTTTCTATAAAGGAAGGATTCCTTCAGATAATGGAAAGATGCATGCCCCCTTCTTTCACTCACATCCTTGGGGTAGGTGACTTCATCACATCCCACCCTGATGAAAGCCCAGGACCGTTGTTAGGCATTAGGAAGGGCTGAAACATGTTGGTGTTTTATTTATTTATTTATTGATGTGATATCTATAGTGGCCGAATCACCCCCATTGGGGTATCTCCGCACTGTGACTGCTAGTGACTGACCCAGGGAGATAGTTTAGAACAGTGCAGTTTTCAGCAACTTTCTGAAAACCAGGAAGTTGGTACATTGGCGTAGCTGGATTGGGAGCTGGTTCCATTATCGCGGGGCAAGGTGGAGAATGCTTTACCGCCCATGCTGGCTAGTTTGAAGTGCGGAGTATGGAGGAGTCCCTGTTGAGCCGACCGCAGGGGTGTGGATGGTGTATATCTGGTCAGCTTTTTAATGAGATAGCTGGATCCCATGTTGTATAGAGATTTGAATACCGTGCAACAGACTTTAAATGTTATTCTCTTATTCACTGGAAGCCAGTGTAGTTTATGAAGTAGCAGGGTAGATGCCGTTCTGCGGGGGGCATTGGTCACCAATCGCGCCGCAGTGTTTTGGACCACTTGCAGTTTGCTAAGGGAGGATTCCTTTGCAGAAATCAGCAGGGCACTGCAATAGTCCAGGCGGCTGAGGATAAGTGTTTTAGACACAGATGTTGGCAGGAGAGGGAAGACCCTACGGAGGAGGCCAAGTGTATGGTAGCATGCCACGGCTGTGCTGTTCACATGCTCCTCTAATGTAAGTTTTTGGTTTCGTTTCACTCCTAAATTTTTCACTACCTGTTTAGGGGGGCTGATCCCAGTTCCTCGGGCCACCAGCTGGGGGACCATCTCACAATTGCTTCTCCAAACAGCATGATTTTATATTTTTCAGTGTTGAGCTGAAGGAGGTTATCTCGCATCCAGTGCGCAATGCCTTTCATACCTTCCGAGAAGTTGGATTGGATGTTGATATCAGTTTTATCAAAGGAGATGAGCAGTTGCGTGTCATCGGCGTAAGAGATAGGAATGAAGCCTAATTGCCTCAGTAGGCCAGCCAAGGGGGTAACGTAGATGTGAAATAATGTAGGGCTCAAACACGAGCCCTGTGTACCCCTTTGGTGACTTTGGTGGTCTGTGAGCTAAAAGAGCCCAGATTGATGGTTTGGGTTCTGTCCGTGAGGAAATTGGTCAACCATTTTAAGGCTTTCCCTTGGATGGCTACATCCTCAAGCCGCTTGACCAGGATCTGGTGGGAGATGGTATTGAATGCTGCAGGTCTAGCAGCACCAGGAGTACAGCCCTACCCCTGTACGCTAGCATTCAGATGTTATTAGTTACTTCCACCAGTGCTGACTCAGTGCTGTGCTTAGGTCCAAATCCTGACTGTGAGTGGTCAAGGCGATTTGAGGATTCCACAAACTCAGACAAATGCTTATTTATATGCTTCTCTAATAGTTTGCTCTGTAAGGGGAGCCAGAAGATGGGGCGATAATTAGAGACATCTTCGAGGGTGGCTTTAGGATTCTTCATAATGGGGATGACCTGAGCTGCTTTCCACTCCAAGGGGAGGCTGCCTTACTCCAAGGATCTATTGAGTATTGAGCTGTTGGGAGCTGCACATGTCCTGGATAGTAAAGCGGAGGCCCTGGCAGGTACTGGGTCAAGTTGGGACCCTGATTTGATTACTCTTAATAATGATTCTACTTCAATTGTGGTTAGAGCTGGAAAGGTTTCAATGGTTAGGGCATCTGGTGTGATTGGGAAAGGGTCTTTTCTTGGGCCTGAATGAGTATAGGAATTTGAAGTAATCTTTTGATAGATGATTTCTATTTTTTGTGAGAGATGGTTTGCTATGTTGTCACACAATAGTCAGAGGACCAATACATCCTCTAGCCCTACAATTTTGTTTTTTAACCATCCCTCCCACTCCATTAATAAAGAATACTTTAGGAGTGGGTGAGAAATGTTATCTTTAAGTTCCTCCTTGTTAGACCCGTCTGCTTCTGAGAGTCCCCTCACCACTATGATTTCTTTTGTTCCCCTGTACCTCCCAAAATTTGTCGCTTTTTATTTGTCTACCAGGACTTTTTATGTGTTGTTTCATGGGGTTAGATGTTCCTTGACGCCCAGTTGCTCACAAGGTTTGTGGCACCTATTTACAAGGCGCCTGGCCCAAACCTGTGGCATTACAAGCTGGGGTTGTCAACCTGTGTAAATGAACTTAAAATGGTGGACACCCTCTTTCCTCATGTGAAGTGACTCCCATTGGAGCCTTCATGAACCCTGGCCTCTTGAGGTTTTGGCGCCCTTTGTTTGGCGCGCATTTCTGACAGGAATTCCTTTATTTTCCTCAGGTACACAAAATGGCTGCTCTAGAACCCCAGTACGGTGGCTGTGAGTGTCCTAAATACCCGTCAAGAGTGCCTTGTCATTGTCACAGCCAGAGAAGGTTCTAGAACCTTCTGGCTCGTGCCAGTACCCCAGGGCACTGGCTATATAAGGCCCAGTCCCTGGCGGCCATTTTAGATTGAATGAAGGATTAAGAGATTCCAGACTTGACACCAGATTGACACCTGCCCTGTTGACCCCTGAGGTGGCTGGTAGCGCAGGCAGTAGAGCAGCAAAGGGTTGCTGGCGTTGTGTCTGACTGGCGTTCCAGTCAGCTACGTGAGAAGTGATCTAGCGCCTACAGCGCCTGCCCAGCGAGTACCTCATTGCCCCCAAAGACTGTGGACAGATTCGTGTGCCTCTCCGCCCCCCGGTGGTGAACTGTGATCGACTTATCGAGTCGCGAGGCGAGAGCAAGTTCACCGCGACCGCGATCGTCAGCTGTGCCCCCTTCGCGTCAGGTGCCTCTAGAGGGGAGCTCAGACGTCTCCGAGCCCCACCAGCGTAGAGCGCTTCCTGCGCAGATTGAAGGTGAGGTGGTGCGCCGGGGCGGGGAAAGGCCGGCCTTCGTTGGGCGGGACTAGCGTCTCTGCCACTCCCCAGTGACCCGGGAGCTGTAGCTGTGGGCGGGAACCACCCTGTATGCGGAAGTCGGAGGGAGGTCCGTGGAGCCCCTGAGAGCCCCGTCGCTAACGAGAGAAGTGCTGTGCCCGACTGAATCGTATTTTGATTGCAGCCGATGTGAGGTGGGCCCGTTTCTTCATAGTGAATGCAGCGTTGTGAAGGAACTGTGAACCGGCATTCATTTGACTGTGCGCGAAGGTTGTGTGACCTCTCCGGCAGCCCGTTTGTCAGTCTAAAGACTTTGAACTGGTGCCGCCTGTGCTCAAGTGGTGCTAAAGCCCGTAGGCGCGCATAGACTTCACCGGCAAAGCAGAGATCCTATCCCGGTGACCGCCGAGTGCAAATTATGTATTTACTGTGTTTCCTTGCCTTCTAGATATACGCGCATACGCCCTGAGTGATTATTAAAGAGTCCCAAACCTGATTTTGTGCTCAGAGAAGCCGTATACCCGGTCATTGAAAACAGCATAAACTGTAAGAGTTATCTTTCCCATTTGAAGCGTATTGCACATGTAATGATTCTAAAGTATTTAATTGGTGGCAGCGATACCAGAAGAAACATGTGGTTGTTTATTTAAATGAACCAATATTTATTCTGATATTTATTCTGATATTTATTCTGATATTTATCCTGATACTCATCCCTGAAGTTATTCTATCTATTAATACTATTTATTACCAGAACTGTATGACCAAAAGAAATGTATATGTGCTTTCCCAGTCAATCCTATTTACCACAAAGAACTTTTATATAAAGGAATCGTATTTTTCTACAGCAGTGGTGTGGTGTCCTTCTTTTTGGTGTGAATGTACAAGGAGTTATTATTGGATCAGAGCCGGCTTAACACTACAGCCTTCACTTGCCTTGTCACTTGAGCCAAGCTACCCCCTTTGTGCAGGGCTTGCCCATCGCAGGTCCAACACTCCCCCATACACCAAGGGGCCGATTCACAGACCTAATTTGAGACAGATCTAATAGTAGACTCACCGACCCCAGTCCCTTGGTCAGATCACTTTTTTATTCCAATTGAACTGAAAAAATCTAAGAATCTCATTAATAAAAGCCTAGCACCAAATAAAATGGGGAAAAGATGCTGGGCAAATATCTATCAGTCTGAATGGGAAAAAATTCTGACAAACACAGCCAGTTCAGATACAACCAACTTAGGATCCGTGGAAGATCAGTATTTAAGTTGGGAAGCTTGGATCAATAATTCGCTGGACCAAGTAGCCCCTAAACTATTGACTAAATGCAAAGCTAGAACAAGAACAGAGGGGTGGTTCAACTCCCAGCTTCTTGAACTAAAAAAACAATGCAAAAGATATGAAAGGGAATGGAGGCAAACGTACAAACCCTCCTTAAAAATCGCATATAAAGAAGCCATTAGAAACTACCATCAGCACATAAAACTCAGTCAAGCAAGATTCTTTGAGGAAAAAATAATGCTCAAAATTCCTCAAAAGAGCTTTTCAGAGTAATTAAAAAACTCTCCAAGGTTAACCCTACTTCTAGCCCCATTGAAACGTCAGTAGAGAGATGCAACGAACTGGCCACATATTTTCTCACTAAAATCACCAATATCTAAAGCTACTTTAAGAATGGGACGGACTCTCTCCTAGAGGTGGATGATTATAAAGAGCTTGCTTCTGGACATAAGCTGACACAGTTCCCCCCTCTGTATCTCCATGAAGCAATAGAAGTTATAGATAGGGTGAAATCCGGCTCTCCGTTAGACCCAGCCCCACCTAAATTTCTTAAAATTGTCACTCCGGAAATTGCTCCTACGCTAGTGACAATACTGAACCAATCAATAGAATCAGGAGAAGTCCCAGGAAGATGGAAACATGCAATAAAAAAAACCCTACTGAAGAAAGCCAACGCAGACCCGGGACAGTTGGGAAACTTTCGTCCAATATCCCTGCTACCATATGCAGGGTAAATTGCTGGAAAAACATGTGAACAAACATCTGTCTAACTTTCTCGAAAACAACGAGCGTCTTCACCCCACCCAGATGGGCTTCCGTGCACAGCACAGCACGGAATCAGCACTTCTGGTGGTGGTGGTGGAAGAACTTAGGCAAACTTTAGACATGGGGAAAGCTGCGGTGCTTCTCCTTTTGGATCTGAGCGCCGCCTTCGATACGTGGATCACCGTTTACTAGGTAAAAGGCTAGCCAATATTGGGATACAGGACCACGCTCTCAAATGGTTACAATCTTTCTTGAATAAGAGAACATTCCAAGTTCAAGAAAACTCCACCCGTTCAGAAGTCTTGAACTTAGAATGTGGGGTTCCCCAGGGTTCGGCCTTAAGTCCGACCCTTTTCAATGTATATATGGAACCCCTTGCAGACATTGTACAAGAATTCGGTATATCAATGACCTCTTACGCCAACGATTCCCAATTAGTGATAACATTAGACCCAAGAAACAACACAGACGGAGAGAAGCTATCACCATGCTTGCTAAAAGTTAAAGAATGGATGACAAAAAGCTGCCTAAAGCTAAATGGCGAAAAAACTGAGATCTTATACCTAGGAAACAAACTGACACCCAGCCCAAGATTTACATGGCCTGAGAGCCTAGGGAAACTGAACTACCGCTAGCAGCAGACACTATTAATAGCCTAGGCTTTTGGTTAGAATCCAACCTATCCATGCGGACTCAAGCTACCAAAACAGCAGCTATTTGCTTTGGGTTACTGAGAAGCATCAAGAAAATCCTGGACAGATTGCCAAGTCACTTAAGGAAGACAGTGATCCATTCTCTTGTCACCTCCCGTATGGACTATGGAAACTCACTATTCCTCGGGTCTCCTAAAGATGTCACACGGAAGCTGCAGACAATACAACGCGCAGCTGCTAAACTACTGGGTAGCACCCCCAATAGGGAACCGGTAAAAAAACAACTAGTTAAGTTACATTGGCTCCCAATAGAGGCAAGAATAACATTTAAAACCCTAATCCTCACACACAGAGCACGGCATGACAAAGGCCCAGCTAAAATTAAGAAACTTATTTAGCTGTACATACCACCTAGACAGCTCCGGTCCAGTTCAGCTAATTACCTAATACAAACTAAGGTCAAGAGAGCAAGATGGGGGGAGAGCCTTCTCACACCTAGCTCCCAAACTCTGGAACTCCCTTCCATCGGAATTTAGAGACATCGATAATGAACTGCAATTTAGAAAGCAAATAAAGACCTGGCTGTTCAAGCAATATCTGTGAGCCCACCCTCTATGCCTGTTAACGGATCACTAGCTCTGGGAAGCCCAAGGGCAGCCATGCGCTTTATAAATCCTAGTAATAAATAAAATAATAATAAATAAATCCTAAACTTACTACTTTTGGTATTCACAGAAGCCATTTAGTAGTAGTAAAGTTAGTATTTTGTCTTAAAATTGTATTTTGTCTTAAGTTAGTATTTTTGTCTTAAGTTAGGATTTCGTCCTAAGTTAGTATTTTGTATTAAATTAGTATTTTGTCTTAAGTTAGGATTTTGTCTTAAGTTAGGATTTTGTCCTAAGTTAGTATTTTGTCTTAAGTTAGTATTTTGTCTCAAGTTAGGATTTTGTCTTAAATTAGGATTTTGTTTTAAATTAGGATTTTGTCTTAAATCAGGATTTTGTCTAAAAACCAAAACTTAAGACAAAATCCTAACTTAAGACAAAACACTAAGTTAAGACAAAATCCTAACTTAAGACAAAATACTAAGTTAAGACAAAATCATACCTTAAGACAAAATACTAACTTTACTACTACTAAATGCCTTCTCTGAATACCAACAGTAGTAAGTTTAGGATTTTGTCTCAGAATAATTCTGTGAATCGGCCCCTTAGGTGAAGTAGTGTGGCTCACTGGTTAGAGGCAGCAGACCCGAGAGCAGAGGACGGCCCGGGACCAGGGTTCGATTCCCGGTGCGGCAGGTTTCTGGACCAGGGTCAGCGGACTCGATAATTCTCTCGCCTCGGTGCCCACTCTGATCAGCGTTCACACTCGGCAACTCTGGGCATTAGCTTGCCTCATCTTCACTAACGGCCCCACCAGACCGCCGGGGATGCCTGGTCTCACCCTGGAGATACCCATTAAGGGACCATCTCTCAGGGAAGCCAGGAAGGGTTTCGCAGCGGTCGAAGCGCCTTGGGACCCTACGGGTAAGTAGTGCGCTATATAAATGCCTATACATTTACATACATTTACTTAGTCTTCATAACTGCTCCTTGAAATATGGTTGAGCCCACGCCTACCTTTAGGAGTTGGGGTGAGTCTGATGATGAAGCATATCACTATTAGAGTGAGTGAGGGTTATATTAGGAAAAGGGTCTCTTATCCCTTCCCACCCAGTAAAGTGGGTCAGCATAAATCTGGCGTAAACATCCTCGGTGTCCCTACATTTTGCTTTCTTGAAGAAACCAGCCTGGTTCCAGAAGGGATGCTCACTTATGCATCACACCTAACCTTTGAGCAATTCAGCTACCAAAACAGAAAAATGTTCAGCTCTCTCTTTGTTTTGTAAATGCATGCAAAACAAAGTTGGGAAGCATAAATGCTGGCCCTGACAGTGTTATCTTATTATAGCAGGGAAAGCGTGAAAGCGAACATGTGATTTTGATATTGAACTTTAAACATATTAAGCCACTTATAACAGCCGTTCACTTGGTGGTGATGACTTGTTGCTGACATGCTACTTATAAAATTTCACACATTCTCGTTAATAATAATTGTATACATTATCAAAGGAAAAAACATCAGGGTACATTTTATGTGTTTAAATATAGATGCACGGTCAACAATTATAAAACTAAAAAAAGAGTCATTATTAAGAAATGTATTCATGTAATACATTTGGCAAGCAAAACCAAAAAAACTACCACTTAATTAGAATTCAGAGTAAAGATATACAATTTTTTGTTATCATTAACAGAAAAATGCAATTGTAGACATTAAAACTAATAATTAGAGTAACAATTGCTGAATATACATACAATAGGTTACCTTGATTTGTATAGGGAATGAAAGATAAATATTAAAAACTACTTTATAGAACTATTAAAAGCTACTTTGAAACTAGGAAAATCCAGTTACCTTACAGGTCTTAGAAATGTGAAATAGTATGGACAAAAAGGAGACAAAGATTTCAAACAAGGGTGGTTTCTCCTAGACGACAGTTAGGACAAAACCCCAGCAGAGAAAGTGTTAAGAAGGATGAGTTGAACATCACCCCAATAATGAGTCTGGCAGTGACAGAGCAGAATGCAGTACACACACACACTTCAAGTGTGTGTGTGTGTTTCTACGCAAGTATTTGTTCATGTGTATTATTATTTTTGTACGTTTGTGTTGTGTGTAAGGGAGGGAGATAGATAGATAGATAGATAGATAGATAGATAGATAGATAGATAGATAGATAGATAGATAGATAGATAGATAGATAGATAGATAGATAAATATATAGATAGATAGATAGATAGATAGATAGATAGAGGTAGTGGTTGAGGAAGGTGAAAGTCTACTCAAGCAGCAACCGCAATTCTTGTCAGAATGAAACACAAGCAAACCCAAAATTTACCTGTGCTTAACCCTCTTGTAGTTTCACTCAAAAGATATCAGGATTAGCTTAGACACAATGTGTAGAGTATTTATGCAGCACTAAATACAGTAATAAAATGGAAACACAACACAAGAAAAACTTCACACCAATTTTAAAAAGCTGAGTGAAAATGTAATTATTTGACACCAAAACAACACAAATCCAAATAATAGAACAGAATTCATGCAATTTTAAAGGTTAAAATAAAAATTGCGCTGAAAAGCACAAAGCGACAACTTAGTTTATATGGTTGCGCCAGACCAGGACAAAGTCACAAGTCTAGCCCGACCACGAAAATGCGTGGGCCAGAAACAGGGACTAAGCTAGGCCCGCTGAACAAGTAACTTAAAATGCTGGTTGTGGAGCATTGCGAAATCCGCATTGAGGATGCGTCATGCAGCAGCAGTTCAGATGAGCTGTAGCCTGTGATGAAAGGTCCTGAGTCAAATGACGCGTCACGCAGCAACAATTCCATGGAATTGCGGGCTGCGATGTGAGTTCCTGCGTCGAGGATACAGCACACATCGGTGGATCATAGTCGGTGATGTGGCGAGCTCAAGGTATCCCTGCACCTGAACCGCCTGCATCACGTACTTTTTCAAATATGCATGGTAGGCGTTCCATCATAATTTCTACCATAAAACTGATGCATGGGTATTTCTGGCATTTTACCAAAGTGATGCAGCTGCAGCTTAAGTGCCACAGAAGTATGATGATGTAAAAGATAATGTGCCTGTGAAACCGAGGCATAGGAAATGATGCGTTGGCATTGCCACATAAAGGGAAGCTGGACAGGACAGTGTTGGAACCACAACTACACCATGGATGTGCTCATTTGGCAGCTGGGAGTCACAAGGAGATGACCACCACCACAATTCCCCCATCCCAACCACCACAAAGGCAATGCAGGAGGAGGGATCGCAGTTAGCGCCAGCAGACTACCCTAATAGGACTCAAGGAAGATAAGGTCATCACCTATTGCACGCTGAGGAGGGAGTAAAATGTAGAGCTGCTACACCTGACTGCGTCAAGCCTTCAGCCAACAGCTGACTTGCCTACAACCATCCCTCCACTGGTAAAGCTCATGGAGGTACTACACATGCTGGCATCAGAGTTATATCAGATAACAGCCACCAGAATCACCAAGTCATCTTTCTCTTCATTCCTTCTCTTCATCTTGGATGCCATCATCTGTCTGGCATCCCCCACCTCCTCTTCCCCAACATCCACTACAGCTAGAGACAAAACAAGGGTTTTATGCCATCACTGAGTTCCCGCATGTGTTGGGTGCCATGGACTGCACACATGTGCAACTTGTTACCTATGCTGCAGAATTTCATCTCTGCAGGAACCAGAAACACATCCATCCCCTCAATGTACAGGCCATCGTCTACTTACGGGCCTTTTCACTAACATGCTGGCCAAATACCCAGGGAGGGTGCATGACGCATACATTCACCATGATAAATGACCACTTCCATAAGCAAAAATCAAATACCTAATGCACCCACTAACAGAAATGGATAACATAATAACCATCACTGTGTCTGTTGACACAGATAGGTACATAAGTAAGAGGGGTGTGGCTCATAAATGCACCATGTATCATGGCACATGTGTCATGCAAAACCCAATATTACCAATGTCAAGACACACAAAGCCACTATGGCTGCTGTTTAATGGGGGAAGGGTAAAGAGCAAATCAATGCTGGCACGAATTATGTGTAGCATCCCTGTGTGCAAAGGAGGGGTTCCATGGGAGTTGTGTGAGTGCCTACATGCCACAACCATGATATGACCAGGCATGTCATGTATACCACCAATGGCATCTGTGGTTTTCCTTGGACATATGTATGTGTCAGTGAAAGGCATGTTATCTATGTCATTACCTACCAAGGGAGGACCAACTACCCAAATATCTGATCCACAATTGGCCACATCACACATGTAGTAGGAGAACATAACATAGAATGGTCAGGAGCATCTCATAATAGATATCACATAAAACTACAGGAATAAACATGACAGTCAAGATGTAGAAGTGTACAAAGTATCAGCCTATGCTCAGCATTTCCTATAACACAGAGTAATGGAAGAGAAATGTGTACCCATTACCAACTGTATGAGCAGGAGCCTGGCATGAATCAGTAACAGTTAGCAAAAGTATTGACAGTAGTCCTTTCTTTTCACTTTCAGCTGACCAGGGATATGGGCTTCAGCCATGGTCCATGACCCCATTTGCACACCCCCACACTGAGCCAGAGTGGCCTACAGCCATGCACTCAGCAAGGCACGGAATATTTTTGAGCAAACCTTTGGCCTGCTCAAGGCAGATTTTGCTTTCTGGACATTTCAAGCGTAGATAGTTCTAATCACCCCCAATTGTGGGCAAAGTAATACGGGTGTGTGCTATACTACAAAATATATGTGTGCATACTAATGTCCCCTGGGACGGGGACCAAACACAACAAGAGGACCTGATAGAATGGAGACTTCATTTTAATAATTCACGTTTGTTTTGCTCTCTAATATGTTAGCATTCATATGGCTAATACATTTTTCATAGCAGCCACACAGCTACCGGCTCATGGTATATAACAATATGTGGACCTGCGCATGCGCAGTTTTGATGAAGAGATCGCAATGAAGGAGGAAGACGGATCCCAAGGTCGCAGCAGCTAAGGTAAGCTGTTTTCCTTACTTTTAAATTGTTTTTAAAGCTTGTAATTTAATTGTTAATAGGGAGGGAGGGAGGCGGGTGGTGCATAGTGGGGCAACGCGGAGTGTGCAGAGTTTGTTTTCCACTCTGTGGCACTCCACTTAGCCCCACGACGCACACTACGACCACCCTCAATACTAAGCCAGCCTCTTACAGTGATGCTTGAGTAGGAAAGTCCATCACCACCCCCTTTTGTACCGCTGAGTAGGAAAGGTGACACTTTAGTAGGAAAGATGACACTGTTCTAGGAAAGGTGACTTTTAAGTAGTAAACATGACGATTTTGTAAGGAAAGTGACACTTTACCACAAAACATGATGCGTCAGTCGAAAGAGCGTTGGGCGGAAGACACTCTTTAACTCTAAAGTGTCAAAAACAATGCATTGAGCATTGTATAACTAACGGCATGGCTATTTATCCAGCGAAGTGGCTGAAAAAATGAGGCTTTAGTGTGAAATATGCATAAGTCAGGAATGTGACGCATCTGTTGCTCGAATATGATTTTACTTTGAAAAAACAAAGACATAAGGTGGTTGGCAAAACAGAAACAGTGGTTTAATTAAATTCTTCGTCCGGGAGTACAACCTGCAAAAACGGGGTTGAGGACTATCTCAAAGTACAATCAGTTCGTGTAGGCTTATATTCTGTTTTGGGTACAATAAAAGTACATCCAGCGATCCTTGATTGGTGAAGGAGCGTGGGACTTTGTCTGTCATAATTAAAGGGTCTTTGATACCAAATGCAGATGGCTCAACCTTGCGTCGACACAACGTGGGTCAATAGGTAGTGTGTCCAGATGTCCAGCATGAGGGGCATTTGATTAATGCATGTACTGTGTGTGCTGTGGCCTCATTGGCTGTGTGTTCCTAACCTCATGTGGCATCTAACTTTATGGTGTTTGGGAATGCACGCACCCCTCTGCCCATGTGTGCTTTATCGGTGCCAATTTCCCTGGGCCAATGTGGTGTAGTTGTGCTTATCTGGGGGATGGGCCTGAGTTTCCTCTTTGCGTGTTTGTCTGCCAGTTAACTGCCACCCCGCCTGTGACCTGTCAGTCAATTACCATGGGCCTTGGTTGAAGAGCCTGCTTGAACACGTATTTTCAAGTCAGCTTTGAAGGAGAGTTCATCACAGGCAAATTTTGACAATAGCGATGCGATTTCGTTCATACATAGGAGTGTACCATCGTAATCATTACCATAGTTTTTTATCAATATCAACACAACCACATAGGAAATGATTCAATGCCTCAGCCATGCTGCAAACCAAGACGCATGACAATCCTTTCCCTTTAACTTACTGTCTTTTTGTCTGTGCTGGCTGGTGGAAGTGTTTGTTCTTTGCTGGAGAAAGTGTTGCTGTTTCTTGGTCTTGTTGGTGTCTGTGCTGTCCCTGTCATGGCCCCAAACTGTCTAAGTTGTCTTGTAATTGCAGTTTGTATTGTTTTGTGTATTGTATTGTCGGGTGTTTGTCTAAATAGGGTTTAATAATTATAGGGGGAAGGGGAAGGATAGTGTTTTTGTTGTTCGGTTTAGGGTGGCTTGTGGGGGTAGGGAGTTGTCGGGTAGGGGCAGGTCTAAGAACCTGATGGAGGTGGAGTTTGGGGGCCTGCTGTGGGTGTTGGTCAAGTACTTTCCCAACATGATCAGAAGTGGAGGCATGGTTTGCCAAGTCTACTCAACCCAATGAGAAGCGGCACTGGTGGGAGAAAGTAATGTTCCAGATGAGCCGAGCATTTGGTGTCGAGCAGATTGTCCACCTAAACCAGCTCCTTGGGGCAGATATCAGTCAAGAGCAGGATCTCCTGGATTCCCTAGTGATCGAAGTTAGTGGGGCTATTCTTAAGTTTGTATATACCATGAGCCTGTAGCTGTGTGGCTGTAGCAAAAAAGCCCTAATGGATTTCTTTCTGGAAGTGCCAGATATGGATATAGTTTACTATGGCATTATAGGGGCTAACTTCCTTCCATACACTAAACATGCCACAGGGGTCTGTTCACAGGGGCATTACAATAGCCAAAACAGACCATGCATTACAGGGGAGGCCCATAGGTGATGTGGGACCCATCACACAATGTGCGGGGAGCATTGTCACCCGGCCTGCTTGCTCATAGCTTACTCAGAACTGCGTGGGTCACTGGCCATGTATGTTGCAGGGGAGCACATGCACATTTCATCAGGCCATGGTTTGGCCAGGGTGTTTGTTTCCCCCCCAAATGGTCACACATAATACTCTGCTACATAAAAAGGTAACCATACCTTAATTAGCCCCTATGGACTTTCATTGGTCATTGTTCATTTACACTGTACTATTCACTTGTAAGGAGCTAGGTGAAGGAGACAATTCGGGTACTGTCTGACGTGTGTAACATGGCCAAGTGCATGCAATAACTTGAGTAGGCCTTCACATTGTCATAGTATGCAGAGTGTGGTCAATCAAACTGGTCTGTTCACATAGGCATCAAAGCCTGGCAACCTTACACCATGTTGCAGGCTAGGCTAGTCCTGTACATTGTTGGCACACAGTGCACCTCATGTGATGTTTCTGCTATCATCTGAATACACTGCAGCGTGGGATACATATGTTCATCATGGGGGCATTCCAACTGTGACTTACGCTACAAGTCCAATGTGCAGACGATGCCAGGCATTTTTGACATCAATGTACTGTGCTTCATATTTACACAGTGTACATGTTCAGCATTCACAGAGCTGTATACCTTGTGTTTTTGCTTGTAGGCGGGGCAAAGCCATACACCATTGGTGAGGTGGCGACATTCTGAGATCCCATGCTACTGGTGAGTGTCACCTTATTGTTTCTGTGATTAGCAAGGAATATGCTTGTTGGCTGAAATGGATTGAAGAGAGATGTACAAGGGGTATCATCACTCAGCGGAAACAAAGTGCACCTTACATGTGGGTTTACAACAGAAGTAGGACAAATGTGCATGTGCAAATGACCAGACCAAATTGTGCTGTGGAATCATTAGCAATGTAGGCAGGCCTACATGATGGATGCCTCTTAATGTGCTGTGCTACTGTTGTGGCAGCTATGGTGTGGATACTTATGGCACATGTACAATCACCTACCTCAAATCCAACTGATGGTATTTAGTTCTAATGTGTCTCACTGGTACGATGGCACAAAATTTACAATGTTTCCCAAAATATGTAGCACAAATGTTGCATGGTATATGATGTGAATTCCCTGACACAGTATATTTGCCAAAGTCCAAAACGTCCAATAGCCAACAGCACACTGAATGTTGAAATGTGCACAATGGACATTTTACCAAAATATGTGTCCTTCTATTGTGTGTTCACATCATACCAAGCACATGGTTGCAGATTACTGTCCTTTACCCTACCAACATTGGTACAGTCTAAATGATTGCAGGCATGTCAGACATTCATACCACTCAAAAAGCATATTGTTTGGTATTTCTTAGAAATGGGGTATCTGATTGGCTAGGGTATGCACCTAAGCCATTCAGAACCCACAACTCTAGTCAGGTCAAAGGAGTTACACGCTGAAGATAACCCCTGCTCACCCCCTTGGTAGCTTGGCAGAGCAGTGAGGCTTAACTCAGAGGCAATGTGTAAGGGCTTGTGCAACACACTCACACAGCAGCGACACACTAGGCACACCACAAAACAAACTCCACACAAGTATATATAAAAATTTCCTTATTTATCCATGAAAACACACACATTAGAACACAATCACATATATATCACTGTGGCACTAGGCACTTGTCATGACTTCACAGTGATTTACATAAATCACTAGACCAATCGGGCCACTGTCATAGAACATCACAGTTAGAGTAACCAGTAACTACTGGCAGGCTTATACTGAACAAAAAACACTATGCAAACACATCATCCACAGTACACTATAGTAACCACCCATAGGGGACTCATATTAGAAATAACCAGCCGCATCAGCTGTGCAACATAGTACACTATTGTAAGCTGCACACCTTTTAGTGATACTCTTATCGGCAGCTTTACACCAGGGCACATCTCACCCATATGCCTCGTGATGCAGTAATTCTCCACACAGCGTGGAGCACGAAGGCCTCCGGGGCCCCCCTTAAGAATAATGCAGAAATGTCATGGAGGTTTCTTCCTCCTCCAGGACTCAGGAGCCTCCGTCAGAGGTCTTGCCCGACCTAACACTAAGGTCCAGTGTGGCTCCTTACCGGTGGCAACTTCCAAATCCGGGCCACCTACTGGGCTCGCCATGAAATGCCAAAAAATGCCCTCAACATCAGGTAAGGGTGCAGCTGCCCGGAACCATGCAGCACAGTTGCAACAATGTCAGAAATGCTGAGCATTTCACCACTGAGGCCACGGGCCGGATTAAGGAAATACCTGGAAATGCAGGCCAGCACAGGCCGGGAAAGGGAGTGTGCTGCGACCCCTCAACTCTCCTCTCCCGCTCCTCGTCTGACTGTAGAAAGGCTGCTGTGGTAGGATATGGAGCGAAGTCTCCGTCGAATTTGCTCTGCGCCGCGCGGCCTCTCTACTGCGTTCGGCTTCCCCCACTGCCAGGCTCAGCATCTGCCTGGCATCCGACTGCTTCTCTCATCCTCCTGGTCTGGTTGCTAGGCAACACCTGGGCATTTTGACTGTACTGGGGCAGCTTCCTTTTTGGCAGCCTACATCGCGGCTCCATCTTGTTGTCGGGCCCTGCCCACAACCAGGATTAGCCTCTGCCTACCTTCCGGCGGCAGCGAGAGCTCAAAGTGGAAACTGCCCACCAAGTGCGGCAACGCAACACGAGCCTTCGCCAGGGGCTCAAATGCACAGGGCACAAAAGGTAATTATGAAGTGCTCCATGTGCTCCATTGCAGCTGGGGACCACTCCTTTGGGCAACAGGTTTTTCAGCGCTCTCAAAGCGCGCTATGATACGGAGGGAAAACCAGGTGCTCTATACCTAGGGCCAAGACCCCCCTCTAGAAAACATAGCACCTCAGTCTTGCAACGCCTGGGGCACAGCAACCCTCCTGAAAGAGTGCTGGGGACATGCCAGCAGGGTGCAGCCAGGCAGGCCAGAAAAAGTGGCCTTGGATCAGAGGGGCAGTCCTTCTTTCAGCACCCCAGAATTATCCAGTCCCTAAGTGGTTCCTCCTGGCAGTCCAGCAGCATGCCAGCCACAAGTCCTCCGCAGTGTCTTCTATTTTCAGTTTCACAAGTTCCCCAGACATGGGTTCACAGCCCCAATAGTTATAGTCCATATGTCTTTGTTCTTCCCCCTGGCACAGGACTCTGAGCCCAGCCCAAACCAGTTCTGGCAGCACTTTAACATATCTTTACAAATACACCACCACCTCCATTGTTAGTGTAAGCCTCGGCTCCAGACACACCACAGGGGGGCGGAGCCATCATTGTGGAAGGCAGGCAAAGCCCTATTGAGGTGCAGGTGCTACTCCTCCCACCACTCCAAATGCAGACCAGGCCTATTCAGCCTAGCACTGAGTCACCTAGGCAGGGCAGGACACACCACAACCCCCCAGGGACTTGCTGGAGTGCATGCACATCCCCTCTCCCCTGCCAGTCAGAACCAGACCGTCAATACACATCCGGCAGGCACAAAGACACATAGCACACAGAGATGTAATAAACTGAACGAATGCCAATACTGTTCCTTCTGTATACAACCTAAACATTCATCTTGGAACTGAACACAACATGAATTCAAGACTTAACATTTAGTCTGAATTAATCATTTTAATTTTATCTCATTTTTTCAGAAAAGTTTGTTTTTTGCAATTTCAACACTTTTTACATTTTATATTACCACAAACAACTCAATGAAAAAACATACAACTCGTAACATACAATAATGAAATATATATGTACAAAAACCTTACATTCGTGTCATCATTCAACCATCTCAACCACTCCAAAAGAAACTCTCTCTCATATAACAGCAATAACACATATATTTACAATTGATTACTGATTTCCTATAAAAATTTACATAGCCATAGACATTGATTGAAACTCAATTTGCAGACTTTTTGCAAATTCGGAAAAATTATTCAGTTTTAAGATTCTTATGGCATAAGCAAAAAAAACAGGTCTACGCGTTTCGAACTCCAAATCAGTTAGGAGTTCTCATCAAGACCAGAAAGCTTGAGAAAACCACAAGCCTGTTATTGCAACCTCGACGCTGGACAATCTCATACTCTAATATGCACTAGCGTGACTTCTGCATGACGAATTTTGATTTCTAATATGGCTTTTCTTCCATTCGAATTGATGTCGGTGCCCGGGGAAAATCTCTACGCTCGACATGTACCGCAGACCGACTCGGGGCGGCGTTCCGGTTGTTTGTATTATTGGTCAGTGGCTTGGCCTAACTGGTGGGAGCCCAAACCCAGTGGTGGTTTTTGTTGTGAATCACTTCTAAAAGTGGCAAGTCTAAAATAGTAATAATAAACTCACTTTCACCAATAAGCAGGATTTATTACTACTATTCCAAACATACCAAATATAATCACGCTACCCCTTTCAGAGGAGGGATTACCACTGAAGCACATATCAAGGAATCCCCAATGCAATCCTATGAGAGGGCAGCCTCACTGCAGTGAGAAACCAAATAGTCTGTGGGTCACTACCTAGACATGCCACACAGTTAAGGCACATGTCCTACCTTCTACCTGCACCTTACCCTGCCCATAGGGCTAGCTAGGGTCTACCTTAGGGGTGACTCATGTGTAGTAAAAAGGGAGTTACACACATGGCAACCACTTTATGTGCCACGTAACAGCGGCAGTAAACTGTGCACGCAGGCCCTGCAGTGGCAGATGCCTGAGACAGGTTTGAAAGGCTACTTTGCTGGGTGGCGCAAGCTGCACTGCAAGTCTACCAGTAGCATTTAATTTACAGGCCCTGGGTATGCAGGATGCCACTGTACAAGGGACTTCCAGGTAAATCAAATATGGCATACAGGTGTAGAACAATCTTACCAAGTTTACCATAGAGAGCACATGCGCTTTAGCACTGAACAGCAGTGATAAAGTGCCCAGAGTCATAAAACCACCAACATCAGGCCAGTAAAAATACAGGAGGAAGGCAAATTGTTCTAGGATGACCCTGCAAAAAGGGCCATGTCCAACAGTGTTCCTTACATGTACTTGTAGTACAGCATCTAGCCAAAGTTTGGACTCCTTGGGTGACCATGTGAGCAGGCTCCCATACCAAAACATGATTCCATCCTATTGCAGATGATGCATATGTATTTGTGAGGTGGCATAGCTAAATGTATTATTCAAGATAGCATAACCAGTGAGCAAGTCACATATCCCCATTTGCTGTAGTGAGTGCATAAGTCCATTGTCCATGCCAATGACTTACTTGGGTTTACTCCTTAGCCCACTTTGATCATGAAATATGGCAACTGTTATCCTGCATCATGGGTACCAGCACATCCCTCAGAGTACTGCATATCGGTGACATTTGAGATTAGGTGCCAGAGGAGATGTTAGCAAAATTGCATGGTGGTACAAAAGAAGTAGTGATTAAACTCAATGTGAACATGGAATCAGAGGGATGAACGTCTATTTGCTTGCCTGCTGCACATTGCTACTGTATGCATACACATGTCAATGTATGGAATTGTTTTGTGTAGTAGGTCCACACAGGCTGTAGTGAATCATGTCACCAGTCCACACATGACAATGCTGTTAAACACACACTGGAGGGTAGGGAGTAGCTATCGGACAATGGCACACCCTTGACAAAAGTGTGACAAAGGGGTGACGTTCCCTCCTCTACAACGTTTTGGGGGAATTTAAGATGGAACTCAGGTTGTTCCTGAGGAGAGTCGCACTACTGGCAAGTATGGCGATAATCTAATTTTATACTCCCACTCATACCTAAGGATAAAAGGCACTGGATGTAGGGGGAGCACAAATGGTGCATGGACTAGTGGGATCCAAGTCTAGGTGAAGGCCCTTTACCCTACTGGACAACATGGGAGCTGAAGCATGTTGACAAAGAATTGAATAGGCAGGGGGAATGGATACTAATAATCCAAGTACACTCCGAATTGACAGTTTTTAATCCAGCCCATATAGGTCCATAATAAAAATTGGGTGGACACTCCCAGAAGTAGTTTTAGAGTTGTGAGGATCCTAAATTGCGACGGGCATGAGATTTGCTTCAGACCCCCTAACATACTAACACCCCTAAAAACAAAGAATTTTGCGCTGCTCTGTTCCTTGGTCTGCATCAGAGTGTTGATGCGTGCCCTATAATGAAGCAAGACACGACTAAGGGCCCGATTCCGATGCGGTTTGCAAATCATTCTGACTGAATTGGTTTGGCAATGGTTTCCGACCGACTCAGATCAGGAGAGTCTGACGACCAATTATGATGCATCCGGATGCTTCCAGATATGATTTGGTCGGACTCCCATTTACTTCAATGGGAGCCTATGTTCCGACCGAATGCACAGGCTCCAATTGAAGAAAGGGATGGCTGGGGAAAATCGGGCTCCTTGTGGTGGGCATCCCCTGGTGCCTGCCACACTGCACATGGCTGGAAAGGGGGACCCAAGGGTACCCCTACAGGCCTGATGGGGTAGGTACTGGGTATAGGGGGGCCACTACGGGCCCCCAAAGTCTGATTCTGACTGCTGATTCGAGTCAGATGGCACACTTTGGAAAGGCTGTCTGAATCCAGCATCGTAATCGGTCGTTTGGAAAGGTGGCCCGTAGAGATGTACGAGTCTGCTCCATATGGCTTGGTCATTCTGAATACCGCCGGGTTCGGATTGGGATATTCCTAACGCCTAACTGGCATCATAATTGGTTGGTCGGAAACCTTTCCAATTCGGTTGGAAAGACACGTTACCAATACAATTCGGACAGAGCAAGTGCGGTTAGGAGAACTTCCAAACCGCATCGGAATCGGCCCCTAAGTGTGTGAGGGCACTCTTATAATACCAAAGGATTTTCCACTGTGTAAACCGAGCAGCTCCAAACAGAAGCAAATAGATACATTTCCCCTTCATTTCTATGGTGTGTGATAAGTGATTTGTAAGGGAGGAGGTAGGCAAGGGTAGTGCCTCTCTCCTACATGTTCTGTGTGTGTGTGTGTAATACTGTTAAATGTCTGGCTCCTGCCCCATATATCCAAAGGCCTCTAATAGACACATTTCCATACCTTTGCTGTGTTTTGTGAGATATAAGGCCAATGTGTAAAGTACCACAGGCATATATCCATTGTGTTTTCAGCATACAGGCCATTCCGCATTCCACCAGATGCAGTTGTCATCCATACTTTATCCCATAGGATTTTTCTCCATTGAACAATTTCTGGCCAATTACCTGAAAGATACAGCTCAATACAGTCAAAAATCTGCGCTCTAAAGCATGCATGTACACACTAATCACGTGGAGTAAGTCTGAGTGGATTTTCTTCTAGGAAACTAGCCATACAGAAAGGTTGGGATAGACAATTGGGTATGTCAAGGAGCAGATGCTCTTGTCTGATTCTCATTAAGTGCTCCATGTTATAGTGTCCCTATCATGTCCTTGTGTCATTCTTGCAGTAGTATCCAACAGGTGTGTTGAAGCAGGCCAGCACAGGCCGGGAAAGGGAGCACCTAGATGGACCATGTGTACTATTCCATTTGTACTCAACACCATCGATCCAAATCTGTCCTTATATGTTACACATTTTGGGGATGAAGAAATATTTTCAAGACAGTGATTTCAATAAAACACAACCCAGTGTGGTACATTCAGAAGTTAATTAATCCCATTGAGAGATACCACCACATGTCCATGGACTGGTGCAGTACTTAACAAATGGAAGGGAGAAACATGACGGAGTTGGAGTGAGCTATGCAACATGTGACTTGGCAGTGTGACTTACATGTATCTGATGCCTAATGGTACATGACCCAAATACCTGCCCTTTGGCCTGCACATGGCACAGTGGAGCATTGTACTTAACTAGCTGAATTGCACAACATGACATTTTGCCCACTTTGCCCCTTGTTGCGAGTTACCCTGTAGGTGTTGTTTCTTGTGGGCTGCCCTGTCTTGTCCTGGAACTCCTGCCACCAACTCCTCTAGGATGACAAATAGCTGCTGTTGGTGGTCTGTCACTGGATTGGATCGTGGTACGTGACCCAAATTGGCCTTAAGACAATTTTCTGGCCATACGTCAGTTTTTGCTGGATGTATGACATTACAACGCATGCTTCTACATAGTAAAGTAAAGTAAAGTCCACATTTGTAAAGCGCACAATCACCCATAAGGGTCTCTAGGCGCTGGGGGCCGTCGGGAAGATTAAGCGAGCTATTGCCCAGAGTCACATGGTGCTGGGCTAATCTGCCGCCGGAGCCGGGGATCGAACCGTGGTCCCCAGATTCCGGAGTCAGTCGCCCTGGCCGCGGCGCCACACCTCTTCACATCGCATGCCTTTACAACGCGGTTTTTACATCGCAAACCTTTACAACGCATAACGCTTTGGGGTGCTGGACACTAGGGAAGGTGTTGGATAGTAAATTAAACGTATTCCCTATCCTAGAGCGCCCCCCAGCGCAATGCGTTGTAATGGTTTGCGCTGTAAAAGTTGCGTCGTTAAGGCACTGCGTGGAAAAAGTTGCGTTGTAAAGGATGTGTTCTGTTTTTGCTGTACCATAACACCTGTGACAGTGTCATCTTTTTTTCACGTAGCACAAAGCTTATGCCATGGTGTGCCATACCACAAATATGGCCCATCCATGGGATTTTAAAATGACATAGCGAATCATAACTCATTTGACGCAGTGCAGCAATGCATCACTTCTTGTAAATGTGGCTCTAAATCTGACGTTCAATAAAATACTAACCCAATCGCAACAAACGATGTAATCAAAACCTAACTCACTAATGTGAAGTCAACAGTGGAAAGATAAAAAATGAAACTGAAAAAGGGATTAAATTGAACTTGAAACAAAGTCTGAGGGGTGCAATGCAAACTTTGAATGTTCATAGCGTTTTAGGAAAATGTCTGAATGTAACAAAGGTGTTTATGCTCTAGGAGATAATCAAAACCTCATGTGCAGTCATACTTCAAGAAGAGTAACAAGAAAAAGTTCAAAAACACATGTATTACTCCTGGTGCCATGTACGTGACAGCTGATTCACAGGTTCTTCCCTGGGAGCTCAGATGTGGGGGCAACCAGGCATTTCATAACTAAAAAAATATACTAACTCAGGGAGAAAATCATCAACTGTCAAGACCTGCTCATTTTCTTCACTCTGTCCTTTCAAGGTAGACAGCTCACACTAACAGCACCCATGTTCTGTGCCGAGCCTCAGTCAGGCTGATATTGTATATCCTCTTGTGATAGCTGTGTCACTTTATGTACGATCAATAAATAACAATAATTGACCATGGTACGGACAAGCCTTGTACAAATTGTTCAAGGTATCTATGAAGTTGAAATGAAAGCAATGTGGTTTCAGAGAAACTAATCCTGTACTGTCATGCGAACAAATGTGTGTCAAATGTCGTAGTGCAAGAAGGTAAATTAAGAAACATATGCATGTAAAAGATTGTGTTTCTTCATATCTTAGCCACATGATAGGCTCAGATCAAGAGCCCAGCAGAGCCATTCTGGGGTCCTGGGTTCAAGATGCAGTTGCAGGTCCAGATCTTCTTCCCCCAGCAGGGCAGCAGGCACCAGGTCAGCGCAACAGGAGTAGCAGTTCCCTTAGAGCAGCAGTCCAGCAGAGTTGCATCCCTTGTAGCAGCACAGTCAGCCGCCCTTCCTCCTGGCAGAGTATCCACAGGTACAGAAATGTACTGAAGAGTTGGTGTCTGAGGTCCCTCTTTTATATACAGTTGTGCTTTGAAGTGGGGAGAAGCTTTTAGAGGCACTCCTTTCAAGTACACTTCCTACCTTCCTACCCTGGCTCCAGACTAACTCGAGGGGGTATGCAGCCCTTTGTGTGGAGACAGGACACAGCCCATTCAAGTGTAAGTGATGCTGGGTCCAGCTTCTCCCTAGCATCCTGCCAGTGATGGCCCATCCAGTCACAACTAAGACCCCTATTGTGTGTGGCTGTCTAGGAGGAATACACAAAGCGCAACTGCCAACTACACCCAGTCATGTGATCGGAGACAGGCATCAGGCACCAAATGGCTAAGGCAAGAAAATTACAGGTTTCTAAAAGTGCCATTTTCAGAACTGAAATTTAAAATCGGACTTCACCATACATCAGGATTTTAAGCTGTGATTCCGGAGACACCAAACAAGAACTGGTCACCTCTTCCCATTTGGAAATCACACTTACAAAATGTAATAAGGTAACTTCAATATTATCAAATGGGAGCGGTACACCTTGCAATAGTGAAAAATGAACTTAAGAGTTTTTTTACTGCCAGGACATGCCCTACTTTAGAAATACATTGCACCCTGCCCTCTGGGCAGTCCAGGGCCTAACCTAAGGGTGGCTTATACATACTAAAAAGAACGATTTGGACCTGGCAAAAGGTTAATTTTGCCAAGTCGGAATCACATTTTAAACTGCGGACACAGGCTCTTCAATGGCAGGCCTGGGACATGTTTAAAGTGCTACTTAAATGGGTGGCACAACCAGTGCTGCAGGTCCACTATTAGCGTTTAATTTACAGCCCCTGAGCACATGTAGCGCCATGTTTCTAGGAACGTATAAGTAAACTAAATATGCCAGTTGGGTATTAGCCAATTTTACCATGTTTTAGGCATAGAGTACAAACACCTTAGCACTAACTAGCAGTGGTCATGTGCACAGAATCTTAAGACCAACAAAAGTGAATTCAGTAAAAATGGAGGCGTAATACTCTGATTTGTATAGCGCAACTAATCACCCAAGAGGGTTGCTAGGTACTGTTCCTAGGCACAGGGAGATTAAGTGATTTTGCCTAGAATCACAGGATGTTGAGCCGACACCGAGACTCAAACCTGGATCCCCAGTCCAAAGTGGCAACTCTCGCTATTAAGCCACATCCTTTCTAGGGATGAAGTCTTCAAGTCTGGAGATGGCTCTGCAGAAATGGCCAGATCCAAAACCGCCCTGCAAAGTCCATTCCCAGTGGCAACATTTTAAAAAGAAGAAGAGACAGCTTTATATATTGCATTTGACACTGAGATGTCCAAAAACTAGCAGTTTCCTTCTAAAAACCTCCTCCTCTTTAACTTGTGACATATCACACCTGCAGGCTTTTTCCATGCTGTAGAAAAGTCAATTATATAAGCTCCCAGGGTGCTGAACCCGTACCATTATATTTATTTATTTATTTATTTGCTGGTTTTTATAGCGCTTGAATCGACTCCAGATGGAGTATCTCTGCGCTTTTGGTGCCGGCTAAACAGGAGATGTAAAATGGAGCAGATGCTAGATCTCATTTTTAAACAGAACGGTTTTCAGTTGCCTTCTGAATTTTAAGTGCTCAGTACACTGTCTTAGGGACAGAGGGAGTCTGTTCCATAATGTAGGTCCTGCAATTGACAACGCTTTATTCCCATGCCTCGCTTTCCTGGCACGGGGCACCACTAGGAGCAAATTATTGCTTGATCTCAGTGTACGAGATGGAATGTAGGGAATAAATTTGTTTTCAAGATATGCAGGCCCTTGTCCATGAAGACATTTGTGGATCAGGCAGACTATCTTGAATTTTGTTCTTTGCCGGATCGAGAGCCAGTGTAGTTGCTCAAGGAGGGGTTTAGATGGAGTTCTTGGCGGAGCATTCAGAACTAGGCGAGCCGCTGTGTTTTGAATGACCTGGAGCTTGGCCAACACGCCTTCATTGGCAGAAAGCAGCAGGCCATTACAGTAGTCGATCCGACTTAGCACGAGTGCCTGCACTAGCGTCCTCCTAAAGGAATCTGGCAGTAGAGGGAAGACCTTACGCAACAGGCTGATGGTATGGAAACAAGAACCCGAGATGTAGTTTGAGTGCTGTTTTAGTGATAGTTCTTGATCCAGACGGACCCCCAGGTTTTTCACTATCTGTTTGGGTTCGGGGGCTGCTCCCAAGTCCTGTGGCCACCAATCCGGGGCCCATAGCATCCTGGCTTCTCCAAACAGCATGACTTCCGTCTTACTGACGTTGCACTGAAGGCAGTTGGAGGACATCCAGTGTGCCACTGCCTTCATGCCTGATGAGAAGGAGTTTCTTACTTCAGCGGAGAGGGTTTTAAAGGGGAAGAGGAGCTGGGTGTCATCAGCGTAGGATACTGGGATGAACCCGTACCTACGCATCACTCTAGCCAGGGGTGCCACATAAATGTTAAAGAGGGTCGGGCTTAGACACGAACCCTGTGGCACCCCTTTTGATATCTCCATATATAATATATATAACATATATAATATACTTATGTTGTCAAGGAAAATCACACATATAACAAAGACATAAACAATCAACTGAATTGCTCTGCTCAAAAAAACGTTAAACAATTGCGTACATCTAGGAAATTAGTCTCATGCCAAGGGGAAGATTACAAACAATTATGTTAGAAAAAAGTCCCTCACTGCTCCCGCTTCACTTAGGAGAGGTGTGCTACAAATTAACTGGTGAACCAACTAGAAACAAATTAACAGTTTAAGTAGCACTACCTCTGGAACAAAGATAGGCACACAAGATCAGGCTCAAGCAACCTTTTAATCCACACGCCACCAGCATTCATAACAAGTGTCCTAAAGAAATAACGCACACCATAGACAAGCAGAAACACTAAGGAGGTGGCTAAAATAATACAAAGCAAGTAAACCAAATGAAAGTCACAGATACGCATACAATCGAAACACAGAGTAGTAATATTATAAATGCAAAGCACACAGCTTCAACAGTAACTTAACTTACAAGCAGAAAGACGAGAAGAAATGTGTTTGGGGCTACACCTATTTATAGTGTTGGTAGTATTTCTTTTCAGCGCTGGGAAGCCCGGCCCTGGGTAGCTACGCGCTTTAGAAGACTAGGTAACATACCATGATAACGTGTCCTGCTTGGGAAAGCAGGAATGTGGAAAATGTAGTTTTTTCTTTAAATGTGGAACAAAGCATGGAAGGAGATTGCGTTAAAGAGCCTCATGCCTAAAATCAGTAATTAAAATACCACTAAAAGGTGTTACCACTGATAAATAAAAAAACGTCAGTTTACAAAGTTTGTTCAAACTCCATTGAAGTACAAACACTGCTGAGAGAAACCAGTTCACTAATAGGACCCACTGCTTTCCAGCCTGGTCTGCAGGACACTACTGTTGTCACTAGTCAGTTTCCCTCCTTGGACTTGCCCTCCACTGTAACAAACTTACTTGAACTCAACACGTTCATCGAGGTGCCCTTAATGCTGAAGACATATGGGTGATAGCTTTATCCATGTTAAACGGGCCTGCACTGATGCTCTTAGTATATTAACGTTTTGAGTCTAATTGGTACTATTAAACGTTGCATCACAGCGTACACCATACCTGCGCCAAGAAAGTGTTGAGGTTTAAGACTCTGTCACAATAGAACTACTACATTTTGCAACTATTTTAATTTAAATGGATGTGCATGCAATATGTTCATCTTTAATGCTGCATGGCTAACAGGAAAGATCAGTAAGTATATATTGACATGAGTAGCACAATCTCTGTGAATAATTTATTGAGCAACAGGCATTCCGCAGCTAATCAGAGTAAACAGCATCAAACATCACAGAGTTTTGAGATGTAAAGTAGAGCTTTGAAGTTCAGCCTTAAGCAATGAAGAGGGAATAGAAAATAATTTCCTTTGACTGAAGATTTGCACAGAGGAGCAGTCTCGTTTTGGAGCTGGTGACTACAGTCTCCTATGCTCATAGAGACATCCATTTGTTTTTTGTTTTTATCTAAGGAAAAGTTGACCAAGAACTTTCAATATTCCAATTATCTGCATTTTCCATCATTACCTCGGTTCTCAAGTAATAAAAATGCAAATATTTTACTGATCGCAGTTGTTTATTGCTGACTTCTGACAATTCTTTATCAAAATTGTTACATCAAAAATTAAGTGTTCTTTATTTTAGCATCTTCCAAAAATATTGCCAGTCTGGTTTTAAGTAAATTCATGTATGCATATAATGCTTGCAAAGTGATCCTTGGCGTGTAATCACATTTACGGGTTTTGAATGTGGTGCCTAAGTATTCAGGCTGTCCTTGAATGCGGTATGGCCGCTAATCCCATTTTGGATGCAAATGTAAGTTTCCTACCAAGAAAGAATTTCAAATTGGGTCAAAGTGCATCCCTTTTGATGGGTGGCATGTAAAGTCTGCCGCATATCTGGGTGTTGGGGGAAGGGGGGGGGGTATAGGGCAAATGACAGGTTGCACACTCAGAAATAGCTGAATTCATGATCAATTTGATCAGTTTCAATTTGTGCGTTATTCATCATTCTGAGATATGAAACTCGGAATCAGGTGCAAACTGCACACGTGGTGATTATGGCGCCCGAAGCAGACAGTAATAAGGTGGTGCATAATGTCCAAGCACAATTGTGGGTTAATCATGTCTGCAAAAAGCATTATCATATAATGCATGGAGAGGCACATGTTCACCAAGCAGGTAGGAAAGCACTTTTAGCTGTCTGTTGTCAAACACCTAATTTGGTCTATTCCAATACTTATAGTGGGGTTTGAGTCAGTTCACTACTTACAATTGGTTGGCTTTTTTTGTCAGTCACATTCACATCCTTTTTGTTTGATTGCTTTCCTTTTTCTTCTTGTGTTTGACCCTCATCTGGAGCATAGCCATAGTCCAGTGGGGGATGGATGTGTTTTCTAGCTCACTCCATCATGTGCTACATAACCTCTCAAATACCCACCCCATGGGTTCTCTTCTCCCTCCCCAGCTCATCTGCTACCCAGATTGCTCCGGTTCAAGCTTTGTGCTTTTTCTTTATTTTGATAACACCCCTCCAGCCCCTCCCCCCCACCCCCCGCTCCTCCATTGCTTCCTGCCACACTACTCGCACCGCAGCATTGGCACATACACTCCATCCACCACCTTTTTGCTTCCATGCTCCTCCCTGTAGTGTTGTTTTGTTTTTTATTTTTAAATCTTTTTGGGAGGGCCCAGCAGCTATAACTCCTATCTAATAATTGTGCTTATGACTTACGTTTTGGGAAATGTATCACTACAAAATGGTTGTTTGCTGTCTTGGAACATTTTTTTTTTTTTTTTAATGGGTGCCAAATCATGGCACATATATGTAAATATGTTTTCAGAAAAAAATTGCATGTGTGTCATCTGTGTCATCACAATTTATCAGGAAACAAGCATTTTCTTAGAAAGAAGCATTGACAAAGCCTAAAGCGCAACACAACTGACCGGTGACACCTATTCGTTCTGCCAAAGCTTCTTTAATTAGGCTCTCCTCCTTCCTCCCTGGGATAAAACCCACCAGCACAATTCACTCCTCCAAATATGTCCATCTGAGACAGACAAATGCCTGCCCCTTGCTGTATCAGATGATTAGACAAATAATGTTATTATTCTATAGTGAGATCAGAAACAATGTTGGTATTAATTTGCGATTCACCCAGATCACTTTAGATGCTTTAGAAGATTGATGGCCTGAACTAGAGTTTGACGGATGGTTTATTCCACCACAAACAAACGTGATGAATATCCTGTGAATTCATTGTCAGTGCATCATCTTTTATGGCACTTGTAATAAGTCAGAGTCAGTGCTTAATTTGAGCAGGTGCTTTCAGGTGCTCAGCACCTGCACTTCTTTCACAGGGCCTGGGCTACAATTTCTGAACCTGCAGGTGGTGGTCTCAATATTAATTGTTCAAATTCAAAATAAAAAGAATAACATACATTGCATAGTGACTGGCTGGTAAATGTTCATAGGCAGGCCGGCATACGTCTGTCCAGGCAGGCATGATTGTTGATCACCACATTAGTGATGATGTCATCACGCTGATCACAAATCCAAGAAGTCATCGACAAACTATGGCTTGCATTCTATTCCCCTAGTCTGCTGCACCCTGTCTCTGCCTAAGCCTAAACCTCCCATTGGATAATTGTAGCTGGGGGCTGGCTCATGACGGAGTTGAAGCAAGGAAGCTGCAAGAGCGCATTTGGAACTTGGGAGTGAGGGCTTTTGAGGAAGAATAAATGAAAGTAGGTGTGGACTTTCCACTTGTTGCGTAGCCAGAGTAGCATATCCGGCAGCCCTGCATTGCTGCTATCCTCAATGTGCTCGATGCGGTTGTGGCCCAAAACAACTTTTGTGCGCCATGGTGTCACCTGTAGAATCTGTGCCCTGCACCCCAGCATGGTAATTGCTGAGCGTGAGTGAGTCCAGTAGCACCACAGCCAAACTTACCAGTATTGGCAGCATTACTGCTGAGGACAATGCCTGAGGTGTAGCAGGCAGGGTCACAGCAAGCTAAGCAGTGGATGCTGATGCCGTCGCCATCCCTGGACCTACTAATTACAGGCAGCACTAGTGGTGACATGACCTGCTGTGCTCAAGCAGCCGCCTGTTCAGCAATGAACCCAGTCATGCCACACTGATTAATATATGCAAAAAAGCATTTTCATTTGGTGTACATTTTGTTTTTGCACTTGGTGTAGGTAAGAAAGTAAAAAACGTCATCTTCCGCTTCTTTAGGAATGACAAACAGGAAAACGCAGAGTTCAAAATAGCAGGGACATGTACATGCTGACAACAGGGGTCACAGGAAGCAGCAATGTTAGAGATGAGAGAAAGCAAGAGTAAAGAGGAAAAGAAACAAGAGAGAAATAAAACGGAGCGAAGTAGAAGAAAAAGAGGAGAGCAAATCAGATGCAAAGAGAAAGCAGCCATGAGGTGACGAAGAGAGCATTAAGAAGAGAGAAGATAGAATGAAATGATGTGGAGGACAGGACAGAGGAAAAAAAGCAGACAAACGATAAAATGGAGACACAGATAATCACTGCTAGAGAGTGATAGTAAAGAGCCAAGATCGAGGGGAGGGAGAGCAGAGCATGGATACAAGTGAAGAGAAAAAAGGGCAGGGCTAAAATGAATAGAGGACAAATCAGAAACACAGGGTGTGACAAATATGATAGAAAAAAATTCGAGAGGTGAGAGGATAGACTCTTAGAGCAAAGACTTAGGGGACAGACAACAGATTAAGGTTAGAAGATAGAGACTGACGCAGTGAGAGTTTTGAAAGTGGGGTTCACCGGAGGAAGGTGTGAGCGTGTGCCTCCTTGGCAAAATTTTCAGCACCTGAACTTCTTTTTTTACAAATTAAGCACTGGGGGTGATCCGTCACATTTGGCACAGACCAACCTGTCCTCCTAAATCTAAATTAGGGGTGAGTATAATTTTCAATTGTAGAAATTCATGAATTTTACCTTACTCTTGTAACATGGAGTTACTAATGCATTCACTATGCTCTGCAGGTGGAATTAATCAAATATGCTTGTTTTTTAAACAGGGCATGAAGAGGGAGCAGTCCCTCTATGTTTAAAAACCTCTGCAGATTAAAGTTTAATCTGCAGTGATTTTTAAAAATAGAGGGACAGCTCCATCTTTTGGCACTGTTTAAAAACCACTGATTGCACAGTACTGATAGAACAGCAGTGACAAATACTCAATGCACTTACCGTGCATACCCCTCAGCGCCCTTACATACTCTACAGTAATCACTGTAGAGTATGTAAGGGCCCAAAGGGTATGAACTGTTGTTGAATTTGGTATTTGAGAGTGCATAATGCATCCTCACATCCATATTTGGAGGCAAGGATGCATTTTGCACTAAGAAAATATCGCCAAAAGCACACTCCAAACCGCCACTGTAGTTCCCCTGAATTTTACTGTAATTCCGCATAATTCTGTGAAATCAAATTCAGCCAATTCTGCCCACCCCTAATCTAAACCAGGCCTTTAGTTGTGTTCTAGCAGACTAGGGTACATTATTCTGTTATTCCATTTATTTCCCCTTCACCATTTGGGTGAAGCAGGTTATTTGTGTTTTGATTTTGCTTCATGGCATGGTGATATCAATTATTCACAGAGCGGGTTAATCTGCAGTATTAGTGAAGAACCTGTGTCACATCTGAGGCAAGCTTCTCCGCTATTATTGCAGAGCACTAAACCTCATCCTAAATCCCACTCTGGCTCTGTCATGGAACAGCCCAATAAGACTACACCGACAAGGTAATTGGATGTCCCTATGACAAAATGTAACTGCTGGTATAGTTTGGGTCATGTGGTAATGAAATGGGAACATTTTACTGCACTTATTCTCCATGGTGTGGAGAGGAAGTATAGGTGACTAGAAAACATCTTTTGTTGCTTTCCCAAACAGGGATGGGGCTTCTAAAACCGCTCCACATTATCTACCTCGCAGTTGTAAGATCATATTCCAATGCTATGATTACTTACCAGTAATCCCCATTACTCTTAGTCCTACTCGTCCTCGACCCAGTCATCACCAATGAGGTATTCCACTTGACAGGAAACAAAACAGGAAACGCTTTTAGGCTCCACCCACCCTCCTTCCAGGGGCTAAAAGTACATAGCCAACCGAAAGCACATCCTGACATACCAAGCAACAAATGCCTGAACAGGGTGGGTGGGTTCTTAAGTATGACTGGGTTGAGGACGAGTAGGACTAAGGGTAATGGAGATTACCAGTCAGTAATCATAGCATTACTTCTACACCCCTCGTTCTCGACCCAATCATCACTAATGATGCATACCAAAGCAACCCCACAAGCAGGCCTTTGGCAAACCACACAGAGAACAGAGACCGAACACAAAAGTGGAGTGCAGCAAGTGAAAAAACTTTATTAAACACCAGAACCAGGGCGGGGACAACCCCCACAGCAGGCAACACACCACAACCAAAATTGGTCCGGTCAGACGGAGCACAATTCAGATGATAGTGCCTCACAAAAGTAGAATCAGAACCCCAAGTCCCAGCCCAACAGATCTCATCAAGGGAAACCCCATAAAAAAGCAGCCCAGGAAGCAGAAACAACCCTAGTGGAACGGGCCTGAACCCCAGAAGTGCAAGGCAAACCAGAGCCCTGATATGCCAGAGAAATAACAGCCTTGATCCAACGACCCAGAGTAAGACGGGAGGCAGCCTTACTCCAACCAGCCAGACCAAAGGTCACAAAGAGAGAGACGGAAGAACGAAACCCCGCAGAGCGGGCAACATAAATAGACAACGCACATTTCACATCCAGAGAGTGAAGCAACAACTCAGCAGGCTAGGAAGGACAGAAAGAAGGAAGAATCAACTCCTGAGAGGAATGAAAAAAAGAACGAATCTTCGGAACAAACACAGGATCCAAAGAAAGGACCACCGCGTCATCCAAGAAACGTAAAAAGGGAGGAGAACAACGCAAGGCAGTGAGCTCACCCGACCGCCGAGCAGAAGTAACAGCAACCAGAAAAGCCACTTTAAAAGAGAGGAACTTAAGGTCAACAGACTCCAAGGGCTCAAAGGGAGAAGACTGCAGAGCACCCACTCCAAGGGCTCAAAGGGAGAAGACTGAAGAGCACCCAGGAGCAGAAGGAGAGGACAGATAGAAACTCCAGAACAACCGGGAAGACGGGAGCAAAGCCGGATCCCGGAAAGCCCGAATGGCAGCCCACTGCCCTTTCAGAGTAGACAAGGCATAGTTCTTCTGAAACCCATCCAGAAAAAACTGAAGAATAGAAGTGATAGGGCAAGAGGCAGGAGACAGACCAAGCCCTGAACACCAGGAGGAGAAAGAAGCCCAATGTTTAGAGTGGGAGGACAAAGTGAAATGCCTAGGGGAGCCCTGCATCACAGTGATGAGGTGGTCGTACGAACCCCGGACCCCAAGAGACATCCGTTCAGCCTCCTGACCGCCTGGGTGAGAGGAACCAGGAGGGAGGGAGAGGGTGACCTCAGGGGAGATGGGTAGCGGGGAATCCAACGAGGACCCACCGCCAGACTCAACAGCAACGGGAACCATGACCTCTGTGGCCAATGAGGCAAGATAGCCACCACCCAGGCACCCACCCGCTGGACCTTCAGCAAGAAGGCCAGAATAAGGGGGAAGGGGGAAGGCGTACAGCAACCAAGGAGGCCACCGGAGAGACAACGCCTCCACCCCCCAAGAACCCAACTCCAGAGTCCGGAAACAAAAGAGGGGGAGCTGCGCATTGGTCCTTGAGGCAAACAATTCCAGCTTGGGAGTCCCGAACCTCCGACAGAGCATCCAGAAAATCCTGGGGGAGAGACACAGGGTCAGAGAAAACGGAAATCTGCGACTCAAGGCATCCGCCACCACATTGTCCACACTCCTGATTTGTTGAGCAGAGATGGCTAGAAGATGACACTCCGCCCAACCCTCAATTGCACAGGCCACCAAATTCAACGAAAGACTGCGAGTACTGCCCTGGTGGTTGATGTAAGCTACAGTAACCGAGTTGTCAGACTGAACCATGACATTGCACCCCAGCAGATGACCCTGGAAGAAACAAGGAGCACGGTCCACCGCAGACAGCTCCATCCAATTGGAGGACCAGTGGGACTTCGACCGGAGCCAACGAGCCTGAACAGCCCACTGACCCAGAGTCGCCCCACAACCGGACGCACTGGCATCCATCATCAACACCAATGGAGGCAGCAGGGGAATCCATATTCCCTTGGAGAGATTGGAGAAATCCAACCACCACTGGAGAGCGGACACAACCTCCAATGACACTGGCACAAAGACAGCATAGTCCCGAACTGGAAGGCACCCAATGTTGAAGATGCCACAGCAGAGGCCAAAGATGAACCCTGGCCCAGGGCACCCTGAAGACAGTCCCAGCCAGATGACCCTGAACCTCGAGCCACTGAAGGAGGTGAGCCGCAGCCTGGGACAACAGCCTCCGACCAGGAACTGAAGTCGCAGAAGCCGGGAATCCGGAAGGAACACCTTGCCCAGGATCGAATCGAAGACGGCCCCATGAAAGAACTCCGACTTGCAGGAAGTAGCTGGCATTTCTGAAAGTTCACGAGAAACCCATGCTGCTCTTGCATACGGATGGTCAAGGACAGGTGCTGAGACAGAACTGCGAGGGAAGGTGCCTGGAGCAGCCAATCGTCTGAGTAAGGAAACACCGACACACCCAGGAGGTGAAGGTGTGCCACCAAGGGAGCCACTACCTTGGTGAACACGCGGGGAGCGGACTGGATACCAAACGGAAGGACACTGAACTGCCAATGATGACGCTCCAGGCAGAAGCGCAGGAACTTCTGATCTTCCAGAGCCACAGGCACATGAAGATAAGCATCCTGGAGATCCAGCGTAGCAAACACCCAGCCGGCCTGAATGAAAGGCATCACCCGTTGCAAGGTCTCCATCTTGAATGGGATCTTCCGGACAAACAAGTTCAGACTCCGGAGATTGAGGACAATCCAAAAACCTCCTGTGACCTTCGGAACAAGAAAGACAACCAAATAGGTCCCCAGACGCCACTCCAACCGGGAAACGGGCACAATCGCCTTCTTCAAGAGCAAAGAGCGAACACCGTCCACCAAAGACTGGCGTTGAAGTCCGCACCACGCCCAAGGGAGAAGGAAGGGACAGAAACTCAATCCGACACCCCCGGACCAGGACATTCAGCACCCACTGATCGGAGGTCGTCAGACCCCAAGCAGGAAGGAACAACAGCAACCTCCCACCAACCTCTGGCACAACACCAGCGTGGAAAAACAACAATAGGGGGGAGAGAGAGAAAAGTGGATTCAGTCTCCCTGAGCGTCATGAATAAACAAAATAGAATCCACAAAGTGGTTGTTCAGTGGTCCCTGAAGGATGGGGAGCACACCGTGTTTTTTAAATGCCCCTCACACACCAACAGGCCCCTTGGTGTCATGCTTCATCATCGGGGCCTTCGCACCCCTCTACGGGATGCGGCGTGCTACGACAGAACGACTACGCAGGAGCACTTGGCAGTGAACTATGTGAGGGTGTGTATTGACGTGATGTGAGTGAGGTGAGGTGAAAAAGTGAATAAAAAATACCTGGCACTAAGGAAAAAGGAAATATTTATTCAGTCCCTGGCTGGTATTAGTAAAAAGTGCAAAGACTGGTTGAAAAAATACGTGCTAGGGTATATCAACCAACAACAGTGTCAACATGTTTCGGAGTACAAGACTCCTTCTTCAGGACGAGGATATGCACTATGATCCTCACCTTACTCACATGAGATGTGAAAGTGTTCAAAAAAATATAATTTTATAAAAACAATGTGTAATGTACCTATCAATGTTTTAAGTGATGGTATGCTTGTTGCGCCCAATTGGCGTATGAAATATTTAAGTTCAAAATGCGGATGGCCCCATGAGCCTTAGCGTAGTATTGGGGGTATCACTCCTCATTGCCCAGTCAGCAACGATGACTGCAAGGACCGAATGCCTGCCTTCCCCTCAACGCTGCTCCGCTGAGGAGTGATACCCCCAATACTACGCTAAGGCTCATGGGGCCATCCGCATTTTGAACTTAAATATTTCATACGCCAATTGGGCGCAACGAGCATACCATCACTTAAAACATTGATAGGTACATTACACATTGTTTTTATAAAATTATATTTTTTTGAACACTTTCACATCTCATGTGAGTAAGGTGAGGATCATAGTGCATATCCTCGTCCTGAAGAAGGAGTCTTATACTCCGAAACATGTTGACACTGTTGTTGGTTGATATACCCTAGCACGTATTTTTTCAACCAGTCTTTGCACTTTTTACTAATACCAGCCAGGGACTGAATAAATATTTCCTTTTTCCTTAGTGCCAGGTATTTTTTATTCACTTTTTCACCTCACCTCACTCACATCACGTCAATACACACCCTCACATAGTTCACTGCCAAGTGCTCCTGCGTAGTCGTTCTGTCGTAGCACGCCGCATCCCGTAGAGGGGTGCGAAGGCCCCGATGATGAAGCATGACACCAAGGGGCCTGTTGGTGTGTGAGGGGCATTTAAAAAACACGGTGTGCTCCCCATCCTTCAGGGACCACTGAACAACCACTTTGTGGATTCTATTTTGTTTATTCACAACACCAGCGTGACCAACCTCGGGGTGGCATAGTCAGGAATGCTGAGGCCCCTGTCCAGCATCCGGGGGGGGGGGCTTCTTCTGGAACTTCCTAGGGAAACCTCTATCAGCACCTTTTGGGCCCACCAGCATCTCTTGGGCCCTCAAAGGAAGACAGCTGAAACCTGGAAGGCGGACGAAAGGTCTTGTTATGAGAGAAAGAAAAATCCTTACGAGAAGGCTGTCTACGGAAGGAAAAGGAATGCTTCCACTCCTTGAACACTTTATGAAGTTTATCCTCAAGAGCGTCCCAAAAAGACGAAGGCCCGTAAAGGGCAAGCGCAAAGCCATGGATTTCTGTGCAGCGTCCGTATTTTAACCCTTCAGCAACAATTTGCGATGAGCAGCAATAGAGGATCTACTGGATAAGGCAGAAGCGCGCAAAGAATCAAAGGCAATTTCCGAGAGGAATTCTGCTTAACGTTCCATAGACTCCAGCAAGTCCGGAAAAATGCTCCCCTTCTGCATGGTGGAAAACAAAGTCTTAAAGTCAGTCAAAAGAGATTGAGGGACATAAGCCCCATAGACACCAGAACGGATAGCAAGGTGAGAGCCAGCATAAGACTTCCTCAACACAGAGTCAATCTTCTCATCCACCCCATCACGCAGAATATTATCATCCACCATAGAAGGACGACCCACCAAACTTGCGACAATGGAATCCACATGCACCAACTCAGGAATCAACTCCTCCATGTCCTGCAAAGGATACAGTTTGGACATAAAGCGCAGCAACATGATGTGATCCGGATACTTCCATTCCTTCAAGAGGACATCCATCACAAAGGGATGGATAGGACGAGAAGTAGCAACAGGCTTCCAAAATTGCGGCAGAAAAGCATCCGTGGAAGTACTGGCCACAGCACCATCAGGAAACCTCATGTTCTCACGTACATGAGAAAGAAGGTCAGGCAATAACTCCTTGGAAACATATTTGCCTTTCGAATCCACCGCCCCCAAGCAAGAGGCATCAGAAGAATCTGAGGAAGAAAAATCTGAATAGACACCAACACCCCCAGCAGAAAGACCTCCAACAAACTTCTTGAAGGACTTCTGATCTGACAAAGTCTCCAAAATCAGGCGCTTCAACCTGCCATCATACAACCTGGCCCGCTTCACCTCAGAGGCAGAATCCCCACAGTCAGCTGGGGAAGAGGAAGAGGAAACAGGAGAAACATGCTTTCATTTATTTAGATGTTTCCCCATCACAAACACCAAACACAGGCCCCAGTGCATACAACCAACAGAGGCAGGATCAGACCATAATGTGACCCCCATATTTTATACAAAAAAGAAGCCGGAAACCGACCCCGAGTCAACCGGCATGTGAAACAGCTGAGCACAACCCAAAAGCAAGGCGGGAGGGGGCGTGGTCAACCCCAAACCACAAAACCTCACCTATCAGGGCCGCTGAAGGCCAGTCCAAAGTCCACGGTGCACCACAGAGCCCACCCGGGCGCACCACATTGTCTGTGGCATAGTGCAGGAGAGGAAGCAGTATGGAGCAGAACGGAGCACTTGGAACCCAACCCATGTGCTCCCAAATACCCACTGCACATGGAGCATCCGGACCCCACCCTGGACGCTCCACAAAGCCTGAGCCGGAGCGGTCCTGAAATGCAGCAGACCGGAGCACTCAGAGCCCAATCTGAGTGCTCCACAAAACATACACAGCACATGGAGCACCAGGGCCCCACCCCGGGCTTTCTCAACGAAAGCAGACCAAAGCTCACGGAGCCCAACCAGAGTGCTCCAAAAAGACAAGCTGCACATGGAGCCTCCGGATCCCAACCCGGAAGTCCCACAGAAACAGGACACCATCACAGGCAGCCCATGGCACGAAGAGCCTTAGAGAGGAATCAAAGTCCCAAAACAAGCTGCAGCGGTCAACAGGCGGGACCAAAGCCACCCCAAATGACGAGCAGCATGGGAGGACTCACCCGACAACAGGACTCCAGGAAACCAGAGCAGCCCAGCCCAACAGAACCGGTAACCAAGAACCTGAAGGAGTCAAGGAAGCCAAGCAGCCCGACTCAAGCAGCTCCCACGAAGGTGCATGAGCACCCTCAGAGCCCAGCAAAGGAGGAAACCACAGGACAACACGAAGCAGGTAAGTGCCCAGCACCTACCCAAGCGTCCCCTGTCAGGTCCCCCGACAGGCTACAAAACTGGTTGTGCTTTCAGTTGGCTATGTACTTATAGCCCCTGGCAGGAGGGTGGGTGGGGCCTAAAAGCCCTTCCTGTTTTGTTTCCTGTCAAGTGGAATACCTCATTAGTAATGACTGGGTCGAGGACGAGGGACGTAGAGGTAATGTCAGGTCCATTTCCTTTATGAGATCAATAATGCATCCTTTTAAATCTCATTGGACGGGGTATTGTCCATCAATAAATGTTGACTTCACCCCATCCTAGACTCGTTTCCCAAACACATGACTATGCCATCGAACCTTGACTTTCCTTTATCTGTCACTGAGAATTCAGCTAGGATTCTTTGTCCAACCTTTGGAATTTTCAGATTCCGACCAAAGGGTTGTTCAAATTTACACACTCCCCAGATAATGGCTGTATTCCAACTCTGGTTTGAAAATGTCTACTCAAAATCAGCGATTTTCAAAGAGAGATCCCTGCCAGACTGAATATACCAAATTTGTTCCAGTAGCATAGGAGAAGTAGGAGTGAGGAGTATACTATGTCATCTACTGCATACACCATTAGGAGACTTTTGCTTGGTAATGAACATGGCAAAAGTCAACATGCTTGTGGGATACCAGCCACTGAAGATAAAATTCCTGTATTTCAGTAAACGTGATTGGTTAGGTTTTTTCATAACCCTGTTTCTAAAGGATACAAAAAATCAGAACGTGCAAACAGGCAACCTTGCACATGCAACAGTATTCATTCAATTTTGGGTGCCTAACCATCGATGGGTCATGTTGCTTAAATGACCAATTAATTTGAAGGCAAGTGTTTCTATTGTTATATATTAGCCCAATTAAATCTTTTCATCTAATTCTTTATTCATTTACATGAGAATAAAAGAGATAATTAGTACCAACTATTTGGTGGAAGATATAGTAAAATGGAATTGGTGCCCATTCCCCCACAAAGGCTTTTATGTTTGAGGTAACTGTAATATGTGCCAACATGGGGTCAATAAAACTATTAGCGTCAAGTACAACACCACTAGAATCCATCACAAATTCACAATTCATAAATTGCAGCATTAATTTTGTAATATACTTCATTATTTGTAACTGTGAACTAATACATGTGGAGTACTATCATAGCCCTAAAATTGAAGATACAGTAACATTTTAGAGCTATTACATTGTCAGATGCCCAACACCTACTAGCAGAACACATGGGGAATTCACATCCAGAGAATACAGGTTTCACCTTCTATTGAATTCAGACTATAATACAAAACCTGAGGAGAGAAGAATGGTTGCATGTGATTTCATAGAAAAACGATGCCATGGAGTACCATTACTGAAAAAACATTTCAGCTAAAGATTTTAATGGAAACTTTCATGATGAATGTAATTCACCTTTTCATAGAAACCAATTCATTGAGTGTCTTTTTTTTAAATTGGCTTCCACAAACTAATTTTTTAATGAGTAAATAAAATGGTTGCAGATCTTACTTTAAGAAACATGTTTGTTGTAGGTTCTATTTCAATCTTTTACATAAGGGGACTTTTTGGGGATTTATATCGTTTACATTATCAAAAAATTACTTTGGATTCTTTTAATTCGTTGCACAATTACCACCCCTAAACACCATCCATCTCTGTCCCCAAAAATACCTCCCTACACATAAACTACACCCATCCCTGACACCTATACTCTACAGATTCTAAAAACCCATTATAACCCTAAACTTCACCAATCCTTGAACCCTAAGAATCCCTGCCCACACCTAAACTCCACCCACCCTAACCGTTAACTCCACCCTTCCCTTGACCCATGAACACCTCAACTCCTAAACTCTACACAACTCCTAAACTAACGCCCTCTCCCTACCCCTAAACCATATCCATTCCTGAACCCTAAAAAATCCTTTGTTCGCCCAAACTGCACCCATCTCAAAAACCTTAAAATCCTGTACCACCTTTAAACTCCACTCATCCAAGAACCCTACAGAAACATCACCGCCCCTGAAAACCTCCCATTCCTGGCCACTAGAACCCCTCACCATCCCTAAGCCCCCGTCCCTGAACCCTAAAACCCTTTCTCCATATAAACTCTACCTATCTCTGAACCCTTAAAACCCTATGTCACCCTAAACTCCACCCATTCCATAACACTTAAAGCCCTCCACCTCTCACAGCTCTAAACATCACTAAACCTTAAAATCACTCACCAGCCCTAAAATCCATCTCCTGTAAAACATAAAAAACCTCAACACCCCGACACGCAAACCACCTCTGAACCCTAATATCTCTTACCACCCTAAAACTCCGCTCATCCCTGAGTCCTAAAAAACTATTCCACCACCCAAAACTCCATCCATTTGTGATACCTAAAAAACTCTTTTCACCCTGAAACTTCACCCATTCCAAAACCATAAAAGCCCTTAAAAAAAACCTCACCGCCCCGAAACATCACCCTTCCCCAAGCCCAAAAAACACAAATTTTCACCTAAGGGATTTTGGATGTGTCCTTAAAATTATCATTCCTTTCAAATGCTTCCTTTAATTTTCAATTTATTTGTATTTTTATATATATTTTTTTTATATTTGTCTTCCCTTAAAATAGTTTTTTCTATAATTTGGTTTCCTCCAATGTGGTTTCTCAGTTGTTGTTTTTCCCTTAATTCAAGTACATCAGCAGAAAACATGGGGATTTCACACCCACAGAATATAGGATTCATCTTCCATGGAATTCAGACTGTAATCCAAAACCTGAGGAGGGATGACAGAGAGTTGGTATGACGATAGGCTGAAGCCAAATGTATTTGTAAATTGAGATTAGTGGAATGTAGTCTATATGTGTAAAAGGTGCAGCATTTATTTCTGGTTTGTACAGAATCTTAACAACTTTTTGATAAGGAATTGGTGCATTTTTAGCATTATGAATTAAAGCAAATTTGAATAGTGAAAACACAATTTAGCTATCAATTCTCTGATGTTACTTGATTTAAATAAGGATTGAGGCGGAATATTGTGAGAGCATAAAAATGCAGTTAACTGTGCTAATAGGATAGTTTAAGCACGGGAAACAATATAATTGTATTGTCTAGTATCCTTTATATTACATTCTTGAGTGATTTTGTTTTTCAAAGGTTATCATTAGAAGTTTGATATCTACATGTGATAGACATTCCAAGATGGTGGTTCCTCATGTAGGATGATTACTTAATGTGTAGTGCTTAAAAAATTCGAATCAAACCAAAATATCAAGTTGAACCTTTGTAAACTTGGGTTTGGTCTGAATATTAGACTTGGGGTAGGTATTTAGAATGCCAACAAAAGGTACTGTGCATAATGAGATTGTAATAAGATTCTCATAATAAGCTGGACCCAAGAGTGTCTTGGACATGAATGGTGCATTAAGGGTATCTTTAACTGATTGCTAAACACCTCAAGATGGCTGTTTTTTTTTCTCTGGCATGATAATACAAGGAGCAGCTCCAATTTCAGTGCATGACAGCTCTGATTTCGATCCCCTTGGTCTCCAATATGAGAATAAAATTAGTCGATCAAATGAAAAATGAATGAAGTGTTGAACCACACACACTATGTACCCCGTGATTGTCAAGTAGAAATGCTTTTGCTGGTGTGTCTGGATTCGTGGTTAAATATTTCAAGATGGCAGTGTCTTTACAACGAGAAAGCAAGCGACGTAGGTGCTGCATTTAACTGACATGTTTCTGATTAGGGATATATCCAGTGTGATTTTAAAATGAAGCAAAATTTGGTTTTAATTGGACATGCCGGTGAAATTAGGTTATGCATACTGCGGGGTAATGGAGACTTGATTAGAATATGGGACGCGTGGGGAGGATATGGAGTGTTGCATTTTGTTCCTGGTTCTTGTTCTTTAGAACAGGCATGAGTTCCACATCACCAAAATCATATTTATTGATGGGCATTGCATATGTTGAGTATGGAAATACTACAAATGGGCCAGGGCTCGGGCAGGATGTGTATATATTTTTTGTCTGTTACTCGTGGTACATGTAACAGACATTTTTGGATTTTGTAGTTTATAAGGAACATACATTTATGTGCTCAAGATATCTCTGTTTCCTGAGCCATGAGAGCATGGAGTCTAGTTATTTGTCAACTGGATTTGGATGGCCACAGTGGATACCTTTACCCCACCACATCCACATATTCCAATTTTAACCTAAAAGGCTCTGTCTTGTTTGTGCTTAGTGGTCTGGAGGGTACGAGGTTAGGGCAGCAGACTGGGCGGGGGTGTACTTTGCAAAAGTAGTCATCTTCAATAAGCCATCCAGCCCCTCTGTTACGTTGGAAGTTTGTGTATGATATGGTAAGCATTTTGGCTCTAGTAGTGTAACAAGGGCTCCCACCTTTCTCTGCTAATATTGGAATTTTTAAGGTGTATTCCATTATTATGACTACCAGTTCCAATCAGGTTGGAGCAGCGAGTGGCTGCTTGGAGTTTTCAGGAATACTGGTGAGAGCAACCTGAGGTGAAATCATTTGCATCAAGAGTGCCATATACTCCCTTCTTGGGATATCCCTTTAGTGCTTCAAGTACTGCAGAAACATAAAGTTGTCTTTAGGGACTGAGGTGCAGCATCCATGACCACCTTTCCAGAACAATATTACATGTCCTTTTCATATTGATATCTATACTACTATAATAAAGGAAGAACTTTCAGCCTTTGAGGCGGGTAAACTCGGGAACCACAGCGCCAATCCACACACCCGATACACCGTTGGAATCGTCAGGGTGTGTAGATGGTTATAGGCTATATAAATAAAATAAATATGTGTTATTTAAAAATGTACAGTAAAAAAAAGTTGTCCCTCCGAAGTAGCGCCGGCCGCGACGTGCGTGCTCACGTCAGGAGCGCGGGGAAGAGCGGCGTCCAGGAGCCAGACGAGGAGCGGCGGACATGGTGCGGGGGAGGAGCGGTGATGTGAGGAGCAGCGGACAGGCCAGCGGCGGTGAGGTGACGAGCAGCGGCGAGGAGCGGTAAACTGAGGAGCGGACAGGCCAGCGGCGGTGAGGTGACGAGCAGCGGCGAGGGGCGGTAAACTGAGGAGCGGACAGGCCAGCGGCGGTGAGGTGACGAGCAGCGGGGAGAAGCGGTAAACTGAGGCGCGCGGGGGAGGAGCGGCGGCTAAGGTAAGGGGACCCATGTCCGGGCAGGCGGGGGTCGGGGCGGGGTTCGGGGCAGGCGGGGGACGGGCCGGGCAGGGCCGGGCTGCTGGAGGGGCAGGCGGGGGTCGGGGCAGGCGGGGGACGGGCCGTAGCTTACTTTACTTAACGCGCTCCACTAATAGTGTGAACAGTCAAGATTGTGTAACTTCTAGCGACAAAGGGTACCCACTATGGAGCCACTCAATACACCACGCAACAGTTTGTGGGCCATACATAAGGAATGGTGAGGTGATCCTATGGAAGCCATGTGTTTCAGCTCCGCTTCTGTGTCGTTGCTAAGGGGACCCATGTCGGGGCAGGCGGGGGTCAGGGCAGGCGGGGGACGGGCCGGGCGGGGGCCGGGATGAAGCCTGATTGCTCCCGGACAAGGTCGGGACGGGCTGCTAGTTGTTTATAAAGCATGAGAATGCTTGAGGGTGTCTTGGCGTTAGCGTATGGAAGGTCTGCAACAAAGGAAGGCTGATAGAGGAGTATAAAAAGCTGGAACTTAAGTTGTTTCCTGAGACTAATAGGGAACTGTAAAAAGCCAGGTTTTAGGTTGTTTCCTGAAACATGCCAGATTGGACAGTTTTTTTTAGCTGAAAAGGCAGTTTGTTACAGAGTTTACAAGTTGAGAAAATAAAACTCCTGCCACTCCAAGAGACTTTGTTGCATTCGGGTAATTATCGCAGTTTTAGATGCAATCAGGTGGAAGAGCTCTCCTTGGCGTAAGAATTTCTTCCTTGGGTACTCTGGACCTATATTGTGCAAAGATTTGTGAGCCATATAGAGTGCCATAAAAACGACTAATTTTTGATTGGAAGCCAGTGGAGCTCCACTAATGTGTGAGAAACTGATTTAAATGTGGGTATTCTTTTAAGGAGAAGGGCAGCTGCATTCTATATTTATGTATCTTCATATGGGATAAAGTAACCTATTATTACAGCATTTAAGCTTAGACCCTTATTACAAGTGGTCCCGTGTTTGGTGCTATATTCATTGTGTTAGATGAAGTCTGGCCCTGTGAGGTTTGAATTGATCAGGTGTGATAAATAACACTTATTACAAGTTTTTCTGATAATGGGGAATCAAAAGTGGATTTTCTTGCTTACAGCACCAACAACTGCACGACCTGGTAATTACCAGGCATATTTCTCATGGTAAATTTTGACACATTTTCCCTACTATATTTTACCTGAAACAATTGCTTGGCTGCTTAGTTTTCCACAAAGCTAAGAATTCTAAGAAGTGTAATTAAAGGTTTTACTGCACATACAGCAATTTACTGGGTTACTCGTATTGATGGGCTTAGATGAGTTCTATACAAGAAATAAAATATTATTGTAAGATATTTAACCTATGGTATTTTCTTTTGTCATGTACTACATAAGTTAGTGTTTCATGACTCAAACATCATATGCCTTTAAATTATCCTTATTCAACCATCCCATTCTCTAGCTAACTTTTAATGTACATTTTGAAGCAATGGTCTCCTGTTAGAAGGGCTATCTAACCTCACTGCATAAAACATAGTAAAAATAAAAAAGTGACTCCGTGACAAATGCAAATAATTCATAAATGCCAAGCGAGTCCAAGAATGATAATAGTTCGGTGGACATGCGCAGACCTGCTTGGAGAAAGGTAAGACTAGGAATCTCCTAAAACGAGTACCCTGCACTGGGAGAAACAGTGTAGGTACACTAGCCAAATGCCTTATACCTGAAGTTGCACACAGGCAAGGCGCTTTCTGCATGCTGAGTGAACGCAATCCTTTTCATCTTTCTCTAAACTGTACTATTCATGAGGGTTGGATATACTTGGCTAAATCTAGTACATGATCTGCAAGCAAAACATGTACCAAACCTCGTCGTTACATGCGAAACCATTATCCATGAAGGTTCAACAACTTCATGATTTCCAAGTTAGGCAATCTTCACTTTTTGAAGTTCTTGCCTCAAATCATTGACTGCAATTTCGCAATAAAGCACGTAAGATTTAGGCTGGCGTTCCAGCTGAGCCACATCTGAAGCTAAAGCTGGCTGACTTTACCAGGGATGAGGTAAGGCGTTAAATAAAAAATGGATTTGCGCCAAGGGAAAATACATGATCACAGCCAAAGTACAATTGTGATTTCGGGGTTATTGTTTCTTTAAAGACTGATTACAGACTGATTGCTAGGAGAAACAATTCATGCTGTGAGGGACTGAAGAGGCACAGAGAATAATAAAACAGCGGTACAACAGCTGAGCGATATTCATGAAATGCATGTCCACAAAACAAAAAACCTGAACACAAACCATGAACTAGTTTGGATTCCCTCATAAAGGAGAACAAACATCCACATATTGTATTCATTTATTCAAAGGTTTCTCGGCCCTTCGTGTAGTTTCTACCTGATATCAAATACGTTTTCCGGCATGTCATTATCTGCTTCCTGTTAGAATTTGCATGTTTACACTCACTCCTCCATTCTCGACCCATGATGGAAATGTAATAGTAAGTAGTACGTTCATTTTAGCTGATACTAAAGGCTGAAATTAGATAATAATTATTTTCCATATGAAGAGATCAGAATGAAAAAAAGCAAAATGCCATATTTTTCATAGTATGCATTGTAGTGTGAGTGCATCACTAGGTATTTTCTGTCTTCCCATTTCTGTGAAGCTGTGTTGTCATGGTGTTCTGTAGTAAGTGTTTTCCTCTACGCCAAGTCTATCTAGGCTAATATGATAATGTCAACAAAACCTGCTAGTTGTTTATGTATGAACCTCGTTAACCCTTCATTTACCTGCGTAAACCCAAGAAGCCAAACACAAAAACAAAAACCTATTGTGGATCATAAAGACTTTTCTATGTCTTCCATTCCCACCCATCATCATTGGAGTATCATTGTGACCCTTCATTATGCTTACTAAAGCAAACATCTTTGCTTGTGGTAAATAAGTGATGCTGGGGTAATTTCAGCAGTTGGTTCTCCAACAAACATGCTCTCAAGAACATGAACAAGAATCACTTGAAGACCTGCTTACCTACTTGACCTTGTGTAGATACCAGGCAGCTTTGAGGGACCTTTGCAACAATCCTGTGCACACATAAAATAAAAACATGATATGTTTGTTTTCTACACATAGACAAATTAGTTGTAGTTTTTCTTGCTTCTTTAATGCTTGTTGGTACAAACAAAATCCAGCCGACACGTGTTTCGTCACAGTGATCTCCGACTCTTCAGGGCCAAGTCGTAATCGACTGTATGTCACACCCCTGTACCGGTGATAATTCCAACCCAGTCGGGGTCTAGGAAAATGAGGATTGGTAGAGGATAAAACCACTGGCCAAGACTTCCGGACTGATTGTGGATGCGTATCGTAGAATCCACGTAGCGGTGAGATGAGTGGTCAGTATCCAGGTCAAAGGAGTATCAGGAAAAAGGTAATGTTTACTTCTATAATTGTGGAGTATCTCATATGCCAATATGGGGTGGTCAGGGAACGGATAATTCCTCCGAGGACAATGTTCAATGTCAAGTAATTCCACACCTCGGTCCTCAATGAAACGGAATAAGTGTCAAATGAATTATCTCTCCGACGTGGACCCCATGTCTTGGCGGTAGCTGTAAAGACCGGTCTTCACAGCAACCGCCAAGACATGGAGGTGCTTGAGTAGGAGAGCAGTGGTTCCGGTATGGATGGAGGACATGATGGAGGTTGTGGTTTTGGTGGAGAGGTGTCCAGTCAGTCAGGAGGTAGGAGCGGGGCAGTCCGGCTGTGGCAATTGGGGTCTGAAGTTCTCATTGATGTTGGCAATCTTGGTGTGGGAGAAGTTGGGAGGTGCTTTGCAGAGTGACAGGGAGCGCTGGATGTTTTTTTCAATGGCTTCTGGGGACGTGAATTCTCTGACGATGTAGAATAGTTCTTGAGTGCAGTTGGTAGACTGAAAGCGGGTTGCGAGCCCAGTTTTCTTTGCTTCTCTGATGGTGTGGTGGTAGGGTCTAAGGGCCATCTTTAATGCTGTGTGGTCGCCTTGGTCTTTGCTGGTTTGCCAGTGTCTCTTTAGACGTTTGCATTTGCATTGCATTTCTCTGATTTGCATTTGGGGTGAACCAGTTGGCATCCTTGTTTGTTATATTGTTATTGAGGGTTTTGATGTGAGCCATTGAGTTGGCGCTAATGGTGATCCATTCCGATAGGTGAGCGAGGCTTGATGATGTCAAGTGTGTGGAGGGTGCTGGTGTTGAGGGTGGTCGACCATTGGGATTTAGTAATTGGGTTCCAGCTGCGGCAGGTGTTGGGGAGCGAGGTGATGGTGGCTTGTCGGTAGACAGCAGTAGTGAAATGGACGATACTGTGGTCCGACCAGGTGAGCTTGGCTGTGAGGCTGAACCTGATTTTGTCACTGGATGTGAAGAGGGTGTGGCCGACAGTGTGAATTGTGTTGGTGATGATCTATTTGAGGCTGAAGTTGTCCATAGAGTCTAGCAGGGAGGTTGGGTTGATGTCTGAGGGGTCCTTGAGGTGGAAGTTGCAGTCACAAAGGAAGAGGTAATTTCTGGACTTCAAGGAGATGGGGGTGATGATTTATGGATAGAGTTGCAGAAGGGGGGTCAGGGTCCTGGTGGTCTGTAGGTGAGGGTACCCCTGATGGTTGAGTAGGCATTGGCTTGGAGTCGGAGGTTGATGTGTTCCATGTCTGGCATTGGGGGTGAGCTTAATGGTGTTCTTGTGAATGATGGCGATTCCCCCTCTAGGTCTGACTGGCTGGTCCTTGTGGGACAGTGGCACAGTGGCCAGCATTAAGTAGCTTGGAGGGGGGTTCGGCAGTGGGTGGGACTGGGGGCCAATGCCTGCTTAGCTAGCATTGTGGGCAGGAAAAATGACAAATCCCGCTGGTTGCCTAGCAACTAGTCGCGTAGGTGGGGAGGATCGGAGAGCTGATGCAGTCAGGTTGCAGCCACCGACGATGCCAGGAGAACAGCAGAAGTCCAATCAGCAGTTTAGTGGCTCCTGATGTCAAGTGGGAGAGTGGGTAGTGGCAGGCACAGGCTATGTTATGTTATGTGATGGTGATTTGTGATCGTGCAAGAGAGAATCCATGTGCGTGGGCTGGTATGTGGTTCCTAAGGTGCTTAAATGAAGAGCCAAGTCTTCAGCGTCTTGCAGAGCTTAAGAAGTGAGTAGAAGGCTCTGGTCTGTTGAGGGAGGTTGTTCCGTGTTTAGGGTGTGATGTGGAAGAAGGGGCAACCTCCAATTTTGCTTGTGAAGATGCGGGGTGTGTGGACAAGTGATAATGAGGCAGAGCATAGCATTTTGGTGAGTTGATGAAAGTGTATCTGTTCAGTAACTTTGGTCCTTTGTTGTGTAGGGCTCTGTATGTGTGTGTGTTAACCTTGAGCCTCTCAACCCATCTTCAATGAAGATCCTAACATAGCAGTGTCCAGTTATTCCAATTGGACTCTGGAAGCAGCAAGTAAACTGGCACCACTTAAGAAGGTTATTAACCATCAAACGAGCCCTATAGGCCCCTTAGTACTCTTTCAGGCTTAGGGAAATAAAAAAGAGATGCTGTCGCCAAGAAAGGATTTGTAGGAGTATTTATGCCCTAGACAAAAAATAAATACAAGCTACTTATTCAAGACTACAAAAACTTGATAATCACTGAGAAAATCACTATTTTTCTGAAAGGATTAAGTTTGCTGCTAACTCTTCCCGTGTACTTTTTCAGACGGTATAGAGATGAGCTACTTCCCCTGCTGCTTCCAAAATATTGGTACTCAACTATTCACTCAACAGCTTTGTGACAACTTAGCACCTTTCTTCAGAAACAAAGTAGAGGAAGTTTACAACAACTTTAATCTTAGCAAGGATACCTTTGCCTACTATCTCACCAGATCCCAGTACTCCAGTTTCTCGTGAGTTCCCGTGTATCACAACTGAAAGCATAATCAAACTGATAAATCTCATTAAGTCTGGAGCTCCAACTGGTCCTTGTCTCACCAAATTGCTTGAAGAGCTAGCCGAATATATTGCATCCCCACTTGCATTGCTGTTCAATAACATTTTGAAGACTGGTTGTTTTCCCCTAGAATAGAAAAGATCCACCATTCTGCCTTTACTCAAAAAACCATCCCTAAATCCCTCAGAAAAAAAGATTTACTGGGCAATTTCCCATCTCCCTGTGTTTGCCAAAACTCCTAAACAGACATTTAAATATCTCTGTTTCCAAATTTCAAGACCAAAATGGCATCCTTGACAGAGCCCAGTTTGGATTTAGGAAAGCTCATAGCACAAAATCTGCGCTGGTAGCAGTTACTGGAAAGATTGGGGACATCATGGACAAGGGTGGTAAGGCTGTGGTGGTCCTTTTGGACCAATACACAGCCTTTGACACAGTGAGCCATGGGTTCTTGAAGCAACGGCTGATTGAGACAGGCATTCAAAGCTCAGCCTTCAAGCTATTGTGCTCCTTTCTTGATGAGAGGGAGTAAATAGTTACATTTGGAGATTTCAACTCTGAGCCTTTCCCCCTGCATTGTGATGTCCCACAAGGGTCGTCCTTAATTCCAACACTATTTATATATATGTGGCTCCTCTTATGAATTTGATCGATTATAAGGCTTCTCAACAGTTTCCTATGCTGACTATGCCCAAATTGTGGTATTATTGAATAACAGCATTAACGAAGTAGCCTCTTGATTTAATAGGTGTATGAGTGCTATACTCAACTGGATGAGCTCCTACTGTCTTAAATTTAATTCTGAAAAGACAGCGGTACTCCTCTTCGGATGAGACACATAGTTTTGGAATGATGCTTGGTGGTCGCAATCCCTCAGCACACCCTCTATTCCTGTATCAAAAACAAGGAACCTGGGAATTATTTTTAATTCCAACCTTTCTTCTAAGGATAAAGCCAGTCAACTTTGCGTTTCTTTGTCCAAAAAACTTAAAGGAACATTCTTCCTTTTCTGCCATTGAATTATCTAGACTGGATTATTACAATGCCTTTTATGCTGTTTTAGTTTGATGCAAGAATCTCCCTCCAGCTAAGAAGTATGTATTGCAAGATTCAACAGGACCGGACATACACAACAGCTTCAGCACTCAACCGACGCACGCCACGACCGCACCGACGCCCCCCACCACCACCCTCCGCGCCTGGACCCAGATCAACACAGAAGACACCATCAGCACGATGAACTCTATCCACTCCGGATCTCCGACCGACCCCTGCCCTCACCACGTCTTCAACAAGGCCGAAGCTGTCATCGCACCCCACCTGCGGGACATCATCAACACCTCCTTCGATACCGCCACCTTCCCGGAGAGCTGGAAGCACGCCGAACTCAGCGCTCTACTAAAGAAACCATCAGCGGACCCCACCGAACTCAAGAATTACCGCCCCATCTCGCTCCTCCCGTTTCCAGCCAAAGTCATTGAGAAGACCGTCAACAGACAGCTGGCCGCCTTCCTCGAGACGAATGGATCCCTCGACCCCTCACAGTCGGGCTTCCGAGCCAACCACAGCACAGAGACCGCCCTCATCGCTGCCACCGACGACATCCGAGCCCTGATGGACAACGGAGAAACAGCGGCCCTCATCCTCCTAGACCTCTCCGCGGCATTCGACACTGTCTGCCACCGCACCCTAGTGCAGCGCCTCAGCAACGTCGGAATCCAGGAGAAGGCACTGGAATGGATCATCTCCTTCCTCGACGGAAGAACACAGAGAGTCCGCCTACCACCGTACAAGTCAGAGGCCACCGGAATCATCTGCGGCGTCCCTCAAGGATCCTCGCTGAGCCCCACCCTCTTCAACGTCTACATGAGCCCCCTCGCGGCCATCGCACGCCAACACAACCTCAACATCATCTCCTACGCCGACGACACCCAGCTGATCCTCTCCCTGACCAACGACCCCGCCGCCGCCAGAGCCAACCTGCACGAAGGGATGAAAGACGTAGCCGAGTGGATGACGACCAGCCGCCTGAAACTGAACTCGGACAAGACGGAAGTCCTCATCCTGGGCTCCTCGCCCTCCGCCTGGGACGACTCCTGGTGGCCCCCCGCCCTGGGCACCGCACCCAAACCGACAGACCACGCACGCAACCTGGGCTTCATCCTGGACTCCTCCCTCTCCATGACCAGACAGGTCAACGCCGTCTCCTCGTCGTGCTTCAACATCCTGCGCATGCTACGGAAGATCTTCCGGTGGATCCCCACCGAGACCAGGAAGACGGTCACCCAAGCCCTCGTCACCAGCCGACTGGACTACGGCAACGCCCTCTACGCCGGAACCACCGCCAAGCTCCAGAAGAGACTCCAGCGGATCCAGAACGCCTCGGCCAGACTCATCCTCGACATCCCACGACACAGCCACATCTCCGGACATCTGAGAAACCTGCACTGGCTCCCCGTCAACAAAAGAATCACCTTCCGTCTCCTCACCCACGCACACAAAGCCCTACACGATCAAGGCCCGAGCTACCTCAACAACCGCATCAACTTCTACGCTCCCAAACGCCACCTCCGATCAGCCACTCACGCCCTCGCCGCAGTCCCCCGCATCCGAAGAACGACAACAGGAGGAAGGTCCTTCTCCTACCTGGCCGCCAAGACCTGGAACTCCCTCCCGACCGACCTGCGCCTGACCCAAGACCACCTCTCCTTCAGGGAGAAGCTCAAGACCTGGCTGTTCGAGCAGTAGAAGCACCCCCCCCCCCCAAGCGCCTTGAGACCCTCCGGGTAAGTAGTGCGCTCTATAAATGTCATTGATTGATTGATTGATTGATTGACCCCTACACAATTCTTCATTTTTAACTAAACATTTAAACTTGACATCTTTTTCTAACTGTGAATTTTACATGATTATACAAGAAAATGTTCTGTATGGTGCACATTTCTTGGTAGGCATATTGTCATGTTGCTTGTTTGCTCTGTTCTAGGCACGGTAAATTGAATGTGATGTATTTGCATTTGGTTGTCCGGTTGGAGACAGTGCTAGGTCTCAAGACAAATGATCACATCAGTGCTGCACATCTGACAGAGTGCCATTGGAACAGTCCTTTTATTATATAAACCAATTTTCTGCTGATTATCCTGAAACACTGTACCTGTGACTGAGATTCAGCTCTGTTGACTCTATTCTCCATCCTGCAAAGGACGGTAGCCTGCTCTACACCAGATCAGCTCCTAATACATCATACACAGGTATGGGGATTTGGGTTGATCCAAGAGATCTGGCAGAGGGTACTCCTACTACACTCTCAATATTGTAGATTACATTAGGCAGGATTATTAATATAATGATATAATCACACTGTAAATTTATAATGATTGAACTGTTTTTCTTTTTCCCCATTCTGGTAATTCTTGTTACAATGCTTTTGTTTCACCCTATTAATAACTGCAGCCAACACTTCTTACCTAAAAATACAATTGTTTCAATAAATGTTTGAAAAAATGAATTGGTATATTTCCTGTGTCTCCTTTGGGCATGTTTGAGTAAAAGCAAAAGGACAGATCTGTTTCCATAATTTCCTTGGGGAATTAGAGTTGTCATGTTCTGAGATTGCAGGTACCATCATGTACCCTGTAAGGTGAGGGGTTCAGATGTGGCAATGTGAGCTAGCTAGAAATCTGACCAAAATACTCTGATGATGTGTGTGGACTCAGTCCCCATATTCTCATGATTATGTTGTCTGGATACACAGTCCTACTTAATTCATATGAACCATATGACAAGGGGTTGACATTAAGAGCTACCATATCCACTTTGTGTTCCAGGGCTGTTCGTAGAGTACTGCGCTTAGTGAAAGTTCAGAGTCATTGAGATTCAAATTCATCTGTGAGTTCAGGGACAACAAATTGCTTCACTTGCATGTGCTCCCTGTAAAAAGGCATGTCTATCCAACCTGTTTTCTGATTGTACACGAGTACGCCTTTTACCCCTTTCACCTCCCATGATTCCCATTAGTGAGTATAAACCGAACCTAATCTGAAAAGCTATAAGTACTTTCAGTAAGCATTTTGAAGCTGCTATTCCCAGCTTAAGGTTGGGGAGGAGGAGTTAATTATACTATATAGAGAGCACAATCATGATCTGCAATTGGAAATGATTAGGAGTATTTAGCTAAGGTGCTGCCATGGTATTAGGGCCCCTATGTCTTCCATTCACGGTCCACTAATAAAGTCTTTTCTCTATGGGCGTCAGACAGCAAGAGTATAAGTGGGGCAGGTATTGATGCCAGCCATCCATACACTTACGGATTCACTCTCATGTGCGAGGATATGCACCCACAAACATGTGCTACCAGCTCATGGCCTGCCAGCCTCACCCAGCATACAGATTAGCCACAACCTGTCAGCCCCATACCCAACTCTATACCAGGTCAGTTAATCAGCCACTGGGTCTGCATGTGTCTGTGCGAGCAAGACTGATTTAAAGAGGCTGGCTCCCGGTTCCCCATCAGACTATCACCACCACAACACCAACTGGTCACTTGAGGTAGTGTCAGCTCAACAAAGAAAAGAGGAATGGGAAAACAAGAGAGGCAGAGAAGTAGCTTCAGTTGTGGGCATCTGAGAAACTGCCAGTCCAGCTTGTGCTTTGGGTGCCTCTCCAGTCACTGAACACCATGTTGTTTGTGCCAGGTTAACTCATGGTTGAAAGCCCTGCTGTACATGTACAGGACATTAACAGCGGTGTATAATGTAGCAACATACCTCAACAACTCTCTAGATACATCCATGTCTCATTACCTCAACATTCCCTCACCCAATGACAACTGATTGCATTCTTGGGCATCTGCTATATGTTGCATCCACAACCCTAAAAGGTTTTTCGATCAATGTGCACTCCTATGTGCCCGCACTCACTTGAATTAAAAAAACATGGTATGCCAAATATTCTATTCAGAGGTTATCAACAACCTTTCCAAGAGTTTTCTAATCATGAAATAAAAAATTGTCCATTGGGAGTTGCCAGGAATATTTAAAGAAAAGGGTATTTGAACTACACCATCATATTTCCATCACAGCTTCCACTAGACCATTACATTCATCTAGCCTGCAACAGTAGGATCCATTCCTAGGATGCCTGTGTGTTCTCTATTAACCAGGCACTAGTCCCTGTCAGCACCTGGTGGGAATTTCTTCATCGGAACTCCTGAGCCGGTCGTGGGCCTTGTGAAATCTGATGGGGAGGGGGTGACAGCCAATTCTCACAGATGCAGTCTCCTTTACTCTGCTTTGAATAGTGCACAAGGGGACATGATATCTCTTTGCTTGCATACTTATAAGGTGCCATCACTAACTGGATCTTCCTTGATTGGTTGCCATCTAGTCCAATGGCCAGGTCACGCCCTGTGTACATCCAGCTATTCCATCCAATCAGTTTGACATGTGGAGATTAAGTCTTAAGAATGTTGTCCTATCTTCTCATAAAGGAGATAAAGCTGTTTAAAAACCATGACAATCACAAAGGTTGTTTTGCTCCATTTCAACCTGTCCAGGATTTCAAACAACATCTTCAATACGTTTTACCTCAATATATCTGAGGGGTTTCATTTCTAATCTATTTGGAGTTCTTGGAAATATGTAACTTGTATACTTGTATACATATGAGAGATTCTAATTGTGGTTTATTCTTGCCAATATAATACTTTGTAGCCAATTTTGACTGTGGTTTGTTCCTCAACAGGGAAAATTCACATTGACTCAGGAGATCTCTGTAATCTAGAATGAACCAATATTATTCTTGTTGCAGTAGTCTGGGTCCAACTGTACCTCATGAAGAGATCATTCATCCAAGTGAAAAGATTTCTATTGGTAGGTTCAAACTAAGTTTATTTTCATTTGAATCAAGTGCAGGATAGTCTGCCCTTCTCTAAACATTCTCCTATTTTAATTCAAATAAAAAAACTCAGAACATTTTCTTATGTCTCTGAAGATGAAGATGCATTGTACTTGGAATTTGCAGTCATGGTGGTGCTGTATGTGCTCTTATCCCATTCTTTGACAATTTCAAAATAATTTTTTCGACCTCCACAAAAATAGTTGGAGGGCAATAGGACCAATGTTGTTACAAATATATATTATCTGTGGAAGTGTTCTAATTTGTTCCAATGAAATTGCAGGTCACAGACCCACATTCCATATGTTTCACTGCTCTATTTCTTCCCTAAGCCTCTCAATAGTGGATTAAGAGTACACATCACCATTGCACGCTTGTTTCTAGTTCCCTAATAAGTTACTTTCTTTTTCTTCCACTGTAAATGTCAATGTGGTCCCATCATTGGATCTTCTGAAATGGTTGTTAGTATGGTAACAAGTTTTACTAAAGCCTACAGGTCTGCCAGGACTAATCAAGCGGCTTTCGGCAATGATTGCTTGTAAAACATAGTGGAAAATATATTAAAAGAATTGTACATGACTGGTGGTGCGTCTCATACGAATAAAAGTTTGGACGTTTTGGAATATTTTCTTTGTGAAAAGAAAGTTCTAGGATGGCCACTTGTATGTCACAACGCAGGAGCATGCATGGAGGGGGGGTTTGAATGGGTTTTTTAAGAATCAGAATTCCAAATCGCCACAAGTGTCACAACACCACAACGCATATGAAAGGGTCGTAATGCACCAGTGGCCATTCTGTCAATTTATTGTTCAAGATGGCCGACAGCAATTTTAAATTGGTACATTAGATTACAAAAGAAGTAAGCACATGACTGCAACACTAAAGGAACAAGTGGTAAGGTGGACATTTTCATCTGCTGGGTGCTTGCAAAAAGAAAAATTAAGAAAATATGCAGCCTGGTAGGAACATCTAAGTGCGCATGAACTGTTTGATCGGTCCAAGAGGGCAGGCCAAACAGTTCATGGGCACTTTGGGAGTGCGAACCACTCCTCCCCGCGTGCTTCCCAGCCCCGCTCTACCCCACACTGCACACACGCAATAGGAAAAAGAAAATGACAATAACAATGCTTGATTGTAATTTTATTTTTCCTTTTTTCGCAGTGGGACAACACTCCTCTGCCTTAACGGAGGAGCTGCCACTGGGGCTAAGGACAGTAACAAGAAGAGGATGGAAAGCAATCAATAGAAAGCAGGAAAATGAGACTGACAGGGAAGCCAACCAATGATAAGCAATGGTATGACCCAAAACCTCTCTTGGGAAAAAATATATGAATGCTTCATGTCGATTTTATGTCCCAAAAGTGACATATTTCCAATGTAATGTAGCTGAGTGTATTCCAATGAAAACCATTGTTATGCACTACTTTGAATCAAGTAGACATCCCATAGGTGATACATTAGTATGCCCATGCAACAACCCATGGGTTTTGATGTAAATACCTTTTTACTAGATTGTATAGACAGAGATATGTGCCAGACAATCCCATCCTGAGGCAGGCGTAACATTGGAGCAAGTTTTAAAAATCTCCACAAATTTCCATCTTTGCATATATGCTGCACAATACAACAAACATACAAAGCAGGAGAAGTAATAAACTATGTCAAAGTGCAATTTTTGTACTCAATGTCTACCTTCAAGTGCAAAACCTATGATTGGCACAAAGCACACACCTTTGCCCTATGGTACAAGGGTGTGTGCATTGGCACATGGCAGCTTAGTGTGTACCAGCACTGGAGGAGAGAAAAACATCTGTCAAAAGCATCCAAGACAACGTGTTCATAACCATCAAGCCCGCCGACAAGGGTGGAGCGGTGGTGGTTATGAACACGGTGGACTACGAGGCAGAAATATCTAGACTTCTAGGTGTCCGCCAGAATGACCATCCTCTGGCGCGTGACCCCACAGGTGAACTTCAGGACCTTATCAGTAAATTGGTGGGAGAAGCCAAGGAAAATAAATGGCTAACCACCAAGGAAGCAGAATTTCTGGTGAATGCCAAGCCCAGGATACCTGCGTTTTACGTGGTACCCAAAATTCATAAACCCCAAAGACCCCCACCAGGGTGCCCAATAGTTTGGGTCATTCAATCCCTTTTGGAGCCACTATCCCAGTTCTCAGACTTCTTTTTGAGGGAATGTGTGATTACACAACCGTCATACATTCAGGACACTACAGATATCCTTACAATACTTGATACCATTGATTTTGACCCGGAAAAACAATTTCTGGTCACTATTGATGTGGAATCATTGTACACACACATTTCCCAGGAAGCCACGCTGATGGCAGCAGCCAGGGCCCTGGGGAATTGCGAGTGGTTCTATGATGTACCTCAATCATTTGTGCTCCAATGCATGGAAATAGCATTGACAAGACATTTTTTTGCATACAAGGACCAACTGTATCTGCAGGTCACAGGTACATCGATGGGGGCAACTTGTGCCCCCAGCTTGGCCTGAATTTACATGGGACAATTTGAAGCCAGGTGCATTTATCATTCTGTGAATCTCTTCAAGACTAACATCAATCTCAGGAAGAGATTCATAGATGATATCTTATGCATTTGGACTGGTGATGAAGAAGATCTCAAAACTTTTTTAAATTGGATCAATAACTTGGATCCTTGTTTGAAATTTACTTGGACCTACAGTAAGACAACAGCGGTCTACCTGGACTTGGACATTCATGCAGAAAATAACAGACTTGTAACAAATGTCGATCAGAAGCCCACTGACATGAATTCCCTTCTGCATTATAGATCGTACCATCCTCGTGCATTGCGCCACAATATGCCAGTGGGGCAGTTTCTGCGTTATCGCAGGAACTGCTCCAATGTAGAGAAGTTTACAGAACAGTCAGAGGAATTGGCCACCAAATTGGAACAAAGGGCACACCCCCTAAAGTAATATGCCAGGCCAAGAAGAGAGCTTTTAATACCCTGAGAGCTGCCCTCCTGGAGGGGAATAAACGAGAGAAAGGGTATTGCATACCTATGATTACTACCTTTGATCCCTTATCAACTAAAATCTGGGGAATAATTAGAAAACATTGGCATATACTTAATACAGCTAGCGTGAAAATGCCACCCCCAAGATTTGCATTCAAACATTCCTCCAACTTACGGGACAAATTGGTTCACACTCGCCTTGTAGTTAACACCCGAGAAACAGGGATACCGTCAGGCCATTTCCCTTGAAGGGGCTGCTCGGTATTTAAATTGACAGCACCAGCGTCAAGTGTGACATTGCTGAATGGCAAGATGTGTCATCTCCATAGATTCAGCAATTGTAACACCAGCAATGTTATCTACAGGCTTACCTGTCTGTGTGGTCTCCAATATATTGGTTTGACCACACAGAAGGTAAAAGTGAGAATACAGGAAAACGTGAGCACCCTCAAAGTCGGCAAGGTGTCTACTAAGCTGATGCAACATTTCAAGGAACAGAAACATCATCTCAAAAACCTAAAATGGGTAGTTCTTGAAAAAGTAGTGGGAGATAGACATAACATGGAATCACGATTGGCGACAAAAGAGGCACAGTGGATTTATCAAGAGGGAGTAGATCGATGGGGACTGAATGAGGTCATTTAGTGGAACAGGATTGGCACATGAGGGGACACAATTACAGGTTCACTTCACCCCCCATATTTACACTGGGGCAATCAATTATCCAGTAGTAGATATATATGAAGGCAAACAAAGGTTTTCATCAAACTGAAATGGGTCAGAAGTGGATTATTATGAGACCACCACATGAAGAAATAGTGTTGTCAAAATTGTTCACCCATTTAGGGACACGTATTGGGGCACTAACAGCTCCAATCCTTGTATTAATTATAATGTCAACAAACCCCTGCAGCCTTGGCTAATTATTGATGTGGGTTTATACCCCGTGAACCATGAGATACAATGTGTATTGCCCTTGAAATTAATAACATATCAGTTACTACCTCAGCTCTCCATCCCGTGTCACAGATTGGAAGGCAACTCTTTATCCCATTACACCACGAGATTTAATCTGTAATATTTTGCACTAGCAACAGCCCTGAATTTGGAACATATTGAGAACTAAAAAGTAGGGCTTATTCATGTATTCTATAGTAAGAGGTTAACCTCGCACTGGATGACTCATGAAGCATGAATACAGGGTGGTACAAAAGGCCCACTCTGCCACCCCAGTTCAGACATGGCTATATGCAAATCAGTCTGACCCTGTGCCTCATGGGAACAGTCCGGCCCGAACTGCCAAGCCATGCCAAGCCATGCCTTCCCTGGACCTGTAATGCCAGAAACCGGTCCTCGGAAGCTTGTTTCCGGTCCAGGGAAGGCATGGCTTGGCAGTTTGGGCTGGACTGTTCCCATGAGGCACAGGGTCAGACTGATTTGCATATAGCCATGTCTGAACTGGAGTGGCAGAGTGGGCTAAAGAACGGTGATGGATCAAACCCAGATCTTTTGACTGGGTGTGAGTTTTTGATTGGTTCAGATGCTCTGTCCATCACCACCCCCTTTTGTACCGCTTTTGGCCGCCATAAGTGTGGCAGGGTATGCTCAGACGTGAGTCCCTTGCTCACTTTGCCACTGGATTCAAGCAAGCCGGGCTGAAGACGGCTGTAATGCCAGAAACCGGTCCTCGGAAGCTTGTTTCCGGTCCAGGGAAGGCATGGCTTGGCAGTTCTGGCTGGACTGTTCCCATGAGGCACAGGGTCAGGCTGATTTGCATATAGCCGTGTCTGAACTGGGGTGGCAGAGTGGGCTAAAGAACGGTGATGGATCAAACCCAGATCTTTTGACTGGGTGTGAGTGTGTGATTGGTTCAGATGCTCCGTCCATCACCACCCCCTTTTGTACCGCTTTTGGCCGCCATAAGTGTGGCAGGGTATGCTCAGACGTGAGTCCCTTGCTCACTTTGCCACTGGATTCAAGCAAGCCGGGCTGAAGACGGCGGTAATGCCAGAAACCGGTCCTCGGAAGCTTGTTTCCGGTCCGGAGAAGGCATGGCTTGGCAGTTCGGGCTGGACTTTTCCCATGAGGCACAGGGTCGGACTGATTTGCATATAGTCATGTCTGAACTAGGGTGGCAGAGTGGGCTAAAGAACGGTGATGGATCAAACCCAGATTTTTTGACTGTGTGTGAGTGTTTGATTGGTTCAGATGCTCCGTCCATCACCACCCCTTTTGTACCGCTTTTGGCTGCCATAAGTGTGGCAGGGTATGCTCAGACGTGAGTCCCTTGCTCACTTTGCCACTGGATTCAAGCAAGCCGGGCTGAAGACAGCTGTAATGCCAGAAACCGGTCCTCGGAAGCTTGTTTCCGGTCCAGGGAAGGCATGGCTTGGCAGTTCGGGCTGGACTGTTCCCATGAGGCACAGGGTCAGACTGATTTGCATATAGCCATGTCTGAACTGGGGTGGCAGAGTGGGCTAAAGAACGGTGATGGATCAAACCCAGATCTTTTAACTAGGTGTGAGAGTTTGATTGGTTCAGATGCTCCGTCCATCACCACCCCCTTTTGTACCGCATGAATCCTGGGTGCCAATGATTTACCCAGCATGGAAAGGGGGTGGTAAGATGGCGCCAAATTAGACCGTAACACTACGCTAGTTTCAGTTGAGATCACGAGTCGAATTACCGCGAGATCTCATACCTGGAAGCGAGGCGCGCCCCTCTAAATGAAGGTGCAGCTCCGAGCAGTCCGAGAGGACGATTGGAAGTAACACGTGCTCACGGTACCGGTAAAGAGTAAGGGTGGGGGCTGCTGAGAGAACGTTTGTAGTTGCCGCAAGACGGGAGCGGCTAGACTTCCCTCTTTTTCCCAAGCTAGTGTGCATGAGCGTAAGGGACTGGGGCCAGTATATTTTTCTGTCCCGGCGGTGTTGCAATGTTGCATACAGAGTGGGGCATTATTGAAACACGCAATTTTAATAAGTACTATACATAGCAATTCAGACACCCGCTGTGAGCTATTCAATGCCCTAAATGAAAAACAGCAGAAAAGTCATTTTTTTAAAGAAGGGCCGTTGTAATGAAGTGAGTTGCTACGGTGGCCACATACACCATGACCATCGAGCTATTCACTTGAGCATAAGGTGACAATACACCAAAGGTGGAAAGAGGCAGTAAAGCATGTTATCTTGAAGTTAAGGTAAAGCCGTGTACATTCTCTTGACAGGCTGACAGAAAGCAGCAAGGGGAGTATGACCGTATTAGTGACAAAGAAAGAGGGTCACCGGTATGCCACAGTCGGGCATCCTAATGGTAAATCAATGCTCAGGACTACATAAGTGATAAAGGACTAATGACCATGTTGTGGTCTTTTTTAAGGTTGTAGTCAATGTGTGATGTCTGTTTTTTAACTCTGTTGCCTAGGTTACATACATATGAAACACGAGCAGTATGGTGAATATTGACCTTCGCCCTGACGAAATTGCCGAAATTTAAAGGCAATGAAACATGTTGGCCCTCTAAGGAGTTAGAAGGGAACACAGTGTCTATTAAAGGGAGCAGCACCACAGCAAGGAATAAAGAGGTACAGCCAGTGGTGGCTTAGCTCATTTTTAATTTTAAATAAAGTGGCCCGAGTCATTGTGCCACTTTATTTCGGGTCATTATACAATTGCACTAGGGAGACACCCCCCTGTAGCACCAGTAAACCTAGTAGAGGTGCACAAATTACATTTTTTGTTTCACCATCACTCTATACTTTTTCTTTTCGGTTGATGTGGGATGCTGATGATGAGAACCAGAGTCCACTGGTGAGAACCAACAAGTGGATTCCCATGGTGTTGCATCCTTGAGCCCTGCCTCTCACTGATGACATCACAGAATCTATATTGCAGACTGGAGGAGTGCATCAGGCCACATGGTTGACTGTTGGAGTTTGGAGACAGAATTATTGCCATCTCCCTCATCGTGCATCATGGCTAACCACAGTTCACAGGAAAAAAGCAGTAGGAAGCAAAAAAGGAAATTTAGCGCCCAGGAATTGGAGATATTAACAGAAGAATGCATTCAAATAAAAAAATATTTGGGGAAATCATCTGCTACTATTTCAGAATCATTCAAGACACATCCAGCAGATGATACATGCGTTTAGTTGACAAACAGGAGTGTGGAAGAATTAATAAAACAATCGTACAATTAACTAAGGTATGAGTTATTGCAAGAACATAAGATGCTCACATACTGGAATTGGACTAAGTACAGAACACCCAGCAGCACCACTGGAACAGCTAATTGAAACAACTCTGCAGTCTGTGATAGGAATCAGTAACATTGACACATCTGACCACACTACAAGTGCTGAAGGTAAGTTTTAATGTCTATGTGGTGTTTGCGGGATTTTAGCGAAAGGTCCATGTTTATTAGCAACACTTTAAATACATGTAAATCATAAAATTTTTCAATTTTATTTAGTGATCCTTTTTTACAGTTTTATTCCATGTTAAGTTTTATTTTGGCACTTGCAATGCATTCTGGTCCACGTAGTTTCCATTTTTATAAATCAAATTGCATATTTAGGCCACCTTTTTCAAACTATATATTTCAAACATTTTGGGTCAATTTAGATAGATGCGACACTTGATATATCCAAGATATGTTCGAGTTTTGAGTCAATATTAGTAATAGACTATAGCTGTTTCACATTATTCAGTAACATTGAATTTTCAACACAGACATGATACTCATTATTAATGTGTACTTTAAGTGTATGACCTTACACATTTCAATGACATGTCTTCCCTGCCAATCATTACAGAACATTCTATTTCTGATGCACCACTGGAAAGCAGCCAACCACTAATGGAGGAAGGAAATAGTTCTGCTCCCGAGACAAGGTGTGAAAGTGGAGTTGAATTACAAGATGAGCCAGCCGACACACAACTGCTAAATGTTCACTTTGCAATTTCTTCCTCTAGTTCACTTACTATTTTGACACCAGTAACTTTGACATCAGCCGCAGCATCTATTTCAACACCTGTCACAACAGGAGAAAGCACTAAATTCCGAAGAACTTTGGGTTGCACAAGAGCCACCCAAATGGTATTTAGCACACCTTCTCCAGCTGATTTCCAAAGAGTGGAAATCAAGATGCTTCAGGTTCGGGAAAAACAACATAAGGCCCTAAGTCAAATAATTAGCAAACTTGGTGGATTAAAAAACACTATGGGGTCGATTCTGATCTCGGTTGGAAGGGCTCTGAATCAGATTATGTGTTGCCGAAACCGAGCCAGAGACCTTGTTTTCGGCCAACTGGTTCCCAGATCCGAACGACCGAGTATGATGCCTGGAAACAGGTAGGGCTGACCGAATCGGTTCCGGAGGCATTCGGACAGGACAAGTCTCTATGGACTTGGTTTCCGAACGAGCAAGTACGATGACTGATTTGGACAGCCTTTCCGATTCGGATAGCCCGGAAAAAAAAGGTTGCCTGAATTGGGATTTGGGGGCCCACAGCTGGCCCCTGTTCTCCCGGGGCCCTCCAAATCCGGTCTATGGGTACCCTTGGGTGCCCCCTTAACAACCATACACAGTGTGGCAGGCACCATGGGGTGCCCACCATAGGGTGCAAAGTTTTCCCCAACCACCCTTTCTTCAATGGGAGCCTGTGTTCACGTTTGGAACACAGGCCCCCATTCTAGTCAATGGGAGTCTGACCGAATTGGATTTGGATGCATACAGATGCATCATACTCGTTCGGTCGGACTCCCCAGAGTCGTACGGAAAGCATTCCAGAACCGGTTCGTTTGGCATGGTTTCCGAACGAGATTGGAATCGGTCTCTATGTATGGCAAATTCACTGCAATGTCAGAAAGCATTAATAGCATGTCATCAGTGATGTCATGAGTGATGTAATATGTGACGTCATCAACAGTGCATTGCGGGTGAGCGAGTTATAGTTAGCTGAACTAACTATAATGGGGGAATTGAAATGGTTTTGTATGTATGAAATTTCCAGCTAACTATAACGTGTGAAACCTATGGTTTTTTCAGTGAATTTGCAAGGTTTTTTAAATGCTAATTCCTAACTATAACGTGGCTGAAACCTATGGTTTTTTCTGTGAATTTCAAAGGTTTAGTAAATGATAATTTTCAAATGTATAAATTATTACATTTCTTTCTTTTTATACAAATTTCTTACATTTTTATGAAACATATTTATATTATTTTTTTTAAATTATATGTCATATTCCTAATGTAAAATAATACCAAAACTAAATCCCAAAACATTTTTCTCCATTTTTTACAATTAGAATCTCTATAATTCCTTTTTCATATTATTTATCGCACCGTACACGTACAGTGATCACACCACACTTTGTACGGCAAATGGTCCTCTGCGCATAGCCACACACTTGTTACAGATACACTTTGACCTTGCACATCGCATCAACGCTTCTGCGTGACGTCATATACGGTGCCCCGTAAGTATACGGCGCAAAAGTGTCTAATTGTTCAAAAACATATATTTATGTATTTATTGTACATATTAAGGGAAGACAGTATCTAGGTCAAACATGAAAATACTTTTTTTAACTTTCAATAAGCCAGTATTACTTTTAAAAGCAATTACGCAAATCGCAAAGGTACGTCGTACATACTCGCATCTTAAGAGCACTGTAAGAGCACTGTAAGAATACCAAAGTCATCTGACTATAAAAGGAGAGTTTTGATTAGTTCATAATACTTCCTATTCCAATTGTTGAAAGACCCCTCTCATTTTGATTATCCTACTTCGACTTTCCCAGGAAAAACATCTAGTTTGTGGAGCTGTAGTCTTTTACAACCAAACTCTACAATGGCTGCTCTTTTAGAGACTTCTTCAGTACATTCCTCTAAGAAACATTTTGTTACTAAGCCACCTCAGAAAAAGAGAAAAGAAGCTTTCATTTGGAATTTTTCTTCATCTCCGGAGGGACAGAAAAACGTGAATGTACCGAAAGTAACATGCAAGATCTGTGAGGTTACACTTTCCTGGGCGGACCCCACTAAATAGTACTCTTTCGGGACAGCCTCAATGGTTCACCATGTCAAAAATTTGCATCCAAATAATTATGGAAGGATGACAATACAAAGGTTCCAGGAAAACCCTCAACCTGCAGTTCCTTCTACCTCAAAAGCACCACCACCTTCTCCAAACATTCCGCATCCTATTATTGTGCCTCAGTTTGCAAATCTTACAATTCATTTTAAATTTTGCAAATAACTCCTTTGTTACGGTGAGCAGTCTATTCACCTCATTGTGAAGAGCAAAGAAGAGCACTGTTGAACAAAACAATAATATATATATATTTTTTTTCTTCCTGTTACACAGTTTTTTTGTTTCAAGTTTCATTTTTTTGGTTTAAAAAAAAACAACAAAAAGCTTCCTGAAAAAACTACAAAAAGAATAGAAAACTAAAAAGAAAAAAAACACTTCTTTTCAGCACTACCTCCACTGGCTTAAAAAAGAACAATATTTCTATATTAGTGTGTAAAACTTTCTCTTATGTAGTGCATAAATGAACGAATGAATTAGTAGTGTATGGTGAATGTGATAGTGCAAAAAGTATAAGAGAGTGCTACAGCATAAATGTATAAGGTGTTTACCTATACTATACTGTAGTACCTCCGAAGCACTTCAATGTAACACATCCATATAATTATGTTAGAAGTCTATACTTCAATTTGCAATGCTAGTGAAACTGCCTGGGTGAATTTGTATGTGTTAGGAGCGAATTTACAACCCCCTTGTACCTCTTTTACACATCTTTTCCGTCACTTTTGGGATGCTGCAGTGTTGCAAAAGATGTACCATAGTACCTGATATTTACAATGTGATGCATATGGAAGGTGCATCATATTCTAAAGCCCTGCACAGAAAGACACTTTCCTGCGCAGAGAGGGGGGGGGAGTTCAAATGTTCTAGCATAGGAACACCTCCTAAAAGTGACTGAGTGAATATCTATATTATTTCATTCAGTCACTTTTAGTGCTATGCTAAATCAAAACCCTGCTCCTGCTTGAAACAGGTGTAAGGATTGACACAGATTTGTGAGGAGCATAGAACCCCAAGAGCATTGCTGGAGCTGCATTGCACTTGGAACGCAAGTCAAGCAATGCACCACCTTCACAACACAAATACATCACATATCTGTGCCGTTTTTGCTCCATAATACACTACATTGTAAATACGGTGCATCCATTGTGCGGATATCACAGTGCACAATAACTGCCATATCTCTGGGAATGTACCACTTATTGTACATCTCCTGATTACTGTTTGAATGTAGAGAATAGATTACTACACACTGATCAATGAGTCACTACAAAACTATAAGAGGAATGACAGAGTGTTTGCTGGAAGTGTAAGGATAGAGACTGGGGAATTCAAAATATAAAAGGAAAATGTGCAGGTGCATAGAACAGTACATGCATAGTAAATAGGAGTTGGAAGCAGTCCATATACTAAGGCCTACTTTCCTCCATAATTACTTGGGTACTGACTGCATGATTACAGTTCTGCAAAGAGAGTGCATGACTGAATTTATAAGAGCTTCAGTTTTACCACAGTACATATATAAGGAAATACTGCTGAATGGCTCACTACAATATTGAAACAGTAGAGTGAGAGTGATTGTGAAAGTCTAATGATACAGACTAGACAATTGAATGTATAAAAAACAAATGTGCACCTACATAGAATAGTGCAAGCATTCTCTATACAGGTTTAAAGCAGTACATGGCCTAAGGCCTACTTTGCACCATGATTACTTGAGTACTGACTGGATAATTACAGTTCTGCAATGACAGTGTCTGTCTGAACTTGGAAGAGCTTCATTTTTAGCACAGTGCATACATAAGGGCATTCTGCTGAATACTTCACTACAATACTGAATCAACAATCACAAAGAGTTTGCTAGAAGTGTAAGAACATAGACTGGATAATAAAAAGCTATAAAAGACAGGTTTGCCCGTGCATAGAAGAGTGCATGCATAGTGTATAGCACTTTAAAGCAGTCCACGCCCTAAGGCCCACTTTGCACCATGACTACTTGGGTACTGGCTGAATTATTACAATTCTGCAAGGAGAGTGTCTGGCAAAATGTACAGCAGCTTCACTTTTAGAAAAATGTATACATAAACACATACTGCTGAATGGCTCACTGCAATACTAAAATAGCAGTACCAAAATGTTTGGAGGAAGTGTAAATATACAGATTAGGCAATTGAAAGTTTAAAAACCAAGTCTACAGGTGCATAGAAAAGGGCATTTATTATTTAATAACCTTCCCAAAGCCCCAAGCGCCAGCACACTTTTCCGAGGGTAGGATTACGATCTACAAATGCTAGCATTTTTTAAATTAAGACCCATTAAAATAACAAATATTAAACCTTTTTTTTTTCTTCTAATGATAACGATATTTTTATATGTCTTCTATTTAGATGCTTTTAATCATGAAAATGCAAAGAACACAGTTTTCTGAGTAACACTTTTTAAACTCTCCAACGTATGTAGATAATAATACCTTATACGTGTTACTATCAAAATCGAAACCTTTACAGCTTCACAGTTTGAAACTTTTCCGAACACGTGCAGACGAAAAAAAGTTAAAACGTGAGCACATGTAAACTGCAAAATGTGCCATCTACATAGGCGGAGCAACATCTTCCTTCCATAGACTACTAAACAAAAAACTATATAAAACGCACCTACTGTGCAATTAGTTTAGTTTTCCCGAGTTATTTCTAAATTGCCAATCTCTGTTGCAGGTGCCGTTCTCCAGCATCGGATTCTCTTTTGGCATCAACAAACATATTCCGGAGTTGTAAGTTGTTTCAAGATGGCATAGGCATAGTACTTATTTATAAATTGTGATTTTTTGTCAATATTTAAACAGTTATATGTAGAAAAAAATGCTATTGCATGTTTTTCCCTTTTTCTCTGTAACGGCAGCAGCTTGTTCTTAGAATCAGATATATTATAACAAATATTACTCCTTTTCTGGCTCCTTTTACCTTATATATTGTGACTTTTTATATTATAATATTGATACTGTACTTCGCTCGAGAGGTGTTAGTGACCGGTCGACGCAGACCCTAAACATTTACAATCAATGTCACCATCTTCCACTTATTATTGTGTTTTCCCCTAGATATCACATACTGTAAATATGTATATTATAAAATTAACAGTCTTGCTGATCTTAGTGGAGTTCACGATCCGTCGTCACAAAGAGTAACGACTAGTAAGCAACGTTACCGACTTGCGGCTTTCAGCCTATTTTCCCCTTGTGATCATATGCTGTGAGAATATATACATATTATTATTCTCACTGTCATGATCTCAGAGGAGTTTATGACCCGTCACCAAGAACATAGAATTTTTTCACCTCCCGGAGAAAAGAATTTCAGTAAATAATTACAGCTCAAAACTATTTTATTTTGGATGTTCTGTTAAATACATAACTTTATTTTCCTTTTCTTTTTTCTGTAACAATGGTATCAATCGTTATATTATAATAGATTTTCCTCTTGTTACAGAAAACGAATGGGAGATTTTTCAGCGCCATCTGTAGTATAATTATCAAATATTTATAAAAATGCGATCAGATATTTTTATATGTATTAAAATAAACCTATCATGCATACTTTCTTACTTTAAATATTTAATAAACCTTACATTTCTGAATGTTATTTTTTAATTTCTATTCTTATTTGCGATTCCCATTCACCTTCTCCCTAAAGAATATATAGGATGTGTACTGCGGTCTTTTCAAAAGGTCGCCTGCGCGTGCTATAAAGTTTTTCCTGGTCGGTACAGGGGTAAGAGGAGGTGTCCTGGCTGCGGCTGGCTTCCTGCCAACAGCCCGTCTATGCTTACTATTCAGGAGACGGACAGTGTGAAGCATCTTTGCCTGTTGTTAAACACCAGATCAGTGCGAAGTCATGCTCAGGAGCTCTTTGATCACCTCTCCACTGAAAAGCCGCTGTGCTTGATGCTGACAGAGACCTGGCTAGGAGTCTCTTCCAACCCCGATATCGCCATAGCGATTCCCCCAGATTATAACGTCTATAGGCAGGATAGAGTGGAAGGGAGAGGGGGAGGTGTGGCACTTGTAGTGAGGAAATCTGTTGTCTGTTCGATTATCCCGACAGACGCTATCACAGGGTCAGAATCACTTGCTTTCTCCCTGTCATTGGCGCCGCATCAATGGGTTAAAGGCCTGTTAGTTTATAGGCCTCCGGGCCCGGCTGGCTCTTTTTTTGATGAGCTTCAGTCTGTAATGTCAGCATTGGCCCTGAGAACCGATCATTGTATGCTGGCGGGGGACTTTAACGTCCACATGGATGTCGGGTCAGACCCTGATGCGATCAAATTGACCGACGTCACGGCCTCTTTGGGCCTAGTCCCTTTTCTCTTTGAACCAACGCATGATAAAGGCCATACTTTGGATCAGGTCTTTTCAACCTCTCCCATAGAGGTAGCGGCTCTTCTACCGGTCCTTTGGACAGACCATCGGTTGATCAGCTTTTATGTGTTGGGGACCAAGAAGCCTTCGAGCACGGCCCTTAGGCAACAGGGACTAGCGTCGAGAGCGTACCATCGGGTGACCCCAGACATGTTGGCGCAGGCCTCCTATGATCATCCTTGCCCCCTTGTTGGGGATTTGGACAACGATCTGGAGTCCTTGCAGACGTGGCTCCTGGATAGGCTGAATGATCTTGCCCCTATATTGGACCCCCGCTCGGTATCCAAACGGGTCTCTGCCCCATGGTTTACTGGAGCGTTGGTGGTTTCTCGGAAGCAGTGCAAGGTGGCCGAAAGGGCCTGGCGCGCTCAATACGACTCTGCCACCAGGCTCGCGTATAAGACTATGGTCAAGGCCTATCATCGGGATATTCTCTTAGAGAAGAAAGGCTATTTTGCTAGGAGGATTGAGGCTGCGTCTAATTCCTGCAAGGAGATTTTCACGATCGTTAGGGAATTCACGGCTCCACGGTCGAATTCCATCCAGACCGCTCCCTCTGAGCTGTGGGTTGCTGATCTCGCCAACTTCTTCACTACAAAGATAAAGCGGATTCAGGACTCTTTTCCTCCAGGGCAGGCTTTAATTACCCCTTGCTCCAATGCTGAGTCAGTTCCATCGGCCCCGTCTGGGCCAGTCCTGTCAGACTTTCCGCCTATTTCAGCTCCTGCGTCATTGACACTTATGGCCACTCTTAAATCGGGCTCGCCACTAGACCCATGCCCGGCGAAAGTCTTGGCGAGGATGGCGGCAGTGATTAATCCGCTGGCGAATCCCCTCTTGAATCTCTCCTTGAACCGGGGGGTGGTCCCCCCGGTGTGGAAGCAGGCTATGGTCATCCCTCTCATTAAGAAGCCTGGTCTTGACCCCGAGGTATTGGCCAATTATAGGCCCATTTCTCTCCTCCCTGCGCTGGCCAAAATCGTGGAGAAGCATGTGCACAGTGTGCTAACGGACTTTTTGGAATCACACGATCTGCTTCACTCCACTCAATCCGGGTTCCGTTCTAACCTTAGCACTGAGACAGCGTTACTGGAGGTCTCGGAAGCCATCAAGGAGACACTGGATTCGGGTGGCAAGGCTATGTTGGTCATGCTTGACCTGTCGGCAGCCTTTGACACCGTCCCCCACGAGGGTCTACTCGTCAGACTTCATGAGATCAGTCTGAGGGGGACGGTGCTTAGCTGGTTTAGATCTTTTCTAGCGGGTCGTCGACAAACGGTCCGGGCCTCATCCAGCTCGGCTGAGATGCCGCCTCTGGGAGTCGGAGTCCCGCAGGGCTCGGTGCTGAGCCCGACTCTATTCAACATCTTTATGACCCCTCTGGCGGCACTGGCTGAGTCTTTTGGGGCCCAGATCGTATCCTATGCCGACGATACCCAGCTCCTTTTCACCTGCAGGAAAGGAGAGGATTATGACGGAGAGAGTATCCGTGAGTGCCTTGGGGCTGTTTTTGAATGGTTCCAGCTGAACAGCCTCATGTGCAACTCTGATAAATCGGAGGTACTCTTCTTCGGTTGTCAATCTGATCCAGACTGGCAGGAATGGTGGCCCGCTGACATGTCTCCTCCAGCCCGCTCGTCTCAGTCGGCTAAGAACCTGGGAATCAGGATGGACAATGGTCTAACTTTTAGATCTCAGATCCTTGCCCTTTCTGGCACCTGCTTTGCCCTCCTCAGGATGCTTCGGAAGTTTCTTCCTTTGCTCTCTGAGGAGCACAGGAGGACGACGGTACAGGCCTTAATTGGGTCTAGATTGGACTATGCCAACGTCCTCTATCTAGGCTTGCCAGAGTACCTCCTGCAACGGCTTCAGGTGGTCCAGAACTCGGCCGCGCGAGCCATATTTGGCCTTCATGGACGAGCCAGAGCCGCTGGCCTTCTGCAGTCCCTCCACTGGCTGCCTATCCGGAAGCGGATAGTTTTTAAGGCTCTGACTTTGGCCTTCAAGGCTCTCCACGCATCTGGGGCGAAATACTTGCAAAGGAGGCTCGCTTTCTACCATCCGACCCGATCTCTGAGATCAGAATCGTTGTTTCTTGCTTTGGTTCCGCGTGTGAAGAAGGCCCGTATTGGAGGGCGTTCCTTTAGGCTGCGGGCCCCACAGCTTTGGAACACTCTGCCTTTTGCACTGCGCAGTACCCAGAGCCTGTTGGCTTTTAGGAAGGGCCTGAAAACTTGGCTCTTTGCCCTTCAGACTCCCCGCTTTTAACAGTCTCTTTCTTTTTTTGCGTGGTTGTGTTTGTCTTTTTTGGTTGTCAATAAAGCGCCGGGACACTCTTTTGAGTAGCCGTGCGCTATAAAAGACAACAATTAACATAACATAACATAACTATATATTATAAAAGTAACATTCCATATATTCTTTGGTGAGTATGTGATTTATTAGCGGAACAGTCTGCAACTTGTAAACACTACGACAGCATGTTTCTGAATTGTACAGAATACAAATTTTAACAATAATAATGCATGCATTTCTATGTAATATGAAACAATTTAGATTTTACTGTTTTACTTGTTCTCTTGATCTGAGATAATGTAGTGCGGGAAGTGTTTGTTGTAGCACTTCTATTCTACCCTATCTAAAAGTAACTGATGCCCTCTGACATCAACAAGAATGTGGGGCTACTCTTTTACAAACTGTAGCACAAAAATTAACTATATAGCCACGCTTAACTGATATTATGTGAAATTCCATTTTTAATTGTCACCCCTTTCATATATACTGCAACAGTTTCTGAAGAAAGTTTATTTGTATTTGCTTAATAAAAAATGTTTTAAACCTAGGCTGCATTTTTTGCCGCGCAACCACACCTACCCATCATGAAAGTAAACACCACATTATAAGTAAATAGTAGTACTAAGAAGTATGTCACCTACAAACTTGATAAAAGAAACCAGCGCAAAACACTGTCATTTTTCCTCCGTGATTTATACACCACACGGCAATTATATAAATGGCCCTTGAAACATATATAAACAATTGTATTACCTCATAATTCCTCTCCACCACCTTATGGGCACTGTACACAGTTAATAGTTTTCCTAACTTACCCTCTATTACTTTCTTTCCCCATACTCCTTTGGAAAATGCATCACAATATCACTGACAACAGTAAACCGTTCCCACCCAATAAGGATCAAACTTGTGTTCGGAACACTTTAGCTAATGAAATGTCCATGTTCTCCAAAGACGAGCAAGGAATGACTTCCAAACCTTCTACTTTTAATACTTTACAGCCAATGAACATTAAACTTCGTAAAGTCCCGCTTGGAGCACGTTACCCTAATACTCCCCGAACAGGAAGGAATTCTTAATAAAACTTTTCCTCAAACTTCTTCTACGACTAACGGTTCCTATGAAAAAAATAAATATAAATCTCCAGCACAGTAATTATTTCAATTACCAACATATTGTGGTGGACTTCTAACCTCTCTACTCATGCAAGTGATCCATGAACTGTTACTATGGTAACAGGTAGAAAGGTAGTGGCTCTAAAAAAAACTGTTATATTTCCCTTCAATCCTCTACAAGACAGAAACGAAACCAAAATACCACATTTGCAACACCTTTGCACAGTTTTTTTAAATAAAAAGAGGCCCGGAGGTGGGGGAGGGGGGAGGGAATCAAGTGGAGGAGAAAGCGGTCCCCAGAACTGAGGGGGACCATGAGTCCCACCGCATCCATTTAGTTAAACATCCAGGGGGTAGTGATCCCCGCGCAGGAGAGACACTCTAGGCCCCCCATTATGAAAAACAAATAGCCCCAGAGATTTGACCCCCCCGGAGGCTAATTAACAATAAAGCGGGCTTCACGATTTGTATTTTTTTTCACCCAAAATGCGTACCCTGCGTCTTTTTAATAAATAAAAATAAAAAATCCTGCGTGACGTCATATACGGTGCCCCGTACACGTACTCCACGTAAGATTCTAATTATTTAAAAACATATATTTATGTATTTAACGTACATATTAAGAGAAAACATTATCTGGGATAATCATAAAAATTGTTTTTTTAAACTGTAAAAAAGCGTATATTACTTTTAAAATCAGTTACGGAAATATCGCACGTACATCGTAAGAGTAAAGATAATTTGAAGACATACATTTTATAAAACAATATAGCACTGCACACTAAAGAAGAAAAGTCAACACAATTATTGACCCCTCTCCCAACATTTAAAAGCCCCTGGGGGAGGTGGTAATTTAATCGAGACTGAATACGTTAGTACAGCCTACTGTGCTTACGCTACCAGAAAAACACAACAACAGTACAAAGCCCAGATTTCCATTGTAGTGATTTCTTAGTTGCAGGTCTAGTGGTCAGATCGACACACTCTCTCTCATGGCTGGTATACGCCCACACCACACCTATCCAGTTAGGACATCCGTCACTACACACGTGACCCTATGTATAAAAAAGACAAGGCGCACATTGTTCTACGCCATTTTAGAGTTGTTCCCAATGCACCGAACAAGGAGCCCACTACCACATGCGTGGCCTCTTTGGTCACTGAGTTAGTGGTGCCCGAAGCACTGAGCGGGTGAAGAACATGTGATGATGATGATTGGAGCACGAATATATCGTTAGCCATAGATATATCAAGACTCGGCACCATATATGAGACTTCTTTGTTGGAGATCGGAAGTACCTCATGAAGAAGGTGTCTTTTACACAAAAAGGTGAGCAGTGAGACTTGAGTATGCATCGCAAGGAGTCAAAGGGTTGTAGCTGATTACATACAAAAATGTGACTTACTATTTTAGACGAACGCACTGCTACATAATGTATTAATTTATATGTTTAATTTTTCTCCCCAATAGCAGTAACATTTTTATAATTGCTGAAATGTCCGAAATATATTCACAATACAAATAGTTCATAGAAATCCGACAATCAAACGTCTATAAAAGCGCGATATTATCAAACTCCAAATTAATATAGCAAGAATTACCAATCATAACATCTTTCTTTTAATATCTTTTACATGTACAGCTTCAGGATGGATTATGTAACACGGACAACAGCAATTGCACAAGGTGAGCAAACAAGCTTGTTTCTGAAACAACAACAAGTTATCTGTCAAAGGAGAGAATATGTAGTATGCAGCAGGCGCAAAAAAAATTGGGCTAACGGGGCTTCAGCAAGGATGACATAGCTTCCTGGGCACACACACACACTCGCACCCGAGTACGTGCCAGGTCTTTTAAAGACATTTTGCTTGTTAATGAGGCTTTGATAATCCCCCCGCTGCTTACAGCCTCTGCAGCTCCACTCTACTTTATGCTTGAACTAAAGCCCCCAACCCAAATTCTTTCTAGCCCACCCACCCCCGTTAATTTTGACAGGCTGCACCTCTGGCTACAAGTACCCCTCCCCTGTCGTGTGTGTCTCTCCCACGTTTTAATATCCTTTTTTCCCTTTATCTTTCTTACTCTCTCACATAATTTCTCTTTCTTTTTTAAAGATTTGGACGCTGCTACCTCCACTCTGCTGTATACAACCTTATCTGAATTGAAATAATTAACTCTCTTGATTACAGTGGAGGGTTCTTCCACACGTACAGCACCATGCTTCAATCACGCCAATGGCACTAGGTGACAAACTAGTTTGTTTCTGAAACAACAACAAATTATCTGTGAAAGGAGTGAGTGGGTAGTGTGCACCAGCTTCACTGGCTAAAAGGTTAAATTAGCTCCGAGCAGTGACAACACATAGGTTACAACAGTCTTACAAACAGATCTACAAGCTTATTACGCCACTTTCGTGTCACTTTACCATGGGAAAAGTGACGCAAGCAGCTTGTAAATCTACGTCTGACTTTTCAAGAAAAAATCTCAAATCCAGACCCTGCGAGACAGTTTTCATGTTGTTTTCTCTCTCTTTCTTTCTCTCTCTCACTCTGGGACATCATTTCTCTTTCTCTTTTAAACTTATAGACACTGCTGTCTGCTTTGACGTCTAGAACAACAGTTGAACTCAAGTTGTGAACTCCGGTGGCCGCACTGTTTATACAACGGTAAGCACAGAGGCCTAGATATACAATGCCTTCATTACAATGCATTAGAAATAAGTCGCCATATTTACAATCCCGTTGTGCAACTTTTGTGTCAGTGACGCAGTAGGCAATACCATACAGACACCACTTGAACGCGGCACTATAACAGAACTGAAATGTAGTAGGCACACTGCACACGTCAAACTGTAGTGTTACCTTCATTTGTGAAAGGAGACAGTGGGTAGTGTGCAGCAGCTTCACTGTGTAAAATGTTTAATTACCTCCGAGCAGTGACAACAGATAGGTTACAACAGTCTGACAAACAGATCTACAAGCTTATTACGCCACTTTTCTGTCACTTTTAACATGGGAAAAGTGACGGAAGGAGCTTGTAAATCTACGTCTGAATTTTCAAGAAAAAATCTCTACTCCAGACTCTACGATACAGTTTTAATGTTGTTTTCTCTCTCTTTCTCTCTCTCACTCTCTGTGACATCATTTCTCTTTCTCTTTTAATTTTATAGAAAATGCTGTCTGCTTTGACGTCTAGAACAACAGTTGAACTCAAGTTGTGAACTCCGGTGGCCGCACTGTTTATACAACGATAAGCACAGCGGCCTAGATATTCAATCCCTCCATTGCAATGCATTAGAAATAAGTCGGCGTAGTTACAATCCCGTTCTGCCACTTTTGTGTCAGTAACGCAGTAGGCACTTCCATATAGACACCACTTGAACGCGGCACTATAACAGAACTGAAATGTACTAGCACACGTAAAACTATAGTGTTACCTTCAATTGTGAAACGAGACAGTGAGTAGTGTCCACCAGCTTCACTGTGTTGAAATGTATAATTACCTCCGAGCAGTGACAACAGATAGGTTACAACAGTCTGACAAACAGATCTACAAGCTTATTACGCCACTTTCGTGTCACTTTTAACATGGGAAGAGTGACGCAAGCAGCTTGTAAATCTACGTCTAACTTTTCAAGAAAAAATCTCAACTCCAGACTCTGCGAGATAGTTTAAATGTTGTTTTCTCTCTCTTTCTCTCTCTCACTCTCTATGACATCTCTTTCTCTTTTAAAGTTATACAAAATGCTGTCTGCTTTCACATGTAAAAGCAAAGAAGTCTTCAAGTTTTAATTTCCACTGGCCGCAGTGTTTATACAACGGTAAGCTCAGAGGCCTAGATCTACAATGCCTTCATTACAATGCATTAGAAATGAGTCGCCATATTTACAATCCCGTTGTGCAACTTTTGTGTCAGTGACGCAGTAGGCACTTCCATATAGACACCACTTGAACGCGGCACTATAACAGAAGTGAAATGTACCAGGCACACTGCACACGTAAAATCGTAGTGTTACCTTGACTTGTAATGCTTCAGCTCATTTAGTCACATCTACATAATTCTAAACTCTAATTTTCTTTTTTGTTTTGCAGATTACCAATCGTACGTCTTTTGGACTCAACTTCACAATTTGTTTATACTATTGTTTTTTTAAAGTTATTTTTCTAGTTCTTTATTATATAGTTATCATTAAGCTTCGTTTACAGTTATTCTTTTAATAAAACGTAATAAAAAAAGTACATACTACTTTTTCTTTGTGGTGGGGAGGTGACGATCCACAATAAAAATAATATTTAAAATCTTGAAGTACTATAGTAAGATGTTCAAGACTAGGATTAAAAAGTACTGAGTGATATTTTCTCTGGATACACTACTACATGGTAAAGAAATCAAACTAATACGAAACAATGTGTACCACATTTACAAACCTCTTGCGACATTTCCCCATGGAATGCATACCCCCATACAAAATTAAGTGTGTGCGCCTCAATGAAGCCCCTCAAAGCACTGAAACAATAACCCCACAAACACTTCTATATTGTATGAGTGGGGCTGCGTGGCCCTCCGCCTGATGCCCTGGAGTCCACCACGCCCAGACCCGGTTTCTGCAGTGTCCTGGGGAAACAGCCATTACAACGCCTGATAGTCACCACAAAGCCATTAGCACACAGAAGGCATTACCACACATGCTTTTACAACTAGTATGCATTTACCACTCATGATAAACGCATAATCTTAATAATGTCTTTGTGTTGACGAACACGCATTGTAATGGCTGTGGCTTACGTCCTTCAAATTAGTTTCTAGGTATACGTGTAACCAAGTCTGATAAGATCGGAGGCCAAGGACAAACACCGTGGTGTCTGTGGCAGGAAATCTCATCGATCACAGAAAAAAAATATGCGAAAGGTAAAATGAAAGTAACAGGTATAATAAAAATAACGGAGGAAAACTACTAAAATGGCGGTGGACGGAGTATGTAATCCAAGTTTCGAGCCTCGGCACCACATTTCAAATAAATATAAATACAATATGTTTATTAATATATTACAAAAATATAGCAGCGGATGACACACACGACCCGGGAAAAGAACGCAGCAAATTTAATACCAGAAATGAGGAGAGGTTTGCCTGGCGAACATGAAGAAAAAGAAAAAACGTGCGCTTGCAAACAAGGCTGCGCATGCGTAGAGAGTACGTCTTTCAAATTAGTATCTAGGTATACTTGTGACCAAGTCTGATAAGATCGGAGGCCATTGACAAACACAGTGGTGTCTGTGGCAGGAAATCTCATGGATCCAAGAGAAAATATGCGGAGGGTAAAATGAAAGTAACAGGTACTATAGAAATAACGGAGGAAAACTACTAAAATGGCGCTGGACGGAGTATGTAACCAACGTTTGGCACCTCGACACTACATTTCAAATAAATATAGATACAATATGTTTATTAATATATTACAAAAGTATAGCAGCGGATGACACACACGGCCAGGAAAAAGAAAGCAGCAAATTTAATACCTGTAATGAGGAGAGGTTTGCTTGGCGAACTTGAAGAAAAAGAAAAAAACGTGGGCTTGGAAATGAGGCTGCGCATGCGTAGAGAGTACAACTGCTGCACAAAAAAAACCTGAAAGTTTTACATACTATCATAGAAATATAGCTCTTTTTTTGACCAGTAAAGTTAGTTCTTAAAAATAACTTTTTAAATTTTTTTTTAACCCCAATGGCCCCACGATCGCACACGGCTCCCTGCGTCCTTCGTGAACCCACATTGCTTTATCAGAGACATCACCTTATATGCTACTCTCTCTTTTGAAAAACAATCTGCTTTCTTACTTGAAAGAGAGAGCAGATTAACTTGCTCTCTTTTTCAAATAGGAAAGCGGTTTCCTGTGGTAAAGTGAAAGCGGCGATGGTACCACCCTACCATACCAAACAGCAGTGCCCGGAAGTACGCACCCCGATACACTGCAAGAACCGACCCTGGGAGATGGTGGACCCCAGGGCCACCAAGGGTTCCAGGAGGGGGCACCGTGACCCCATCCCAACATAAAAAAAAAAACACGGAGTGCAGGTACCTGAGGCTGGATGGTTATTTTACATATTACTGCCCCAGGAAGGTGGCGGTCCCCGCGACGTGTACGGGGAGAGAGAGAGGGAGAGCTGAGAAACACTTTTAAAAAAATATATATTTTTTTAAAAAGCCTTGTTGGGGTGACGGTTCCCGCGACTGAGGGGAAGAGGATCGTAACCCCCCGCATACTTCAAAATAAAACCACAGAGGGGTGGCGTTCCCCGGTGCTCAGGGCACCTTACAAGCCCCCCACAGTGAAAAAAATTGCCCCGAAATTTCCCCACCCGTACCCCCTGATTTTTTTATTTAAAAAAAAAATAAAAATTGAGCCTAAAGATCCATGTGCGACCCCCTGAGCAAGCCTAGAGGTTCAGGATGTTTCTACCCTACCCCCTTTCCTTATTTCTCAACTTTGTTTTACTGTTTTCTTGTGAGTCGCTTCTAGCGACGAACAAGATGGCTGCCAACACTTCCTGTTTTGGAGTGTTCACGCACAGTTGACAGCCAATCAGCATGCAGCTCGTGCTCGTAATTGTACGGATTTCCGTATGCGAGCTGTACTCCGTCTCTGGATATCGCTATGATTTTACTTGTAATTTTCTAAGGAACTCCTGAACGGATTTACACCATTTAACAAAAAGCACAATCTGCGAACCGAACTCTACCTCTCTGCCAAATTTGGTGTAATTCCGTTCAGCCGTTCGGGCTGTAGCCCTGGCTAAAGGTCCCTATGGAAAAATGCATGGGGAAAACGTTTTGGACCCCCTTTTTTTCTCCACTTGACAAATCACCCCCAAACTTTCAGGGAAGGAGGGGAACCAAGCAGGCCATATTCTTGGAGAAATTCGTGAAGATTTGTCCACCGACGCCAAAGTTATTCCAAATAGAATGATGGAAAGTAGGTCCTAACTATAACTACCTACTGGCGAGTAGGTAATATATATATTATATTTATATATATATATATATATATATATATATATATATATATTTATATATATATTACCTACTGGCGGTTTGTACAGTCCTGTTCCAACCGGGAGCCCCCAGAAGATCAGGTACAGACCACAGCGAGTTCCGTTGCTATACGTGCAGTTTATTGCCATAAAATCATGAATATTTCAAAACGGCAAGTGCCCGGCGTGACGCGTTTCGACAGTACACAACTGTCTTGATCACATGACATGCCTCGGGCCAATGTGCAATTTATACAAAGTAACAAAAATCTTACCTTACAAAATGATGAAATGTACTTACTTTTATGATACTTTGCTATCGAATAAAGTATTACAACAACAACAAAGTAAAACGGTGAAAAAACCATAACATTACAACATCCGGTTTCTCCAAATGGAAATAGAAGACAAACTACCTCAGCATAAGCCTATACCGATAGTAGTACTGATTCTCCGGATTCTGTTTTGTGCAATATCGCAAATAATTTAATAATATTCAATAATAAATCAGTGCAAGTGCTAAAAAATTCATAAAGACACTTATTAAATTAATTCATTCTTAAATGATTCACCATAACTTATATTTATCATAAAATACATTTAGCGATGCTTTTATGATGCATGCTGGTCATATAACTTATCATCCTTCTTTGCAAGTGCAAACAATAATAATACGTAGAATGTCTTATAGTGGGGGGACAGCATCTCTATAATTGTGTCATATTACACATATACTTGGGATCCTCATAGATATAAAGCGTAATGCAAAGACTTCACAAATTAGAGACCCACACTTTACGAATATGTTATCAAAAAAAGGCAAATAGAAAATGATTTGAATAGAATATCTCACATAAATTAAATCCACATCTTCATCCCCAGTTAAAAGCCCTGCTAAAAAGACTGGTAAAATCAAAGGTAAAACCGTAATTTTCCGATAAAACCCATGAAAAAACCTCGTCTAAAAAACTGGACTAAAACCACAGGATAAAAAATTGGGGTTTAAAATGGTAGAAGAATAGGAAATTAGAAACCATAAGAGAGTACAATTTATCATATATTTCTACATCTATATACACACATCACAGTTTGTTACAAAAAATAGTGCATTTCTTCTCCATTATTGAGACGATTGGGCATCTTTGTATCGAGGGTTAGAATATAGTACGACTCAAGTTGTCTCACCTTTTTCTCCCTATTGCCACCCCTTATAGATCTCGGCACAGTGTCAACAACATAATAACTCAGTTCCTTCAGGTTATTGTTGTGCACATGTTTAAAGTGTCTTGCTACGGGGTAGTTGGGGTCAGAGTTTACTATCGCCCTCAAATGTTGTAATAAACGATTAAAGGCTTGCAACTTCGTGCTGCCCACTCATCTCATTTTACATGAGCATTCTAAAACATAAACAGCAAAATCCGTTCTACATGTTAAAAACGTAGTCATTTTAATAGGACTAGGATCAAATGCTGTAGATATCTCACTTATGTTTCTGCTAAATTTGCATGCTCTGCATGTACTACATTTTTAAAAAAACACTCTGTTGGATAACCATTTGTTGTGTCTCTAACTTTCGGACTAGTTCTCACCAATGCACCCCTCATAGAGAGGGCATGTCTGAAAGTAATTTGCGGAAGCTCTGGTACAATTTGAGACATGGTTAAATCTGTTCTTATGATAGGCCAGTTTTTATAGATTATTTTTCTAATCTGGTTCTCCTGTTGGCTATGAGATGTAATTAGTCTAACTGTGTTATCAGCTTTATGAGAGGTGCTATTGCTAACAGGTACATGAGGTATTCGCTGGACATTATTTATTTCCTCATTTGTAATCAGAGCATTAGCTCTGTCCAGGGCCGTTTTTAGATCCTTTTCTTTGTACCCTCTGTTTTTAAACCTCTGGAACGCCTCTGATTGGCACACCCTAAGATCACCATCAGAATTACATATCCGTTTTATTCTCAAGAATTCCCCATAGGGATACTCCTTATCAAGTGTCTAGGATGCGAGCTTTCCGCATGTAGCACCGCATTTCCAGCGGTACTTTTTCTGTGCAATTTGGTGTGTATAGTGTCCCGCTCAATGTAAACCTCCACATTCAAGAATTGGACTCTGTCCTTACTAGCTCCTGCCGTAAAACTCAAATTGAGATCATTATCATTGATGATTTTTACAAAGTCATATGCACTTTCTACAGTTCCCTCCCATATGACACACACATCATCTATGAAACGCCACCAATGTTTAACATGTGTATCAAACAGTATCTTCTGGGTGGCTCTGAGGATGTGCTCCTCCCAGTAGCCAACGTGCAAGCACGCATAGCTAGGGGAGAAGCACGCCCCCATCACCACGCCCTGCAACTGCTGATACACTTCCTTGTTGAAGATAAAGTAATTATTGGTTAGGCATGTTTCAATCATGGCAAGAAGCATTTTATTTTGTTGGTAGTGTTCTACAGGGCGCTTGGATAAAAAGTGTTTGACTGCTACTATTCCATCTTCATGACGTATACCGGTATATATCCATAACCAACAAATCATAATCTTGATTCCCTTCTGCAGATTGTATTTTGGATAAAAAGCGCCCAGTGTCACGAATATATGAAGGCAGAGTGGCCACATGCTCTTGGGGAAAGTGGTCAACATATTTAGACATCGTTCTAACAGTCCCTTCTGAGCTGATATTATTGGCCTTCCAGGTACAGGTGTAATGTTTTTGTGCACCTTGGGGATAAATTAAAGAACCCGTGTCATAGGGTAATCATTTTTTATGAACCCACATTCATTCTTGCTAAGCAACCCCATTCTCTTCCATTTAGACAGTAGATTGAATACGTTTTCTTTGATGTTTTTCAGGTCCGTGAATGTGGATTTTCTGTAGCATTCCAAATCCTCTGAGTGCTTGTTTGCCTCTTGCATATAAAAATCACAAGGCCAAATCACTATGTTTCCCCCTTTGTCCGATTTGTAAATGATCACATCGCTATTGTTTCTCAGTTTCCGCATTAGTATAGAGTATTGTTTTTCCTTGTATGTTCTATGCTTATCTTTTTTCAATACATTTCTATTTAGTACTTTCAGATCCTCTATAACACAGTCACTAAAAATGTCAATAGCGTCTTTAGGCATCATAGGTATAAATGATGAAGGAGGTCGAAAGGGGGGTAATGCACTGGATTTACATGAATTGCCCATTTTTACCAGATCCTCTTGTGTAGAATTCACTGAATTATTTTCATCTTGAGCTAATGAATGTAAGGATCTTAGTAATTGAATGTCACATACCTGAGCTAATTCATCTATAGTATGGACCTTCTTGGTTGCAATCAGTTGTTTGATTGAGTTTAAAGTGTTTCATAAGTTTCAATTTCCTAATAAATTTGATAACATCTACCCGATATTGGGGATATTAGAACTCGTTGCCTGGACAAAAAGATAGTCCCAATTATAAAAGCTGGAGTTCTGCAATAGTGAGTTCAATATTGTATACATTAATCACTGTTTTATCTGGGATTTCTGGTTCATTGGCTCCTGTGACCAATGTTTAAACTCTACCTACCCTGCCTCTGCCTATGGGCTTTTCTCCTTTTTTTTCTCCTACTGTTGTTGTACTTCCATTTTTCTTCATCGGATTGTAGGAGCGCAGAGTGTGGCGACGATCTTCGATGAGAAACCCCAATTCCTCAGAGGGAGTATAATCAGTAGGTAATTTGGTTAGTTGATTATTAGAGACATTGTCATCCGAATCATAATGGCTGCTGAGAGAGCTCGTTTCTGATTTTGAAAGGTCGGTTTTCGCTTCAGCTACCGCGCTACTGGCTGATTGCTTCGGGACCAATGCTTGTCTCTTTGCATTGTCGAATTTCTTCGAAAAGGTGAATACTCTTCCTGTTTCATAATCGGTTTTATCCCGAGCGAATTTCCATATTTTGCATGTTTTTATTGTGTCCTTATGTTTTTTTGTTTTACCTTGATTTCCTCACGACCTTTCTTAAATAATTCCTTTTGGTTATGGGAATCCAACAAGTTGTTTAATTTCACAATTTCCTTCTCTATCTCCTGTCTGTCAATTTCAGCGTATTTAATTAAGATAGAAACGATATTCATGGATGCCTCTAGGTTGTTATTAGCCCACTCCTTCAGCATTAAAGGATTTGTTTTTTTGAAATGACTGTGCAATTAGTACCCTAAGGCCACGAGGCACTCTCCCCACTTCTTTATATTTCTCCAGGCTTTTCTTCTCCCACCATTTGGTGAGCTCTGTACGCTGTAGTTTTTCTAAAGCTTTCAACATGCTTTTGACATCCTGATTCACACTTATTGTTGCTGCACTCCCAGTTGGCATACTGTTAGTTTCTTGCAAGTTAAGGAACAGCGCATCAGCTGCAGCTTCTCTGGCTCGAAGCGTGTCTGCCGGTGTTGACATTTTAATATGTTAATCTGGCAATATTGATGTATTATTTTCCCTGCACTCGTGCGCCAAGTATTAAGGAACAGTTCCGTTTGGGGCGTTAAATTTGCTTTACAAACTCTATCTTCATATATATATATATTCACTGAAAAAACCATAGGTTATAGACCATATATAGTTAGGAATTAGCATTTACAAAACCTTGAAAATTCACTGAAAAAACCATAGGTTATAGACCATATATAGTTAGGAATTAGCATTTACAAAACCTTATTTTACTCACACAAAACCATTGAAATTCCATATATAGTTAGTTGCACTAACTATATATCGCGCACCCGCAATCCACTGCTGATCATGTCACATATTACATCATTCATGACATGGTCAGTGACATCACTGATGACATCACTGATGACATCTCAAATGACATCACTGATGACATCACTGATGACAACATCCAGTCACTGTATTTTTCTGTAAAGTTAAAATATGTCTTGAGTGGATGTATAAGTGTCTGGATGAAGGATTTAGTAGGTGCATGACTGACTGTATGAGTGAGTGATTAAATGTGTCTCACTGAATGCATGGGTTAGTGACTAAACTGTCTTAATTTGTGCATCATTATGTCTGTTGTTCTGTAAACTGCTGCATGTGTTGATCATTAGCTATACGAGAGGCTATATGTGTTATTAATTGGTTGCCCAAGTATTTCTATGGGAGATTGAGTTTGTGTGGGGGTGGCTGGAAGGTGTGTGACTCTATGCATAGATGTGTGAGCAGTTTATTCACTAGGTGTATGAGTTCAAGAGTGCATGTGGAAACAGCTACATGGGCAGTTGACTGTGTGCATGAGTGTATTGATGAGTGAATGGATATCTCAATGCTACATGTCATAGTAAGTACATATGTAAAACACAGTACATGTGAGAGTTGGCATATATAAATAACTGTGCATGAGAGCCACTGAATGAGTGAGTGGTTGTATCGATCATTGTGAACTTGTATCAGGGATTGTATAAGAGAGTAAATATGTGTTAGTATATGTTTCAATAAGTAAGGTGTGTTTAACTGTATAGTTGAAGAAATGGAGGTGAGATTGTTTCTTTGCATGACTGACTGGGTGTGTGAGTAACTCCATGGATGAGTGGCAGTGTGTGAGTGTCTGTATACACTGAGTGTATCTAAGGTTATATTAGAGTCTGAAGAGGTTTATCGTATTAGCACAAGAATGATGTCAAATGAGATGTCATCAGTGATGTCATCAGTGATGTCATTTGAGATGTCATCAGTGATGTCATCAGTGATGTCACTGACCATGTCATGAATGATGTAATATGTGACATGATCAGCAGTGGATTGCGGGTGCGCGATATATAGTTAGTGCAACTAACTATATATGGAATTTCAATGGTTTTGTGTGAGTAAAATAAGGTTTTGTAAATGCTAATTCCTAACTATATATGGTCTATAACCTATGGTTTTTTCAGTGAATTTTCAAGGTTTTGTAAATGCTAATTCCTAACTATATATGGTCTATAACCTATGGTTTTTTCAGTGAATTTCATTGGTTTTTTAACAGCTAATATCTGTAGCTGTAAAATGTATTCTTCTTTAAATCCCAAAATATATTTTATATGTTTATGAATAATTTTTTTTTTTTAATATTTTTTTTCTTCGTTCCCGCTTCGCGAATCGGGAAGCTTCCCGTTAGCTGACCTTGATGCCGCGAAATAGACCGCGAGCCGGTAAACGTTTCTTTACCGCAACTGCCGCGTTAGAAAACAACATCGTGACGCCTCCCGTCCGCATGACGTTTCACGTTGTCGCGTGATACGTCATATGACGTGCTACGTTAGCGAACTGGTACGCGAAGCGAGTCGCAAAGCGCAGGTTTCTGGAAGCAAACCGGGAGGCCCTGCAAAGCGCTTAATGTAAACACAGCAGGTCATGTGACTTGGTAATAACACTTTTCATTGGTTCATTTCACTTTTGGTTTCCTAATGATGTAAGACTAGGTCATATAATCTAAAATGAACACTTTTCATTGGTTAAGAACTCTTGTTTTTCCCAAATGATGAAAATCCCTCCTTCTTTCCTCACTCTGACTTTCATCATTGTGAGAGAAAGACCCTTTGTGATAACTGAGCAATGGCTTCTTTAGTAGCTTCAGCTGGTGCTTCCCCACCACCTCCACCACCTCCAAGGAAGAGAGGACCACCTGCTGAAGTTATAATTCAGCAAGAAGAAGAAGAACAAGACCAGGAGGAAGAGCACGAAGAGAGGCAGTTTTTGCCTGAGCAGCCCAGGACGTCTCGCCGGAAAGAAAACTTCATTTGGCAATTCTTTAAAATTCCCAAAGGTCAGAAAAAGGTAAATGCAAGATACGTATTTTGCCTTATATGTCAAGATAGACTGTCCAGAGGAACCGACAAAAAATACAGCTTCGGAAACTACACAATGCATCGCCATATGACTAGGTGGCATCCTAACAACTACAGTGCTGCACAGTTTCGGAACGACCTAGATAATCTCCCTATTATGGCCAGAAGATCTGTTGTACCGGAAGTAACGGGACCAGAGGGCAGGGAGATGGTGCCAAATATACAAATGAGATTTGGTGATGTAAAACACATCTGCGCATTTTGCGATGGATTCATTTCCTACGGAGAAAAAAGCATCACTCTGATCAACAGAGCTATTGACTATCATATGCAAGTTTGTCCGAAACGCCCAAAATAATAAATACTTCTTTTTTTTGTTTTGTTGCTCCTGTTGAGCCCTTTACAATGAATCGTTTTCATTGCCCCCTCCAAGAAAAACCCAAAAAAATATAAAACTGTTCCGAAAAATTCAAAAACAGTAAAAAAATGTTCAGAAAAATAAAAAAAAAGTTCTTTTCAGAACTACCTCCCCGTTATTAAAAAATTGGTACAATATTTGGAACTGTGCCAACCTCTATTTCTCTTAGTTCGCTTCCCAGTTCGCTCGCCGGTACGCGAACCGGAAGCGAACCAAAAACAGTAAGTATAAGGGAAGGAAACAGACACTTACGTTAAAAGAAAGACAGCTATAAGGGAGTAAACTAGAGATACCATTACCCGTAATCCACTGCTGATGATGTCACATATTACATCATTCATGACATGCTCAGTGACATCATCAGCAGAGGATTGCGGGTTTTTTGGCAACATGCCTTATCCACGGTTTAATAACGCTGCCTTTTGCTTTATATAAGTTTTCAAATTGTATGAAATATATACCAATAGGTCGTTATGAACCTTTAGGTAGTGCTTTTCTTCATGAGGTCTGGTCGCTTCCATACACATACAGATGTTTCAAAGATGATCAAGAAGTTTATCTGAATGGAGAGGAATGCACTGAGACGCCAGATCATTCACTAATGTGTAGGCACATACAGTTACACGGTTCATGCAACAAACACCGACCAAATATGGCTTGCGTGTTGCAAGGCACGCCAGTTCCTGCTATCATCCCCACGTTCAAGTTGTTGGAAAATGGTAGTTATTTGATGCTCAATAATGAAGATTGTTCTGAGTTAATTAAAAGTATTCCTTTTATCGTAACAGTAAGTGAACGGGTTATTTGCTGCAGAAATGTTCTATTTCCTCCCACACATGAACATAGGGAGTTTTCAATCTGGCCACAAATACCAACCTTGAGACACGTTTCAACGGCATGGCAAGAATAAGAGCTCTTTTGTCTCAGAGAGAGGTGGCCTTGAGTTCGGCCCGTGAAACTTTCGTACTTCACATAGCGAACACCCATACAGAGGTGCAAAACCTTTTTCAATTAACATTTGCCTTTCAATTTCAGCAACATGTTTCCGACTATCTTTAACGCATCCTCCACAAAGTCCCTGGCGCACTTTTTTAAAGTTGTTACCAGTGGTCTCGTGACTTCATTTGAGAAAATCTTTGGAGTCATCCCTGCTTCCTTTCATTCTATTTTCTGCACTCTGGTTCGTGGATTGGCATTTTTACTTGCATTACCAGCGGACGCTCTTGTGCTTTTTTACATTTTTAAATATGGATGTCCCTCCTATGCAACCTCCCACCCTGCAGCTGCTGACACTGTTCCGCAATCGCATGCTAGAATATTATGGCACAATGCCGTTGGCGATATTAAGCACAGCATATGGATTATCTTTTCGATTCTCCTACTTCACCTGTGTCCAGCCTGTATTTCACTGCCTGACCTGTGATTTCGATTGGGCCATTGATTTGTGTCTCTGCGGACCGGTTTCTCCTGACGTCGACTTTAATCAGCTGATGACTCCTATCATTACTCACGAGTTGGTTTGTCCTGGCGAAAGGATTATGGCTGTGGCATTGATGCATGGACTACTTGGTCCCTGGAATTTACTGGCGGCAGCACAGTCTTTCTTGGAACAGAGCTTTCTTGAAAACCCACCGAGCTGTCCTCTGATGGTGATAGAGGATCCGGTGCTGGGAGAGCACGTATGTTCTTTTCCGCTTTTAAATTGGATGGCTGAACTGTTTTCGGATGAAGACGGTGACTTCCTATTGGAGGCTGTTGCAGCTTATTTTGCATACACAGTTATGTCATAGACCTTTTTCATGTTTGATATGCTGAGTACTAGCATTTCATTGACAATTCATTGACTTATTTGTCAAGTTTTTATTATTTACCTTGCCTATTGGCTTAAGACTCGATAAAGTACTTGGCTGTTTTATTTTTCTTTAGCATTAAATTTTCCTAGTTTTTAATGCTTTACCTTACGGACCGTCCACATATAAACTTGCAATCTGCTCTCATGAGATGGCACTTCTATTATCTTATTCAGTTCGTTTCCGGATCATGAGGAGGTGTCATCTAGGTCCTGGATATCTTTACACCGTGTTAAGTTAGCATGGGCTCATTACCGGTTTAAACGCCATTTTTCCTTTTTTGCAACTTCTGCACACGACACTTAGTTGTTGCTTTAGCTTTCCACCTAGTAGTTCATCGTGGTTTACATGAGAATAATATGTTATTGGTCTACTATCTGCTTTACTTGTTAAACTATATCTGTACAGCGAGTGCTAAAGTTTCAAGAACAACACGATACAGAATTGTTATGAGGTCTGATCTCCACGACTTCATACTCATAACATAAGTGCAACTTCTGCCAATTCTGGGCATGAGGCGGGTTTTATATTGCTTTGCCGAACACACATACACAACAGTTGATGCGGTTCACATGAAGAGAGAGCTGGTGTATGCTGATGTGATTCCTTCAAATCTAAGACACTAAAGTATGGGCACGCCCTAAACCAACACAAAGAGACCTTCTTAGCAAATAATATAATATGTGTATTAGGGAGGGTGAGATATAAGCAGCCGCGGGCCGTGGAGGGAGTTACGATGGGGCAGGGAGGCGGGGAGGGGGAGAAGCAGGGTGGAGCCCTCTCTACCTTGCCCCTCCCCCTCCCCGCCTCCCTGCCCCACCGTAACTCCCTCCACGGCCCGCGGCTGCTTATAAGTGTTGCTAACTCTTATTCATTTACAGCATGTTAACATACTGTCACCATTCGCTTTTTATGTACTAGTAACTATGCTGGTAATTTTGCTACTGATAATATGTGTACTTTTATTATCTAAGGTACTACGCCTGAGAAGACGGCATTAGTAAATAAACATTTCAAATACACATCTGTTCTTCTTAACTCCATGTTCTGGTTTCTAAGAAATCTATAACGACCGACTGTTCATGAGTTCCACGTATCCTGAGGTACTATAAGTTCATATTCTGGATTGTCTAAACATTGAGAGTTTGTTATATCCAATGTGACACTGTACCTAGCTTGCTAAGGAGTTTTTGATTACTAACGTGAGTTTTGGGACACCCTAATTCGCCGAGGTTCCAATCCTCTGTCCACAGTTCTGTGTGAGAACAGAAACCCTGCGACAGGGGCACCCCCGACCCTTGCTGGAGCTTCATCACACTTGCGATACAACTCCAGCAATGCATTCGCCGAGGTTCCAATCCTCTGTCCACAGTTCTGTGTGAGAACAGAAACCCTGCGACAGGGGCACCCCCGACCCTTGCTGGAGCTTCATCACACTTGCGATACAACTCCAGCAATGCGCCACCTTTACGGCACAGATACATCACGCATCTGTGCTGTTTTTGCCCCATGATGCGCCGCATTGTAAATGCAGCACACCATAGGTGACGGAACAGCGGCACAGAATGACTAACACATCCCTGGTGATGCGCCAGTCATCATAAATGTATCCCTATGCTTCTTATCTTGTTAGAGATGAACCGCCATATGTATCATCAAAGTTTTTTGCATTTCCTAAATAGGAATAAATAGCGATTCTTTACCATTCCTAGTTTGCGATGAGCTATTTGCTAATTAGCCGAATGTAGCCCAATGAAGCCCAATGTAGCCCAATGTAGCCCAAAGATGGCCGCCAGACACACAAAAAAACAAATGTAGCCCAAATATCAGCCAGATGTAGCCCAACTATAGCCCAGTGACAGAATGACCAATCAGCTTCGCAAACCTCCGTTACGCGAAGCGGAGCGCTGTTACAGATATATATCTTTTTTTGAACGTTAATTTCTCAAAATCCACTGGAGCACATATATTGAGACCTAGCAAAGGCACATCGGGCTACCAGTCCCTAATATTTTGCCAAGTTTCGTGCAAATCCATTCAGCCGTTCGATTATTATTATTATTATTTTTTTTTGCCCCGCGGGGCCCTTTTAAAACCTCCACATCAAACCTAGGGGGTCAGCGAGGATCTACTATGCCCCCTTATAGTTATTTCGCCCTTTGTTTTGACCTCCTCTTGTCTCTCGATCCTACCGAGAGACAAGATGGCGGCCGCTACGGACTGTTTGGAATGTTGACAGACGCCGGAGAACCAATCAGCTTCGCTTCACAAAGCTCCGTTGCGCGAAAAGTCCGCGAACCAGAGCGCTGCCCGGTCCGCTGTTACAGATATATATCTTTTTTTAAACGTTAATTTCTCAAAATCCACTGGAGCACATATATTGAGACCTACAAAAGGCACATCGGGCTACCAGTCCCTACAATCTTGCCAAGTTTCGTGCAAATCCATTCAGCCGTTCGGGCTAAAAGTGAGGCCAACCGCCCTATGGAAAACTCAATGTTAAAAACACGTTTTGGGACCCCCCTTTTTTCTCGGCCCCCCCTTGACGAACCCCCCCCAAATTTTCAAGGGCTGCTCAGAAACAAAATGTGCCATTTTCCTGAAAATTTCAGCCAATACCGTCCACAAACGCCAAAGTTATTAGACATAGAATTTTCAAAAAACCCATAGAGAAAAAATCCTAACTATATATACCTACTGGCGACCGCCAGTAGGTAATATATATATATATATATATATATATGCGAAGAGAATCCCTGCACTCCTAGCAGGAAAGACTAGCCACTTTGGTTTTACAGTTAGGAAATTACAGGTTTATTTGCAGCAGAAATACAACACGTTTCGTTCTCAACTGAGATCTCGTTCACATGACCTTGGGCAAGTTCCGCATCAATTTAAAGGTACGGTTAGATGCACGGCACAGGGTGCATAACAACATAGGAAAGATACTCTTGTGAGATAGTTTGTATTGTTAAATGAAATTAAATAAAATCAAAACAATGTCAGTTTCACAATTGTTTAAACATGTCCCTCTGTACAATTTACAATGGATATTTAGGATAAATTAAATTAATGTTCAATACATATTCCCTACAGCTGTGTTGATGGCATTGTCTTGTGTACCTGTAGATCGGTTTGTGGGTCTAGTGCCTGTGCCTTGTGATGTCTTAAGATATAGTGATTTGGGTATAGTACCCAGTTGTTCGACCCCTAATGTCTCTTAATTAGTGGGTCTGGTTCTCACACGGGGTGAAGTGATGTCCCTATTGGTGATGGTGATTAATAAAAGACAAAAACGATAGCGTGGCCAGTAGTTCTGTAGAGACGACCGTTCATGTGAACATGCTGGATCTCATGTGCTCTTATCAATAACTCAGTGGCTATTCTTCTCTCATCTGTTACTAATCTTTCAGAAATATTGAAAAACATAAGCTATTAGAGCCAGAAATTTGCACCTCCCCTTTGCACATAACAACATGCTTAATCATCCATCACAAAGGCAATTGAACTCAAGGCATTTAGTCATTCTACTATGTTTCTGTAATGTACATGAACAGTACAACAGTATAACATTGATAGGGAATATCAAGTGGCAGTGAAAAATTTAAAACTGAACAATACAAAGATAAAACAAATATGATAACAGGTGAGATTTAAAATGTAAGGGTCTTATAGTTATACTAACTGGGAACTAGTGGATTAGTTGACAGGAAGCAACTGGGTTTCATAAATGTACGTATAATTCTTCGTCATTGTTCAAACCTATGGGGAACATGCTACCTACCAACAAAATTAATCTAGACTCAAGTCTGCGTAAAGCCTGAACTCTGTTTCCTCCTCTAGGGTGTTTGGGGATAGTCGCTAGACCGAAGTATTTGCCCTTGGTCCAGTCACCCTCATGTGCCTCATTAAAGTATCTAGATGTGCGGTAACTGAAGTCACGGTTAGTGACCGCTCACCAGTGTTCCAGGATTCTCTTCTTGACTGTGAATGTTGCTGAGCCTACATACCATTTGCCACAGGGACAGGTGATGGCATTGACTACAAAGTCTGTCCCTCCCATATGTTATTGATTTTGTGATTCTCCATTTTCTTCTTGACCTCTGCAGTGTCACTTCCTTCACATTCTCATTATGTCTGCAGGCTTTGCTCTAACTGCATTTATAAAAGCCTCCCCTTTGTTCTAGCCAAGTTTTCTTGTTATTCTGTAAGTGACTGTTGCCCAGAATGTCCTTAAGGGATGAGTTTTTTCTATATGTGACTGCAGGTCACTGTCCTAGCTTTTTTTCAAGTAACGGATCTAGTGTAAGGATATGCCCTCTTTTATTGAGAATATTTCTTAATTCATCTGGCTGTGTGCTATAAGTAGTAATGAACCTGACTGGTGTATCTGTGCTGTCTGTGCGAATAGTGCGTCATTGCGGCTGACAGAGTCAGCTTTTATGATACCTCTACAGAGCACTTTGGTCGGGTATCCCTTATTTTTGAATCTCATGACCATGTCTTGTTTGTTTTTCTCATACGAGAATTCTGTGCTGCAATTTCGTTTTGCTCTAAGGAACTACCTATATGGAACACTCCATCTGAAATTGGGCGGGTGGCAGCTTGCTGAGTGGAGAATGGATTTTCACTGTAGTCTTTTTTTGTATAGGTCTGTTGTTAATTTGCCATCTTTTATAGTTAACCTGATATCAAGGAAATCAATGCTTTGCTTGCTATGTTGCATTGTGAATTTCAAATTCATAGTATTGTTATTAAGACGTTAAACAAACTCAAGGAGATCACATTAGTTCCCGTCCCACACAAAGAATACATCGTCTATGAATCTTAGCCATAGTCCGATGCTGTTGGACCATGGTTCCATTTCCTCACTCCAGAGTACCTACATCTCCCACCAGCCCACCAAGAGATTGGCATACCTGGGGGCTAAGCAGGTAGCCATCCAAGTGCCCTGTAAGTGCTTATACCACTTCCCATCGAACATGAAAACATTTTCTGTTAGGCATATTTCAATCATTTGTAAGAGCATGCGTGTGTGTTTTAGAAATTCAATGTTCCTGGCTCTAAAAAAGTGTCGACATGCTTTGAGGCCGTCTGTGTGTCTAATGCTTGTAGACAGACTTTTGACGTCTAGGCAGACCATCCAATACTCACTCTCCCAGTGTAGATTTTGGATTTTCCGTAGAAAATCCTTTGTGTCCCTCAGATAGGAATTAAGATCTTTTACATATGGAAAGAGGAAGTGGTCAACGTATTCAGATGTCTTTTCTAACAGGCTTTTCTTAGAGGATACAATGGGGCATCCCAGAGGATTGACTGGGTCTTTGTGCACCTTTGGTAAAAGGTAGAAGGTTGGTGTGGTAGGTGTCTCGTTCAGTAAAAACTGTCTCTCATCCCAGCTCAGGAGTTTGTTGTCAAACCATTCTTTCAGATTATCATGATATCTGGTGTGTAAGGTGTTCAAATATGTTTTGCTTACCCTCTCATAGCAAATAGTGTTGCTCAGCTGTCTAAGGGCCTCTTGTACGTAACTCTCCCTGTCCATCACCACAATGTTCCCCCCTTGTCTGATGACTTAAGGACAATCTTATCGTCTTTTTGTAAGTTAGAGACTGCTTCCCATTGCTCTTTACTCATATTTTTAAGCTTGGGGCTGGTGTTGATGAGTTTTAACAAATCATTGCCAACTATCTTGTGGAACAGATCAATGTTGTCCTTTGGAGTCTGAGGCACATTTTTTGGATGTTGCTCTAAATTTAGTCAGACCAGGAGCCCCTATGTCAATCCCCAACGTGTGTAGACTGGTGTCATCGTGTACTTGATTCAGGGGGTTTTGGGAATCCGCCGGCGCAGAATTTTGGTCCTTTAAATCCTGCATGATATGAAGTGTGGTGATGTCAGCTATCGCTAATGTTTGTGGTGTGTCATTGTTTTGGTCGCATGAGGATATGTTCCTGCTGTTCACATTCCCCCCTATGCTATGCATTTTAAACAACTTTACTTTGCGTACAAATTGATATAGGTCAATGTGTGTTTGAGCATAGTCTATGGGAGCATCAGGACAAAAGGACAGGCCTAGTTTCAAGACTTCTTATTCTATCACAGTTATAGGTCTGTTAGATAGGTTCATTACTGTCAATTGTTGAGAGTTGTCCTCCATTATTTCCTCTTGTTGTTCTGGCTTCTTGTTCCCACACCAGAGTTGCTGTTCTTTTCTTCTCCTGCACCTTCTTTTTTTGCTCTCATATTGGCGCCTCTTCCTCTTCCCCCGGGTTTCCCCCTGAACAACTTTTCCTGGTTTCTTTGTATGAGGCGCAGTTCCTCAGAAAAAGAAGACAATTCCCCCTGATTAGATGCGCCACTATCCACAGATTCTTGGTCAGAGCTCGGATCCGTGATGGAGCCGTCTATGCCTTTATCCGCTATACCAAGAGTTTATCTTTCGCATTATCCGCTCTTATTTTGTCAAACTTTCCTGCGAAGGTTAATATTCTCCCAGTTCGGTAATCTCTTTCATTGCACTGTAATTTTCTCTTTCCTTTCAATTACTCCTTCTTCAAAAGATATTATTCTGTCATCTCGACCTTTAGAACGTTCTTATCCTCATTTTGGTCCGGATTCTTCTCCTGGTCATCCATCAGTGCTTGAAATTGTTGGGTCAGCTCCTTGTGATCATCCCATGCATTTTTTATCAATATATATATATATGTATATATAAATATATATATATATATATATATATATATATATATATATATATATATATATATATATATTCGTCACACCAACTTTTAGATTTCAAAAGAAGGAAACTCGAGCCGCAAATTCCATAAGCGTGATGATTTTATTCAAGCAAGCAAAATGGTCACAAACGCCCGACGCGTTTCGGTGCAGCCGCACCTTGGTCACGGATGACTTCAGTTAATTCATTTGTGCTTTTTAAAGTGATTCAACAAAAAAAGAAAATGTAAACATAAAAGTAGGACTACCCGGTCCAAATCATTGACGAACTGCATTGCGGCCTCCTTTGTACCTTTCCAGAGACAAAACACGTTGTCTATATACCTGGCCCAAAGGACCACGTTATGGGAAAAGGCAGCAATGTTGTTGGCCACCTGCTCCTCCCACCAACCCAGGAACAATCCTGCGTAGCTGGGGGCGAAGCAGGTTCCCATTGCGGTCCCAAGGGCCTGGCAATAGACCACATGGTTAAACAGGAAGTAGTTATTAGTCAGGCATCTATGCATCATGTCCAAGAGCATACTCGTGTGTAACAGATATTTCACATCACGCGAAATTTGCATTCAGCACGGAGGATTGTGGAAATAGTAATAATCCCCGCACAAGAACATGGCAGTTTGTATGTATTTTCAATGCCAGTATAATAATTTACAACATGTGTTTGTGGTATATTCCAAATCATGGCATCACTGAGTCAAAAATACAAAGAAATGTATGAAATTGAGACTTTTGTAAATACTTTAAGATGGCCGCCATGTATGGTCCAAAAAACCTATGTTGTGACTGGATAGTCCTACTTTTATGTTTAAACATTTTTTTGTTGAATCACTTTAAAAATCACAAATGAATTAACTGAAGTCACCCGTGACCAAGGTGCGGCTGCACCGAAACGCGTCGGGCGTTTGTGACCATTTTGCTTGTTTGAATAAAATCATCACGCTTATGGAATTTGCGGCTCGAGTTTCCTTCTTTTGAAATCTAAAAGTTGGTGTGACGAATTTTAGAGGATCGCCTCCTCACTCGAGCCCGTCGCCATCAAGTTGGCTGGGGGATCGGCGAACAGTGGTGTGTAATATATATATATATATATATATGTATATATATATATTACCTACTGGCGGTCGCCAGTAGGTATATATAGTTAGGATTTTTTCTCTATGGGATTTTTGAAAATTCTATGTCTAATAACTTTGGCGTTTGTGGACGGAATTGGCTGAAATTTTCAGGAAAATGGCACATTTTGTTTCTGAGCAGCCCCTGAAAATTTTGGGGGGGTTCGTCAAGGGGGGGCCGAGAAAAAAGGGGGGTCCCAAAACGCGTTTTTCCCATGTTAATTTCCATAGGGCGGTTGGCCTCACTTTTAGCCCGAACGGCTGAATGGATTTGCACGAAACTTGGCAAAACTGTAGGGACTGGTAGCCCGATGTGCCTTTTGTAGGTCTCAATATATGTGCTCCAGTGGATTTTGAGAAATTAACGTTTAAAAAAAGATATATATCTGTAACAGCGGACCGGGCAGCGCTCTGGTTCGCGGACTTTTCGCGCAACGGAGCTTTGTGAAGCGAAGCTGATTGGTTCTCCGGCGTCTGTCAACATTCCAAACAGTCCGTAGCGGCAGCCATCTTGTCTCTCGGTAGGATCGAGAGACAAGAGGAGGTCAAAACAAAGGGCGAAATAACTATAAGGGGGCATAGTAGATCCTCGCTGACCCCCTAGGTTTGATGTGGAGGTTTTAAAAGGGCCCCGCGGGGCAAAAAATAATAATAATAATAATAATCGAACGGCTGAATGGATTTGCACGAAACTTGGCAAAATATTAGGGACTGGTAGCCCGATGTGCCTTTGCTAGGTCTCAATATATGTGCTCCAGTGGATTTTGAGAAATTAACGTTCAAAAAAAGATATATATCTGTAACAGCGCTCCGCTTCGCGTAACGGAGGTTTGCGAAGCTGATTGGTCATTCTGTCACTGGGCTATAGTTGGGCTACATCTGGCTGATATTTGGGCTACATTTGTTTTTTTGTGTGTCTGGCGGCCATCTTTGGGCTACATTGGGCTACATTGGGCTTCATTGGGCTACATTCGGCTAATTAGCAAATAGCTCATCGCAAACTAGGAATGGTAAAGAATCGCTATTTATTCCTATTTAGGAAATGCAAAAAACTTTGATGATACATATGGCGGTTCATCTCTAACAAGATAAGAAGCATAGGGATACATTTATGATGACTGGCGCATCACCAGGGATGTGTTAGTCATTCTGTGCCGCTGTTCCGTCACCTATGGTGTGCTGCATTTACAATGCGGCGCATCATGGGGCAAAAACAGCACAGATGCGTGATGTATCTGTGCCGTAAAGGTGGCGCATTGCTGGAGTTGTATCGCAAGTGTGATGAAGCTCCAGCAAGGGTCGGGGGTGCCCCTGTCGCAGGGTTTCTGTTCTCACACAGAACTGGGGACAGAGGATTGGAACCTCGGCGAATGCATTGCTGGAGTTGTATCGCAAGTGTGATGAAGCTCCAGCAAGGGTCGGGGGTGCCCCTGTCGCAGGGTTTCTGTTCTCACACAGAACTGTGGACAGAGGATTGGAACCTCGGCGAATTAGGGTGTCCCAAAACTCACGTTAGTAATCAAAAACTCCTTAGCAAGCTAGGTACAGTGTCACATTGGATATAACAAACTCTCAATGTTTAGACAATCCAGAATATGAACTTATAGTACCTCAGGATACGTGGAACTCATGAACAGTCGGTCGTTATAGATTTCTTAGAAACCAGAACATGGAGTTAAGAAGAACAGATGTGTATTTGAAATGTTTATTTACTAATGCCGTCTTCTCAGGCGTAGTACCTTAGATAATAAAAGTACACATATTATCAGTAGCAAAATTACCAGCATAGTTACTAGTACATAAAAAGCGAATGGTGACAGTATGTTAACATGCTGTAAATGAATAAGAGTTAGCAACACTTATAAGCAGCCGCGGGCCGTGGAGGGAGTTACGGTGGGGCAGGGAGGCGGGGAGGGGGAGGGGCAAGGTAGAGAGGGCTCCACCCTGCTTCTCCCCCTCCCCGCCTCCCTGCCCCATCGTAACTCCCTCCACGGCCCGCGGCTGCTTATATCTCACCCTCCCTAATACACATATTATATTATTTGCTAAGAAGGTCTCTTTGTGTTGGTTTAGGGCGTGCCCATACTTTAGTGTCTTAGATTTGAAGGAATCACATCAGCATACACCAGCTCTCTCTTCATGTGAACCGCATCAACTGTTGTGTATGTGTGTTCGGCAAAGCAATATAAAACCCGCCTCATGCCCAGAATTGGCAGAAGTTGCACTTATGTTATGAGTATGAAGTCGTGGAGATCAGACCTCATAACAATTCTGTATCGTGTTGTTCTTGAAACTTTAGCACTCGCTGTACAGATATAGTTTAACAAGTAAAGCAGATAGTAGACCAATAACATATTATTCTCATGTAAACCACGATGAACTACTAGGTGGAAAGCTAAAGCAACAACTAAGTGTCGTGTGCAGAAGTTGCAAAAAAGGAAAAATGGCGTTTAAACCGGTAATGAGCCCATGCTAACTTAACACGGTGTAAAGATATCCAGGACCTAGATGACACCTCCTCATGATCCGGAAACGAACTGAATAAGATAATAGAAGTGCCATCTCATGAGAGCAGATTGCAAGTTTATATGTGGACGGTCCGTAAGGTAAAGCATTAAAAACTAGGAAAATTTAATGCTAAAGAAAAATAAAACAGCCAAGTACTTTATCGAGTCTTAAGCCAATAGGCAAGGTAAATAATAAAAACTTGACAAATAAGTCAATGAATTGTCAATGAAATGCTAGTACTCAGCATATCAAACATGAAAAAGGTCTATGACATAACTGTGTATGCAAAATAAGCTGCAACAGCCTCCAATAGGAAGTCACCGTCTTCATCCGAAAACAGTTCAGCCATCCAATTTAAAAGCGGAAAAGAACATACGTGCTCTCCCAGCACCGGATCCTCTATCACCATCAGAGGACAGCTCGGTGGGTTTTCAAGAAAGCTCTGTTCCAAGAAAGACTGTGCTGCCGCCAGTAAATTCCAGGGACCAAGTAGTCCATGCATCAATGCCACAGCCATAATCCTTTCGCCAGGACAAACCAACTCGTGAGTAATGATAGGAGTCATCAGCTGATTAAAGTCGACGTCAGGAGAAACCGGTCCGCAGAGACACAAATCAATGGCCCAATCGAAATCACAGGTCAGGCAGTGAAATACAGGCTGGACACAGGTGAAGTAGGAGAATCGAAAAGATAATCCATATGCCGTGCTTAATATCACCAACGGCATTGTGCCATAATATTCTAGCATGCGATTGCGGAACAGTGTCAGCAGCTGCAGGGTGGGAGGTTGCATAGGAGGGACATCCATATTTAAAAATGTAAAAAAGCACAAGAGCGTCCGCTGGTAATGCAAGTAAAAATGCCAATCCACGAACCAGAGTGCAGAAAATAGAATGAAAGGAAGCAGGGATGACTCCAAAGATTTTCTCAAATGAAGTCACGAGACCACTGGTAACAACTTTAAAAAAGTGCGCCAGGGACTTTGTGGAGGATGCGTTAAAGATAGTCGGAAACATGTTGCTGAAATTGAAAGGCAAATGTTAATTGAAAAAGGTTTTGCACCTCTGTATGGGTGTTCGCTATGTGAAGTACGAAAGTTTCACGGGCCGAACTCAAGGCCACCTCTCTCTGAGACAAAAGAGCTCTTATTCTTGCCATGCCGTTGAAACGTGTCTCAAGGTTGGTATTTGTGGCCAGATTGAAAACTCCCTATGTTCATGTGTGGGAGGAAATAGAACATTTCTGCAGCAAATAACCCGTTCACTTACTGTTACGATAAAAGGAATACTTTTAATTAACTCAGAACAATCTTCATTATTGAGCATCAAATAACTACCATTTTCCAACAACTTGAACGTGGGGATGATAGCAGGAACTGGCGTGCCTTGCAACACGCAAGCCATATTTGGTCGGTGTTTGTTGCATGACCGTGTAACTGTATGTGCCTACACATTAGTGAATGATCTGGCGTCTCAGTGCATTCCTCTCCATTCAGATAAACTTCTTGATCATCTTTGAAACATCTGTATGTGTATGGAAGCGACCAGACCTCATGAAGAAAAGCACTACCTAAAGGTTCATAACGACCTATTGGTATATATTTCATACAATTTGAAAACTTATATAAAGCAAAAGGCAGCGTTATTAAACCGTGGATAAGGCATGTTGCCAAAAAACCCGCAATCCTCTGCTGATGATGTCACTGAGCATGTCATGAATGATGTAATATGTGACATCATCAGCAGTGGATTACGGGTAATGGTATCTCTAGTTTACTCCCTTATAGCTGTCTTTCTTTTAACATAAGTGTCTGTTTCCTTCCCTTATACTTACTGTTTTTGGTTCGCTTCCGGTTCGCGTACCGGCGAGCGAACTGGGAAGCGAACTAAGAGAAATAGAGGTTGGCACAGTTCCAAATATTGTACCAATTTTTTAATAACGGGGAGGTAGTTCTGAAAAGAACTTTTTTTTTTTTTTTTCTGAACATTTTTTTACTGTTTTTGAATTTTTCGGAACAGTTTTATATTTTTTGGGGTTTTTCTTGGAGGGGGCAATGAAAACGATTCATTGTAAAGGGCTCAACAGGAGCAACAAAACAAAAAAAAGAAGTATTTATTATTTTGGGCGTTTCGGACAAACTTGCATATGATAGTCAATAGCTCTGTTGATCAGAGTGATGCTTTTTTCTCCGTAGGAAATGAATCCATCGCAAAATGCGCAGATGTGTTTTACATCACCAAATCTCATTTGTATATTTGGCACCATCTCCCTGCCCTCTGGTCCCGTTACTTCCGGTACAACAGATCTTCTGGCCATAATAGGGAGATTATCTAGGTCGTTCCGAAACTGTGCAGCACTGTAGTTGTTAGGATGCCACCTAGTCATATGGCGATGCATTGTGTAGTTTCCGAAGCTGTATTTTTTGTCGGTTCCTCTGGACAGTCTATCTTGACATATAAGGCAAAATACGTATCTTGCATTTACCTTTTTCTGACCTTTGGGAATTTTAAAGAATTGCCAACTGAAGTTTTCTTTCCGGCGAGACGTCCTGGGCTGCTCAGGCAAAAACTGCCTCTCTTCGTGCTCTTCCTCCTGGTCTTGTTCTTCTTCTTCTTGCTGAATTATAACTTCAGCAGGTGGTCCTCTCTTCCTTGGAGGTGGTGGAGGTGGTGGGGAAGCACCAGCTGAAGCTACTAAAGAAGCCATTGCTCAGTTATCACAAAGGGTCTTTCTCTCACAATGATGAAAGTCAGAGTGAGGAAAGAAGGAGGGATTTTCATCATTTGGGAAAAACAAGAGTTCTTAACCAATGAAAAGTGTTCATTTTAGATTATATGACCTAGTCTTACATCATTAGGAAACCAAAAGTGAAATGAACCAATGAAAAGTGTTATTACCAAGTCACATGACCTGCTGTGTTTACATTAAGCGCTTTGCAGGGCCTCCCGGTTTGCTTCCAGAAACCTGCGCTTTGCGACTCGCTTCGCGTACCAGTTCGCTAACGTAGCACGTCATATGACGTATCACGCGACAACGTGAAACGTCATGCGGACGGGAGGCGTCAAGATGTTGTTTTCTAACGCGGCAGTTGCGGTAAAGAAACGTTTACCGGCTCGCGGTCTATTTCGCGGCATCAAGGTCAGCTAACGGGAAGCTTCCCGATTCGCGAAGCGGGAACGAAGAAAAAAAATATTTAAAAAAAAAAATTATTCATAAACATATAAAATATATTTTGGGATTTAAAGAAGAATACATTTTACAGCTACAGATATTAGCTGTTAAAAAACCAATGAAATTCACTGAAAAAACCATAGGTTATAGACCATATATAGTTAGGAATTAGCATTTACAAAACCTTGAAAATTCACTGAAAAAACCATAGGTTATAGACCATATATAGTTAGGAATTAGCATTTACAAAACCTTATTTTACTCACACAAAACCATTGAAATTCGCATATATAGTTAGCTGCACTAACTATATATCGCGCACCCGCAATCCACTGCTGATCATGTCACATATTACATCATTCATGACATAACCTATGGTTTTTTCAGTGAATTTTCAAGGTTTTGTAAATGCTAATTCCTAACTATATATGGTCTATAACCTATGGTTTTTTCAGTGAATTTCAATGGTTTTTTAATAGCAAATATCAAAAGATTTAAAAAAAATATTCTTCATTAAATCGAAAAATATATTTTATATGTTTTTAATACAATTTTTTTATGTATTTATTTTTATTATTTTTTTTGTTTCGCTCCCGGTCCGCGAACCGGGTAGCTCCCTGTTAGCTCAATTTGTTGCCGCGACTAGGTCCGCGAACCGGTAAACGTTCCGTTTGCGCAACTGCCACGTTAGAAAACAACATTGTGACGCGTCGCGTAAGCGCGACGTATCGCGTTGTCGCGTAATGCGTCATATGACGAGCTGCGTTAGCGCACCCGGAAGTGCTCCGGTACGCGAAGCGAGGCGCGAAGCGCAGCTTCCCGGAAGCGATCCGGGGCGCGGGGCGCGGGGCGGAGCGCGTAACGTAAGCATAACAGGTCATGTTATGTTATGTTATGTTATGTTATGTTATTTGGATTTTTTGTGCGCACAGCTGCCCCAGCCAAGGGGCGTCCCGGCGCTATATCTAGAACAGGTAACATAACTGATAACACAGAAAAAGTAGGGAGTGATTAATAGGACAAAGATGAGTTTTAACTGTGACTTGTGACTTGTTAATAACACTTTTCATTGGTTCATTTCACTTTTGGTTTCTTAATGATGTAAGGCTAAGTCATGTGACCTAAAAATAACACTTTTCATTGGTTTAGAACTATTTTTTTTCCCAAATGATGAAAACCCCTCCTTGTTTCCTCACTCTGACTTTCATCTTTGTGAGAGGAAGACCTTTTTTCATTACTTAGCAATGGCAAGTGTTGTAGCTGCAGCTGGTGCACCCCCACCACCACCTCATAGGAAGAGAGGACCACCTCCTCAGGTTATCGTTCAGCAAGAGGAGGAAGAAGAGGAAGAGGAGGAGAGAGAGTTTTTGCCTGAAGAGCCTAGGAGGTCCCGTGTCAAAGAGAGTTTCATTTGGCAATTTTTCAAATATCCCCGGGGCCAAAAAAAAGTGAATGCCCGCTATGTAACTTGCCTTATTTGCAAAAAAGATCTGTCCAGAGGGACAGATAAAAAATATAGTTATGGCAATTATCCCATGCATCGCCATATGGACAGGTGGCACCCTATCAATTATAGTGCTGCACAGGTACGTGACCTGCAGGATAACCCCCGTCCTGTGGCCAGTACATCATATCAAGAGGCACTGACGGGACCAGAGGCGAGGGAGACGGTCCCAAATATTCAGCTGAAGTTTGGGGAAGTGAAACATGTATGCATTTATTGCCGACAATTGATTTGCTACAGGGAGAGTAGCATAAATGTAATCAATGCTGCTATTGACAATCATAATTGTCCAAAACGCCCCAGACAATAAATTATCTTTTTTTTTGTTGCTCCTGTTGAGCCCTTTATAATGAATCATTTTCGTTTCTCCCCCCCCAAAAAAACAAAAAAAATATAAAACCGTTCAAAAAATACAAAAAAAGTAAAAAAATGTTCAGATAAATAATAAAAAAAATATAAAACAACAAAAATAATTTTAAAAAAGTTCTTTTCAGAACTACCTCCCCTTTATAAAAAATTGCTAGAATGTTTAGCACTCTGGCAACCTCTATTTCTTTTGATTCGCTTCCCGGTTCGCGTGCCGGTACGTGAACCGGTAGCGAACCAGAATTTTTTTTTTTTTTAAAAAAGAAAAGAAAGTATAAGGGAAGGAAACAGAGAGTAATATTAAAAGAAAGACAGCTAGAGGGAGTAACACAGAGATACTGTTTAATAGATCTATTTACCGAAGAAAATATGTAAGAGGGTATAATTGTGAAAAACAAAATAGATAAGGAAGTGAAAGAAAAAAAGGAGAGTGGAAGAATAATAAACAAGAGTTCCTTACAGAATGTGAGTGAATGTTTAAATTAAGAAGAAAAACAGTAAAGGATGTGGAATGAGAGGTAGGCATAGAACCGGACTAAAAGAACAACCCTGAGGGAAAGTGTTTAGAAAACAGTGAGCAAAAGAAAATAGGAATAAAACAAGATGTATGACAGTGACTAAGGTTAAAACATGTGGAATAACAGAAAGAAAAAACAGAGAGCAGAAAAGAAGAAGTGACATAAAAGGAATGATTAAAACAGCAAAGAAATGTAAATAACATAGGGGCATATTATCAACACAGGCGATAAAATTATCGCTGCTTTTATCGGCAGAAAACTGCCGCTAAAGCCGCTTTTGCGGAAGAAAACTGCCGCTAAAGCCGCTTTTGCGGCAGTTTTCTGCCGATAAAAGCAGTGATAATTTTATTGCCTGTGTTGATAATATGCCCCTTAGTGTGTTTGAACTACAGGGAGAAAGCATAATGAACAAGTAGTGAAAGAGTGATGAGTCAGAGATAGTGAGAGTAATAGAGACGGAGTGAGTGAACAGGAGTGAGGAACTATGAGAACAGAGGGACTGAGAAAAGGAGTGGAAGGAGTAGAGTAAGTAAGTAATAGAAAAAGGAATGAGGGAAGTAGCAAAGGCAGGAAACTGACGGTTAAAGAAATGAAGCAGTGGAACTAATAGAAGTTAAATGTGATAGAAAAGAGTACAAAACACTTACCTTATAATTGTCGTTAACTTAGTCACTTGTTATTTTTATACTTTCAATCTGTGAAAGAAACAACAAAAATTTGAAAAATATTAAAACATGTATTTAAAAATTAGAAAAGACAAGGGAAAAGATTGACAATCATCCAATTTTACAAAGAAATAAAGTTAGAGATAAACATGCAGAAAAAAAGAGAAAGAAACGGTGATAGACAGTCAGAGACAAAAAGAAAATGAAATAGAGTAAATTACTAAGATAAAAAAAAGGAAGATACTTTCAGTGACAGAAAAGAAGGATAGAAGAGAAAACTAAATTGAAGTTGTGTAAGCTAGTAAAAGAAAGTGAGTAAGGTAAACTATATAAGGAAAGGGTGAATAAGGAAAACAGAGTGAGGGAGAGAGGAGACAGAGGAAGTGAAGGAAAGAGTGTCAGATACAGACTGAGTGAGGCATCTACACAATGTGATTCGTAATGTTAGGAAACACAGGTAATGTAATTGAAAAACGTGCAATTTTTTTTGCTCATTCCACAATCACATCACTTGTGTTTCCTTTGCTTAGGTATCTCATTGTGCAGAAGTAGTCTAGCATATGAAAGAGTACGCAGAAGGTGAGCACTGTATGCAACAACTTTGACACTTACAGAAGCCTCAGCTTCTCCATGCCCCCTACACAGTCCTAAATATATACAGTTTAAACTGACGGTATCTTGTTGCAGATGAAGTGAGGCGTATCTTGCAACATGGTGCATCTTTTGCACTGCTGCTGCGTCACAAAAGTGACGCAACGGCGGTGCAAAAGAGGCGCACGGCCATCATAAATCTGCCCCTAACATTTTAAATGATTGTTTCAGGATGCCGATAAGGTGTGGCCTATCCAGAGGTTTGTTTCAGGTGAGGCCTACTCAGAGTTACAGATTAAATTTAGGCTTGTTGAAGAGTACAGAGGAGATAATACATGTGCAGGCCTACCAACGAAGTGAGTCATGTCCACTGCACTCTTGAACAAAGGCCAGACCTCCTCTATCTCCCTGGACAGGCCTAAACCTCATCTGCACAATGTGATTCGTAATGTTAGGAAACACAGGTGATGTAATTGAAAAACGTGCAAATATTTTTGCTCAATTCACAATCACATCACCTGTGTTTCCTCAGCTTAGTTATCTCATTGTGCAGATGTAGTCTAGCATATCCAAGAGTACGCTGAAGATGAGGACTTTATGCAACAGACCAATGTACATTACTCACCTCCCTTGACACTTACAGAAGCCTCAGTTTCTCCATGCCTCCTACACAGTTCTAAATGTATATCATTATCATCATAGTGACTATGAAACTCTAGCAGTACATATTGTGAAACCTAATTGACTTCAAAAAACGTTATGACCTTCTCATAAATGTGAAAAGGGTTTTTTTTTTTAAAAAAAACGATTTTCTGGTCATAATTTGAAAACACAACACAGGTCCTATGTAGAAGCACACCCTGTCAGTACTTAAATTTACCAAGCACACATGGGGTCGTATTTACAAGGACCTTGCACCACGGGTAAATGACTTAAATTAAAATGGGGAAAATAACGTCAAAGTGACTCAAAGGCCTTCTAAATATGCCCCAAGCAGCCTATGAAACTCTAGCAGTACAAATCAAGAAACCTAAATGACTTTAAGAAACGTTTTTAAACACATGAAGTAAACCAATTATTCAACCACATTCTTGGGGAAGTGGCTTAAAATGCCCTAACACACATAAAGCGTATTTTTAAGGCCCTTGCACCATTTTTGCATCACTTTTAACATGGCTATGTAACTCAAAGAAACAAAATCTAAATTTGCCAAGCACACATGGGGACGTATTTACAAGGACCTTGCACCACGGGGAAATGTCTTAAATTAAAATGGGAAAAATAACATCAAAGTAACTCAAAGTCCTTCTAAATATGCCCCAAACAGCCTATGAAACTCTAGCAGTACATATCAAGAAACCTAATTGACTTCAAAAAACATTTTTAAACACATCAAGTAAAACAATTATTCAACCACATTCATGGGGAAGTCACTTAAAATGCCCTAACACACATGAAAGCGTATTTGTAAGGCCCTTGCACCATTTTTGTGTCACTTTTAACATGGCTATGTAATTCAAAGAAACAAAATCTAAATTTGCCAAACACACATGGGGGCGTATTTACAAGGACCTTGCACTACGGGGAAATGACCTTAAATTGAAATGGGGAAAATAACATCAAAGTGACTCAAAGGCCTTGTAAATATGCCCCAAGCAACCTATGAAACTCTAGCAGTACATATCAAGAAACCTAATTGATTTCAAAAAACGTTTTTAAAAACATCAAGTAAAGCAATTATTTACCCACATTCATGGGGAAGTGACTTAAAATGCCCTAACAAACATGAAAACGTATTTTTAAGGCCCTAGCACCATTTTTGCGTCACTTTTAACATGGCTATGTAACATGGCTATGTAACTCAAAGAAACAAAATCTATTTGTAAAACACTTGACACAAAGCAACATTTTAAATACACAACTTTCTTCATAATTTTCTCCTTAAAGCATACTATTCTCTATTCAAATTAAATGAATCTTTTCTCACCTTATCAAATACTTTTTGAGTTTCAAAACAGTCTCAGACACACACCAATTTGTCTTCAGCAGAACAAAGGGTATGCACTCCAGAGTCTGCAACCAACAATGGCACAGAAATGCTGTAATTCATCACACATATCTCTCATGTCACCCAATCAAAACTCTTCCCTCACTTTTTTCAAATCAACACCCTTCCCCACTCTGCCCTTTCTGCCTTTTTTCCATAGCAACCACCTCCTGAAAGACCTCTCATGTTTGCAACTTCACACAACAATGTTTCAATTGAACTCTGAACTCTCAGTACACCTGCGTATCCAGTGCAATCTTTCATAAAATGATTTTTTCTTGACCATTCAAATTACATCTTTCAAAGAACTCATCCATGCACCCTAACTTTCTGTTTCCAGCAATCAAAATCCACCAATCACTGCTACTGATTCATTAGCACAGAAACTCCACAGTTTTTTTCATTACATACTCCTACTGTTTCAACTGCCATTTCATTACCACACTTCATCTGACTGCAGCAGAACCTCCTCTCACTATGTTTTCTGTCTGGATTGTTGGAGATAGTTACATCCATTGGGATCAAAGGTATGCTGATAACAGAAATTTACACAACCTCAATTTACAAAATGTGGAAATCAACTGGATTGGCCACAGAGGATTAAGATGTCACCAATTGATACCATTGGTGAAAACCTTTTTGCATTTGCCAAAACCTGACCTGTTAATTGTGCACTGTGGTGGAAATGATTTGGGCACTTTGACTGGGGTAGGTCTGGAAATGCTTTTAAAGGACACCTTTGAACAATTGATGGCACTTTTTCCTCAAACTGCCTTGGTATATTCAAATATATGCCAAAGACAGAAATGGAGGTGGTCCAAGCAATTTTCTCCACAAATTGAGAAATCGAGGAAGCATGTAAATAAGTCTGTTTCAGCTTACATGAGAGACCATGGAATGGGCTCCATCTACAACAATAACTTGCGTTACTACATGCAAGATATCTACAGAGAAGATGGAGTTCACTTCTCAGATGAGGGGAACAGAGTTTTTATCCTGAATTTAAGACTATGTATTGGTACCTACTTATAAGTACCTAAATCTACCACAGACCCAAAAGCTCTTCTCAGAGCTACCCTAACTATGATCACTATAAACAAATTTTAAATGTAACTTTTTTTTTACTAATTTTCACAATTTACGCTTTCCGGAGCGCACCGGACGCTAACTGCGCAAATTTTTTTAAAAAAATGTTTTTTTTTCTCGCACATATGAGCCTCCTCAGCCACCCTCAGAAAACCTAGGGGGTCAGGATGCGTCTACCTTGCCCCCTTCTACCCTTTCTGAAGATTATTTGCCCTCCATCTTGTATCTCAATTCTACCGAAACACAAAATGGAGGACTCCAGTAACGCTGCCGGTTCACGTTCCGGGGCGCGCACTGGGAAGCGCTCGCTTAAAAAAGGTGGGAAAGTAATTTACAGACAAACTACTGGAGACACTTTCACCAAATATAGATTAGCTCATACTACATACCAATCCCTACCATTTTCACAAATTTGGTTGGAATTCCATTTAGCCATTTAGCCTGTAGACCTCTCTAAATACCCTGAGGTAAATTACTTCACAAAACACATCTGAAGTGTTGGAATTTACAACCAATTAAAATGTTACTTTCATTTTCTACTTTTTTTACCTGACATTTGATTGGTTATGTACCTGAATATATATAAAGAAAGAGAGAGAAACACAGCCATTTTGACTACTACTTCCTGACGTACATTGCAAGAGCATTTTCACTGACAACTTAAACTTGTTTTTAAAAGGTAAGATGTTATTTTGTAAATTTGAAAGGAGAACTATGTCATGCACTTTAAATTAATTTGGGAAAACATTTTCAGATAGTTATATACTGTCCCTCTGTAAGAGTTAGAGATTGAGAAAGGCTTGTTTATTATAATTATGGATTGATTTAGGTTTCTGTGGTATAATTATGAATTTACTTAGGCTTCTTCACAGGCACTTTTTAATAGTACTACTTCACGCCTGAAACCATACAGTGCCCATAGATTACTTCTCTGTTATAAACTCACAAGTACCTGTCTGAACTTAAACCCAACAGTGCCCTATCTCTACTGATATATTTATTTTTTATGCAAATTACAGCAAGAAAATGGAAGGAGAGCAGATTATTTCCTTCAAAATTGTTCTGGAGAACAACACAGAAAAAGGTATTGAGGACAATGATGACTCAGATTTCATGGATGAATCACGGGACCATGAATTAGTTCAATGTGTAGATGCAGTAGATTAGCTGATTGAAAATGAGGACATTTCCGACAATGTGTTGTTAAATGTTCTGTTAAATTTGGAAAAAGAATCACAAAAATAAATGTATATTTAATTAAAAAAAACAAAAAAAAAAACAACAAAATGAACAATCGATAAACATACAATATTTGAAAAGTCTATCATTCTTTTTTCCTTATAGTACGCTCCCCAGACCGCTTCCCGGTGCGCGTACCGGGCGCTCCCCACGCAAAAAAAACGATTTTTCTTTTTTTTTCCCCGCGGGGCCCTTTTAAAGCCTCCACATCAAACCTAGGGGGTCAGGGAGGATCTGCTATGCCCCCTTAGGGTCATTTACCCCTTTGTTTTGGCCTCCTCTTGTCTCTCGATCCTACCGAGAGACAAGATGGCGGCCGCTCTGGACTGTTTAGAATGTTGACAGACACCGGAGAGCCAATCAGCTTCGCTTCGCGAAGTTCCGTTACGCGTCAGGTACGCGAACCGGGGCGCTGCCCGGAGCGCTGTTACAGATATATATATTTTTTTTAACCTTAATTTCTCAAAATCCACTGGACCGCATATATTGAGACCTAGCAAAGGCACATCGGGCTACCAGTCCCTACAATTTTGCCAAGTTTCGTGGAAATCCATTCAGCCGTTCGAGCTAAAAGTGAGTCCAACCGCCCTATGGAAAATTGCATGGGAAAAACGCATTTTGGGACCCCCCTTTTTTCTCGGCCCCCCCTTGACGAAACCCCCCCCAAATTTTCAGGGGCTGCTCAGAAACAAATTGTTCCATTTTCCTGATAAATTTCAGCCAATTCTGTCCCCAAATGCCAAAGTTATTCAACATAGAATTTTCAAAAATCCCATAGGAAAAAAATCCTAACTATATATACCTACTGGCGACCGCCAGTAGGTAATATATATATATATATATATTCACTGAAAAAACCATAGGTTATAGACCATATATAGTTAGGAATTAGCATTTACAAAACCTTATTTTACTCACACAAAACCATTGAAATTCCATATATAGTTAGTTGCACTAACTATATATCGCGCACCCGCAATCCACTGCTGATGATGTCACATATTACATCATTCATGACATGGTCAGTGACATCACTGATGACATCACTGATGACATCTCAAATGTCAGTGATGTCATTTGAGATGTCATCAGTGATGTCATCAGTGATGTCACTGACCATGTCATGAATGATGTAATATGTGACATCATCAGCAGTGGATTGCGGGTGCGCAATATATAGTTAGTGCAACTAACTATATATGGAATTTCAATGGTTTTGTGTGAGTAAAATAAGGTTTTGTAAATGCTAATTCCTAACTATATATGGTCTATAACCTATGGTTTTTTCAGTGAATTTTCAAGGTTTTGTAAATGCTAATTCCTAACTATATATGGTCTATAACCTATGGTTTTTTCAGTGAATTTCAATGGTTTTTTAATAGCAAATATCATAAGCTGTCGAATGTCAAGTACGTGGTAAGAAAAAACATTTTCGTGTTTATGCACACTGATCTGCTTTGAATGCTGCCCCCCCCCTCATTTCTATTAGGAGTACTCTCTCTTTGCAGATAGTGAAGGGTAGTTAACGCAGGCCTTTGCCCCCGTTGTAATCCGTCGTGCCTGCTTCTCTCTCCATTTGATTGATTGTTATCCAAGCATTTACTGTTTTAGAATTGGTTCTCTTTGGTTCATTCTCTATTTACAAACAAGCACAGAGTCGCAATACTCTGTTTAGTCTTTGCAGATAGCGAAAAATCGTGTAAAAAAACAAAAGGAATCGAGCAAAATCAGTAGGCCACTAATGGGATCTCTTTTTGACCTCGCTAAAATAGAAACATTAGGAACAACCCCTCATGACAAATACGAAACTAGTGAGATGAACTGAACTCCACACCATGATGGCTGCAAGACAGCTCGGCTCCGCCACCCACCCCGCCTAAAATAACGATAAACTCTAAGCAAATATTACAAATATATACAACACACCAGCAAAGTAACAGGGTAAAACATTTTATTAAACAACTATTTACATAACTATTTTATACTTTTTGTTGCCCGATCCGGCTAGCTCAATCGATCGAGCATGAAACTCATGCACTCTGATGGTTCAAAGTTTTGAGGAGTGCTTGTAACACTGTCTGAAGCCTATTTGCACTTGCTTCAGCTTCACTATTCTCAAAGTAAGTGGGGGCTGTTTGAGGACGTGACTGCATTTGTAAACAATGTGATGCGGTGCCACCCTGAACCGCTTGACGGAGGCCCCCGAGGGACGGTGTGATGGCGCGGACTCGGAGGGGGCGCTTGGCTCCGGCCCCCTCCCCAAGTCGTGTTCTCCTGGTGTGGCCTGAGATCGCCCCCGACATAGGTGGCCGGCTCCCGGGATCAAGCGGAACTTTTTGCCTTTTGGTAACTCTTCCATTCTTGACCTTGTCCCACAATCCGTTTCACCTAAAGACACGCTGTAGTGGGGCGCCCCTTTACCATTTCAGTTGCCATTCCGCCCGCTTTTGCTACACTGTGCCTCTTCCGCTATTCAGCTGTTTACCGCCCGCTCTTTCGACTACAGCGTCTCGCTCACCATGTAGTTGAGTTGCTCCCGCTCTTGCGGTGCAGCGATAGGCGGCTGCCACAGGACTCTCAAAATGGCGGCCGGCTCTTCAGATTTGGGCGTGGTCCACTGAAATGGCCCTGCGACACCTTGGAACTCGGACGCTTGTCTGCTAGAGCTTGGGCTCCATTCTCGAAAGCGTCCCCTCAGCCTTGAAGATTCTACAAAAGTCTTGGGGGCCCCCGACTCCCGCAGGCTTCTGGTGGGGAGCGGCTAGCATGATTGCTCGTGGAATGGCCACGACGGAGCTACGAAATGGTGGTGCTCTCATGCTAACGCCAGCTTCAGTCTGAAACATCCAGAAACACTGTAGACTACCAATTCGATCAGTTCCGGTAGCGCCCCAACGTGACCCGGTAGAGAAGAACTTGCCCTCCCCTCTTTGACTGATGGTTCTTGTTGCCTGTCCCTTCTGTTGTCATTTAACAGAACTATTTAGCCTGCTGAAAGGGGTTGTGTTCCGACCGCTGGTTGGTGGAGACATTTAGACTATATTCTGGACCTGCGTTGTCGCGTAATGCGTCATATGACGCGCCGCGTTAGCGCATCCGGAAGTGATCCGGGGCGTGGCGCGCAGCGCGTAACGTAAGCATAACAGGTCATGTGACTTGTTAATAAAACTTTTCATTGGTTCATTTTACTTTTCTTATTCTAATGATTAAAGGCTTGGTCATATGACCTAAAAATTACGCTTTTTATTACTTTCGAACATTATTTTTTCTTAAACATATATGTTATAATGTTCCAGGCTAATGTACTTTCCCGGAAAATTTACAACTGTCCTGCAAGTAAAATATATTCCTTTTTCGAGAAAAAGGGCGTTTCTTCGTCCCATGACGGAGCCGTTGAGCAAAAGAGGGTCGGCCTGCTGTCTTAGTCGCCGATACGCCTGAATATGAGATTCTTATCGATCACTTTATGTTGCAGAAGTAGAAACACAACAGCCCTTGACCATTTATCTTTACTGCGTTCCTGCGTATTATACCTTTTACCCTTCATGTAATTGGACTGCTTTATTTCACTTGCCTTTTACTGATTCTAAAACAGTGACTATTATTAAAAACTTTACCAATGTAAATACTACTACCATGTTTTCTTTTAAAAACCTTTATTGTGAAAATGTCAGTATACAAATACGGGCCTATAACCACGTGGGTCGGCCACGGAGCAAACTGTAATCGTATATGATGAGGAGACATTTACACTTTAGAGGAACGTAGCGGGCGGGCCATTAGGTTGCAAGAACTAACGTGTCTAACAGTTGCGGAATCGGTGGACGTACATTTTATAATTAAAATACGACAGGGCCAGTTACAATAAAATTATCTAGATATACATTTGCGGGCAAGTACCATGGGTGACGTTAATTCGAACTTTCAATAGTACAGTAATCAATAACATATCAGAACTTAATATCAATAGGGATGTCGAAATATTCAATCTATTCTCGTCCCCGCCCGCCATGTGCTTCAAAACTGCATACGTATCTCGTGAAATCAAGGTTGTGCAACCAGTACACAACAAGGAGTTACGAGTCCCATTTATTCCGGCGCCATTTTGGGCGAGGACGGGCAGGTCCAGGATATAGTCAAAATGTCTCTACCAACCATCGACTATGATGATGTTCATATGCTGTATTTATTAGAGTAACACTCATCTGTCCACATGAAATTAATTTGCCACAATCTAAACATGTCATTTTAATCTTTCCAAAGTTCTTCTAAATATTTGGGACCGTTTCCCTTGCCTCTGATGCTGTCAGTGCCACTTCTTTGATGAATGTACTGGCAGGTCGGGGGTTCTCCTTCAAATCTCTCTTTTATGCAGCACTATAATTAATCGGTGTCACCTCTCCATATGACGATGCATGGTATAGTTACCATAACTATATTTTTTTTCGGTTCCTCTGGAGAGTACATCGTGGCAGATGAAGCGTGTAACGTACCGGACATTTACCTTTTTTTGCATGTAGAGGAAAGGAAAAAAAATTCGAGCGTCCGAGTTCTAAGGTGTCCCAGGGCCATTTTAGTGTACCAGGCCCAGATCCAAAGAACAGGCCGCCATTTTGAGAGTCCTGTTGCAGCCGCCTGTCGCTGTAGCATCAAGAGCGGCCGAAACTTAGCTGAATGGCAACTGAAACGGTAAAGGGGCGCCCCACTACAGCAGACGAGCCTCCACCTGGGAAGGCCCGTTCACGCCGCCTCCCCCCCCCCCCTTCGGGCACCCCACGCCGTTATTCGGAGCAGGATTGTAGGATGGCCACACCAGTGCGGCAACTTGCTAGACACCACCTCGGTGCCAACCGAATCTCAGCGCCTTGTGGTGTCTTCTATTCAGAAAATATTGTTGCGCTGCCTTTGGCCCTATTCGCACATCGGTCCGCTACTGACGCCACCTCACAGGCCAACGGGGCGCCCCACGCCGACTTTCAGCATTGTAGGATGGCCACACCAGTGCGGCAACTTGCTAGACACCACCTCGGTGCCATCCGGATCTTGGCGCGTTGTGCTGCCTTCGGCCTATTCGCACATCGGTCCGCTACTGACGCGAACTCACAGGCCAACGGGGCGCCCCACGCCGACTTTCAGCATTGTAGGATGGCCACACCAGTGCGGCAACTTGCTAGACACCACCTCGGTGCCATCCGGATCTTGGCGCGTTGTGCTGCCTTCGGCCTATTCGCACATCGGTCCGCTACTGACGCGAACTCACAGGCCAACGGGGCGCCCCACGCCGACTTTCAGCATTGTAGGATGGGCACACCAGTGCGGCAACTTGCTAGACACCACCTCGGTGCCATCCGGATCTTGGCGCGTTGTGCTGCCTTCGGCCTATTCGCACATCGGTCCGCTACTGACGCCGCCTCACGTGCCAACGGATTTTCTACGCTTTTTATACCCTATGCCGCATAACAGGTCATGTGACTTGTTTATAAAACTTTTCATTGGTTCATTTTACTTTTGGTTTCCTAATGATGGAAGGCTTGATCATATGACCTAAAAATAACACTTTTCATTGGATGAAAACTTTATTTTTTTCCCAAACGATGAAAGCCCCACCTTGTTTCTGGATGTTTCAGACTGAAGCTGGCGTCAGCATGAAAGCACCACCATCTCGTGGCTCCGTCGTGGTCATTCCGCGAGCAATCATGGCAGCCGCTCCCCACCGGAAGCCTGCAGGAGTCGGGGGCCCCCAAGACTTTTGTAGAATCCTCAAGGCTGAGGGGACGCTTTCGAGAATGGGGTCCAAGACCTAGCAGACAAGCGTCCGATTTCCAAGGTGTCCCAGGGCCATTTCAGTGGACCACGCCCAAATCTGAAGAGCCGGCCACCATTTTGAGAGTCCTGTGGCAGCCGCCTATCGCTGCACCGCAACAGTGGGCGCAACTCAGCTGAATGGCGGATTTTGACACAGTGGACCAAAAGCGGACGGAATGGCAACTGAAACGGTAAAGGGGCGCCCCACTACAGCAGACGAGACTCCACCCGGGGAGGCCCGTTCACGCCGCCCCCCCCCCCCCGGGGTGCCCCACGCCGTTATTCGGAGGGCGGCAACTTACTGGACATCACCTTGGTGCCATCCACATTTCAGCACGTTCTGCTGCCTTGGAACTATTCGCACAACAGACCGCTACTGACGACCCACCCCCCGGGACGCCCCACGCCGGATACCCAAATCAGTGCCGCACCCAGGCAACATCACCTGGGTGCCGTCCAGAAATCTGGACGTTGTGCTGCCTTGGGACTATTCGCACAACCGACCGCTACTGACCATTGTTCCTTCTTTTTCCCTGAAAATGTTTAAATGTTTTTACTGTTTTTGTTTTGTTGTATATATTTATAAGTTATTAAAGTTTTATAATCCTACTACTTTGTTGGAGTGCTATATATTTTTAATGTGACACATAATTGTAAAAACTTTGATGTACAAAGAGTCATCCCTGGAATCTTCCGCTTCAGGCTCGGTCCCCTCCCCAATCACAATACAGGATGGTTTTCAGATAGTAGGAACGCGTGTGGTGTGACGGATCTCATCGGGTGTGGCCCTTGATCTACTATAACTCCTTTGAAGAGGGGTGATTCTTTACAGCTGGGGCCATAAACTACATCTGCAGGGCTAGCTGATAGCCTGGGACCGGCCTGGACAATCGGACACAGAGGAAGAGGAGTGTCAGAGGGCGCGGTAGTGAATAGGGCGAAAGGGAGGTGTCGGGCGGGCACAGGGTGTGATTCTCAGGGAAGAGCAGCGCAGATGGGGGGAGGTTTATTGCCCATGCATAAGACAGAGAGCGGGGGTGACCAGTGCCTGGGGGAGATGCTTGCGAGGGTGGGGAGCCATGCTAAGGATCAACAGCGTGCAGAGAGTGGGTCTGGTCAAGGCATCTAAAATGGCTGCCGTGCACGACAAAAGTGTGGCATTTGAAAAAAGGCAAGATGGCGCAGACAATGTTTATCAACACTTCCTGATTTCCTTCAAATCGAACGTTAACAGACGTTATCTCTCCCACACTACCGGTCCCCCTGGGCTTAAACGCCCAGATGGTAGGGACTGCATCCCGTGGAGCTAGGCCGAGACGTCACTCAGCAGAAAAAAAAGAAAAAAAAAAGTCTATAAACATACAATAAGTTAAAAGTCAATCATTCTTGTTTCCTTGTAGTACGCTCCCCAGTCCGCTTCCCGTTACGCGAACTGGGCGCACCACACCAAAAAAAACAATTTTTATTTTTTTTTTTTTGGGCCCGCGGGGCCCTTTTAAAACGTCCACATCAAACCTAGGGGGTCAGGGAGGATCTACTATGCCCCCTTATGGTCATTTGCCCCTTTGCTTTGGCCTCCTCTTGTCTCTCGATCCTACCGAGAGACAAGATGGCGGCCGCTACGGACTGTTTGGAATGTTTACAGACACCGGAGAGCCAATCAGCTTCGCTTCGCAAAGCTCCGTAACGCGAAAAGTACGTGAAGCGGAGCGCTGCCCGGAGCGCTGTTACAGATATATATCTTTTTTTGAACGTTAATTTCTCAAAATCCACTGGAGCACATATATTGAGACCTAGCAAAGGCACATTGGGCTACCAGTCCCTACAATTTTGCCAAGTTTCGTGCAAATCCATTCAGCCGTTCGATTATTATTATTTTATTTTTTTTTGCCCCGCGGGGCCCTTTTAAAACCTCCACATCAAACCTAGGGGGTCAGGGAGGATCTACTATGCCCCCTTATGGTCATTTGCCCCTTCGCTTTGGCCTCCTCTTGTCTCTCGATCCTACCGAGAGACAAGATGGCGGCCGCTACGGACTGTTTGGAATGTTTACAGACGCCGGAGAACCAATCAGCTTCGCTTCACAAAGCTCCGTAACGCGAAAAGTACGCGAAGCGGAGCGCTGCCCGGAGCGCTGTTACAGATATATATATTTTTTTGAACGTTAATTTCTCAAAATCCACTGGAGCACATATATTGAGACCTAGCAAAGGCACATCGGGCTACCAGTCCCTACAATTTTGCCAAGTTTCGTGCAAATCCATTCAGCCGTTTGATTATTATTATTTTATTTATTTTTGCCCCGCGGGGCCCTTTTAAAACCTCCACATCAAACCTAGGGGGTCAGGGAGGATCTACTATGCCCCCTTATGGTCATTTGCCCCTTCGCTTTGGCCTCCTCTTGTCTCTCGATCCTACCGAGAGACAAGATGGCGGCCGCTACGGACTGTTTGGAATGTTTACAGACGCCGGAGAACCAATCAGCTTCGCTTCACAAAGCTCCGTAACGCGAAAAGTACGCGAAGCGGAGCGCTGCCCGGAGCGCTGTTACAGATATATATATTTTTTTGAACGTTAATTTCTCAAAATCCACTGGAGCACATATATTGAGACCTAGCAAAGGCACATCGGGCTACCAGTCCCTACAATTTTGCCAAGTTTCGTGCAAATCCATTCAGCCGTTCGGGCTAAAAGTGAGGCCAACCGCCCTATGGAAATTAACATTGGAAAAACACGTTTTGGGACCCCCCTTTTTTCTCGGCCCCCCCCTTGACAAACCCCCCCCAAATTTCCAGGGGCTGCTCAGAAACAAAATGTGCCATTTTCCTGAAAATTTCAGCCAATTCCGTCCACAAACGCCAAAGTTATTAGACATAGAATTTTCAAAAATCCCATAGAGAAAAAATCCTAACTATATATACCTACTGGCGACCGCCAGTAGGTAATATATATATATATATATATATATGTACAATAATATCCAATTATGAGCATTCAAACATTCGTCAATTTATTTAGTCCTTTCTGTAGAAACAATTATTTGCAATGTCATAGTTGCCTCTTGTCCTGGTTGAGCTGGGTGTGTGTTTGGTTCTTCATCTTCATCTGAACTGTCATCATCAACTGGTAGTCCCTTTCACTTTACTATACTGTAAAGAATAGCACACATAGAGATATTTTTACAATTGTTTTCAGGTGTGTACTGCAATGGTACACGACTTTTCTGAAGACTACGAAATTTCCCTTTCAGAATCCGAAACATGCGATCTATTACTGCAATTATACTCTTATGTGCGCTGATTAATCTCTTCTCCCTTGCAGTTCTTGCATTCTGGTAAGGGGTCACAATCCAGGGGCAAATGGAATAAGCACTGTTGCCTACATTAAGAAACATAAACATTTAGGTTTGTAAATGCATAATGTGTCCTTCAAATAAACAGCTAAGTATAACAATACTTACCAAATAGATATCCCTCTTCAAAATCTCCCCATGCCAGCCAGTTATAAAGGCCTGAATGATGAAAGATGAAGGAGTCATGTGAACTCCCTGGTTATTTGGCCACTAGGGGCCAGATATAGGTCACCAAATACCGGTCGGTAACGGCCGATTTCGGCCGTTACCGACCGGTATTTGGAGTTTCACATGTAGGGGGCCTTAAATTTACCAATTCGGTATATTTACAGAATCGGTAAATTTACCGATTCTGTAAATTACCGAATCGGTAAATTTACCGAATCTCAAATTTGTGATGTAGGTGGCACTGAAAACAGTGCCACCGACCCTTAATAATTTGTTATTTACCATGACATACTATGTCATGGTAAATAACGAGTTCCTGTGTACATGCACATCTGTGCATGTACACCTGTACATGCTCATCTGTGCATGTACACCTGTGCCATGTGGCACACATACATGCCCTAAGGGCCAGAATCAGGGGTGCAACAGGGTGTCAGAGTGACACCCTGTCCCCCTTTCAAATTCGGTAATTTTACCGATTCGGTAATTACCGAATGTTACAGATTCGGTAAAAAATTCAGTAAAAATACCTACATAGCATTTACCGAATACCGAATTGGTAAAATTCGGTATTTACGAATCGGTAAATGCCTTTTACCTGCATCTAGCCCTAAGTCTGTTACTGCAGAATTGCAAACTACCTGAATATTTAGAGAAAGGTTATATTTTCTATTTCAAAATAAAGGAATACTGAAATTCTGACAGTGGGCAAATGTGCTTAAGAGTGTTATCAAAACATGCTATTACATGTGGGAACTGAGCTGTGGCATAAACGCCAACCTTTGTTTCATTGAGTTCTGGTGGGGTGCTTGGAAAAGATAAACGAAAATGTATTTTAATAACATTGCATCTAAGTAGCCAAAAAATATATGAGAACATGATCTTTGAAATATCACCCCAGCAACTGCTACAATCCCTTGGTAGCTATCTGAGGCTAGAAGGTGGAGGCACCTGAGTACCTGTATATATGTGGGTATGGCGTAGCTACAGTTTGTTGCACCCCAAATAATTGGGTTGAGTTCTTCTATAATATCAATAATAAACTGCCTGCCTACCCTGTACTTAGTGTACACCTCCTCTTCAGCCTCATCAAACAAACTGGCATGCATTCGAAAAACGTTTTCCTTTCTCCTCCTTCACCCCTGTTGTGCAGCTAGGATGCACATTGGTCTCACCAAAGCATAGAGTGCAGCCATTTTGAAAGATTAAATGTGTGTTTCCACCCTATTTCACATTTTGCACCAGGTTACCACCTGCTTCCAATCGATGGCATTTTGCACGTGCAAAAGTACATTTTTGCAAATATTTCCCATTTGCGATCAATCAATCAATCAATCAATCAATCGATCAATCAATCAATAGCTCGCTACTCACCCGGAGGGTCTCAAGGCGCTTGGGGAGGGGGAGGTCCGCTACTGCTCGAACAGCCAGGTCTTGAGCTGCTTCCTGAAGGCGAGGTGGTCTTGAGTCCGGCGGAGGTGGGTCGGGAGGGAGTTCCACGTCTTGGCGGCCAGGTAGGAGAAGGACCTTCCTCCTATGGTGGCTCTTCGGATGCGGAGGACGGCGGCGAGGGCGGGGTTGGTCGAACGGAGCTGGCGTGTGGGAGTGTAGAAGCTGAGGCGGTTGTTGAGGTATCTTGGGCCTTGGTTGTGTAGGGCTTTGTGTGCGTGGGTGAGGAGTCGGAACGTGAGTCTCTTGTTGATCGGTAGCCAGTGCAGGTCTCTCAGGTGTCCGGAGATGTGGCTGTGTCGGGGGATGTCGAGGATGAGTCTTGCTGAGGCGTTCTGGATCCGCTGGAGTTTCTTCTGGAGTTTGGCAGTGGTTCCGGCGTAGAGGGAGTTGCCGTAGTCCAGTCGGCTGGTGACGAGGGCCTGGGTGACCGTCTTCCTGGTCTCGGTGAGGATCCACCGGAAGATCTTACGTAGCATGCGCAGGATGTTGAAGCACGATGAGGAGACGGCGTTGACTTGTCTGGTCATGGAGAGGGAGGAGTCCAGGATGAAGCCCAGGTTGCGTGCGTGGTCCGTTGGTTTGGGTGCGCTGCCCAGGGCAGGAGGCCACCAGGAGTCGTCCCAGGCGAGGGTGATGATCCCAGGATGAGGACTTCCGTCTTATCTGAGTTCAGTTTCAGGCGGCTGTTCATCATCCACTCGGCTACATCTTTCATCCCTTCGTGTAGGTTGGCTCTGGCGGTGGCGGGGTCGTTGGTGAGGGAGAGGATCAGCTGGGTGTCGTCGGCGTAAGAGATGATGTTGAGGTTGTGTTGGCGTACGATGGCCGCGAGGGGGCTCATGTAGACATTGAAGAGGGTGGGGCTGAGCGAGGAGCCTTGAGGAACGCCGCAGATGACTTCGGTGGCTTCTGATCTGAAAGGGGGGAGGCGGACTCTCTGTGTCCTTCCGGCGAGGAAGGAGATGATCCATTCTAGCGCCTTCTCTTGGATTCCGACGTTGCTGAGGCGCTGCACTAGGGTGCGATGGCAGACAGTGTCAAATGCCGCGGAGAGGTCCAGGAGGATGAGGGCCGCAGTCTCCCCGTTGTCGAGCAGGGCTCGGATGTCATCGGTGGCTGCGATGAGGGCGGTCTCGGTGCTGTGGTGGGCCCGGAAGCCAGACTGCGAGAGGTCGAGGGATCCGTTCGTCTCGAGGAAGGCGGCCAGCTGCTTGTTGATGGTCTTCTCGATGACTTTGGCCGGAAACGGGAGGAGCGAGATGGGGCGGTAGTTTTTGAGGTCGGTGGGGTCTGCTGATGGTTTCTTCAGTAGAGCGCTGAGTTCGGCGTGCTTCCAGCTCTCCGGGAAGGTAGCGGTGTCGAAGGAGATGTCCCGCAGGTGGGGTGCGATGACGGCGTCGGCCTTGTTGAAGACGTGGTGGGGGCAGGGGTCGGTTTGTGGAAAAGTAAATTTTGCCATGTTCTGTGTCCCTACGTGTTCCCCATCCTATGTTATATGTGCATGATCGATATGCATATGTATTCCCCTATGATCGAGTAAAGACGCAATTCCAGTTGTGTCCAACTCTAGTATGCCAGTTTCCAGTTCTCGTGAAAGCTACGAGTATTAGGCCTATGTAAACCTATGTTGCCACATTTTACAGTGTGCACGTTAATTCATTGAATTGTCCCCGTTTCTAGGCCTCAAAAGGGCCCGGACACCAGATTCAGCTCCTGTCTCCTGAACCCTCTCCGAGGAGCGATACAGCCCCCACCTGCATCCCTGACCCTTCACTTACATCCTGCCTCACAGTGCCCGGCTCGGCCTGGCTCTGCCTGCCAGTCTGCCAAGAGTATGTTATGCTTCTAGTTATCAGTCCAGCTCCCCTTCTCTGCATTCCTAAGCTACTGAATTGCATCAATAGTTCCAGTCATAGTCTAGCCTTTATGTCTCCATGTAAGAGAAATACTGTATTAATGGTCATCGAATATTCCTCGACACGCACTACATGTAGAATAATGCATGCACCAGTCTTAGAGTCCGTTAGCCTTTACCCTGATAACTTTTGGATTCTATCAACATGTTCTCTAAACACCAGATAGCAGATAGGCTTTAGGTACATGTCGCTCTGACTCCGCAGACTTTAGTCTCCTCTTCTAGTGCAGAAGTCATAGCCCCCAGTTCTCCCTAGTAACACGTCATTGCCCGTTTGCGCGCACCACTAGGTTAGAGGTCCCGGCTCCTTAGGTAGCCCCCTCCATGTTTCCGCCCCATTCATGACACTTCTGTTACGTTCACATCACATGTCTATGTATACGCTCTGTACACGCCTCTTGTTACACCCACTTTATGCCTTATCTTTCGCGACTGCTACGAACCCCGCCCACTGCTACGCCTACTGTATTGAATGTAATGCAATTGTTTTAGTATATATATGTTATGCACTGTTATTAAAGCTAGCCATTTCCAGACCCTGCCCCCGGCAGCTGCCATCCTATTCCCGTGCAGGTTGTCCTGTTCCTGTCTCTTATGCTTTATTAAAACCTGCAAAACTCAAGATACCTCGAATCCTGACTCTTATTTATTGAGCTACCTGTTTATTGATTATTCTGAAAAATAGAACAGGTATTTAATTATTTATTTACCACATAATGGCGCCCGAATAGGGACTTGCCCTTTCCCTACGCGCCGGCGAAGCCACGCAAGCCCCCTGACCCTCTGCAGCCGTGACGGAACCATCCTGCGCACCGGCAGATATTTCTGCTTCAAGTATCCCTCAGGCCCACGGAGGAGACGGAGGTTGCGGTCCAGCATCCAGACGAGGCGGTGTGGAACGCGGCGAGTCCCGACCAGAGCCCAAGCCGAGAGTTCAAGGTCCGAGGTATCCGGAGGCCCACCCGTAACTGAAGTCCGAAGTTCGTAGTCCGTCATCGTAGCAGTCCAGTCCAGTCCGAGGCCTTCCGTTCTTGCTGCCCGGTGAGTACCGTTGCTGGGGTAGTATCTAGACAGGGTCAATTAATTTGTCTCTGGTCCGTGGGTTTGGGTACGCAAATCCAACACGAAGTGTCCACTTAGGTGGATGCGGGTCCTGACGTGTCCCTTTATGGGACCGGTATGTTCGTACTGTTTCAGCAGTGCATCTAGTAATTCTAGTAAGTTCCGTTCTCGAGAAATTCATGTGTTTCTGTTCTCAGTATTCCAGGTAATATTCTGTCCGAACTGTTATTTTAATGTCATTCAATGTGTTTTCAATGTCGTGGTATGAATGATTTGTTTCTCAGTCATTATTGTGTTTATCGTATATTGTATTGTGTCTAGATTCCAGACTAAATCATGCCTCTGTTCTCTAAGTTACGTCAGTTAAAAACCAGAAAAGGGCTGCTCGAGGAAGCAGTCCCTGTCCCGCCTAGGGACAGTCCAGGTCATTTTATGTATCATAAGCATGGCTTAAGTGCCATAATATATCTAGATTTATGGTCTGATTATACCAGACATCTCGAAGAGAAATATAGGTGGCCTGTATCAGGCACATGGGATGCCGAGTGCATCATGCGAGTAGAAGAGAATTATGGAAAAAGAAAGCCAGACAGTCACAGAAAGATGCCATCGAGTTATGGCGCAAAGAATCACATAAAAGAACCGAAAAAGAATTCAGAAAAGCAGAATTAAGTAGAGAATCCTCAGAAAGAGCCCAAGAAAGGGAATTAATTGAAATAGGTGAACGAGTTAAAACTGAACAGTCAGACAGACAGAGGAATGCCCTTATTAAGGGTATGTATCCTCTTCTTGCCGAGGGCTTGCCAAAAGCAACCCCGGAGGCATCCAGTAATTTTCCGCCATCACTAGTCCCGACTAAGCTACGTCATAAACAGACCGCAGCTGATATTTTTCTCTCGTCCTATTTGGACGACACAGTCCCAGAATATGCAAATCCTGTTCCGCCTGCTCCTGTAAATAATGTAATTCCTGTTCCTCCAGCCACCGGGGCACCCGTTACAGTACCTGATACGGTACCCCCGGTCCAGCCTACAGTACAAGTACCCGCTACATCAGTCACTCTCCCAGCCCGTACAGTACACACCGACGATTCCAGTCTAGGAGCCGCGGGGGGAGGTTCTCCTCGTACCCCGCCTCAACACAGACGTATGACGCTACATGAGCTAGCGTTACAGCGTACACCCAAATTTCAGTCCGTTGCAGATATCAAGCGAGCACTTACCGAATGCCGTTATGATCCAGTCCCAGGCGATGATGATATGGTCTTGTATTCATTGCGTGTAAGAAGGGTGACCGAGTATTTGGACACCCTGCCGAATATGAAAGGTTATCTAGACAGAATATATCATTTCATCCGTACAGGAAGAGATCCAGAAAGTATTGGCGACACCATGATCCAAAGAAAAGTCGAGATTCAGCTCATGATTTTAAAGTTTCTAATTAACTGTTTAATAAGAGAACAAGATTATCCCGGAAAAGATCCAGAAGAAATGAAAGTCCTGACCAGGTGGAGTGACCATATAGCCGAGGGAAGACACAAGACACAGAACAGTATAGAGAGTATGTACAAGAAAATCCGGAAAGAAATAATAAAGTTACACGAGAAACGAGAAGCAACACAAGCAACCGAGAAAGAAAATGACTCTTCTACTGAAGAGGTAGACGACGAGAATCCTTCCAGAATAGCGTATGTAGGTAGAACTAGACTTTCCGACCGACATTCACGTCTAGACTACAAGAAAACTGTTCCTTCTCCAGTACCAGAACAGTGTTCTCTAGAACAAGTATTCCAGACTACAGATAAAATTCTGAAATCACGAATAGGTTATGGTGAGCCCAGTACCATGCATGAACAAGAACTAGTCCGATCAGCAGTCCGATGGACTACTGATTCTACCACTTTTCCAGACGAAATAGTGGCACAAATGTTTCTGAAACTGTCCCCAGCCGAGCAGCGACTGGTGGGTATGTATATGATCCAGCACCTCATCACACTGTATGAGGGACAACACTCCGATCCAGGTCCGTTACATGATGTATTGAACGAGTTACTACAGTACAGATGGAAAGGTCTAGGTACCGATTTAATTAGTATCATTCTAGAACAGCGCCACAAATACCGAACGTTCCTGAATCCGCATTTTGTTCATGTCTCACCCCCAGACAGTAAACCATTCTACATAGACAGACAGCATCCGTTACGAGAAGTCCACCCAGTTAGAGGAACGGGTGGTGATCTAGAACGAGTATTTGTTTACACCCCGATTACAAAGATGGAACTCTTAGAGATGAAGAAGTTAATTCCCTGTCACGACAAAGATCCAGCAGGGTTCCACCGTGAATTAAAAGACATGCTCCGTATGGGAGAATACACGTATCCAGATATCATTAAAATGTTAAAGGTCCTGTTGCCTGCGGGCATATATGAAAAACTCAAGGAAAAAGAATGGGAGGTGGGAGAGAAAAAGATAGATTGGACAGCTCTAGAAGCTGAAGATAATACACGTGTACCAGGTACCGGTCTAGAAGATAAATGTAAAGAATTACCCGAGTTATTGATACAAGTTTTGCCAAGATTACTAGCCACGAAAAAGGAAGACTGGGATGCCATCTCAGCCTGTAAACAGAAACCAGACGAAGATACTAGTGATTTTTATTCTAGATTCGAGAAATGTTTTATTATTAACAGTGGTTTGAAAACAAGTAGCGAGTCATACCCTCATCTTTTTGTTACTAAACTAGTCGAGAATTCAAGTCCACAAGTTAAAAATCGAGTTTTGAAAGTCGAAAGTACCTGGCAAGCTAATACTCCGTCACAAATGCTTCAGATGCTCCAGTACCACCAGAATAGAATCAGGGAAGAGCAAGAACACGAAAAGAGACGTATGAAAGACACGAAAATGAAAATATTAGTTGCACAATCTGTTCCTCAAGACAGTCAGAAGAGGGGTACGAATCAAGCCAGTCATCCTGCAGTTCCTGTTAAAGGGACCTGCAATTATTGTAAACAGCCAGGTCATTTTATAAACGAGTGTGCAGTTCTGAAACATAACATAGCTACCGGTAAGACTAAAGAGAGACCACGTCCGCCTAGACAAGAACAAGTTACACAGACTTCCCAGTTATCACAGAATGCACAACAGACAGTTACCGTACCGCAGCCTATAGCTGCAACACAGCATGTTACACAGCAGATGTACCAGTACGCACAGTCTGAGTATCCAGAGTACCAGCAGTATTCATGAAACAGCCTAGAGAGGGAGGTAGGCTTGCCTCTCATCGAGATACCTGTAGATCAAGAGGGTCCCTATGTTCATAGTCAAGTATTAGGGAAAGACAGAAAGTTTCTGATTGATACAGGGGCAAGTAGGACTACTATCAGTCATGATGAGGTTCCAGGGGCTCCGCTCTCAGGCTCAAGAAATGTTTCCCTTGGATTTTCAGGAAAGCCAATTGTTAACGAGATTTCGAAACCAGTTTCTCTAGAAGTAGGTCCATTGTCCCGAACTACTGATTTGTTACTTACGATAGCATGTCCAGAAAATTTGTTAGGCATCAAGACATTAAATGAATTAGGTGCAGTAATTTGCTGCTCCCCAGAAGGAGTACGATTGTTTTTGCGCGACTTTAAAGGTCACTATGTATTACGTGATTTTGATCCAAGATTACTGAATGTCCCGCAGCATCTATGGGCACAAGGTCCAACTGATGTTGGTTGTATGCAGATCACACCCCACCGTGTGACTCTGAAACCAGGTATAGTTTTACCACGAATCAGACAGTACAAATTGCCACCTGAGGCTGTAGCAGCCTTATCCAAAATTATTGACGAGCTCATTGTTCAAGGAGTGGTTGTAGAAACGGACTCCAATGTATGTAATTCTCCTATCATTCCAGTCATGAAACGTACTGATCCAAATGCACCTCCAGTTTATCGATTAGTGATTGATCTCCGAGAACTTAATAAATGTATCATACCTCAGTACCCAGTTGTTCCAGATATTTCTTCCTTATTGACAGCCATTGATTCTGAAGCTACGTTCTTTACTGTCATAGACCTCAAGAACGCATTTTTCAGTGTCCCCATTCATCCAGACAGCCAGTTCCTTTTCGGATTCTGTTTAAATGGAAGGAGCTATAAATTTACACGAGCTCCTCAAGGTTTCACAGAAAGTCCTAGCATTTACAGTCAAGCACTTAAGAGACAACTAGACAATATTCACATGCCAACTGACACTGCCCTGCTCCAGTATGTCGATGATCTACTGATCACAGCCCGTTCTGAACGTGACTGCGAACGTGCGTCACTTACAGTTCTGTATTTCCTAGCCGAGATGGGGCACAAGGTGTCCCCTTCGAAGCTCCAATTCTGTGTCCAGCAAGTGGTCTACTTAGGACACTTACTGTCCAAGAGGGGTAGGCAGTTGACACCTCCAGTTAATAGCGAGTCTTCCTCAGCCCAAGACCCAGAAAGAGGTACGAGCTTTTATCGGCCTCACTTCCTATTGTAGACAATGGATTCCTCAGTATGCATGCCTAGCCAAGCCACTGATACAGTTAACGACACAGGAGGCAGCCGTATCGACTGTCCTCCCTTGGACATCCGAACATACACTTGCTTTTAATGAGTTAAAGAAAGCTTTATGCCAAGCACCTGTTCTAGCAACACCGAACTACAGTAAGCCTTTTACACTTTTTGTCACAGAACGTAATGGTACCGCATTATCTGTTCTCACACAAGATCAAGCAGGACAATACAAGCCCTGTGCTTATTTTTCTAGCAAATTAGATCCAGTAGCCCAGGCTTTGCCTGCGTGCCTCAAGTCAGTTGCAGCCACAGCACTAGCTATCAGACAAAGTGATTCCATAGTATTAGGACACTCCCTGACAGTACAAGTTCCACACTCCGTGGAAGTTCTTTTAAACCGAACACAGACTCAGCACTTGACAATTGCACGTTTAACAGGTTATGAATTGACACTGTTCCAGCCACACATAGAAATCAAACGCTGCAACGTTCTAAATCCCGCTACACTGTTACTGTCAGTTACCTCAGATCCTGCCACACATGACTGCGTGGAAGTAGTTAACACCATGACAAAGCCCAGACAAGACTTGACAGATATTCCATTACCCGATCCCGACCTGACACTTTATGTGGATGGTTCATGTATGAGAACTAGTACAGGAGAACTAGTAGCCGCGTATGCAGTGACTACTGAATCTGAAGTTATAGAGACACACCGTATTGACACTCTGTCCGCTCAAGCAGCAGAGCTAGTCGCTCTAACCCAAGCCTGCATACGTGCCAAGAACTTGAAGGTTAATATTTACACAGATTCACGTTATGCATTCGGAGTCGTACACGACTTTGGAGTGCTCTGGCAAGAAAGAGGTTTTATGACTTCTCATGGAACCAAGATTCAGCATGGTCTCCTTATTCAAGCTCTGTTAGATGCGATACATTTACCGACAGCTATCGCTATTATGAAGTGCAAAGCACATACGAAAGTCACTGACATTATTTCCCAAGGTAACGATCTAGCAGACCGAACAGCCAAGCTCACAGCTCAGACCCCAGACATTCCAGTTAACACAACTCTGACACACACTCCAGAACAGACTACTTGTATGACAGTTAAGGACCCTACTCAAGATGTCATAGATATCCAGTCACATGCTACTCCCGATGAAATCAAGAAATGGTCCGAACAAGGAGGGGTCCAGACAGATCAAGGATGGGTGACGAAGGGAAAAGCCACATGGTTTCTCCCCGACTCAATGGTTCAAGTCATTATTAATACCGCACATAGTCCTGCTCATTTAGGAGAAAAAGCCATGTTAGACAGTATCCAGAACATTTGGTTCAACAAGCATTTACGAGCTGCAGCCAAGCAGAAAGTCCGTACCTGTATGATATGTTGTCAGTTCAATCCAGGTAAAAGTGTCCCGGTGGAACAAGGTGGATTCCAACCTCCTGACCACCCTTTTGAAGTCCTCCAGATGGATTATATTCAGATGGAGCGATGTCGAGGTTTCAAGTATGTCCTCATAGTTGTATGCGCTTTGTCCAGATGGACAGAGGCATATCCAGTCCCAGATTACACAGCTGCGACCACTGCCAAGCAGTTGGTTCGTGAATTCTTTCCCCGCTATGGACTCCCTAGGGTCGTGTATTCAGATAACGGCCAGCCATTCTCATCTGAACTTATGAAACATGTGTCCCTTCTATTAGGGTACCAGTGGAAGTTCCATTGTGTACGCCATCCTGAAGCAGCAGGTCTCGTAGAGAGACATAACCAGACTCTGAAAATCCGCATTGCCAAAGTTTGTAAAGAGAAAGGTGTAGACTGGCTAGTTGCCCTGCCAGTTGCCCTATTTTATATGCGCATGGTTGCACATTCCAGATCAGGTCTGTCCCCGTATGAGGTCGTATTCGGCCGCCCCCCAAACATGTGGGGTACACCTAGACCCCGAAGTATTACAGATGTTTCCAGTAATATGCTGACAGATTACCTAGCTTCCTTGATGTCTGCCCTACACTCTTGTCGTTCACAGGTTGCCGCCGCATTTCCAGACAATACCGAGGTGAAACCGCATGAAATCGTTCCAGGAAACCTTGTACTTGTCCGGAACTTTGATCGTTCAAGTCCGCTGGAGCCCCGCTGGAGGGAGCCACGCCTAGTCTTACTTACCACAAGGACCGCGGCCAAGTTGGAGGGCCGCAAAGGCTGGATACATCTGTCCCACATCAAGAAATTCCATGGATTGCGTGAAAGAACACTTGCCAAGAACATTTCTAAGGACTACCTTTTTCCGAAAGACTGCCTAAAAATTGACTTTGAATTCAAGCCTCCCCTGTTAGAGGAAACTCCGCAGCAGGAGTATAAAAAGAAACTCAGGTCTAGTAAAATAAGTCAGCCAGTTTAATTGTCTAAGTCCCTCTCGGGTGAAACGGTTAGACAGGTTTCTGACATGTATGAGATAGACCCCCATAGTGAGAGAGTTAGTCAAAACTCTATCAAATGTATCGTTATTCTATGTTTTCTTATATTTTTGAGTTTAATGGTTACCTGCACAAGTTATGCATTACATTTATGTTTTCCAATTTCTCATGTAAATAAGTATTCTAATGCTACAGTAGAGCACACATTTAGTGATCTGCCTCCTCACGAGTTATCCTATCGTCTTGCTATGCGAAATAACACGTTTATTAGAATGCTACACTATTCACACCAGACCAGCAATGCCACTAATTGTTGGGTGTGTGGTCGACTCCCCCCTTTCCAGACACCGAAGGGAGTTCTGCCACTCTTTCCTTATCCGTTTTCACATAATGGTTCGTGTGGAGCATGGTCCACGTTAACGTCATCCTCAACTGATATGTCCCTTCTGAATAGTACATGTTTTCCAGACAAGCAAGGTCTCACCCATAGAACAGGGTTAGATCTAGAAAATGAAGTATATGATTTAGGTAATTATTCCTCGAATTTCATGGTCCTGAATGTTCAGTCCGATACAACTCCAGATTTACCTGCTATTTCAGTACTACCAATCAAAGGCGAATTATGTGTCAGAAAGAATGGTTCCGCACATGTAGGACATAGTGATTGTACTACTATTGTCAAGTATAGTGACAGTGGGAAATCTATTTTCAAAGCCTCACGTCATTCTTATTTTGTTTGTGGTCAGACCGCATATGTTCGTCTGCCCCTCGATTGGGATGGAACATGTTACATTGCCTTCCTACTGCCACCAGTTTTTCTAGCCCCATCTGATTATCATAGAAACACACATCTAGTACACGTTAGACATAGAAGGGAGATCGAGTCCCCGATTGTCGATCAAACTGAAACTACTCTAGAACAGTATACAGACTTCAATAAAGGTTTCTTCTTCTTTATAGGACCTATCCAGAATAGTAAGTTAATTCGTAGGTTAACCAGAACCCTTGAAGCAGTAGTGAATGAGACTACTTCCGCTCTAGGTAACTTAACCGAAGAGCAATCTGCTATGAGATTTGTCGTGCTCCAAAATCGTCTCGTTCTTGACGTCATACTGGCCGATAGAGGAGGAGCATGTAGAGTCATCGGATCTAGTTGCTGCATTTTCATTCCTAATAACGCACCGTCTGTTTATTCAGCTATAACCAGACTTCATAAAATTGCCCATCAGTTACACCAGAATCCAGGCACCTGGACATGGTCCGGTTGGCTCTGGAGTATAATTTCTGCCTGGGGATGGAAAGTATTGTCATTCCTAGGTATAGCAGTAATGATCATTTTCAGTTGCTGCCTCTGTTTACAATGTGGCCCTGCGATTTGCGGCATTTGTGCTACATCCTGTATTCCTAGTCCTAGTCCTAAATCCCGTTCCAAGACAATTCGAGATGAGCAAATGATGCTATATGAAATGATAGATGGTATCATGAATATTGATGTTTCCTGAGGGAAACGTAGTGACAAGGAGGGAATGTGGAAAAGTAAATTTTGCCATGTTCTGTGTCCCTACGTGTTCCCCATCCTATGTTATATGTGCATGATCGATATGCATATGTATTCCCCTATGATCGAGTAAAGACGCAATTCCAGTTGTGTCCAACTCTAGTATGCCAGTTTCCAGTTCTCGTGAAAGCTACGAGTATTAGGCCTATGTAAACCTATGTTGCCACATTTTACAGTGTGCACGTTAATTCATTGAATTGTCCCCGTTTCTAGGCCTCAAAAGGGCCCGGACACCAGATTCAGCTCCTGTCTCCTGAACCCTCTCCGAGGAGCGATACAGCCCCCACCTGCATCCCTGACCCTTCACTTACATCCTGCCTCACAGTGCCCGGCTCGGCCTGGCTCTGCCTGCCAGTCTGCCAAGAGTATGTTATGCTTCTAGTTATCAGTCCAGCTCCCCTTCTCTGCATTCCTAAGCTACTGAATCGCATCAATAGTTCCAGTCATAGTCTAGCCTTTATGTCTCCATGTAAGAGAAATACTGTATTAATGGTCATCGAATATTCCTCGACACGCACTACATGTAGAATAATGCATGCACCAGTCTTAGAGTCCGTTAGCCTTTACCCTGATAACTTTTGGATTCTATCAACATGTTCTCTAAACACCAGATAGCAGATAGGCTTTAGGTACATGTCGCTCTGACTCCGCAGACTTTAGTCTCCTCTTCTAGTGCAGAAGTCATAGCCCCCAGTTCTCCCTAGTAACACGTCATTGCCCGTTTGCGCGCACCACTAGGTTAGAGGTCCCGGCTCCTTAGGTAGCCCCCTCCATGTTTCCGCCCCATTCATGACACTTCTGTTACGTTCACATCACATGTCTATGTATACGCTCTGTACACGCCTCTTGTTACACCCACTTTATGCCTTATCTTTCGCGACTGCTACGAACCCCGCCCACTGCTACGCCTACTGTATTGAATGTAATGCAATTGTTTTAGTATATATATGTTATGCACTGTTATTAAAGCTAGCCATTTCCAGACCCTGCCCCCGGCAGCTGCCATCCTATTCCCGTGCAGGTTGTCCTGTTCCTGTCTCTTATGCTTTATTAAAACCTGCAAAACTCAAGATACCTCGAATCCTGACTCTTATTTATTGAGCTACCTGTTTATTGATTATTCTGAAAAATAGAACCGGTATTTAATTATTTATTTACCACAGGTTGGAGATCCGGAGTGGATGGAGTTCATCGTGCGTTGCGTTTCTTCGGTGTTGATCGGGGTCCAGGCGCGGAGGGTGGTGGTGGGGGGTGCCGGTGCGGTCGTGGGGTGCGTTGGCTGTGTGCTGAAGCTGTTGTGTATGTCTGCGATCTTGTTGTGGAAGTAGGCGGCGAGGGAGTTGCAGAGGTCTTGTGATGGGGTGATGTCGTTGTTTCCAGCGTTGGGGTTGGAGAGCTCTTTGACGATGTTGAAGAGTTCCTTGCTGTTGTGTGCGTTGTTGTCCAGTCGTTCCTTGAATGCGGTTTTCTTGGTGGCGTGGATCAGTTGGTGGTGTTTTCGAGTGGCGAGCTTGAGGGTGGTCATGTTGTCTGGTGTTGGGTCTCTGCGCCAGGTTCTCTCGAGGGCTCGGCAGTTCTTCTTGGAGCTCTTGAGTTCGTCGGTGAACCATGGTGCTTTCTTACTGCCGGGTCTGCTGGGCTGGGTCCTCAGCGGGGGGAGGTCATCAGCGCAGCTGCTGATCCACTTCGTGAGGTTGTTGGCGGCCTGGCTGGGGTTCGCTGTGCTGGCGGGGGGATCCTGGCTCAGGGATGTGGCGAGCTGGTCGGTTGTGATCTTGTTCCAGCTTCTGCGTGCCACCTGTTTCTGGTGGTGGTGGATCGTGTTCTTTCTGAAGCTGAAGTGGATGCAGCTGTGGTCCGTCCAGTGGAGACCGGTGGCGTGGCTGAAGGCGATGTCCTTGCTGGAGGAGAAGATGGGGTCGAGCGTGTGACCGTCGTAGTGGGTGGGGGTGGTCACCAGCTGCTTGAGACCGAGGTTGGCGAGGTTGTCCAGCAGGGTGGTGGTGTTGCGGTCGTTGTTGTTCTCCAGGTGGAAATTGAGGTCCCCGAGGAGGATGTAGTCAGCGGAGGGGAGGAAGTGCGGGCTGATGAGTGCTTTGTATATAAGAATAGAGATTCTCAAATACAGATTACATTTTTAAAAATCCTTAAAAAATACAGATTCTTTATTTTGTCTGCTCTTTGTGCAAAATTAAGTTATCAAGTTCCCAAACCACTTCTGTATATCTCAAATTTTGCATTTCTAGCAATCGTAAACCCAGTTGCACCCATTTACCTACTCTTAATGCTTTCATACATCAGGGTCCAAGATGATAAAATAATAAATAACAATATGTTGCAACACACAGGGAATCAGTTATGTCAATTTATCTAATGAAAGCCAATACTCTTTGTTTGTACCTGTTGGATTAACGAATGTCAGATGGGTTTCAATTGGCACAAATATTGGCTAGGCCTATAGCCATGGCCAGCCATCTTTGAATCTAAACCTACTGAGATGCCAATACATTCAACATGTCAGCCTAGTTGCGTGTAGACACATGTCTATAACTTTAAATACAAAGAACCACAATCCTAGTCAGGGTAAGTCACAAACACACTAACCGTGGGCGGAGAGCTCTGCTCCCCCGGCGGACTGCTCAGAGTTTTGCCTACTCTGCGTTCTCTGGGGAACGCAAAGTAGGCAAAACTTTGCACACTCTGCGGCAGAGCAGAGTTGTCCCACTGCCCGCCTCCACCCTCCATATTAAAAATGAATAAATGCTACATTAAGAAGTAAATAAAATAGACTTACCTTCACTGCGGCATCCCCGGGCTGCCCGTCCTCCTCTTGCTCACGGCTCAGGGTAATCTGCGAATGCACGCGTTCCTGTGCATGCACATTTCTCGCAAGGAATGCACTTGCATGGGCACGACGTGCAAGGGCAGATCAACCTTAGACGCAGGGAAGAGGACGGCAGCCCGGGGATGCAGCAGTGAAGGTAAAATGCTAGGCGCATATGCTATGCTATGAAGTGATATGCTAGGCGCTGCAGCAGCGATTGAGAAGTTTGTTTCCTGATTTTAAAACCACGTTGTTGAAATCTGTTTTTAAACTGTATTTTTGTGCAACTCACCTCGCTTTTCACTCGGTCGCCGCCCCGTTCCACCGCGGCTTGTGCCGCTTGTGTGGAGGGCATTCCTGACCTTTGGCCTGGCCCCTGAGGGCGTCACACTTCCGCCAGAGGCGGGACCGGTGCCTTCTTAGGCAGCACCACCTTCTCCCGCGCAGCGGACGCGCGCGGCCGACCGCCGGCGGGTCGCCGAAGGCTCGTAAAAGGTGAGCCCATATGCGCTCGTCCGCGCTGGTCCGTCGCCAGGCACCTGGACCCCTGGTCGATAGGCAATCGAATGGCCCCCTACGTTCGAGAGGAGCTGATTGCTATCAGGAGTCAGGCAGACTGTATGGCACATTTGTGGCACCCCGGTTCCCCCTGTGTACAATGCGACCACTGCGGCTTTAAGGCCGCCGAGGTCTGTCCGACGCCATTATCTGCAGCCTCAGTGGCAAAAATTTCCACAAAATTAAGTATACTGAGCTTAAATTGTAGGTCTCTAGTGAAACACCACGAAGACGTTCATTAGCTTCTTACAGATGTTCCCCCGACCTCTTATTTTTGACAGAAACGTGGCTAACCGATGACACCTCGGCCGTTTCAGCCCTGGCTCTCCCTCCAGGCTATCTTATATGTGCCCAGAATAGACCCATAGGAAGGGGGGGTGGTTTAGCGGTAATCTTCAAAAGCAACTATTCCTGTACCCTTAACCCCACAAGCATAGTTAACTGTGAAAGTGCGATATTTAAGATAAGGGTCTCCGATACTTTTACCCTTATGGGGCTCCTGATATATCGCCCCCTGGTTCAGCGAGCGCCTTCCAGGAGTCACTGGTATCGACCATCTAGGCGCTAGCTTTACAATCAGCAAACTTTAGTATATTGGGGGACCTCAATCTCCATCTTGAGCGTCATGATTCACCCACCATACTAAAGTTTCTGGGCGACCTGGAGGCTTGCCAGCTTAACCAGCTAGTCAATGGGCCATCGCATCAGGCAGGTCACCTTTTAGATCCGGTGTTTACAAACATCCAGGAAGTTACAATCACTACTCCTAGTCCCCTCAGTTGGACCGATCATTTCCTGGTCCTCATCTCGATCAAGATCCCAGCTAGCTGTAGGGAAAAGCTCCCTCCCCTTCTGTGGAGGTGCCCCTGGAACAACCTGGATAATGTCTGTTGGAACTGGCTCTTCTTGCAGGGTCATCCTCAAACTTTTTGCTTCTTCCTCCCTTATTTTTCCTGACCCGTGGCTGTTGGCAATAGGACTCTGCGCACTTTACCACTGCTGATCAGTGCTAAAGTGCATATGCTCTCTATGTAAAGTGTTATTCTGATTGGATATACCTGTTTGGTAGATTTGTATCACCATGAAGTCCCTAGTAAAGTGCACTGTGTGTGCCAGGGCTGGTGATGACAAATGCTACTAGTGGGCCTGCAGCACTGATTGTGCCACCCACAGCAGTAGCCCTAAAATGATGTCTCAGGCCTGACACTGCAGTGCCTGTGTGCAGTTTAGAAACTGCCATGTCCTCCTGGTCAGTGTCCCCACTGACCTGGCCTAACCCTTCCCTTTCTGTGCGCATCAGTCACCCCTATGGAAGGCCCAAGGTACCCCCCTGGGTAGGGTGCAGTGTATGTGAAAGGTAGAGCATGTACTGGTGCAGGTGACATGCTCTGGTAGTGAATGACAGCTATTTCCGTTTTTCACTATTGTAAGGCTATCTTGCTCCATAGATTAACATAGGAGATGCTGGCTACAGTGGCTACCAGCATTTCTTCCCATAGGAAAAAGATAGGACATAAGTATCTAGTATGCCTGAACTCAGAATTTAATAACATCTTTTAGGAAAGGTTGTTTTTAAATCCTGTGTTTGAGAACAGCACTTCTAGAAAGCTGCTGTTTTCTTGTCTGACCTTTTTGTGTGCCTTGGCCTGTTTGTGGATTGACTGTCTGGTTTGAGAGTGACAGAGGCTGGGGATGCCCCCAGGAGGCTGGCTGAGTCAGCCCTAGGCTGAATGACTGCATTTGCAACTGGAGTGGTGGGAAGAGTTTGCACCTGGGCCTGAATAGGGCTGTGCCTGCCTTCCACAATGCTGGCTCCACCTCCTGCTGGGCGGCTGACGACCCTGCCCCTCACTCTGAAAGGAAAGAAGAAGCCAGCAAAACAAAGTACTCAGGAGACACCCAGAACTGGTTCAGACCGGGCTCAGGGCCCACATGCACAGAGAGAACAAAGACTTTAGGGGTATAAGTACAGGACCTCTGACAACAGAAAATTAGATCATCCTGGAATCAAGAAGGAACCTCTGCCAAGGAGAAAGCTGAAACTGAAGAAGTAAGACTGTCCTGCTGTTGCTCTGCTGGACTGACCTGCTGTTGCTTTGCTGCCAAGGAGAGGGGAAGGACTTTGCTGTTGTGCTGTGTCCCCTGTCTTGAAGGAATCTCCAAGGGCCTGAGAAGAGCTGGCTCCCTGTTCTGAAGTCCCAGGAACAAATGGACTTCACCCCCAGCTTCCCTGAACTCTGCTGAGAGAGTTCTGTCCTTCCTAGAGTGCTTGATCCAGTTGTGGGGCCTCTGGAAGTTGTACCTGTGCTGGGAAGCTTGAAACTAAGCTTGAGAGACTTTTTAAATTGAAAAGTGTTGCATCGCTCGCTTGCGGAGCGCATCCCTGACAGTGCGAGAAGTTCCCTCTGCTACGAAGGTCGAGATCGTCACAGCGACTGACGCCGCTGCTAGAGCCGTCGCATCCTTCGTTTGCGGGACGCACCAGACCGGTGCGGGAAAGTCGAACATCGCTGCGAGTGTCGTCGCAGAGCCTGTCGTCGCTGGGTGAGATCGCCGCACCGCTTGCTTGCGGACCGCATCACATCGCTGCGAGCATCGTCGCAGAACCATCGCATCGAGGAGCTGCGAGAAAGAGGATCACCACTGGACCGCGCATCGTGGCCCCGGAGATCGTCGCACCCCCTACGAGATCGTCGCATCATGCCTTTGCGAGAACAAACTTCCTACAGAACCTACGCACCGGAATCCATACAAGTCCGCCTTCCTCCCCATACAGACTGGATTCGTCGCATCGCCTCCCCAGGGTGTCAGGAGCAACGCATCGCTTGTTTTCCACCGCACCAGCTTCTGCTTTTGGAACTTTGTTGCAACTAAAAGGTACTGTGAGTAAACATGACGCAACTGAACTTTTCACGCATCTGTAGAGAATTCTATTGCAACCTAGGGAATTCTATCGCAAACCTTAAGCACTCTTTTGAAACCATATTCTTGAACTGTGTATGTTGGATTTCTTGTCGTTTTGGTCTTGTTTAGTTTAGATTAAATACCTTTATTTTTCTAAACTGTTGTGGAGTCAGTTTGTGGTGTTTTCACTGTGTTACTGTGAGTGTTGGTACAAATACTTTACGCCTTGCCTCTGGTTAGCCTAGACTGCTCGTGCCAAGCTACCTAGAGGGTGAGCAGGGGTTATCTCAGAGGGTTATCTCCTTGCCCTGACTAGAAGCAAGGGTCCCTATTTGGACAGTGGTACCTACCTCTGCCAACTAGAGACCCCCAGTTCTAACATTGTCCTGTTTGAAACTAGACTGAAAACTTCCCGCCCAATCTGGCCTAGTAATATGGAGGAGGCCAACACAGCTTACAGGGAGTGGATAAATGAGTCACTTGATCATTTCATCCCTATGAAACGGTCGAGGCCTAAGCGTGTGCAGTCCCATCCGTGGTACTCTGAGGCACGCGCAACTAAAAAAAAGCAATGTAAGCTACTGGAGCGCATCTGGAGGCGATCATATGATCACCTGGCCAAAATGATCTCCAGATCTGCCACTAAAGCATATCACAAACTTATAAAGTCGACCAAAGCCAGTTATTACACTGACTTGATCAACTCCAGCACCAACCGCTCCAAAACTATTTTTGCTCTGGTGAAGGACCTGACCAAGGCTCCGGAGGGAACAGGTAACTTGATAGTATCTGACGCACAGTGCGAAGAGCTATCATGCTTCTTTATTGACAAAGTCAAAGGGATTTACAACTCTCTACACCCGGATGGACACACTACGACCCCCAGCCCCACCATAGGTTTAACTGACCTCCCATACTCACTTCAAATCCTTCCACCCATTGAGCAGACTGAGATGGAATTCCTGGCCTTAAAAGTAAAGTCCGGCTCCCCGGAAGATCCCGTCAAACCTGATTTGTTTAGATCATTCGAGGACTCCATTCTGCGGGAGGGGCAGGCGCTGATCAACAACTCACTTCAGACAGCTGCCATCCCTAAATCTTGGAAACATGCTAAGGTAGTCCCCCTTCTAAAAAAACCCTAGTTAGACCCCGCCAGGCCGGATAGCTTTAGACCTATCTCTCTACTCCCGTACCTTGCTAAGGTGGCGGAAGCTCATGTGAATTCCATCTTGACCACCTACCTGGAGTCCAACGGAATTCTGGACGAGTCCCAAAACGGATTACGTGCTAAACACAGCACGGAGTCTGCTTTATTGGCTGTCACGGAACACCTAAGGGAGGCTCAGGACCAGGGCGAGACCTCGACTTTGATTCTGCTGGACTTGAGCGCGGCCTTCGACACGGTCTCCCACAGGATCCTGCTTGAGAGACTGTGGGAGATCGGAGTCAGGGAGAATGCCTTGGATTGGTTCGCGTCATTTCTATCCGACCGTTCCTTCCAGGTGCACGCCCCGCCATACTCGTCCAGCAGACACTCCCTGGAATGTGGGGTTCCGCAGGGTTCTGTGCTTAGCCCCACATTGTTTAACGTGTATGTCCACCCCCTGGCCATGCTGGCCCGGGAACGTAAGATTAAATTAATATCGTACGCGGACGATACACAACTCATTTTCACCTTTTCCAAAAACACTGTGGTGGACCAAATCAAATTCCAAGAAGATATTTTGGCCATATCAAACTGGTTGTCTCAGAACTGTCTCAAGTTAAATTCATCCAAAACGGAGGTACTTTTAATAGGCAATGAAACACAGAAATGGGACAAACACTGGTGGCCCTCCACACTAGGACCTCCCCCCACTCCTAAGGAGGTAGTTAAAAATGTGGGCGTGATGCTGGATAATGCACTTTCTCTAGAGACCCATGCCAAAAGAGTGGCAGGCACCTGTTATGGTCGCCTACGCTCCCTCAAACCCATTCTTGGCTTCTTTGAGCCTCCCACTCGTCAGATCATAGTCCAGGCCTTAGTCTTATCCCATCTAGACTACTGTAATGCCCTTATGCTTGGCTCTAACCTGACAGTGATAAATAGGCTACAAAGAGCTCAGAATGCTGCCGCTCGTATTTTGTTTGCACTACCAAAAACCTGCCATACATCCCCGATTCTTCGACGCCTGCACTGGCTGCCGATCAAACAACGCATTCAATTTAAAATTCTAGGCCTAACCCACAGAATTCTGTATGGCGCTGGCCCCCAAACTTTGCAGGAACTCTGTTCCCTATATGCCCCCACGCGTGCCCTCCGCTCGGCGGATCTATCTCTTGCCCGCACAATTAAGATCCGGAGGAGTAGAGCCGGTGGCCGCTCCTTTAGGTATCTGGCCCCGAAGCTCTGGAACTCGATCCCCCTAAGGGCTCGGGCCACTACTAACCATATGCTCTTTCGAAAACAGATTAAAACCTGGTTGTTCTCTTCCATTTAACATACTCTCACTGGCCGCGCTGTTGTACCTTCCGGCATGTCCACAAGCACTGGGACGCCCCGTCGCTGGGGTAGCCATGCGCTATATAAACAGAATTAACATAACATAACATAACATAACATTTACTTCTTAATGTAGTATTAATTAATTTTTAATATGGTGGGTCCCGGAGCGGAGTTTCATGGAGGTTGTCCTCAACTCCGTGGACTTCCGCGTAGTGCCGCTGCGCAAGCTCCACCCAGGCTTAAAACACGCCCTAAATTAACCTGTGCTTACCCTCTTGTAGCTTGGCACCGAGCAGTCAGGCTTAACTTAAGAGGTAATGTGTGAAGTATCTGTGCAACACTACAAACAGTAACACAGTGAAAACACCACCAAAATGCTCCACACAAGGTTAGAAATATGGAGCTTAATTTTATAAATACAATAATGCCAAAACAACAAAAACCCACTAAGTAGAAGTCGATATAGGATTCTTCAAAGAATAAACTATAAAATAGCACTGAGAAGCAGTAGGGTCTTATGTGGGTTATCTGGTTGTGCCACACCAGGACAAACTCAAAAGTTCAGGCCAACTGCGATGTAGGGCAGGCAGGATACAGGTACCCAGTTAGGCCTTCTGAACAAAAGTACAATTATCTGGGTCGCGTCGTCTTTGAAGAAAATGCAGGGTGCAGCCAAAGGAATGCGTCAGTGTTGAGTCACATAGTGGAGGAGATACTTGGATTTATTACATGAAACGAGGCGATGCATCAGTTCTGTGTGCAATGCACTGGTTCTGAATATGAATTGTTGCTACAGATTCTGCAGCAGAGGATGTGTTGATTCTAAGAACAATGCCCCGGTTCCTAATGCGATGTGCCAGTTCAAATCCATGCAACGGTGTTAGTGTGTGAGATCCGAGCCATGCAACAGCTTTGATTGCCCAGTTCTGGAGAGGATGCTTGAGTTTGGGTGAAGCAAACACCTTTGGCATCACTACCAAGGGTCCAGACTGGGGTGGCATCAGTTGGCACACATGATTCACAAATGGCAGAGTTCAGGTGCAACGGCAGAAGTCTTTTATTTCCCTGAGACTTCAGAACAGGAGGCAAGCCAGCAAGCCCTCGGATTCACTCTGGGTTCAAGCAATACAGCGCCAGTCCTTCTCACCTAGGAAGGGGAACAGCAGGCAGCAGGGCAGTACAGCAGGGTAGCAGTCCAGCAAAGCAGCAGTCTAGCAGAGTGGCAGTTCTCTCAGCAGCACAGCAATTCTTCTTCCTGGCAGAGTTATCAAAGGTCCAGACGTGTACTAAAGTCATGGTGTCAGAAGTCCAGTACTTATACCCAGTGGTGCCTTTGAAGTGAGAAGACTTCAAATGAGGGCTTTGAAGTGCCCAAAAGTCCACGCTTACTGGTCTGGCTCTAAATTCACTATAGGGGGATATACAGCCCTTTTTTTGCAACCGGACACAGCCAATTCAGGTGCAAGTGTGAGGCTGTGCCCATTTCCTCCCTTCCATCTCCCAGGAAGGGCCTTCAAGTCACACCTAAGCTCCCTTTGTGTGTGGCTATCTAGAGGGAATATACAAAGCCCAGCCGTCACCCAGCCCAGACTGAACAGAGACAGACAGCAGGCACCAAATGCAGGCATGGCCAGTACAGGTAAGAGCAGTGAGGCAAGGCAGGGGTGGGTAGGGGCACAAGTTGACAGACAATAAGATAGGTGAAATTAAATTTAAAAAAAACACTTACCTTACATTCGTCACATCGTCGAGTCGGCAATGTGGCGATCTCAAGGTAAGTGGTTTTATTAATTATTTTATTTAATTTTACCTATCCCGTCATCTGTCGACTTCCACCCTCCTCGCTTCCGCCCCACAGCTCTTACCTGTGCCTGACCAAAAGGCTAAAGTAAGAAAACTGGGGTGGTGAAGTGAGCTAAAGAACGATGATGGATTCAACCCAGATCTGTGACTGGGGGTGAGTGTCTGAAAAGTTTCAGCACTCCGTCCATCATCTCCTTGTGTTTGTAAAGTCAGAAAATGCCAGCCTTCTAAAAGTAATACACAACAATGGACCAGGCTACTCATTAATGTAACTGCTGCACAGTTTAAGCAAAGATCACTGGAACTAATCCAACTTGATCTGGTTATTTATTTAACCTTTTAATATCTCATTTTGTAAATCTTTTTCTTTTTTTCAAATAATCTGAGATTGGACAAACACTTGTTCATTCAAAAATAAATATATAGTACACATACAGACAACAACATGTATATACATTTAGCATTCGCACATGTGAAACAAAACAGATTTTAATACACCAATCTTTATTCACAAAAGGGGGCAAACCCTTCAAATTGCAATTCCTTTCATCATAAAAGGAGGATGCCCTACATTGGAAACATTAATGAAAACAGGGGTTAAATTGACTTTATGGTTCCGGCAAACTGTGAATTAAGATTAAAAGGTTAAATAAATAACCAGATCAAGTTGGCTTGGTTCCAGTGATCTTTACTTGAACTGTGCAGCAGTTAAATTAATGAGTAGCATGGTCCATTTGTGTGTATTACTTATCTCAGCCCTACCTGGCTACTGTATTTTGGGCCAAACTCCCCTTTTTGTTTTTAGCCTTCTAAAAGTGGCATCTTCAGATTTGCAATTTAAAATCCGACTTCACCATATATTGTGATTTTAAAGTTTGATTCTAGAGACACCAGACATGGGGGTCTTATCTCTTCTCAATTGCATTTATAAAATGTAATGAGGTAATTCCGATGTTAGGGAGATAGGCATTTCAATAGTGAAAAACGACTTTGGGAGTTTTTCACTACCAAGACATGTAAAACTTATAAGTACATGTCCTGCCTTTTAAATACATTGCACCTTGCTCTGTGGGTTATACAGGACATACCTTGGGGGTGACTTCTATATATAAAAAAGGAAGGTTTGGGCCTGGCAAAAGGTTTTTTTCGTTAAGTCTACATGGCAGGGGAAACTGCACACACAGACCCTGCAGTGGCAGGCCTGAGACATTGTTGGAGGAGCTCGGTAAGTGGTTGGCACAATCAGTGTCACAGGCCCACTATTAGCATTTCATTTTCAGGCCCTTGGCACATTTAGTGCACCTTATTAGGGACTTTTAGTAAATTAAACATGCCAATTGGGAATGAACCAACATTGAAATGTTTAGGGGAGAGACCACAAGCAATTTAGCAGTGGTTAGCAGTGGTAAAGTGCAAAGAGTCCTAAAGCCTGAAAAAACGAAGTCAGAAAAGTGGAGGAGGTAGACAAAAAGTTGAGGGGGACCACTCCAAGGCTGTCAGGTTTAACACCTGGTTATCAATATTGGCTTTGTCACTGCTGGTGCAATTTGAGAAGCATCTGTGATTGATACCATGACTGGTTTGTGATTTGTTCTACCAACCTTCTACATGGAAGTGCTACATTTGATGCGCCTGACGATAAGTCATCTTTGAAGATAATTTGAGTTCTTACTGGACATCACTGCAATTTCCGTTTTGATACAGTATCAGTTAATTTTGAATCTAAATTTAAATCCAAGAAAAGAGAAGCAGTTAGTTTGCAAAGGCAGAGGTAGAAGTCGCTTAAGAGGAGGGGTGTGCAGAAGAACTAAAGGGCGACCCAGAGGATAATTTTACATATGTTACAAAAAGAAAATAAATTGGATTATTTTGTACATATTTTGTTTCTTAATAAAGTTAAATATATGCTCAAAAAGTTGATTTCGCTTCTTTTCTGCTTATTGTGAGTGAGCCTGTTCCTGCACCTTACTAAAGGAACAGGAAATTGTGCGATGAAGCCTTGGACTAATATGATGTTGTGGGATGCTCATGCATTCTATCAATGAATTTGCTCCGCTGCAGTCTATTCTTCCATTGCCATGGTTACATAGCTATCCTCTGCATTATGATGGCCCTTTTCTTGCCCATGACTCCATCAGGTAAAGGTAGTTAATCTAGTATTTCTGACATCCTGAGTTGTCTCGTCTCTCTGAATAGATGCTGCGTGTCACCCAGTTGCACCCATTTACCTACTCTTAATGCTTTCATACATCAGGGTCCAAGATGATAAAATAATAAATAACAATATGTTGCAACACACAGGGAATCAGTTATGTCAATTTATCTAATGAAAGCCAATACTCTTTGTTTGTACCTGTTGGATTAACGAATGTCAGATGGGTTTCAATTGGCACAAATATTGGCTAGGCCTATAGCCATGGCCAGCCATCTTTGAATCTAAACCTACTGAGATGCCAATACATTCAACATGTCAGCCTAGTTGCGTGTAGACACATGTCTATAACTTTAAATACAAAGAACCACAATCCTAGTCAGGGTAAGTCACAAACACACTAACCGTGGGCGGAGAGCTCTGCTCCCCCGGCGGACTGCTCAGAGTTTTGCCTACTCTGCGTTCTCTGGGGAACGCAAAGTAGGCAAAACTTTGCACACTCTGCGGCAGAGCAGAGTTGTCCCACTGCCCGCCTCCACCCTCCATATTAAAAATGAATAAATGCTACATTAAGAAGTAAATAAAATAGACTTACCTTCACTGCGGCATCCCCGGGCTGCCCGTCCTCCTCTTGCTCACGGCTCAGGGTAATCTGCGAATGCACGCGTTCCTGTGCATGCACATTTCTCGCAAGGAATGCACTTGCATGGGCACGACGTGCAAGGGCAGATCAACCTTAGACGCAGGGAAGAGGACGGCAGCCCGGGGATGCAGCAGTGAAGGTAAAATGCTAGGCGCATATGCTATGCTATGAAGTGATATGCTAGGCGCTGCAGCAGCGATTGAGAAGTTTGTTTCCTGATTTTAAAACCACGTTGTTGAAATCTGTTTTTAAACTGTATTTTTGTGCAACTCACCTCGCTTTTCACTCGGTCGCCGCCCCGTTCCACCGCGGCTTGTGCCGCTTGTGTGGAGGGCATTCCTGACCTTTGGCCTGGCCCCTGAGGGCGTCACACTTCCGCCAGAGGCGGGACCGGTGCCTTCTTAGGCAGCACCACCTTCTCCCGCGCAGCGGACGCGCGCGGCCGACCGCCGGCGGGTCGCCGAAGGCTCGTAAAAGGTGAGCCCATATGCGCTCGTCCGCGCTGGTCCGTCGCCAGGCACCTGGACCCCTGGTCGATAGGCAATCGAATGGCCCCCTACGTTCGAGAGGAGCTGATTGCTATCAGGAGTCAGGCAGACTGTATGGCACATTTGTGGCACCCCGGTTCCCCCTGTGTACAATGCGACCACTGCGGCTTTAAGGCCGCCGAGGTCTGTCCGACGCCATTATCTGCAGCCTCAGTGGCAAAAATTTCCACAAAATTAAGTATACTGAGCTTAAATTGTAGGTCTCTAGTGAAACACCACGAAGACGTTCATTAGCTTCTTACAGATGTTCCCCCGACCTCTTATTTTTGACAGAAACGTGGCTAACCGATGACACCTCGGCCGTTTCAGCCCTGGCTCTCCCTCCAGGCTATCTTATATGTGCCCAGAATAGACCCATAGGAAGGGGGGGTGGTTTAGCGGTAATCTTCAAAAGCAACTATTCCTGTACCCTTAACCCCACAAGCATAGTTAACTGTGAAAGTGCGATATTTAAGATAAGGGTCTCCGATACTTTTACCCTTATGGGGCTCCTGATATATCGCCCCCTGGTTCAGCGAGCGCCTTCCAGGAGTCACTGGTATCGACCATCTAGGCGCTAGCTTTACAATCAGCAAACTTTAGTATATTGGGGGACCTCAATCTCCATCTTGAGCGTCATGATTCACCCACCATACTAAAGTTTCTGGGCGACCTGGAGGCTTGCCAGCTTAACCAGCTAGTCAATGGGCCATCGCATCAGGCAGGTCACCTTTTAGATCCGGTGTTTACAAACATCCAGGAAGTTACAATCACTACTCCTAGTCCCCTCAGTTGGACCGATCATTTCCTGGTCCTCATCTCGATCAAGATCCCAGCTAGCTGTAGGGAAAAGCTCCCTCCCCTTCTGTGGAGGTGCCCCTGGAACAACCTGGATAATGTCTGTTGGAACTGGCTCTTCTTGCAGGGTCATCCTCAAACTTTTTGCTTCTTCCTCCCTTATTTTTCCTGACCCGTGGCTGTTGGCAATAGGACTCTGCGCACTTTACCACTGCTGATCAGTGCTAAAGTGCATATGCTCTCTATGTAAAGTGTTATTCTGATTGGATATACCTGTTTGGTAGATTTGTATCACCATGAAGTCCCTAGTAAAGTGCACTGTGTGTGCCAGGGCTGGTGATGACAAATGCTACTAGTGGGCCTGCAGCACTGATTGTGCCACCCACAGCAGTAGCCCTAAAATGATGTCTCAGGCCTGACACTGCAGTGCCTGTGTGCAGTTTAGAAACTGCCATGTCCTCCTGGTCAGTGTCCCCACTGACCTGGCCTAACCCTTCCCTTTCTGTGCGCATCAGTCACCCCTATGGAAGGCCCAAGGTACCCCCCTGGGTAGGGTGCAGTGTATGTGAAAGGTAGAGCATGTACTGGTGCAGGTGACATGCTCTGGTAGTGAATGACAGCTATTTCCGTTTTTCACTATTGTAAGGCTATCTTGCTCCATAGATTAACATGGGAGATGCTGGCTACAGTGGCTACCAGCATTTCTTCCCATAGGAAAAAGATAGGACATAAGTATCTAGTATGCCTGAACTCAGAATTTAATAACATCTTTTAGGAAAGGTTGTTTTTAAATCCTGTGTTTGAGAACAGCACTTCTAGAAAGCTGCTGTTTTCTTGTCTGACCTTTTTGTGTGCCTTGGCCTGTTTGTGGATTGACTGTCTGGTTTGAGAGTGACAGAGGCTGGGGATGCCCCCAGGAGGCTGGCTGAGTCAGCCCTAGGCTGAATGACTGCATTTGCAACTGGAGTGGTGGGAAGAGTTTGCACCTGGGCCTGAATAGGGCTGTGCCTGCCTTCCACAATGCTGGCTCCACCTCCTGCTGGGCGGCTGACGACCCTGCCCCTCACTCTGAAAGGAAAGAAGAAGCCAGCAAAACAAAGTACTCAGGAGACACCCAGAACTGGTTCAGACCGGGCTCAGGGCCCACATGCACAGAGAGAACAAAGACTTTAGGGGTATAAGTACAGGACCTCTGACAACAGAAAATTAGATCATCCTGGAATCAAGAAGGAACCTCTGCCAAGGAGAAAGCTGAAACTGAAGAAGTAAGACTGTCCTGCTGTTGCTCTGCTGGACTGACCTGCTGTTGCTTTGCTGCCAAGGAGAGGGGAAGGACTTTGCTGTTGTGCTGTGTCCCCTGTCTTGAAGGAATCTCCAAGGGCCTGAGAAGAGCTGGCTCCCTGTTCTGAAGTCCCAGGAACAAATGGACTTCACCCCCAGCTTCCCTGAACTCTGCTGAGAGAGTTCTGTCCTTCCTAGAGTGCTTGATCCAGTTGTGGGGCCTCTGGAAGTTGTACCTGTGCTGGGAAGCTTGAAACTAAGCTTGAGAGACTTTTTAAATTGAAAAGTGTTGCATCGCTCGCTTGCGGAGCGCATCCCTGACAGTGCGAGAAGTTCCCTCTGCTACGAAGGTCGAGATCGTCACAGCGACTGACGCCGCTGCTAGAGCCGTCGCATCCTTCGTTTGCGGGACGCACCAGACCGGTGCGGGAAAGTCGAACATCGCTGCGAGTGTCGTCGCAGAGCCTGTCGTCGCTGGGTGAGATCGCCGCACCGCTTGCTTGCGGACCGCATCACATCGCTGCGAGCATCGTCGCAGAACCATCGCATCGAGGAGCTGCGAGAAAGAGGATCACCACTGGACCGCGCATCGTGGCCCCGGAGATCGTCGCACCCCCTACGAGATCGTCGCATCATGCCTTTGCGAGAACAAACTTCCTACAGAACCTACGCACCGGAATCCATACAAGTCCGCCTTCCTCCCCATACAGACTGGATTCGTCGCATCGCCTCCCCAGGGTGTCAGGAGCAACGCATCGCTTGTTTTCCACCGCACCAGCTTCTGCTTTTGGAACTTTGTTGCAACTAAAAGGTACTGTGAGTAAACATGACGCAACTGAACTTTTCACGCATCTGTAGAGAATTCTATTGCAACCTAGGGAATTCTATCGCAAACCTTAAGCACTCTTTTGAAACCATATTCTTGAACTGTGTATGTTGGATTTCTTGTCGTTTTGGTCTTGTTTAGTTTAGATTAAATACCTTTATTTTTCTAAACTGTTGTGGAGTCAGTTTGTGGTGTTTTCACTGTGTTACTGTGAGTGTTGGTACAAATACTTTACGCCTTGCCTCTGGTTAGCCTAGACTGCTCGTGCCAAGCTACCTAGAGGGTGAGCAGGGGTTATCTCAGAGGGTTATCTCCTTGCCCTGACTAGAAGCAAGGGTCCCTATTTGGACAGTGGTACCTACCTCTGCCATGTAGAGACCCCCAGTTCTAACATTGTCCTGTTTGAAACTAGACTGAAAACTTCCCGCCCAATCTGGCCTAGTAATATGGAGGAGGCCAACACAGCTTACAGGGAGTGGATAAATGAGTCACTTGATCATTTCATCCCTATGAAACGGTCGAGGCCTAAGCGTGTGCAGTCCCATCCGTGGTACTCTGAGGCACGCGCAACTAAAAAAAAGCAATGTAAGCTACTGGAGCGCATCTGGAGGCGATCATATGATCACCTGGCCAAAATGATCTCCAGATCTGCCACTAAAGCATATCACAAACTTATAAAGTCGACCAAAGCCAGTTATTACACTGACTTGATCAACTCCAGCACCAACCGCTCCAAAACTATTTTTGCTCTGGTGAAGGACCTGACCAAGGCTCCGGAGGGAACAGGTAACTTGATAGTATCTGACGCACAGTGCGAAGAGCTATCATGCTTCTTTATTGACAAAGTCAAAGGGATTTACAACTCTCTACACCCGGATGGACACACTACGACCCCCAGCCCCACCATAGGTTTAACTGACCTCCCATACTCACTTCAAATCCTTCCACCCATTGAGCAGACTGAGATGGAATTCCTGGCCTTAAAAGTAAAGTCCGGCTCCCCGGAAGATCCCGTCAAACCTGATTTGTTTAGATCATTCGAGGACTCCATTCTGCGGGAGGGGCAGGCGCTGATCAACAACTCACTTCAGACAGCTGCCATCCCTAAATCTTGGAAACATGCTAAGGTAGTCCCCCTTCTAAAAAAACCCTAGTTAGACCCCGCCAGGCCGGATAGCTTTAGACCTATCTCTCTACTCCCGTACCTTGCTAAGGTGGCGGAAGCTCATGTGAATTCCATCTTGACCACCTACCTGGAGTCCAACGGAATTCTGGACGAGTCCCAAAACGGATTACGTGCTAAACACAGCACGGAGTCTGCTTTATTGGCTGTCACGGAACACCTAAGGGAGGCTCAGGACCAGGGCGAGACCTCGACTTTGATTCTGCTGGACTTGAGCGCGGCCTTCGACACGGTCTCCCACAGGATCCTGCTTGAGAGACTGTGGGAGATCGGAGTCAGGGAGAATGCCTTGGATTGGTTCGCGTCATTTCTATCCGACCGTTCCTTCCAGGTGCACGCCCCGCCATACTCGTCCAGCAGACACTCCCTGGAATGTGGGGTTCCGCAGGGTTCTGTGCTTAGCCCCACATTGTTTAACGTGTATGTCCACCCCCTGGCCATGCTGGCCCGGGAACGTAAGATTAAATTAATATCGTACGCGGACGATACACAACTCATTTTCACCTTTTCCAAAAACACTGTGGTGGACCAAATCAAATTCCAAGAAGATATTTTGGCCATATCAAACTGGTTGTCTCAGAACTGTCTCAAGTTAAATTCATCCAAAACGGAGGTACTTTTAATAGGCAATGAAACACAGAAATGGGACAAACACTGGTGGCCCCCCACACTAGGACCTCCCCCCACTCCTAAGGAGGTAGTTAAAAATGTGGGCGTGATGCTGGATAATGCACTTTCTCTAGAGACCCATGCCAAAAGAGTGGCAGGCACCTGTTATGGTCGCCTACGCTCCCTCAAACCCATTCTTGGCTTCTTTGAGCCTCCCACTCGTCAGATCATAGTCCAGGCCTTAGTCTTATCCCATCTAGACTACTGTAATGCCCTTATGCTTGGCTCTAACCTGACAGTGATAAATAGGCTACAAAGAGCTCAGAATGCTGCCGCTCGTATTTTGTTTGCACTACCAAAAACCTGCCATACATCCCCGATTCTTCGACGCCTGCACTGGCTGCCGATCAAACAACGCATTCAATTTAAAATTCTAGGCCTAACCCACAGAATTCTGTATGGCGCTGGCCCCCAAACTTTGCAGGAACTCTGTTCCCTATATGCCCCCACGCGTGCCCTCCGCTCGGCGGATCTATCTCTTGCCCGCACAATTAAGATCCGGAGGAGTAGAGCCGGTGGCCGCTCCTTTAGGTATCTGGCCTCGAAGCTCTGGAACTCGATCCCCCTAAGGGCTCGGGCCACTACTAACCATATGCTCTTTCGAAAACAGATTAAAACCTGGTTGTTCTCTTCCATTTAACATACTCTCACTGGCCGCGCTGTTGTACCTTCCGGCATGTCCACAAGCACTGGGACGCCCCGTCGCTGGGGTAGCCATGCGCTATATAAACAGAATTAACATAACATAACATAACATAACATTTACTTCTTAATGTAGTATTAATTAATTTTTAATATGGTGGGTCCCGGAGCGGAGTTTCATGGAGGTTGTCCTCAACTCCGTGGACTTCCGCGTAGTGCCGCTGCGCAAGCTCCACCCAGGCTTAAAACACGCCCTAAATTAACCTGTGCTTACCCTCTTGTAGCTTGGCACCGAGCAGTCAGGCTTAACTTAAGAGGTAATGTGTGAAGTATCTGTGCAACACTACAAACAGTAACACAGTGAAAACACCACCAAAATGCTCCACACAAGGTTAGAAATATGGAGCTTAATTTTATAAATACAATAATGCCAAAACAACAAAAACCCACTAAGTAGAAGTCGATATAGGATTCTTCAAAGAATAAACTATAAAATAGCACTGAGAAGCAGTAGGGTCTTATGTGGGTTATCTGGTTGTGCCACACCAGGACAAACTCAAAAGTTCAGGCCAACTGCGATGTAGGGCAGGCAGGATACAGGTACCCAGTTAGGCCTTCTGAACAAAAGTACAATTATCTGGGTCGCGTCGTCTTTGAAGAAAATGCAGGGTGCAGCCAAAGGAATGCGTCAGTGTTGAGTCACATAGTGGAGGAGATACTTGGATTTATTACATGAAACGAGGCGATGCATCAGTTCTGTGTGCAATGCACTGGTTCTGAATATGAATTGTTGCTACAGATTCTGCAGCAGAGGATGTGTTGATTCTAAGAACAATGCCCCGGTTCCTAATGCGATGTGCCAGTTCAAATCCATGCAACGGTGTTAGTGTGTGAGATCCGAGCCATGCAACAGCTTTGATTGCCCAGTTCTGGAGAGGATGCTTGAGTTTGGGTGAAGCAAACACCTTTGGCATCACTACCAAGGGTCCAGACTGGGGTGGCATCAGTTGGCACACATGATTCACAAATGGCAGAGTTCAGGTGCAACGGCAGAAGTCTTTTATTTCCCTGAGACTTCAGAACAGGAGGCAAGCCAGCAAGCCCTCGGATTCACTCTGGGTTCAAGCAATACAGCGCCAGTCCTTCTCACCTAGGAAGGGGAACAGCAGGCAGCAGGGCAGTACAGCAGGGTAGCAGTCCAGCAAAGCAGCAGTCTAGCAGAGTGGCAGTTCTCTCAGCAGCACAGCAATTCTTCTTCCTGGCAGAGTTATCAAAGGTCCAGACGTGTACTAAAGTCATGGTGTCAGAAGTCCAGTACTTATACCCAGTGGTGCCTTTGAAGTGAGAAGACTTCAAATGAGGGCTTTGAAGTGCCCAAAAGTCCACGCTTACTGGTCTGGCTCTAAATTCACTATAGGGGGATATACAGCCCTTTTTTTGCAACCGGACACAGCCAATTCAGGTGCAAGTGTGAGGCTGTGCCCATTTCCTCCCTTCCATCTCCCAGGAAGGGCCTTCAAGTCACACCTAAGCTCCCTTTGTGTGTGGCTATCTAGAGGGAATATACAAAGCCCAGCCGTCACCCAGCCCAGACTGAACAGAGACAGACAGCAGGCACCAAATGCAGGCATGGCCGGTACAGGTAAGAGCAGTGAGGCAAGGCAGGGGTGGGTAGGGGCACAAGTTGACAGACAATAAGATAGGTGAAATTAAATTAAAAAAAAACACTTACCTTACATTCGTCACATCGTCGAGTCGGCAATGTGGCGATCTCAAGGTAAGTGGTTTTATTAATTATTTTATTTAATTTTACCTATCCCGTCATCTGTCGACTTCCACCCTCCTCGCTTCCGCCCCACAGCTCTTACCTGTGCCTGACCAAAAGGCTAAAGTAAGAAAACTGGGGTGGTGAAGTGAGCTAAAGAACGATGATGGATTCAACCCAGATCTGTGACTGGGGGTGAGTGTCTGAAAAGTTTCAGCACTCCGTCCATCATCTCCTTGTGTTTGTAAAGTCAGAAAATGCCAGCCTTCTAAAAGTAATACACAACAATGGACCAGGCTACTCATTAATGTAACTGCTGCACAGTTTAAGCAAAGATCACTGGAACCAATCCAACTTGATCTGGTTATTTATTTAACCTTTTAATATCTCATTTTGTAAATCTTTTTCTTTTTTTCAAATAATCTGAGATTGGACAAACACTTGTTCATTCAAAAATAAATATATAGTACACATACAGACAACAACATGTATATACATTTAGCATTCGCACATGTGAAACAAAACAGATTTTAATACACCAATCTTTATTCACAAAAGGGGGCAAACCCTTCAAATTGCAATTCCTTTCATCATAAAAGGAGGATGCCCTACATTGGAAACATTAATGAAAACAGGGGTTAAATTGACTTTATGGTTCCGGCAAACTGTGAATTAAGATTAAAAGGTTAAATAAATAACCAGATCAAGTTGGCTTGGTTCCAGTGATCTTTACTTGAACTGTGCAGCAGTTAAATTAATGAGTAGCATGGTCCATTTGTGTGTATTACTTATCTCAGCCCTACCTGGCTACTGTATTTTGGGCCAAACTCCCCTTTTTGTTTTTAGCCTTCTAAAAGTGGCATCTTCAGATTTGCAATTTAAAATCCGACTTCACCATATATTGTGATTTTAAAGTTTGATTCTAGAGACACCAGACATGGGGGTCTTATCTCTTCTCAATTGCATTTATAAAATGTAATGAGGTAATTCCGATGTTAGGGAGATAGGCATTTCAATAGTGAAAAACGACTTTGGGAGTTTTTCACTACCAAGACATGTAAAACTTATAAGTACATGTCCTGCCTTTTAAATACATTGCACCTTGCTCTGTGGGTTATACAGGACATACCTTGGGGGTGACTTCTATATATAAAAAAGGAAGGTTTGGGCCTGGCAAAAGGTTTTTTTCGTTAAGTCTACATGGCAGGGGAAACTGCACACACAGACCCTGCAGTGGCAGGCCTGAGACATTGTTGGAGGAGCTCGGTAAGTGGTTGGCACAATCAGTGTCACAGGCCCACTATTAGCATTTCATTTTCAGGCCCTTGGCACATTTAGTGCACCTTATTAGGGACTTTTAGTAAATTAAACATGCCAATTGGGAATGAACCAACATTGAAATGTTTAGGGGAGAGACCACAAGCAATTTAGCAGTGGTTAGCAGTGGTAAAGTGCAAAGAGTCCTAAAGCCTGAAAAAACGAAGTCAGAAAAGTGGAGGAGGTAGACAAAAAGTTGAGGGGGACCACTCCAAGGCTGTCAGGTTTAACACCTGGTTATCAATATTGGCTTTGTCACTGCTGGTGCAATTTGAGAAGCATCTGTGATTGATACCATGACTGGTTTGTGATTTGTTCTACCAACCTTCTACATGGAAGTGCTACATTTGATGCGCCTGACGATAAGTCATCTTTGAAGATAATTTGAGTTCTTACTGGACATCACTGCAATTTCCGTTTTGATACAGTATCAGTTAATTTTGAATCTAAATTTAAATCCAAGAAAAGAGAAGCAGTTAGTTTGCAAAGGCAGAGGTAGAAGTCGCTTAAGAGGAGGGGTGTGCAGAAGAACTAAAGGGCGACCCAGAGGATAATTTTACATATGTTACAAAAAGAAAATAAATTGGATTATTTTGTACATATTTTGTTTCTTAATAAAGTTAAATATATGCTCAAAAAGTTGATTTCGCTTCTTTTCTGCTTATTGTGAGTGAGCCTGTTCCTGCACCTTACTAAAGGAACAGGAAATTGTGCGATGAAGCCTTGGACTAATATGATGTTGTGGGATGCTCATGCATTCTATCAATGAATTTGCTCCGCTGCAGTCTATTCTTCCATTGCCATGGTTACATAGCTATCCTCTGCATTATGATGGCCCTTTTCTTGCCCATGACTCCATCAGGTAAAGGTAGTTAATCTAGTATTTCTGACATCCTGAGTTGTCTCGTCTCTCTGAATAGATGCTGCGTGTTACATTATTTTGCGTTTATATTGCACCAGCAAATGGCATTAAAATTAGTGTTCTTGATTTATTGTGTTGCTGAATATTTGCTCAGGTATTTGCATTACGAAAACGGATGCACACTCCAGGTGCGCACTTGTGTACACGTTCATTGGATGCACCCAGCACAGGAGGAGACCCTCAGTCCAGATGTAAAAAAGTGTGCAGACTGCAGGGTAGGGGCAAGCTCTAAGTGCTTGTGACCACTTCCCCCAGGAGGCAAGAGGTTTTAGAAGGTTTTCACACACTCTATACACAGGGACATCTTAAGGATTTTGGGGGCCCGGGGCTTGAATGCATTTTGGGGGTGCCTGTTCGGAACAGCTTTGAATTTCTGATACAATTGTAGCTCTTTAGTACTTTCTCTGGCCAGGTCACTTACAGTGCACAAGTGCACTTGTCCAAATTCTAAAGTTATTACATCCAATATTCAGGGATAGTAACGTGTGTTTTCAATATTTTAACACATTATCAGCTCACTAATATTTCTCATATGTGAGGTCCTGTTTTGATCTAAAAGAAACTCCTTATTTGGATGTTGCATGAAACATAAACACACCATTTCTCTGCAAAATGTCTGTAATAGACTCTCACACATCTCTCACCTTAAAAATGAACTAAAGGGAAATAGTATTTAAAACAATCTGTTTAAGAATTATCCGAAGTCATCAGGGCAAGACTTTCTGCAGAACAGAGCTGGCAGTATCAGGGGGCCCCTTGAAAGGCTTAGCCTTGGGCCAGAGCCCAATATGCCCATGCCTTTATACGTCTCTGTCTGTAAGCCTCAAAACAAATAACGCATTTAGGGGTGAACTACCTGTGCTTTACTTCTTAAGTAGCACATAGTGCGCTTCTCAAGGTGCCTCAAGGCCTGGATCAGTAGTTCGAGGATGGTGCATAGGAGAAGGAGTTAACCTATTTCATGAGGATACCCCCCCCCCCCCATTCGGCTAAGTAATCGCCCCTGGTCATTGTATGGACATGAAGCAGGCTAGCTCAATATTACCCCAGATTTGCTAAGACATTGATTGACACATACATATTTTGAGGGTGAATCAGCTACCAAAATTACGGCTGCATCAAATATTGCACATAATATTACCTGGGTACCTCCAAGACCTTGTGTGCTGGATCCTACAAATGCCATTTTCTGGCTCACAGCTCATTCAATTCTTTAACATACTTGCTTTAAGTGCAGAGTGAGCATGTCGGAAACATATTATGATGGTCTCTACCTGAGTTATAACACCACATCTGATGGCCTTTCCCAGAATTACACCATCAAATCTGATGGGTTGAAGAAGCTCACCCTGCCTTGGGGGTGCTTCGCTCTATCTTCTGGCCACTGAAATGGGAACTCACTCTCCTCATCTGGGTCTGTGCGCTGCTGGTTTAGTGTCAGAGAGTCTACGGGGCATATTTACAATGGAATGGTGTAGCGTGGCATTAAGCAAAAATGCTAACACCATGCTCCGCCATTCCAAAAACGCAGGGATGAGCCAGATTTACAAAGATATGGCACATCCCCGCGTTTTTCCCTAGTGCTAGTGTTAAATTCAGCTGCCTGCATTGATGGAATGATTGTTTATGTGCAGGAAGGTGTCCCTTCATGCACATAAAGAATCACAAATGGCGATTTGCAACTTCTATCTGTGCTGCATTGTACAGCACAAATAGAAGTTACAAATTGTAATTTTCTTTAATGATTTTTTATGTGCAGAAAGGGACACCTTCTTGCATATAAACAATCATTTATTGTATTTTGCCATTCCTATGTGTGCTGCACAATGCAGCACACATAAAAACGAGGAGAACTAAAGCATTTGTCCACGTTTCGCCACGTTAAGACCAGTTTTTCCGAGTTCTTAATTTTGGAGCTGTCTCCTATTTACACCGCCCTTGTAAAAAGGGGGCAGCGTCAAAATCAATGGGTGTTGCGGCGAAACCCATTGCGTGCCCCTTCCATGCTAAGTGTAGAATGAAAGGGTGCCATATTTACGAGGTGGTGTTGAGCCACGTTAAGTGGCTTGTAAATAAGGTGAAGCCCCTATCCCCACAGGAACATCATTAAAAACGACGTTTCTGTGGAGATAGGGTTTCTAAATATGCCCCTACATGTCTTCCCCCGCTACATCTTTTCTGTAAGCATATTTCTGCAGCATGAAATAAAGGTAGAGCTGCCAGCATAGGGCTATTCACTATCGGGCGCTTCAAAAGTGATTGTTAAATATATCTCACATTCCCTTCCCATACGATCTCACTGCTGGTGTTACAGTGGAATTTAACACAGTGGGCACGCTTTAACAACCTGTAGGCAGAAAAGTGATGGCCCCTCTGCTTCAAACTGCCAGGCACCAAAGGATCAGCCTTTAGGTTGCAAACTAAAGGTCTCTAGGTGAAATAATTTACAAGAATTGCAGGTCAGCCTTCATCAGCGACTCTGGGTTTTTCCATCTGAAAACAACAACATCATCCCTTACCATCAAAAATAATGAATGATTTCACAGATGAAGCTTTCATGCACCTGCAATACAATGTGAATGTCTTCTTAAGTCAAGAATCTGCCCTGCCTCCAGTAACATGCAGATGGTGCTTCACCTGAAGAAATCTACTGAAACGCGGTTAACTTTGTGAGCTACCTTCTCATCGCCCTCAGACCATTCCTGTGGATCAGCAACATGAAGGTCAATACCAACTAGTTGTGTGGGTACCTGAATACCACAGCAGACTCTCGTCTGGCATAAATATTGTGATCCAAATATTTACATATATATCGTCCCATTAACGTTAATAAGAAGAAATGTACACTCTGTGAGACTTTATTTTGATAAACGATATTTAGGGGATATTAGGTATGTCAGACAATATTTTTGTATGAAGTATTCTGACACTTCTCGACGCAAAATCAAGAGCACCTTCGTCTTTCACGAGATCCAATCTGGCTGTAAGCCACAACACAATATATACAAAGTACTGGCAAAGGCAATAGGTCTGGCATTTGCCACCAGCCTTCTGGCAATTCTTCTTTTGTCACAGTTTTCCAAAACTTTTTTGTTTGGGAATATTCTGGGCCCTCATCAATCTGAGAAAATAAAATTATTGCAGGTGAAAAGGTTTTTTGGGTCTCAAAAAAACACACAATACCATAGTACTCCTTGGCGCTGAATGGAACTACTTTGTTTTTAGATGTGGCTCTTGTGAAAGGGTGGGATGCCATAACTCGTAGTGAAGTCAGCCAATGGCTGAAGTGGTCTGGTGCATTGCACCTTAATACATGCTGGAGTGGGTGGAAGAGAAATGTGAATGACACCAACCCCAGAATAATAGATGAAGTCTGGCTGAAAACCCCAATACGTAACTATGCTATACACAGAATTTTAGTAAAATCAAAAAGCTTGGCTAACACAGACCTAAAAATATCGAAAAGCCAGGCATTGGTTGCAGGACTCGAGAAAGAAAGAAAGAAAGAAAGAAGGACAGACTGAGAGAAGGAAAGAAGGACACACTGAGAGAAGGAAAGAAGGGAATGAGAGGAGAGAAATAAAGAAGCATGTGGTAAATGACTTCTGTGTCTCTTCCCTCTCTACCACTTCATCAGAATGTCCTGTGACATCATAGAATGTTTGAGTGCCTTTCTGGAGCTAGATTGCCAGTTAGTCATCTCAGGCTGAGCAGCTGGTAGCTCGCTCCTGGTGGGGTTTCTTTCTAGTTACTTATTTCCTGCTATCTTGCCACCTACCTATCCTGTCAATAAAGAGTTGTCTACAACTACACCTGGACTACGGATCATCATTTGTGTACCACAGTTTGGCGACGTTTCTTTGACTAACCTACGCTGCAAGGAAAGAGGATTGAAACTCAGCATTAAGGAAACCAAGAACTGTTCTGGGACCCAATTATAGTTAAAACAGGAGTAAGCTAATGTTCTGCTAAGATCGAAGAAACGCCCAGTAAACCCCACCAGTGTCGTTTTCATCTTGGACAGCCTGTACCCTGGGCGTTTGCTTTGTAAAGGAGCCAACTGCCATTTTGCTGTCACCTGGAGATCGAATGTTTCCAGCCACAAAAGCGTGTGAGATTCAGCTGGCCTGATCACCCTACTGTTTCTCTTTGGCTTTTGTACTGTGACAGTTCGCCCTCTCTACTGTGGGACAGGTGAGACAAGTGTGTTCTCCCACAGTGTCGGCACGTTTTCTCCTGTGAGCGCATTCTGTGTCTGCTTTCACAGAGTTGCCCCGGCGCTAGCAGTGCCCTTTACTTCACAACAGCCACCATCGGTGAGTGATTTGTCAAGCATCTGAGATTTCCCCTGCTCTCCTTGCGACCAAGATGAATTTGAGAACATTGTCCAGAGTGTGAGCCGACGTTGGTCTTTAGGGAAACCAGATAGTATTCTACTGGTGAGTGGGGACATTTTTTTTTTCATTTTTTTTTGGGCACTCACGACGCAGTTTTTCTTAATGACAGTTGAACCGCCGCATTTTAAGTAACTTAGAGCTCGTGTGCGCACTCATTCCTCACGCACACAACCTTACCGGTCTCGTGGTGCCGGCATCTTTTGGCTCTGTGACGTTTGCTCCTTTGCCACAGCCTGCTGCTACGCAACGTTGGGAAGCACGCTTTCGCTGCGAACCATTCGGCGCGGAAGCGACGGCGTGACGCCATCTTGATTGGAGTCGATGCACAGGTCTGCACAGTGTGTATGAGTGCGTCTGCTGTTACGATTTGTGCAAGAGCATTATGTTTGCCTCCCGATCCGCTCGAGTTTGCCTTGTACTGCCAGTCCTATGGCCTCTTATGGTCCTAAACAGTATGAACTGCAAACGAAAGACCAGAAATCTGCTTCAACACAGTATGGATCACGTCTTGTCCCTTTCGGAGTTTGTATTCCAAGGACTTTGGGACTTTTCACTTCTATGGCTTATGGCTCATCTTTCGAACACTGCAATATTCGGTTCTTCTCGATCCTTATCTACGTTGCGCTGTGTGTCTACGAAAACCCCGGGTGAGATATCGCTCACCGGAGCTGATTTTTGTTGTTGTTTATTTATTGGTTTATGCTTGAACTTCTTAGCATGTCGGTGCATGTTGTGTGAGGGTGCGTGTTTGGGTTTAATCTTTTGTGGTTACTCTATCTTTGGGAGGTTGTCGGAGTGTTTTACTTTTGAGTATTTTGCGGACTGGTTAAGTTTCTATTCTGCGTTTTTTACCAGTGAAATTTGTGGTGTCTCTATGGAAAGTGTCTTCAGCTGTACTTTACGCTGTACCCTTCATGGGGGGATTGGTTTCCTAAGGGCAACATCTTAACCCTACGGTGTACCCTTATTAGGGGAGGTTGTTGGGCCAGCCAATGCCCAATTTTCTTTCTAGGGTGGTGTTGTGACTTATGGTGTACCCTGTGTAGGGGATGTGGTAGTCTGGGTTTTCTAGGGTGTATATCCAGTTTTGTACCCTACTAGGCAATGCCCCATTCATGTTCTCAAGATTAGTATCCTGCGGTGTACCCTATTTAGGGGAGGTTGTGGGGAAGTTGTTGTGCCAGTCAATGGCAAAATTGTGTTTACTTGGGTCGTTTTGTACCTATAGTGTACCCTTTTATTAGGAGAGGTTGTTAGTGTGTGGCTACTGTGTTTGTTTTGTTCCAGGGGGTTAGTATCCTCTGGTGTACCCTTTCTTGGGGAGGTGGGGTGCGTGGTCAGCGCTACCCTTTGGAGAAGTTGCGTCACACAATTTATTTTACTTGTCTTTATGGTGTACCCTTAGAGGGGAGGTTTTATGGGTGTGACTACTGTGTTATTTGTTTCAAGTGGAGTTGTATTCTCTGGTGTATCCTTTCTTGGGGAGTTGTTTTCTTTTTTCTCCACAGTTTAAGGTTGCCTTTCTTAGTGTACCCTTGGAGTGGAGGTTGTTAGTGCACGTCTTGCACTATTCTTTATTGCAAGGCATACCCTTTTTTAGGTCTCGGCCTCGAGACCTATTGTCATCGAGATGTCTCTCAAGGGAGACAGACCGGGGCTCACGCGCCGATTCTGGTGTGGACGCGCACGTCCAGCCACACGCACATCTCCTGTCCCGAGGCAAAAGCATGCAGTTTAACTTTCACGCAGACACTGCACTTACACCAGCCTTTTAGTGGACACGTAAACAACACAGCATTCAACATACCCCACTTACCAGCAATTGTGGTGACTTTGCGCTGGTCTCGTGTCTTCATCGGCATACTCCGTCTTACTCCGTCTTGATCACGAGCCCCGTAAAGTCTGCATCGCCGCCACTGTGCACGAGCCGCAGATTCAGGAACAGCGCATGTGCGAGCAGCCCTCGCGCTCCAATCCCCCCCCTGTCTCCTCCCCGACCCGGATGTGGAGCACAGGTGCCGCGATGCTTGTTGTCTAACTGGTTGCCAGTGTGGGGGTCGAAGTGTTTGATTGGAAAACCCAAGATGTGTTAGGTGTCACTCTAAATGTGTCTCGGCTCACTTGTAGATTGACCATCTTGTTTTATGGCGCGAGGACGTTCTCAACCACCTTCAGCCCAATAGCCTGAAAGAGGATAAGCAGAGTTCAAAAGGAGTTTGAACGCGAGAAGCATTCTTTCAACAGGTTATCCGTGAAGTCCGGTAAGTAGTAATTAGCCTGAAAGGGATGTACCAGTTTTGAGCCAAATGTCAGAGTCCCGTCCCTCATAGGTGGCCCAGGCAGGTCAGCCAGTTGCTGCAGTTTAAATTCCTGTAAACACTCATAGCTCGAGACGGCCCCTTCCTTGGAGCACCTTAAGCCCCTGTGTAACACGAAAGCATTTTAACGTGTTTCAGCCCAGATGAAGTGCAGTAAAATAGGGTTTTATTGTGTCCAGAGGCCGCCTTTCTGTTCTTTCCGCCGTCGAAGACCAGGGAGGCTTGGGTAAGTCACTCCGCCGCCACAGGCCAGACACAACAGGCATCTGCAAAGCAACTCTTGACACTGTTGTTGCATGGGAAAAACGGCAACACGCCTAATTTGAGTTAATAGAATAGACATTGTAGGGTGGAGCGAATGAATGAGAGGTGCTTGATTAATTTGTTGAAAGACGAATTCCTTCGCGTGTGTCTCACCTCGTTACCTGAGAGATCTACCCTACAAGGCACAATTCAGATTGCAGAAACGTAAGGGCTAAGTAAGAGCTCGAATGAGTACAAAGTTGCGGGCAGTGTGGAGCCCAGAGGCTCCCAGTGTACGGGTTCGAGAAATGGGCCAAGGGTCGGAAATGCTAGAGTCGCGAAGATAGTATGAAGGGGAGGGGGCGGTACATGTGGTGAATGTTAGTGTTAGTATGACAGGAGACTCCGTAGGTTGCATGTTAGTGTTAGTATGACAGGAGACTCCGTAGGTTGCATGTTAGTGTTAGTATGACAGGAGACTCCGTAGGTTGCATGTTAGTGTTAGTATGACAGGAGACTCCGTAGGTTGCATGTTAGTGTTAGTATGACAGAGAAAGAGTTTTTGCACCCACATGATGTCTGCAGGTGGTTCTTACCCGTATCACTGTGCGTTTATGACTGATTAAGCATGGGATGATGCAGAAGACTGATCAGAGAATCGCATTTGCATAAACGTACCAACGATGGGAGGACGTGGGGCTTTAAGTGGGTTAAGTCTCATTTGTGCTGAGCAACGACAAGTTTTTTAAAGGGGCCTCGAAACGGGTCTCTATCGGGCGCTGTTTTGTGCCCTGGCACAGGCGGTCCGTTATTTCCGGACTGTAGTGACAGCAGGCATGTCGATATGCGCTTCTTACTGCTAACTAGTGGAGATGTTACAGCATTAAGTCATGCCAGGTGAGCCTTCTAGGGGAAGGGAAATCCTTTAAACAGAGTCATTTTCTCTCTGGATTTCCCATCTCTTTTTGAAACTCCAGAGCAGCAGCAACATTGTCGTGGTGTCACCAGGGCTTTAGTGGAAGCTTTTTCAATATTATATACAAGCCATAGTTCCTGCTTATTCATCTTATACAACTAACAACCATTGACAAAGCCAATAGTCCTGATTTATTGTATTCATGATGTTACTTGTTGTATCATATATCTGGATGCTATGACAAACAGCAAAATACAGGTCGGGCGACACACTATGCTAAGCACAGATTTTTAGCGTATGTGTTTTTTAGCCTTAACTACCTTGGCCACGCCTCTTTAAGAGACCACCCCAGTTTTTAAATCCCACTTAAAGCCCTGGGAGACGGATAGTAGCTACCCCATTGCTTGCATAATGCAGGGAGCAGAAACTGACAAATGGCCCAGGTTTATTCCTGCCCGCCAGTCAAAGTGCATTTTGGGATGCAGACTCTTGAAGCACAATATCGTATATAAACAAGTATTTGCAATGCAATAGGTCTCGCATGTATGCAAGTTTGAGTTATTGACATTTCATATAACAATGCAATTTTAAAAAAAAAAACATAAATAAAATTCATTGTCATTTACAATGCCAATAGCTTTAACTCGCGTAAATGCGAGACCGATTGCATTGCAAATGCTTTTTTTTGTGAAGAAAGGGGACGTGTTATGGTATGTATTATAATGTATACAAACGAGTGTTGCTGTCCATCTGTGTCGTCTCTTGCTGACTTCGCGTTCCATAGAATATGGAACGTGGAGTGAGCAAGAAGACTGGTGGCAGATGGTACCGGGACGAGTTACCAACCGGACCTAATATTTGTACCTGCCTAATTTCAATAAATTCTTCAACTACAAGAGCCTCTGCAGCCTTCATAACACCCCCCTCCATCGCCCTCCGGATGACAGATGTTAGAGACGATGGTAAAAGCTGTCACCTGGGGAATGGAGTCACCCAACAAAGCAAGGTGATTAGTGGGCTCCGCGCTGCGGGAAGCCCCGTCTCCCTTTAAGCGCCTCTGGATGTGAAGAGCTGTCACTGGCGCCTCCTGGCGCACAGGAACCTGGGGAATGGAGTCCTCCAACGAAGCAAGGTTATTAGCAAGGTGATTAACGGCCTCCTTATATGCCTTATATGTAGCAGGTTTCTGGGTAGTCACACTAACTCTCTAATATTGTAGTAAATAGAAACTGTCTTTTTTACGTAAGCTGCTGGCAGTACTGTGGTCCAGAACGAACATAATCTGTTATGCCTATGTTGGGTTGAACTACCTAATTGATTCGATTGGGTTGGACTTTGTTTTTTGTGGCAAAAAAAATGGCATCAATCGGAGTCAGGACTGTCAAAGGTCATTTTGATTGTTTGCAGGGCCTTGATAATGTTCTTCGAAGTCCGTAGTTCACATATCTGAAACATATTATCTCTGACATGGGTGTTCCCCAGTTTTATGATAACTCGATGGCTTAGGTATAGTCCCTAAAGCTACTATGATGAACTCATATCCAACAAATAGGGCTAGGATACGTAACCAAAAGGCAGAATCATCGATAACAGTAGCTGTGCATTTGGCCCTATGTGTTCCTGCAGGGCCAGAATCGTATATGATTTGTATCCAAGACTTTCAATTCCGATTTTATCTCGCTCCTTTTAGACTTAGTACTATACATTTTTTGTATTGCTTTTCGGACCCTGGGCAGGTGGTTTGATTCACTCTCCAGTTGTCATTGGGATCAACCCCAACCCCAAAGTCCCAGACACTTTATGCTATTTTGCACAATGTAGAGTGTTCCGCGCAGGTGTTTTTTGGTACCTCATCTGAGCTGTGGATATTAGACATCATCACGCTGCTTTGGTATAACTACAGAAATTATCTTCACCTGATATATGCTTTGCTGTCTTATATTTTATCAGCACTGTACTTATCATAAGGAAGAGGTATGGCTCCTCTGTAATGCTAAAATGTTCTGCCTGTTTTTATTTTTCTGCCTTGAATATGCGTACATTTTTTATTTAATGTATCTGTATTTTGTTTTTATGGCTCTGGGCTGAATAAAGTATTTTTGTTCAATTACAGAGATCCTATAACTATTGTCTGAACCAGAGGAGAAATTCTTCATCTGCTCGGGGATTCTGGAGTGAGAGTAAGTATAACTGAAAATGTATGAGTAAGTTTCAGGTAATAGAAAATCTCATAGTGGGGATATCTCGTGCCATTCGCTCAACACCCCTGGCTCACCCCCCCCCAGTAAAACACTTACAAATGATTGATGTCCTCTGCGTAGCTTTATTATTATACCAAAACACCATTTCAGTTGTGGGTAAAACTTCCCACCTTGACCATTTATTAAATTCACACATAAATGCTGCGCCCATACATATGCGCCACAGTTTACCATATATATACAAATTGGCATCTCTCGAGGCGTGTTGTACCAGCAGGACACAACACCACCCCCTTTCAAGCCACCAGCTACTAGGGTAGAGCCAGAGAGTCCAGGACCACCAGCAGGACGGCCCCCTCTCCCGCCAGCCTAGAGCCGCCATAACTGCCTCCCCTGCTCCAGGGGCAACCATTTTTCCATCCAAAAAGGGTCCCCCAGCCTTTTCTCTTATCAGGGACCCCGCCACCCCGCCCCCTACAATTGAACTTAGGGATGGGTGGGTGGGCAACTATTTTCCCGGCCAGCCTTCTTGTAATCAGGCGAGAGACGAAAGAGGGCTACTCCCAGGGGTGCTGCTCTTCTTATTGCCTTGGAGGGAGGGTCCTCAGACGCCCACCAAGCGTCTCACATTACTGAGAGACCCTCCCCATGACGTATCTCTCAAGAAACGAAACTCACCTACTGAGGCGGGCACGGAATGCCCACTAAAGGCCCCCCTCCCCTAGTCGCGGGGGTGGCCTCACATAGTGGGGATATCTCGTGCCATTCGCTCAACACCCCTGGCTCACCCCCCCCCAGTAAAACACTTACAAATGATTGATGTCCTCTGCGTAGCTTTATTATTATACCAAAACACCATTTCAGTTGTGGGTAAAACTTCCCACCTTGACCATTTATTAAATTCACACATAAATGCTGCGCCCATACATATGCGCCACAGTTTACCATATATATACAAATTGGCATCTCTCGAGGCGTGTTGTACCAGCAGGACACAACACCACCCCCTTTCAAGCCACCAGCTACTAGGGTAGAGCCAGAGAGTCCAGGACCACCAGCAGGACGGCCCCCTCTCCCGCCAGCCTAGAGCCGCCATAACTGCCTCCCCTGCTCCAGGGGCAACCATTTTTCCATCCAAAAAGGGTCCCCCAGCCTTTTCTCTTATCAGGGACCCCGCCACAGGGCAAGGAGCCCCACTGGCACCCTTGCCCTCCCCCCACGCTAACGCCCTGCCACTCTTCCAGGATGCAAAGCAATGGCCCCCAGAATGATTAGCACGAACACTTCCAACCTTACCCTAGACAGGTGCAGCCCCCCTGTCCAATGCTCATCTGAAGTCAATGTCTGCAGCACGCTATGTCTAAGTCTAACCTATTCCACTTTTATCAGCCAGCCCCCAGGCTCCCTATACCCTCAGCTGGCGCCACCAAACATACCGCCTTAACAACCTGGCACCCCAGAGTCCTCAGAAACGACTCTGCTATGCTACATATTTTGTGTCCACCAGGAAACCCTCTCGTGCAGGACTTTAACTGGCCTGTACTCCTGCCTTCTGCCCTCTGAATGCTAATTGTATTGCACCCCATTGGCCCTCACTAAAAACTGTTAACATGTAAAATGACATATCACTAGCCCCTGACCCAAGCAACCCTACTGATGATTGATTTGGTAGCTATTCACATCGCTCGGGGTTTATGCCACAAATAAATCCCCACCCATTATGGGATGCACTTTAGCATGCCAAGGCCCACTCTTTGATACTAGTGTTGCACCCTACCAGTCCTCCCCAAGGACTGCCGCTGCATAAAAGGAAATGAGGAAGTCTGCATATAAATATTTGGCCATTCAAGGTTTCCTTCCCCACGTCCACTCTATTAATTGTGTTGTACACCGCACATCCTCAATCTGATATGCTGATTCCATCCCCCACAGTACCTGTGGAGTACACCACATTTCAATTGCCACCAGTTATTGGGATGAGGTTTAAAATGCTTTCTCCTCCCCAGGCCCCCTCTTTGTGAATTGCATTGTACCCCATAAGTCCCTTACGAGAGACTGCCGTAGTTGAAGGAAAAAGAGAAGCTCTGCATAAAAGTACTTGGCAATTAGGCCAAACCCAATGAGTCACCACCTTGTATTAGGATGCGATGGGAGCTCCTTACCAGGAGAAGAAGTGCTGCATAGCAGTGTTAAGCATTTAAGCAAGACCCAATGTTAAGCATTTAAGCAAGACCCAATGCATCTCCACATTTTATTGGGATGAGCTTTACAATAGAGTACCTTCCAAAGGCCCACTCCATGCACCTTGTGTTGCACACCCTCAGTCCTCGGTAAGGACTTACTGGCACCGTTCCTCACATTGCCTGAGAATCTGTCGCAATTAATCCCAGGGAATGTGTCACCAAAATATTTCCATCAGTTGTGATGAGTTTTCACACTGAGATGATCTAGTCATTGGCTAACTCCCTTAATGACGCACAACAACCGGCAAAAATGCCCCTGTAGCACCAACTGCTGGCTACCTCCGCACCCTAGGTGACTAATTACCATGTAGTGAAAAACTGCATTCCGTGTCCCCTTACACCTATTGCCCCAACAAACCTGCAGATGTGGCATCTCTATGCATCCCCAAACCATAGTCAGCCACACAATGCTTTCAGAATTGTATCTCGTCTTCCAATAACTGCAACCAAATCACCCCTTGTGAACCAATCTTGAAATGTAACCTGAAAAAACGGCAGGATAGAAACCTAACCTTTCGAGTAAAATCAGATTTTTGCCACAACCACAGTGACGCAGATTCTCAGACTCTTCATTGATGAATTGTCTGCCATTATATCGACTTCAACACACCGGCAACCGTTAACTCTTACCACAGATGGCCCCCTGTAAACCAGGAGCTCCTTGCAGTAGATCTGGCATGAATGAGCAGATTAGGTTGATTGTTCTGACTTGTCATGGACATTCCATAATGTATGCCTTTACTCTGGTTATGGAAGCAACTGTTATGTCAGCATTACACATCCTTCCTGCAGATAGCCCTTCCAAGATCACGCCACAATCACTAACCAGCAAACCTAAATAATCAGTAACAAATGCATTTTCACATGTTTCTCCCAGCCCTACTGCTGTTTTTTAAACGACTGATATAGCTGGCAATACCCCAGAGCAATGCCACCCCCAGTCCCAGCACTACCGCAGTTTTTTTTTTTTTTAAACGACTTATATAGCTTGGAATACCCCAGGGCCATGCCACCCACAGATGGAAGGAAGTGACGCATGCATTTCACCGGAGAGAAGAATTGTGAAAGGCCTCCTACTGCCGCCTGTGTACAATACACCACGTTCTCAAACTTTTAACAAGGAGAGACCTGAATGCAGTCAGGCCCTTTGTGGAAGCAATTGCTATTTGCCCTTTTCAATGTGCCCTCGGCCTCGTCCTGTGCATCAGCCCCGCTGAGACGGCTTCCCGAGCCTCCACACAGACGCCCGTTGTTGGGTTTCACCCTTTCGCCGTCCCCCTACATGTCCATTCTGTCTATTGATGGACAACGGAAAGCTGGAAATGACTAGCAAACATGACTGCGCCTATCTTGGCCCTGTGCCAAGAGGACCCGGCAGAGCAGCGGCTACTAGCTGCTCCATCCTTGCAAATGCCCGACCAGCGCGGAGGGTCCCTTCCGCGCAATCACCGTCATCAATCACAGAGGCGCCACCACCCGTGCGCGCTCCCCAACCCCGTACCTTGAAGCTTAAAGACTCCCTCATGATGTCTCAATATCCCCACATCTTTAAAGAAAACCAGTACTCCGAGTGACTCTAGGGGACATATATTTGGAAAGCGCCAGATGCCTTGTCGTGTTTTGCATTACATGAATACTACAATTAGTTTACTGGCGTTAGCTATTGGAAATTGCGACCCCTTCATGTTGAAATGCACATGTAACAACCAACCTGCCCTACCCCCTCGGTTGTTGGCATCTTCTTTAAATGTACATTCATTTATAAACCAGTGTCCCAGGGAAACTACATCAATTTATTTCCATCTAATAAAAGCAGGTTCCCAGGCTGGCAACGAAACCCTGCCCACTCTGCCTGCTCTTCCTTTAAAATTCACCTCTCCGCTTTCCTAGAAAAAGGGGGTCCATTAGCATGCACCCCCGACCCGAAGACTGAGCAATGCGCACCCAAGCACGGTCCCATACCGCAATCACCCGCAGTTTGCACTACCCCTTAGCCACTGACCTATTACTTAAAAATAGACTTATCATTTTTAAAACCTTTTGAAAAGGAAAATAGCATCCATTTGTGTGCAGCACGTAAAAGAGCATTTGACGGTTTTTAATTACAACCCCATGATTGGCTGTCTTCTGTTAGGATTGCACCTGTGTTCTCTAGCCCTCATTTTATGGGCCTAAAGGGTTTAAATTAACAATTAGCATAAATCAACAGCAGTCAAAAAACCTGCTTTGTTATTCTTTTATCGATGGAACCAGGAGATAGTAAGGCCTGACCCCCAAAGCACTTAAACATGGTCACCGATGATGCACGCCTGTCTGGTCTCAATTGTGTTTTCTACTTTATTCCAACCACAGTTCCTGAACATTAAAACAAAAGACCATTTCCGATTGCTGAATGTCACCCTTCACTGTGCACTGATATAGATCTATACCTACACGGGGGGCCTTTCTCTCACCTGCTCTGAGCCAAAAACATTCTGAACAATCCGTCCTGTTCCCACCAATTAGAGCTGATCCCCAAAATTTGCACGAACTAGGCGCTGCATTAATGGCCATTCCTTATCAATACGGATAACAAAGAAGTTCCTGCCTGCTTGTCCAGGCTACGGTAGACATCTAGGTTTTCTGTCCTCAAGAGGCGACTGTCCCGATTAAAAACGACTGAAAAACAACCCGTACCCAAGTTGTGTATGAAAACGGCCGCGTGGCCATGAAAGAGTTTAATGATCAGCTTAGCTTACAAGTCACATCGCCCACGAATGAGTAGAGTGTATACTTGGCACATAGATCGTCTTGCACTTTTAGCCCAAAAGTCCCATGACATTTTATTCCCGTGTCTAACGCTTTTCAGTCAGCAGAAAAAACCCTCCGCTGAAACCCGGGATCGAACCAAGGAACCCACGGGGGAAGCAGCGCCCCCGTGCGAGTGCAAACAATCATTAGCAACCCGCCCGAAAATACCACCTCCTCGCAGCCTGCCCGGGCAGGCCCCCTTGTTCCCCCGTCCTGCTATAGGGTCCTCAGAGCCCAATCAATACCTCCTTACTTTGCGGCCTCCCACAATGCCGCCAATGAACGGAATTCCTCTGTTGCTGCTGGGGCCTCCTTGCCCCCTGTGTCCGCTTGAGCGGCACTCCGCCTACTAAGAAAGAAAATAAAATCATTAATTGGTTAATTGGTCGATACATATATGCCCCTTACAACCGGTCGTGCACTAGCGCGCCTCCTTCTATCTGCGCCAGCCATGCCCTTTTACCCCCGGGCACCATGCCCGTCAATGACGTAAGCTGCGGCCCCTTTGCACCGTACCGCTTGCGCGCCTCTAGTCGAATCAAAGCCATCTACCCTAATTTACCGTTTGAAATTCTGTAGGCTTTCAAAAATGGGGAAATGCCACCTTGTAATATATTTTAAACTGTCCGAGAATACAGGCCATGCTGGTGAACCATTGATCAGGTGACACCCCTGGTGGAGAAGTGGCGTCAATCGTGGATGAAGTGGTGTTACTCGCACCATCACTGCAGCACGCCATATAATATACTCTGCTGCAGAGATTGCAAATGTCGATGACACTTGCCTGCCGGCCCAAAACTTTTCCCATTTCTATTAAGCAAAAGTTGGCATATTATTCCCCAAAAATCTCCCCATGTCTTATTGTTTACTGGACCCTCTTGTCCCCGCCCGCACACACAATCATATATATTGCCGCCAGTATTCCCTGTCTTTGTAATCACTGGACTCCCTTGACCCCGCCCCTACACACGATCATTGCATTGCAGCCAGTTTTTCTCATCATGATTGACGCCGTATCACCCCTCAGGCTGTTCCCCTCCATGCCTCCGAGACGCGTATTTTAAAAACGCATAGCAATCGCGGGGAAATTCGCCTATTAATCAAAATGACATTGCGCTCTGCGCTTCCCACCCCATTTCTACAAAGTAAGAAACCACAAAGAGTTAACAAGATTAGCGCTGAGGTCCCATAAAATTTAAACGGGGATGTGTATTGTTTCCGTACTTGATCGGCAGAACAAAACACAAAGGTGGAACACACACAGCTGTACCATACCCGGGCTTCTCGCGAACGCGCTTCTTAATTGTGCGAGACCATGATTTCCTAAACATTGCACACCCTGCATAACGCTGTGCTTTTATTTTTATTTTTTATTTATTTTAAAAAGTCATCCCTAAGTATTCGAACTCCGCTCTCCTCTGGCCCGTAGCCCGACGCGCACCCCATCCCGCCACGCAGCTCGGAAGGGAACGCCCCCTCCCTCCACCTACCTAATACGCTGCACTCGCTCTGTCCGCGATATCGCTGCTCGTTTCCCTCACCCGATGACTTACCACAAACCCTTATCGCCCGCTTACTTGGGCTAATCACCCACGCTACACGGGGCGCTTTTACCAGCATATATTTCATCCTTGCTGAAAACAGGAAAAATACCCCCACAATTAAAATGCTTCTCCGGGGCCCGAACCCGAGGCTCCCGCCACCATCACATATGCCCTTAGACGCTACGCTATGGCCTCTCACCTGTCTACAAAGTAAAGCCGACCGGCCTGACTCCACCGCTCGCCAACTATTTTCCCGGCCAGCCTTCTTGTAATCAGGCGAGAGACGAAAGAGGGCTACTCCCAGGGGTGCTGCTCTTCTTATTGCCTTGGAGGGAGGGTCCTCAGACGCCCACCAAGCGTCTCACATTACTGAGAGACCCTCCCCATGACGTATCTCTCAAGAAACGAAACTCACCTACTGAGGCGGGCACGGAATGCCCACTAAAGGCCCCCCTCCCCTAGTCGCGGGGGTGGCCTCACAATACAGCTGACAGAATCCTGGGTGTATGTGGTGGTATGACGGCTTAACTGAGTGGGTATTTTGAGTTTTCAATTTAATGACAGAACATTATTTGAGGACGTTTATGTAGCTTTATAAGGATAAGCCATCGTTGGAATATCGGAACTAAGCTTGTTAGTAATTATATTGTTGCTCAGGATACAATTGATGCGGAGCACGATGTGATGTTGAGAGAGATTGCTGCAGTTTTGATAGTGCAAGAGCAGCAATGCATACAATAGGGTTGTGGCTTGCAGTGTGTTTTACTGAAGGAGCAACATAAGTCAATGCTATGACGCGCCTGCATGAAAAATGCTTTATGAGTAGTAAGGGTGAACTTAGAAATGTTAATTTGTGCTCCTATTCAAGTAAGGATTGAAGCCTGTAAAACACAAGACATAGGGCTCGATTCACAGAAGTAATCTGAGACGAAAGTCTAACTTTATGACTTTCAGTATTCATAAAAGGCTTTATGAGTAGTAAAGTTAGACTTTTGGTCTAAACTTAGACCAAAAAAATCTAATTTTAGTAGTAGCAAAGTTGGACTTTTGGTCTAAGTTAGACATTTGTTCTAAACCTAGACCAAAAGTCTAACTTTACTACTCGTATATGACCTTTGTGAATACCAAAATTCATAAAGTTAGACTTTCGCCTCAGATTACTTCTGTAAATCGGGCCCACAGTGTTTGCCATTACCAGTGTATAAGGAATTGATTGATGTTTTGAAGAAATATCTTAAAGGGGTCATTGAACCACTTTGAAGTTCAGTTTGAGTGTGTTGGTTGATAGTGGTATCATTGAGCATGGAAAACTGCTTGCGTAGTAATGTCACTCTTTGAAAGGAATAATATTGGTAGCTAATAGCTATAGTATGGTGTTACATTTGGCTTGTCATACATTGGGATGCCTTTAACCTTGGTCCCACCAGAGTGTAATATGTACAGTATCTTCAATTGTGTACACTTATGATATATAACAAGTACAGGAACCAGACCCAGGACCATAAGGCACGGGAGGCACACAACAGTTACATATATGTTTAGGTTAAATGCCAGGTCAGGACAAGAGGAAAGACTGCAGGAGACCAATCTTAGCAGGCAACAAAGAGAAATAATGCCACACTACCAATTCCATTGGAGATTGGATAGAAGATTCATGATAAGAGTCAACCGTGAAGTCACGTTATTTGCCCTGAACTAGGAGCCAATATTGAGGGATTGCTGCAGGGATTATGAGACTGGATGGTGAACTGTGCTGAAATATACAAATGGCGATGGACAAAGCCCTGGACTGGATCCACTACTTCCTGACTGGCCGAACACAGCAAGTCAGACTACCCCCGGTTCTCTCAGAACCTACAGAGATCAGCTGCACAGTGCCCTAGGGCACCTCCCTGAGCCCCACCCTCTTTAACATCTATATGGCTCCCCTCGTAGCCATTGTCAGATGCCATGAACTCAAAATTGTCTCCTACGCCAACGACACCCAGCTGATAATCACCCTCGCCAACCAATCCACGGCTGCCAGAATCAACATTCACAACGGAATGAAGGCAGTTGCTACTTGGATGCAAGACAGCTGCCTAAAGCTCAAATCTGACAGGACCGAAGTACTCATCCTGGGACCCACCCCCGCAGCCTGGGACAACTCCTGGTGGCCTGCCGAACTAGGAACCCCCCCCCACCCGCCCACGGACCACTCATGCAACCTCAGCATCACACTGGACTCCTTGCTCTCAATGAACCGCCAAATGAACGTGGTAGCCTCATCCTGGACCTCAAGACCTGGCTCTTCGACTGAACCTACAAAAGTAGAAAGGTAGAGGGAGAAGGAGGATAAACTAAACTAGGTCGGCCTCCAAGTCAACATAGCAGAAAACAGTAAGAATCCAATGTACAGGATTCAGAGACCTAGTTTGTATGATGGTCGCTGATCAAATTTTCTCGGTACAGACCAAAAAAGAAAGAAAAATTTCTTTCTAGTGTCCCCTCACTCACCGGGGTTTCCCCACGGTGACATGCTTCATCATTGGGGCCATCCCAGTTCTCTACGAAAAGGGGCGTGCTGCGACTAGCGAACTACGCAGGAGCACTTTTGTTGTGAAAGACTATGTGTGATGTGAAGTGAAATAGTGACAGAGTGGGTGTCAGTGATTATTAAAAATACCGTGCTAGTGGGCCTCAACAGATTTATGTAGCTCCTAGATTGGTATATTACAAGGGGTAACACTGTTATTTAACCTTTAGTCAGGGCTAAATCAGTGTGTGGTCAACATGTTTCAAGCTCCCCAAGCTTTTCGTCAGGACCATACAGGGACCAGCCCTGTATTTACCACTCCTATGAGTCTCTAATAAGGTGTATAAAATTAAAAGACATTCAACGCTGTTAACTATAAAACATGCGTGTTATACATACGATTGTATTGTTTCGTTATTTTCTGTAAAAAGATCACATGATTAGTGACAAGGTAACCCCTCCATAGAGGAAGGGTATCACACATTTAATTCACGCCTCATATTTGGGTATTGAGTGTCCAGTTTGCACCTTACTGGTGCGTGCAGGCTTTCCAGTCCAGTGCATGCATGAATAAATAGTGAAAAATGCTGGTTGTGAATTCACACATATAAACAACACAGGACTTAATGTGCCTATAGACAAGGCACACAAAACATAAATGTCATCACGGCAAAATAGGGATAATTACATATAGTGGTGCCTATTAGCACTTCATGGTCTTTGGTAGGGGGCAGGATCACCTCATGGAAACATTGCTGTTGATTTAAAGGTGAGAGACAGCGTACTTCAATTAAAGTTTGTTCGCTATATTTCAAAACGGATGAAATATTCCAAAAATCGGAACCTTTTCTTCATCTAATCGGGCAATTTACTTACTTCCTTCTTAGTGAAACCGCACTGTGTTACCTACTCGTTCCCCTCCGGACCGCATCTTGGAGCTGGCTCGACGAGGACTGTTTTTAAGGTTACCGCATTTCCCGGTACGTTATTTGAAAACTAGACCATATGTCGATAGCGGCCATCTTGGGCGGATGCCAAAATAGTGGACAATAAAGATGTTGACAAAGTGGTTATCGAACGCCGTTCGTTAAGTGTCAGTGCTACTTTTCACATTTACGCAGGAATAATAATTCATATATTGTCATAATTTGCCTCCTTGTTTCTATTTCACGATTAAAAACGGAAGACCATGCTTGTCAAAGTTTGCCTCCTTGTTTCTTTTTCATGATTAAAAACGGAAGACCATGCTTGATTATTTTCGAGCTAAAAAACATTATGAAGCGCTCTAAGTTTGTACATGAAAAACTTATTGTGTTTGAGCTTTTCTTTTCTTTTCAAAAAAATGTTTCATTAGGTTTAAGATATTGCGCAAAAACTTGGAATTGAGGTATGTCTGGCATAGACCTTTAAGCAAATTATGTTGAAAGCCCTTTATTCCATCTCGATGATCTTGGGCGGATGTAAACCGATTGCAGGTCATTTCTGATTTTACAAAAGCTAGTTATAATTTAGGTTCTTAAGGCAGGTGCCTATAGGGACATCAAAAGTTTACCTTGGTTCCTAGTTACAGTTAGTCTCCAAACGCACCCCAGGGAATGTCATCGTTTAATCCATGGGTGTCTGTATGTAATTTGAAAACCCATCTTTGTTCTCGCTCATGTAATATCTTTTCGAGGTTCTCTTTGTTTCTTACACTTTCTAACACTACCCATGTCAGATCATTAGGTGTGTGGTTCCGCTCGATAAAGTGACTTGTCATCTTGGTGGTGGCTCGTTTGCAGCGGATAGTACTTCTGTGTTCTACGATGCGCGTGCTCACCTTCCTGGTTGTCATGCCCACATAGTGTAAATTGCAGGTGCAGGTAATTAAGTAGATCACCCCACAGGTATTACAATTTGAAAAGTTCCGTAGTTCCCATTTCGTATTGTTGTTAAAGATAACAGATTTTGTTACTGATGTCAAATGACAAACACTGCAATTATTGTAGGGATAATGCCCACTAGGTAGTGGTTGTGATCGCACAGTGGAGGTGACAGGTGCAGGTCGAGTGTGTACCAAATAGTCTTTCAGGTTTTTTCCCCGACGATGACTGAACATGGGGGTTGGTATGTTTAATCCACCGCTATTGATCATAGGCCAATACTTCTTGACTATCTTAGATACCTTGTCTGATACTTGGTTGAAAGTCGTGATGCAGATTGGTCTTTTGTTTTCTGTTTGATTTTTTTCTTTTGGTTCCAGCAAGGCATCTCTGTCATTGTTACTTGCACGTTTTTTTGCATCCTTTACCAGTTTCTTAGGATACTTTCTGGATTGCAGTTTTTTGCTTAGATCTTCCGCCTGTGCAAGATAGTCCTGTTTGTTACTACAATTTCTCTGCAATCTTAAAAATTGACCAAAAGGAAGGTTTTGTCTAAGGTGTCGGGGATGGAAACTGTCATAGGTCAGTAAACAATTCCGAGCTGTTTCTTTAAAGTGTGTAGTTGTGGTCAGGGCCCCTGAATTGGCCCAAATGTTCAAATCTAAGAACACCAAATGTGATCTGCTCATGGAACTGGTGAACTTCAAGAACCTGTCTTGTTTGTTAAGCCAGATCAAGAAAGATTCTGCTTCCTCTTCCGTTCCCTGCCAAATTAGAAAGACATCGTCTATATAACGCTTCCATGTTAGTATGTCGTTTAGGATCTTGTTGTTCTCCAAATGATGGACATACAACCCGGCTACGCTCGGCGCAAATGTGCTGCCCATGCTGGTGCCGTGTTGTTGCTTGTATAATGTGTCCTCAAACCTGAAAAAAAGCTCAGAGGGTGCCAATTGACAGCACTCCATCACCACATGTCGAGGAGTATGATATTCCCAAACGTTCTCGAAGAGGACCTCCTCTAGTATTTGTAGAGTCTCCCTATGTGGAAGACTCGTGTATAAACTTTCCACATCCAGACCGATAAGAATGCTGGATGTGGGGTCAAAATGTAATTCCTTAAGTAAGCAGAGAAAGTCCTTAGTATCTTTGAGGTACGTATCGGTGCCCTGTACCAGCGGTCTCAGGAAAGCATCCGCAAATTTTGATAGCGGTTCCAGAATCGATCCAATCCCTGAGACTATCGGTCTACCTGGAGGGTTCTCAAGTCTTTTATGAATTTTGGGAATTGTATAGAAATAGGGGGTTGTTGGTTTCTTGTTAACCAAAAATTCTGCTTCCTTTTTGCTTAGCCAGTCGTTTGTAAGAGATTCCTCGATGAGATATGCAATGGAAATCCTTAGACGTTCTGTTGGGTCTTCCTTCAGGATAATGTAATTTCTTGTATCCGCCAGGAGGCGTAAGCATTCTTTTCTGTAATCTGTGGTGTTTTGTAGGACGATCGCCCCGCCCTTATCGGCTGGTTTGATTATGATCTTGTCATTCTTAGAAAGTTCCTGTATTGCTGTTAATTCCACCTTACTTGTGTTGTGAAAAACTTTCACAGTACAAGGATCCAGATCTTGCACCTCCTTCATTACTGCTTTTTCGAAGGCCAGTAATTCAACTGGTAAGTTGTTTGATGGTGGGACAAAAGTTGATTTCTTCTTTAGTCCAGTGTCACTCCTAGTAGGTTCTTTGGATTGTCTGTCTTGGAAAAAGATCTGAAGTTTCAGTTTTCTGAGGAATTCCTTCAACTCACAGCAAAGTTTAAATTTGTCTGTAAGAGCGAACGAACTTTAATTGAAGTACGCTGTCTCTCACCTTTAAATCAACAGCAATGTTTCCATGAGGTGATCCTGCCCCCTACCAAAGACCATGAAGTGCTAATAGGCACCACTATATGTAATTATACCTATTTTGCCGTGATGACATTTATGTTTTGTGTGTCTTGTCTATAGTCACATTAAGTCCTGTGTTGTTTATGTGTGTGAATTCACAACCACCATTTTTCACTATTTATTCATGCATGCACTGGACTGGAAAGCCTGCACGCACCAGTAAGGTGCAAACGGGACACTCAATACCCAAATATGAGGCGTGAATTAAATGTGTGATACCCTTCCTCTATGGAGGGGTTACCTTGTCACTAATCATGTGTTCTTTTTACAGAAAATAACGAAACAATACAATCGTATGTATAACACGCATGTTTTCTAGTTAACAGCGTTGAATGTCTTTTAATTTTATACACCTTATTAGAGACTCAAAGGAGTGGTAAATACAGGGCTGGTCCCTGTATGGTCCTGACGAAAAGCTTGGGGAGCTTGAAACATGTTGACCACACACTGATTTAGCCCTGACTAAAGGTTAAATAACAGTGTTACCCCTTTTAATATACCAATCTAGGAGCTAAATACATCTGTTGAGGCCCACTAGCACGGTATTTTTAATAATCACTCACACCCACTCTGTCACTATTTCACTTCACACCACACATAGTCTTTCACAACAAAAGTGCTCCTGCGTAGTTCGCTAGTCGCAGCACGCCCCTTTTCGTAGAGAACTGGGATGGCCCAATGATGAAGCATGTCACCGTGGGGAAACCCCGGTGAGTGAGGGGACACTAGAAAGAAATATTTCTTTCTTTTTTGGTCTGTACTGAGAAAATTTGATCAGCGACCATCATACAAACTAGGTCTCTGAATCCTGTACATTGGATTCTTACTGTTTTCTTCTTCGACTGAACCTCCACACCCAGATGGATCAGCAGCCTCCTCCGCCCCCCTCAGCGCCTTGAGACCCTCATGGGTAAATAGCCACGCTTTACAAATCCCTTATTGATTGATTGAAGTTTGGAGGGACCAGCCCAGCACATTCTAAGAAATCTTGGAGGATTTCTGGAGAGCTTGTAGCTCTTTTAGTGTAGGAACTGCTGTGTTTAAAATGATGTTGGGTGAAGACATGTACCTAACATCAGCTTCTTCTGTGCACCTACCCCACCAGAGTTATGATTTTTTATTTATTTTGGAAGCTTTTGAGACATTATGGCACGTGAAGCACATTAACTATTTTGTGGAGGCTGCTAGATCTTTTCTAAAATGGCTCGATGTCCAATCCGTCTCTGAATGCACAAAAGAAACAATGCGAGATATCTCAGTGCTGATTTAGTAGGCAGCCAGCTGTGCTGGTGTCAAACACTTGCCAGTGGCTGTGCAGGAGCACGTATACTTTAAAAGTATTTCTTTTAGTCAGAGTCACCTTTGACTCCTGGTCAGAGGTACGCTTGACCCATAGATAATGAAATGCTCTATATGCGGCATATAAATATCGGAAGGTCTAATGTTCCACTTTATGGAAAACTTTAATTAGTTATTAAATATCTTGTAACCAAGGTTGCCTGAATGTTCCATGCAGATACTCTATCATTCGCCCAGTACAGTTGGTTAATGCATCACATCAGTGCATTCTGGGAGTTGTAGACTTTACTTTAAGCACATTGGACTAATTGTCTTGCGACAATGACTCAGAAACGTTAGCCCAGGATTTCAAACACTCTGCCCTGCTGATATGGAGCCATATGACAAACTGGCTAGTGAATGTAGCCACGGCACACGCTGACAACACGGAAGATGTAAGGAGCATCTTGCTTTCGCCAATGAGTTTGTGGAATGAAAGCCACATTGTAAGAGAGGATAAGCATGGTGGTGCCCACAGCATGATTTCATGTAGCATTTGTGTGTGCCTATGTTTATTTGCTTTGGCACTCTAAAGCCAGATCTATTGGTTTGCCAGTAATTGTTACATTATGTTCTTGTTGCATCCACTCATTTATTAAAATATTGTCATATATTTTTCAGTTATTTTCAACCAGGAGTGATAGAAATTCCCTGCTTTCATAACATAGTTTAGCACGGTTAGATGCATTCATATACATTCATATACATTAGTATTCTGTCGGTCCTGGCGGTTTTTAAATGGAATGTAGATAACACGCTGAATAATGTAAGACTCTCTGAGTTCAAGCTCACCAGAGTAAAGTATCTGAATCTTGATTCTTAACTGCACACTGAATACCAGGAGCATATTGAAGCGATTATAATCATTCATAGTATACATAGCTAGTATTGAAAGCACACTGCCTCCATATAAATGACTTTATGTGAAGAATCGATTTGTGCCTGGTATGTAGATTCAAAAAGTGCATTTCTACCTATCTGTGCGAGAAAATACAATAGTAGATTTCATTTCTGAAACAAAGCAAATGTAACAGAGTTTGCCTTATGTTGTTTTATTGCATGTGCTGTAAATACCAATTAGTATTGTTATCCATGAATGGTACTGAGTTTATCATTTCCACTGAGTGGTCCTAGATGATATTCAAACCCATAACCCTAAGCTTGCTCACACACAGCAGCCACTGTTTTTAATGGCCTTTATCATTGCCACCAATGCTTGCTACCCTGAAAGAGTTGTATGTTGTATTTTATTGTTGCAAGGCTCATTTTTAGGTCTCGCTCTCGAGATCTACTGTCGTCGAGATGCCTCTCAAGGGAGCCAGACCGGGGCACGCACGGCGATTCTGGTTTGTGGACGCGCACGTAAGACGCGCCTGCCACAAAGCGTGCACAGCTGGCTCAAGCCAACAGTGTGAACGCGCGAAATTGCAGTGCAGCATGAAACCAAACAGGCCTTCACGTTTAGAGCTTCGTGGCCTACCTGGTGCTGTGTTGTGTAACACGCCCCAGCCACACATCATGTGTCAGGCTGTGTGGACAGTCTAGTCACATTATATAATCACACCTCCCAGACCACCACCAAACCCATCCTTCACTCTACCTTACAGCTACGCACGTTTATATTGACAAGAATAAACTATAACGCCCGTCTGACTGCCCCATCCTCACCCTTTAACTGGCTGGTACTGAAAAAATGACTGTACATACAAATTAGACATTTTTAGATGATTGTATTTTTCTCTCCTTTTTAAGTTACTATGCATTAGATATACTTGTCGCCTAACCCGTGAGATATACAAATGCTTTCCTGTGTAAAGCACTTAAACATGCCTTGGGATGATGTCCACTCTATGCAAAACAATTGACTAAACACTGCTCTGTTATTCTGTGCTTGACACCTGTCATACGTGTCGTGTGTGCCTATACACTTTAACACAATTACCGAAAATTTACTCCAACCCCAGCAGCTTGATAATAGGCAGCCCTCCACCCTGGGTGCTTCTCACCTTCCACCCCTGCCCCAGTCCCCCCCCCAGCCATGGCCCTCCCTGGGCAGTGCTGCCCCTGCCCCAGGCGTGCACTCAACTGCGTAGGTCTGCGCCGCGCCGTTGGCCTGGGGCGCAGCCGCACCTGCTCCTGCATGCGGGCGTTCTTCAGCTGCTCGCAGTCCCGCTGGTCCAGCTGGTGGTCGGAGGGCAGCACCAGGGAAGAGGTGTTCATGTTGGGCTGCAAAGCCGACATGAGGAAGGTGCCGCCGAGCTGCGCAGCACCCACCGACCGGAGCGCGGTGAAGCCTGCAGGCGCCGCCACGGGGCACGAGCCGCAGACCACGGCAATGTGCACGCCCACAATGCGTGCGCGTCTCTCCCACCCCTCCCCATTCAAGCAGCAAGCTGCCCATTGTATTTTTTTACTTATGCTTTTTAATATAGCGTGGACTGTACCCGAAGGTGTCAGAGCGTTTTACAAAAGCAACAGAAATGATATAAAAGAACAATACAAGTTAACAAATTGCAAAAGTTACATTACATGAGGCAAAAGTGACAATTGTGAGTGAACAAAGTACAAGTGGTAGCAAATGGTGCATTACAGGAGGATAAAGTGACATGTGTGCAGGTTACAAAAGCGTACAAAGTACAAGTAGAGGTATAATACTGCAATAAATGGAGGACACTCAAACACAAGAACAAACGTTACATAGGCAATGGTGGCACTTGTGCAAGTATCGAGAGCAAACAAAATGTAAGAGGTAGCAAACTGTGTGAGCCGGTACGAACAAAAAGGCACACCACTTAACCTGCATGGAAGTGTACAAACAAATATGGCTTGTTGTGATACCTTCCAAGTAATGCAGACCAGTGCGCGAGCAGACTTTGGTCTGTGAACGCGCTTCCCACGAGCAGGTCTGTGAACGTGCTTCACATGAACAGCTTTTGCGCGTTCATTCAATTTGAGTGCTCCTCTCCGGAAGACCTGCTGCGTTAATTATAGGTCCTTTCCAGGAGAGGTGCTATTATTTAGCAGCGTGGGGCGCCTGTCGGCATGCTGTTTTAATGACTTTCTTTTTATTGGAATGCAGCCTGTTTCTCTTGCTCTTTTTTAAGATAAATGGAATGCTCCGAAATAGTTCTTAAATAGTTCCTTTTCCTTTAAATGCCATCACAGAAGACCTTTCAGTTTCATCAACGCCAGGGTTTTTTTAAAAGGACAATGCTTTCTTTTTCACAGAAATGTCTTTGTTCTCACTGCATTAGGTGTCTACTACGTAAAGTCACATGGTGTAACCATATGCTTCCTAAAATGTAGCTCAAATTGCCTCCAACCAACTTCCTGTTCTGATGTGCGTTTTTTTCGCCCCTTGCTGCGCTTGTCCGCTCGGGAAACTTCCTCCCTGCACCAACAAATAAACAGGACAGGCAAGCAACTACCTCAAAGGGTGCACCCACATCGGAACTTTTTATTTAAACAAAAACTTTATTGAAAATATCTTCAATGGTCAAAACCATGGAAGAAGGACTCATGCGTACACTAGTTTATCGCAAAAATAGACAAACATGAAGGACCCTTGCAGTCTGCCAACTAGTGCTCAGCACTCACCGTGGATGTGCCGTCAGAACTTCACCTCCCACCGACTGATTCTTCGTCATTTATTATTATTATTTTTTTCCTCTGGCTTGTTCCAGCACGTCAGCCATTTAAGCCCCGCCTTCTTGCTTGCCCGCGTCTCTTTTGATTTACTCAGTCGTCATCTCGATGCTTCTGGTGAGTCTATTTCCAACCTCGATTGCCCTTTTGATTTGTGCACAGGCCTCAGTTAATTTTTCCTGCTAGGCCTCCATAGTGCTTATGGTTTTGGCAATCTGCTACGGCCCCTGACCTCCCGGTATTTTGCCCAGCTGTTCTCGAGCTCCGCACTCCCACCTTAATTTGCCTGGGGTCACACCGCGAGATTACAAACACAACACGGCATTAGTACTTACATTCACACGGCCCATTGACTAAGTTTTGATTTTTTTAAACTGCTCTCTTCCCTGCTCTTTCTGCTATGCTTAATTGTGTCCTGCGCACCAATTGGTATTGGTCTTGGCCTTGAAGGCTCATTATTCCTGTAACCCCACATGCATTCAGTGCTTTTCTCTTTTCACAACACACAGACCCAACGTTGCATGGTCGTGGTACACGCCGTACTTACGTGGGCTTATGATGTTTTGTACCTCCTCACAAAATTAATGTCTCTTATTCACGGAAATCCACCTGTACACGGTTGTGCTTCATACAGTGTTTATACAGGATTCCTTTAAGTGACCCTATTCACTAGCGTTTCCCTGGTATTTTATCACCTTCAGCGGGTCTGACGTTCAGGGCGCAGGGTTTTGATAACATTAATAATGCGTTTTCCAACCCAGTTACCAAAGCCTCCCCTTTGTTTTAAGGTTTCCGCCCATTCTGGGTATTTCTCCTCTCACTCACAAGGGCCTGTGCATTTGCTCAATCCTCCAAATAATATTCTGCACCCATCTGCTGTTTTCGTGTGCCTTTTGTTGCCTGCTTGTGATCGGGTTTTCGTGCGCCTCTGTTGCCTGCCTGTGATCAGGATTTCGTGTGCCACTGTTGCCTGCTTGTGATCGGGTTTTCGTGCGCCTCTGTTGCCTGCTTGTGATCGGGTTTTAGTGCGCCTCTGTTGCCTGCTTGTGATCGGGTTTTTGTGTGCCACTGTTGCCTGCTTGTGATCGGGTTTTCGTGTGCCTCTGTTGCCTGCTTGTGATCCGCTTTTGGTGTGCCTCCGTTGCCTGCTTGTGATCCGGTTTTGTGTGGCTCCAAATGCAATAGGTGTCTCATTTGCGAGAGATTAGGCTATTGGCATTGTAAATGACAATGCCATTTATTTATCTGTTTTCAAAGCCAGCAAATAAATAAAAAGGTTGTCATTTACAATGCCAATAGCTCTAACTTTGGCAAAGGCGAGACCGTTGCATTGCAAATGCTTGTCTGTGTAGGTTGCTAGTTCATTCATTGCACCGTTGCCAAAATACTTATTTATTGTACTTTTAGGTGCACCCTCATCCTTGAATGGTCTTTGTTTATCTTGTTATTTTTATTACAAGGTGTACTCTTTCTTTAGGGATATGGTTTGTAGCCTCACTGCGTCTTGCCATTTTCCCTTTCTTGGTGTACATCTTCATTGTGCCTGCTTCCACCTGCACGCACTTCATCAATTGGTTGTTATACCCTCTTCGGCCTACCAGGGTCATTACCTTGTTTTACTAAGGAGGGTGGATGGGCATGTAACAATATAATTTGCATTTGCACTCTTGTGTTTTTCACCATGATCATTTGTGCATTTTGTATGTATCTCTCTACATGCCTTTCTTATTTCTTTTGTTTCTGTTTCCACACTTTGGTTTCCTGCTTTCCAAGTTATCTCTTTGCCTTGTTTGTGTGCCTACAGTTTCCTCTGAATTCTTGCGCTGGGTCATAACTGCTTTCTTGCTGTTGTTCTATAACGAAGGAGGATGTGTGGTAAATGACTTCTATGTCTCTTCCCTCTCTACCACTTCATCAGAATGTCCTGTGACATCATAGAATGTTTGAGTGCCTTTCTGGAGCTAGATTGTCAGTTAGTCATCTCAGGCTGAGCAGCTGGTAGCTCGCTCCTGGTGGGGTTTCTTTCTAGTTACTTATTTCCTGCTATCTTGCCACCTACCTATCCTGTCAATAAAGAGTTGTCTACAACTACACCTGGACTACGGATCATCATTTGTGTACCACAAAGCAGAAAAAGAAAATAAGTAAAAAGAGGATAATTTAAAACAAACAGTTTCAAATAGATAAACGCTGGTGTGCTGTGAAATAGCAGTGGTCAGAAAAGCAAACGATGTCAAATGGAATTTACAGCAGCATTGGTAGGAGATGGAATTTGATAAAGATGGAATGTGCCCTGCGTTCACACTAGAAGTGTCCTGCTTTCACATCAAGTTCTAAGCACAAATGTAACACTAAAGTAATTATAAAACTTCCTCTGAAGGGAACTAGCTTGCATGTGGATGTGTTCCTTGTGAAAGAGCAAAATGCAGTCACTCAAGTGAACTTAACCAGTGCTTTAAGTAGGCTGGCCCGCTGTGCATGCTATATGTTATTTTGGGTGGAAGCAAAATGTGAATGACAACAGACCAAATAATCAAGAGATGTGACTGAATGCTACATTATTTGAGTATATCATAAATATTTTAGCAAAATGTCTTGGCTAATGCCAGACCTAAGCGATACCAAAGGGTATAAACAGCACCCACTGAAATGGTTCACAATTTACTCTAGGTAAACAGCAATGACAAAAACTGTCTCCTTGATTTGCTCAATGTCTCTGCAACATTCCATAGTGCTGAAAGCCAAACCCTATTTGGCAGACTCACCTCCATAATGTTCAATGGAAATATGCTGCAGTTGTTTATAGGAAACTATTGGCATGACAAACTAAGATTCAATTTGCAAAAAGTAGTTGCAAATTGCGCAACCACCTTTTAAGAATGGAATCTGATTGTGCCAACCAATCAAGTACTTTTAGGTTGGTTCTCAAAACCACCAATCACAGAGCATTGCAGAATGACCTGCCTACATTATTTTCATTAGGCATATCACATTCTGCGACCCCTTATAATTTGCTGCAAATGGATAGTGGCCTGCAAGGAAAACAGACCACCATCCCCTTGTTTGCTTTCCAAAACCTGAATATTTTTATTTTTACAGTAGCGCTAAAACATGTTTACCATTTAGGACCAGTCAGTGGTCCCTGAGCGACTTTCTACTCCCCCTGAGGATGCCAACCTGATTTCCGAAAGTGATTGTGTCCCAAGGTGAACAACTTCCCCTTTACAAATGGGTGGCAAATACCATTTGATGAGCAGGGAAAGACCTATTCAACTTGTAATCTGGGCTTTATACATAATAAGCACAGATATTGCTGTCGCAAATTCAGAGATTTTGTCAATCGTAAATCGTCTGAATCCTTTGTTTGGCCTTGTCTTTAACAACAGTAGTTTACCTTCACAGCAATTATATATAAAAACTGAAGATGATGTATGAACGGCAGTAGGTAAATATGAATTTGAAGGGTCTTTTTGCTAAACACAGCAGCTGATTTGTAGGCATGCTATGTTCAATATATAAAAACATAGCTAAACTTCATTGGTGATCTAATAACTCCATTGATTTTATCATATTTATTATTTGATATGTTACCTTTTAGAAACAAGTAAGGAAGCAGTCCCTTCAGTCTTGCATTCCATCATTTAATTTTATGTAAATGCATAAAACATGTGACTTACCAAAGTCTCTTTCCAACATGCTAAACCTGAAAAAAAATATGTTTGTTTTTTTTGTTCTTGGCAGAGCACATTTACAGTTACAAGCCTTAAACAACTCTAAAGACCAGATATTAGACATCCACAGCAAAAAAGTCTGCGACATATGGCAAAAATATGTATTTTCATCAGCCTGCCTGAAGAACAGAATTCAGTCAGTTCAACCAGATAAACTCCCCCAAGTCCATTCTATTGCTTAGAGTGTATCCAAAGGCTCCATACTTTCATGACAGAGGTGTAAATTATATGGGCCTCATTACGAGTTTGGAGGTATGACAGCTGGACCGCCCCGCTCCCTCACTGCCTAACCTGTGTACGAACTGCTTCCTGGTCTAGTGGGTAGTTCTTTGGCATTCCCAGGGCGATGCCCATGAAATAAGCATCTCAGTGGGAATGTCAGAGGCAGTACCTGCACAGCATGCACTGCTGCAGTCCTTGCCTTGCAGGTACCGGGGTTGCATGTGAGCTTCCACATGGCGTGATGCACCTGGGGGCCCTACATTTCCTCTCCACCACCGTTTTCATGGTGGGCTCACCGCCATAAAAACCGTGGCAGAAAGATAACTCGGAATATGCTTGGCGGTACACACACATGACATGGTAATGCTATTAAATTGCAGGGGTTAATTTACAAATACATAATTGCCGGGGCTCTTGTCAGGAGGCAGCTTACAAAAGCCCAATTATCCTGTTAGCGCCACCTAAAAGAGAACTAACTACTAACCATGGAAGTGGGGAGAGGATATGGGGTAATGGCCAGAGCTGCCGACTTCGTAGATGGGGACAGTCTCGGTGTTGGCTCAACATCCTGTGATTCTGGGCAAATCACTTAATCTTCCCGTAAATTAATGTGTTCTTAACTGGTGCTCATGAACAGCGCCGGTGTTGACGATTATTTGCCGGTGCTGAGCACAGGAAACCACCGGCTCAAATTAAGCAATCTTTAAGTGCCTGAGTTAACTATAAAGCTACATGAATTTTTAGTTCAACTGTTACCTGACCTTTTACCATACACAAATAATATTCTACAGTTTTTTTGTTCCACTCAAATACATATCCATTCACATGCTAGCTACATACAACATTTAATATTGGCATCCAACATTCCTTTAAAAGCAGGTTCTGTTGGCGTTGCGGAAATGTGGGAGTCAGTAGTATGGGATCTAGGAGACTCTGGCACACATAAATTTTACACAAAGGACTATAAACTGCCTTAAATAGAATTTGCTAGCTGGAATGTTTGGGTTCTTAAAATAACGATTAAAAGCAAATCTATACTCAAGAGACTGTCTGACTTGGGTGCTTATTTTGCCATACTTGAGATTCACCTCTGTGGGGAGACAAAGATCGAGGCAGCAGCAAGAGCGTTTCAATACAGATTTTAATCTCCTTCTCAAACAAAACTCAAGACCTATTTACCTCAATCAATGGTAAATTGGGTTTTTATTACGTAAATATTCAAGAAAGATTACAAAAGAAGATGTATGTGTCTATGTAGCACGATTTTGCGATACAAATGTACTGTGATATTTAATCTATGATGATTAGTGGTCAGATGATCAATAATTAAAAAACTATCCACAATCCTAAACCCACTTATCATTTACCCCAACTTGTCATTCACCCTGCGCAATCACTGAGCAATTCCAGGAATTTATGGCTTGATCATTTGCCTGCATCTAAATTCAACACAATCTATTGCATCTTCTAAAATATTTGCAATCCACATGGTGTCATACATGTCTCGGCTTTCACTTCCCCCATGCCCATCCTCTAACAGCTGGCTCCCCGCTAAAGGGTGTGCAACCCCTATCCACAAGTGTAGCTGACAGTATTCACTAGAGGTGGGCGAGCCAACAAATTAACAGGGAAATCCAAGGATCTTGCTCAGATCTTATAGCCCTTGTACGAGCAGGGCCCTGAAAATCTTTATTATGTAAATCATACAACAAACATCACGTAAAATATGATAAAGTATCATCAAAATAAAAAACCATTGCACTTCACATTACAGCACTGCACTAATAACTACAATTAAAAGTGATACTTTTAAACATGAACCGTTAGTGAACATACAGCCTGATTCATCAAGAAAGGAAACAGCGACTCTCAACTAGCGAATCACAGCGAATCGCTAATGGAAAGGCGCAGATCGGAATTCATCATAGATAGCGAGTAATCAAAGCGATTCGCACACGGGCGCTAAAATCGATAGCGAGAAAATGAAATCGCCGAAAAAGTCGCAAAAACCCAGATATTCCGTCTCTATTTAGCGCCACGCAAATCCACATTAGCGACATCTCGCCAGTAGCGAGAACTCACCAACGGGAAGTCGCTTTACGAGCGCCGTGATGACGTCGCAACCAGGAAGCAGGCAGTTGCCACACCCATTGTGAACTGCGAGGCTGACCGCGAGTCTGCAGCGAAACAGAGAGCTCCTACCGGGACACCTCCAAAGTAGCGCTAGTCACCCTTTAGCGACAGTAGCAATGACAGAGGAGACTGCACCAGGGCCCAGTGACACCGGGCGCAAAAGAAAGCTCAAGTTTACCGAGCCGGAGTTGGAGCACCTCATCGAGGGAGTGGTTGAAAACCACGCAAAACTCTTCGGAAAGGACTCCCGGAGGGTGCCAGAGATGGAGAGACGTCGCATCTGGCTAGGAATATCTGCCAAAGTGAACGCTGTGGGCGTGACACACAGGTCACTGGACGAACTAAAGAAGAGGTGGTACGACCTCCGAGGTCGTGCCAAGGAAAGGGTGGCAGAGAGGCTGGGCGAGACATCTGGTACTGGGGGCGGAGACCCTACTGTCCCTCCCAATACCCCCATGGAGGACCGCGTGGAGGACACCCTCGAGACAGAGGCATGCATAGGTGTCACCAACCTGGACTCATCCCGACCCAGCCAAGACAGCCAAGGTAAGTGGCATGCGACTGCGACCCTGTCCCCTACCAATGGCCATGGCCCTATAGCCTCCCATATGCATTCCAAGTCATACAAACAATGCACATGAGATCATGGCCACAAGCAATGTCGGACATGTAGACTGCCCATAATGTAAAAGAACCCCAAAGCAGCCACACGTAACCCAAAATAAGCTATCGCTAAGCTGTACGTGTGACAGATACATGGCATTAATGTAAGTCCAATTCCCCTCACAGGTGGCGCCGACGACAGCAGCGACAGCGACATGCTGCAGATCGATGAGTCAGAAGAGGATGCGGAGGAGGTGCCAACACCAACACCTCCTGCACCATCAGGCGTAGCCCCACACACCGCAGCCAGGCCAACACCAACAGCTCCAGCACCCAACCCTGCAGGCAGGGCCAGACCAACAGCGCCAGCACCATCCGGCGCAGCACCTAACCCTGCAGCCAGGGCAAGACATACAGCGCCAGCACCATCCGGCGCTGCACCTAACCCTGCAGGCAGGGCCAGACCAACAGCGCCAGCACCAACAGGTGCTGCACCCAACCCTGCAGGCAGGGCCAGACCAACAGCGCCAGCACCAACAGGTGCTGCACCCAACCCTGCAGGCAGGGCCAGACCAACAGCTTCAGCACCATCAGGTGCTGCACCTTTGCCAAGCACAACTCCACCACCCGTGGCACCATCTACTCCTGGTGCATCAACTGCGGTGACTGTGCACACACCCACTGTGGACAGCCAGCAGAGCAGCCATGTCAGGGCTTCCCACCATGACACATCACACAGCGGCAGGAGGGGGATGGCTGTGCGCATGCCAGGCATGAGCACTGAGCGCCGGATGCTACGCATTCACCAACAGCAGGCACGACGGCAAGGGGCCATCCAGCTGCAACTACATAAAATTGCCCGCAATGTGGCCAATGTGGGTGACAGGATTGAGCGCATGGCGGCAGCCATGGAGGCCAACACTGCTGCAGTTATATCGCAGCGCAACTCCGCCCGCCGACGCCACCGGCAGCTCCTAACGCGCCTGACAGCCTACACCCGCTCAAATTACATAATGGGGAATGCCACCTCCCAGCTATCACGACGGTGCCTGGCGCAGCAGCAGCAGCTGATACAATGTGTCGAGGATGTTGGACGGGTGCTGGAGCAGGTCACCACTGCCGTACTGGCACTCCATCCTACTGGTGAAGGCAATGTGGGGAGGGACGACACCAGTGAGTGCGCCTCCAGTGTCAGCAGCTTGTCTGCCTCAATGGTTGGCGTGTTACGCCGCAGCACCAGGCCCACTGCAGGGACACGTGCCGTCCCAGAGGAAGAGCCAGAGCGTCGTTTGGGGGCTGCGCGGCGTAGGCGCAATTGAGTTACTTGCAAGTTGCCTAGATAATGCTGATGATACAAGCATGTCCAGTGGCTAGTTAGGAGCAGTATGGCGCAATACTGCTGCAATATTATGAATGTTGACTTTACCTTATTATTGTGGATTTAACAATAATATTTATTCATGCAACATACATGGGCCTCCTGTCATTTTTTACATTGCCATGCAGGAGTGAATGTTGGGTGAGTGGATTGTGGCCTTCAGAAACGGTTCATAGTGATGTGGTTGCGCCGTCTGTGTCCTTCAGCAGGGTTCTCCCCGCGTGCATGCCGCACATGTGCTGGTGGACGGTCGTCCCCTTCAGACTCACTGCCAGAGATCTCGACTGGTATCCGGCGCTTGGTTGCAATGTTGTGTAACATTGCGCAGACAGCCACAATGCGGCAGCACACATCAGGACTGTAGTACATGGCCCCACCTGTCTTGTGCAGTATGCGGAACCGGCTCTTGAGTAGGCCGAATGTCCGTTCTATACAATTCCTTGTCCGTATGTGAGAAACATTGTACCGCCGTTGCTGTGGTGTAGCCGGGTTGAGGTATGGGGTGAGGAGGTATTCCCGGAGGGCGTAGCCGCTGTCACCTGCATGTGAGGAGCAGAGGGTGAGTGCCTGTGCTGCGCAGCTACATCATTGCAATGTGTAATTGTTGACAATGTGTACTTACCAAGTAGGTGTCCTTCCCCAAATTCTCCCCTGGCCAGTCGTGTGTGGAGGCCGCTGTGCCGGAATATAAAAGAGTCATGGGTACTCCCTGGGTACTGGGCCACGATGTCAGTTATGATAGTCTTGGCATTGCAGACCATCTGTATGTTGAGGGAGTGGTATGACTTCCGATTCCGGTACATGTACTCCGTCGCAGCTGGGGGGCAGATGGCAATGTGGGTGCAGTCTATGCATCCTATCACAGATGGGAAATGGGCCACATTGTAGAAGTTTAACTTTGTCAAGTCCAGTTCCTGTTGGCTGGTGGGGAATCTGATGTGTCGGTGTAGCTGGGTGAGCATTGCGTCAACAAAACTCCGGAGGCAGCGTGACATGGTGGGCTGGGATATCCCCCCTGCTGCGGCTACTATCCCCTGGAAGCTACCAGAGGCCAGGAGGTGCAGGCTACACAATACCTGTACATGTGTAGGCACAGCATTGGTCCGCCTTGTTGGGTGCTGCATCAGGGGGTCAAGGTCGTGTATGAGTTGAATTATCATGGCCCCATTCAACCGGTACTTCGCATAGATCTGCTCCCTGGTTTGTCCCAGCAGGGTGATCCGCTGGCGGAATATCCTCTCCTGTATTCTGCGTCTCCTCCGTGCTGCTCGCTGTAGCCTTCGCCGCCTGACCACCATGTACATTCCTGGCATTGTGAGACACCGACAGCTGCTGCTGTGTCTCCTTATGTGTGTTTGGTCAGCCCTGTCCCTGTTCCTGATTGGCCAACTGTTTTTCAAAATTTTCGCTAATCACTTTTATGGTTACCACCTGCTTTGGGTTGTCCTTAATTTGCGCGGCGCTAACGGAGATTTTGAGGTTTTTCGCTATTAGAGAATTTTCATGAATTCCGATTGCGCTAGTATTGCGAATTCGCTAAATTTATTCTCTATTTCCGTGATTTGGCGCTAACCTACAGGATTCTGAGAATTTATTAGCGAATTCGCAATCTTTGTTTTGCGCTTAGGTTATTTTCTTCATGAATGCCGATTTGGGTAATTGCGGGGGCAATGGCATTTTCGCAGCTATTGCGCCCGCAATTTGGCTTCATGAATCAGGCTGTAAGAGGCAAGACATGTCATGCAAACCCTGCACATGGCCAGATTAATATAGAGCAGCTATATAGCCCATTAAATAAAGTAAAATAGGTTTCTGTACAACTGGTATTCTGAACACAAATATTTGAAAGTGTTTTCCAATGCAATAATGAAGAAAAAAGAGTTTAGGTCAAATAAAATATTTGCCTAAGCTCACACAGTTTAAGCAGGGAAGCAGTAATGTATCTGCTTATCTGGTTGCCAGAAAATGGGAATCTATTCGTCTTTCCTTGTTTTAAGGCGTTGCATTTTCCTTTTTTTTAATCTTTCTGCAATTTTTAGATAGCTCTAAGCCGACCCTGAAGGCATTGGAGCCTTTACACGAGCACCAGTTGTATTACACCGACACCATTCATTGAGGAGGGACAATAAAGATATTTGACCAGAATCACAGGAATCACAGGATACTTAAACCTAGTTCTCCAGATCCACATTTGACAGCTCTGGTCGTAAGACCACCAGGGCCAGCTTTTGGCATGGGCAAGCTGGGTCCAGGCCCTGTGCGACAGTCTTGAGGGGCACATAACTGTCTGCATATGGGTTACGCAAACAGCAGCAACCCCTCACCTGGCTCCCTTGATTCAGTGAAAAGCACTTTAAATTATTTTTACCATGCTGCATGCGCTGCTTTAACATACTGTCTGCCTCCTGTGTGTCGTGACGTGATTCAGTGAAAATCACTTTAGGTTATTTTTACCATGCTGCATGCGCTGCTTTAACAGCCTCTTGGGCGGCTGGAGAGTGAATGTGTTTCGGTCAAGGGCCACTCACTACTGTAATTAACCCACAAAAGGGCCCACCTACTGCCTCATTTTATTCACCAGCAGCGAGGACACCACATGTCTGACTGCACAGGGAATGAGCTGAGCAAGGGCTGGCTCTGAACGCCACATCCAGGTTACAAGGAGGAAGAAAGGCACAAGCCACATTGAAAGCTTGTCTCACTGTGGGTTTGAGGTTCCAACAGGACCTTGAGCTGAACCGGAGCCAGGTTTGGGGGGCAGAGCCTGGCCAGGCAGCAGATGGCCACTCTTTAGAGAGGCTCTGTAGGCTGTAATAAATATCTGTTATTTATCCTGACTCCTAGTGCACATCTATTCCAGTTTCGCCCGTATGCGTCCACCCTGGATCACTGAGGATTGATTTAGACAGGCTGCAACCCATAGGCGGACACCAGGAGGAATTACGGCACCTGTGACAGATCTGGCGTATTGGAAGGTGCACCCTCCTATAGAAACAGCGCTCGGTGAAGTAAGCGCCTGCCTGGAGCTCGATGCTGACTCGTGCTGCTGAAGGACACTGATCCCCGCCCGGCCTGCTCTGGAGGGCTGCCCTGCCGGATTCTCACTCCGGTGTGTGGAGGACTGACGTGGCTGCGCTGACCAGCCAGAGCTGCAAGGAAGGTCGTGGCTGGCTCCTGTGGCCCGAACATGCCCTGCTAAGACATGATCGACTCTGGGCCGGAAATGGGCCTGTGGCGGTGAGTCACTAACGTACTAGGGCCTGATCCCTTGTGCAGAACACACATGCACCCGAAGTGCTCTGCAAGGTGGGGGAGCCCAATCTCCTTTGCTGCAGACTGAATTGCTGCCTGCTCCCCGTGAGTGGTTTCTCTATCTCTGAGGGCACCGCGAAGCGGGAGCGTCCCTGTGACCTACCCATGGATTGTTGTGTACAGCTGGGCCCCAACTGCTGTCTTACTCCAACTGCCCCTGGCTCCCTGGGCTTCTGCTGACACTGTTGGGCCTAGTTGACATCTGGTACCGACCCACACTGTGTTTGGACCTACCTGCAGCCTACTTGGACTGGGGCCTATGCTCAACACCCACTCCCACCCCCACTACCAATGCCAATAACCTCCGGATTGCTTTTGACAACCAAATCAACATGCCTCCTACTTCCACACCATGAAGTTGCTGAGGTACACATTCAAATGGCTCTTAGCCAGCACCTACAAAAACATCACCAATGCCCTTGTCATAAGCAAGCAGGGCTATGGGAACACCCTCTATGACAGAATCGGTAAATAACTCACCAGACAACTCCAAAACATTTAGAACTCATCATCCAGTGTCACACTCAACCTATGATAGCACACAAGCATCACACCACACCTCAGGGAGCTCCACAGACTCCCACTATCAATCAATCAATCATAACATTTGTATAGCGCGCTACTCATCCGGAGGGGTCTCAAGGCGCTGGAGGAAAGGGGTCCGCTACTGCTCGAAAAGCCAGGTCTTGAGTTGCTTCCTGAAGGAGAGGTGATCCTGGGTTAGCCAGAGGTGGATGGGGAGGTAGTGCCATGTCTTGGCTGCCAGGTAGGAGAAGGATCTTCCTCCGGTGGTGGCTCTGTGGATGCGTGGAACGGCGGCGAGGGTGAGGCAGGTCGATCGTAGCTGGCGGGTGGGAGAATAGAAGGTCAGGCGGTTGTTGAGGTATATGGGGCCCAGGTCGTGGAGAGCCTTGTGTGTGTGGGTGAGGAGTCTGAACGTGATCCTCTTGCTGACGGGGAGCCAGTGCAGGTCTTTCAGATGTCCGGAGATGTGGCTGTGTTGGGGGATGTCCAGGACGAGTCGTGCGGAGGCGTTCTAGATGCGTTGGAGTCTTTTCTGAAGTTTGGCTGTGGTTCCGGCATAGAGGGTGTTTTCGTAGTCCAGTCGGCTGGTGACGAGTGCCTGGGTGACCGTCTTCCTGGTTTCGGTGGGGATCCATCGGAAGATCTTTCGGAGCATGCGCAGGGTGTTGAAGCACGATGATGAGCAGGCGTTGACTTGTCTGGTCATCGAGAGGGAGGAGTCCAGGATGAATCCCAGGTTACGTGCGTGGTCCATTGGCTTGGGAGTGGTGCCCAGGGCAGGGGGCCACCAGCAGTCGTCCCAGGCGGAGGGCGATGATCCCAGGATGAGGACTTCCGTCTTGTCTGAGTTCAGTTTCAGACGGCTGTTCTTCATCCACTCGGCGACGTCTTTCATCCCTTCGTGTAGGCTGGTTCTGGTGGTGGCGGGGTCGTTGTGAGGGAGAGGATCAGCTGGGTGTCGTCGGCGTAGGAGATGATGTTGAAGTTGTGTTGGCGTGCGATGGCTGCGAGGGGGCTCATGTAGACGTTTTAGAGGGTGGGGCTGAGTGATGATCCTTGTGGTACGCCGCAGATGACTTCGGTGGCCTCGGATCTGAACGGGGGAGGCGGACTCTCTGGGTTCTTCCGACGAGGAACGAGATGATCCACTCCAGTGCCTTCTCTTGGATTCCGATGTTGCTGAGGCGCTGCGCTAGGGTGCGGTGGCAGACAGTGTCGAACGCTGCGGAGAGGTCCAGGAGGATGAGGGCCGCTGTTTCCCCGTTGTCGAGCAGGGATCTGATGTCGTCAGTGGCTGCGATGAGGGTGGTCTAGGTGCTGTGGTTGGCTCGGAAACCGGACTGCGAGTGGTCGAGGGATCCGTTCGTCTCGAGGAAGGCGGCAAGCTGTCTGTTGACGGTCTTCTCGATGACTTTGGCAGGAAAAGGGAGGAGCGAGATGGGGCGGTAGTTCTTGAGGTCGGTGGGGTCCGCTGTTGGTTTCTTCAGGAGGGCACTGAGCTCGGCGTGCTTCCAGCTCTCCGGGAAGGTGTCGGTGTTGAAGGAGGTGTTGATGATGTCCCGGAGTTGGGGTGCGATGATCCGGAGTGGATGGTGTTCATCGTGCGGGTGGTGTCTTCGGTGCTGACCGGGGTCCAGGCGCGGAGGGTGGTGGTGGGGGGCGTTGGTTTGGAGGTTGGGTGCGTGGTCTGTGCGCCGAAGCTGTTGTGTATGTCGGCGATCTTGCTGTGAAAGAACGAGGCGAGTGAGTCGCAGAGGTCTTGTGAGGGAGTGATGTCGTTGTTTCCGGCGCTGGGGTTGGAGAGCTCTTTGACGATGCTGAAGAGTTCCTTGCTGTTGTGGGCGTTGTTGTCCAGTCGTTCTTTGAATGCTGTTTTCTTGGTGGTGCGGATCAGCTGGTGGTGTTTGCGGGTGGCGTGCTTGAGGGCAGTAATGTTGTCTATGGTCTGGTTGTTGCGCCAGGCTTTCTCGAGGGTGCGGCAGTTCTTCTTGGGGTTCTTAAGTTCGTCGGTGAACCAAGAGGCTTTCTTGCTGTCGGGTCTGCTGGGAGGTTGTCTGTGCAGTTGGTGATCCACTGTGTGAGGTTGCTGGCTGCTTCGTTGGGGTCCGTTGTGCTGGCGGGAGGCGGTGAGCTGGTCGGCGGTGATCTTGTTCCAGCTCCTGCGAGGAACCTGTTGCGGGAGGTGGTGGGTCGTGGTTCTTCTGAAGCTGAAGTGGACGCAGCTGTGGTCAGTCCAATGAAGTCCGGTGGAGTTGCTGAAGGAGATGTATTTGCTGGAGGAGAAGACTGGGTCAAGCGTGTGGCCGGCGTAGTGGGTGGGGGTGTTCACCAGTTGCTTGAGGCCGAGGTTGGCGAGGTTGTCCAACAGGGTGGTGGTGTTGCTGTTCTCCAGGTGGAAGTTGAGGTCCCCTAGGAGGATGTAGTCAGCGGAGGGGAGGGCGTGCGGGCTGATGAAGTCTGCGATGTCTTCGCTGAATTGTGTGCGTGGTCCCGGGGGTCTGTAGATGAGGGTGCCTCTGAGTGTGGTCTTGGGGTCGGTGTGTATCTGGAAGTGGAGGTGTTCGGCGGCAGTGAGGGTGTCGTCGGAGTTGGTTGCGATGCGGATGGTGTTCTTGTGTACGATGGCGATGCCTCCTCCAGTCTGGTTGGCGCGGTCCCTCCGGGTAATCTTGTATCCGTCCGGGATGGCGATGTCGGGCGCTGAGGAGGCGTTCATCCAGGTTTCCGTGAGGAAGGCGACGTCTGGTGAGGTTGTGTCGAGCAGGTTCCAGAGTTCCACGGCGTGTCTGTGGACGGAGCGGGTGTTGAGCAGGATGCACTTGAGGTGGTTGCTGCTGGTGCTCGGCTTGGCGGGTGCGGTGCAGGTCCGGAGGCAGGTGAGTCGGCAGGCTTGGCAGGTGAAGGGTCCGTGGGTGAGTTTGGGGTGGCACGGTAGCCGGCGTGGTTCCGGCCGGCATTGAGTGCATTGAGAGTGGCGGCGTCGTAGGTCCGTCGGGTGGGCTGGCATCGGCGGGGGCCAGGGGTTCTGGCGCTGGGCGCGGTCTAGGCGCGGACGGGCGCAGACGGGCTTGCCCTTGGCGCGCCTTCGGCGTCACATATGAGGGGCTCAGGGAGGGAGGAGCAGCTGGGAGGCGGGAGCAGGGTGGCGAATGGGAGTGGCGGGGGGCGGTGCCGCAGGGAGCAGCGGCGGGAATCAGAGGGCAAGGCGGGAAGCGGGGGGCACAGCGGCAAAAGGGGGAGCGAGGGGGTCACAATACAGGATACAGAAGGCAAAAAGGGGGGAAACAAAACACAGTATACAGAGGGCGAAGGGAAAAACCAAATACAGTAAACAGAAGGCAAAGGGGACCTAAGGGGAAAACGACAAAAACGGCACAAGGTTACCACGGAGAAAAAACGAAGGAAAAAAACGAAGGAACAGCAGTCAGAGCGTAGCGGCAGCTCACAGCACGGGGAGGACCACGCGGTGGCTAGGGGGGCGACCTACCTCATAACAGGGTCAAGGGTCGCTCACAAAACTACACAAAAAACCCAAGTTCATCCTCCTCATACACTTTCAAATATCTACACAACATAGTCCCAGCATACTTGAACAGCTGAATCTGGAAATAAGTTGTTAGAAATGGGATTTTTGGTAGGCTAGGGCGCCGGCCAAAGCCAGGCAAAAAGAACCACTCTAGTCAGTAAAAGGAAGTTACACGTCTAAAATAACCCCTGCTCCCCCCTTTGGTAGCTTGGCAGGAGCATCCAGGCTTATCTTAGAGGCAGTGTGTAAAGCATTTGCACATAACCAACAGTAAGACAGTGTACGCACCACAAAAGGACACCTCACAGTTTAGAAAAATATCCAATATTTTTATATAATTGAAACAAGACCAAAAACTATGACAATTCGCAATACGTTCACAGTTCAAAATATGTTGATTAAAAAGAGTTCCTTGGGTGGATAGCTCTGTCCGGGCTTCCAAGGCGTCATGAGCACACAAATCCAAAAACAGTTCTGGCTGACCGCGGGGTCACAGGCCAACTACGGTGTTGGGAAGACCCACAAACAGTACCTTTCAGAGATGCAGGGCGACGGGGCCCTTGAAGTCACTCGTGTTGCAGGTCGAGCTCCTTTCTGATGGGATCCGGAGCGCTGGCACCAACAGGCGTCGGGTGCTGCAGTGTGAAGCGCAGCGGTGCGGCATGCGGTGCCCCCAGGTTGCGGTGCAAGCAGTGGGTCCGTGGCGGTGTCAGATGGCGCTGTCGGTGAGACCAGGGTCGCGTGCGAGAGGGAGGCAGTGCTCGTCACGGTGCTAGCAGGTCACGGTGCAAGCAGCGGCATTGTCATTGCTGAAGCACTGTCGTCGGCAGACGAACTAGAGTCGATGACACCGGCGTTGGTGGGCCAAGGCTGCGGTATGGGATAAGGCTGGTGCGTCATGTAAACTTACGAGCGGTGCCCCGTGGTAAACTTACGAGCAGTGCCCCTGAACCACGGTGCAAGCAGCGGCATGGATTTTGGCGGGAAGTGGTGGTGTCAGGAAGGCAACGGCGTTGTCGTGTAGCGAGGTGGTGCAGAGTGCGGGCCCACGGGTTGTGGTGCGAGCAGCAGCTTGGTGATGGCGTCAGCAGGCATTATCGGCGAGACCAGGGTTGCGGTGCCATGTGGCGGCGGTGCCCTCTGCAGTGCCAATGCTTCGGCATGAAGCAAGGCGGTATGGAGTGCAGTGCCCACAGGTAGCGGTGTGAGCAGCGGCCCGGTGATGGCGACAAAAGGTGTCGTCGGTAAGACCAGGGTCAAGTGCGGCATAACGGCAGTGCCCTCTGCGGTGCCTTCAGGACACTGGTTCGGCAGGGTCGTCGTTGATGTCGTCGAGTGGCGTTCTTCGGGTTGCAGCACAAAACACACAGTCCCCAGTGCTGAGGGTCGAAGAACCTGAAGTATTTGCTGTTCCTGAGACTTTGTGAACAGGGGGCAAGCTCTACCTCAAGCCCTTGGAGAGTCTCACCAATTCGGTTGCAGAAAGTCCACTTCAGGCCTTTCACTGCCCAAGACAGAAGCAGCCACTGCAGGTCAGCTCAGCAAAGCACGCAGCAAGGCGGTCGTTCCTTTTAGCACCTTCTCCGGCTCTTCTTCTGTGCAGTCTTCTTGATCCAGATGAGTTCTAAAGTTCAGGGGTCTGGAACCCAGTATTTGTACACAAAAATACTTTGGTCTTCCAGGCAGACGGTGTCGGTGTCCGGCCAGAATGAGTTGGGCCTTCGCTGGCGTGAATTCCTGGCAGGCGGTGGAGACGGCTTTGTCAGAGACATACCAGGCCCTTTGAGGTGCAAGGAAATCTCCTCCCTCTTCCCCCATTGTAACCCAGGTCAATTTAGCCCTTTCCTGACCTATCTAGACTATCGGGAGCCATCCTGCTTCTTAGCCATCTGTTGCCCAAAAACCAGACAGGCAATCCACATTCCAGCAGAGGCACACAGGATAACCGAGCAAAATAATACCCACTTTCTAAGTGTGACCTCTATGAACTCAGAATGGAAAGGGCACCCTCGTCTAAAGGCTGTGTCTCTAGACGCGGAGTTCAGGCATACCAAACTTCATTCACTTATACCTTTTTTGGGGCTAGGTACGTGGGTGGCACAATCCGTGCTGCAGGCCCACGAGTAGCGGTTGACTCACAAGCCTCGGCACCCACAGTGCTCTTTACTGGGGACTGACAAGTAAGTCACACATCCAATCATAACACAATATACCACAGGAGCACCAGCGATTTACCACTGATCAGCAGTGCGAAAAGCATGCAGAAATAGTATACCAGCAAACAGAGTCAAAACCAGGAGGGCAGAAAGCAAAATCTTGGGGGAAACACGCCAAAAGATGCCAAGTCTAGCATGAGTCCATCAGTGTGGCAAAGTAACTTATTCCTGCCATACCGAGAGTCCTCCGCCTTCAAAGTTTTGAGTTGTCAGCCAGCCCTGTGGACAACTTTAAACATTGATAGAAACTGCAGTCACAGTTATTTCGCCAATGTATTGAAAGTTTGACTAGCACTACCATCAAAATGACTTTATGTCCGTAACTTTTTTGGCATATTTTTGTTTTTCAAAACACAAAATCCCAAAGTGGTATGTTGATGTGATGGTCTTCCAGAGGCGCTACCCCTTAGCGGCTACATGGACTAATCCAAGATGGCCACGACGCTCGCTCCCACAGGAAGCAGCGCAGGTGGTATATATGGTCTCAACGCCTCATGGTGGCGAGACCCCGCCCATTAAGGCCAGAAAAGGAGCCGCAAGCCAGGAAGCAGAGGCGCGAGATCGGGCAGAGAAGAGTGAGATGGAAGGAGACGAGGAAAGAGGAATTGAGGCTGGCGAACGCGAGCGAGGACAGATCGGACCCCTGAACTAGGACAGCGAGGCGGGACGACCCAGGATTCCGGGAGACAGCTTCCATACATCGCGAGCGGGACCGGCCCTCTGAGGAGAGACGAGGTGGCGGGTTCTCACCTCTTCACAGTCCAGGAGGCTTGTGGACTCAGGCAAGTGGCTGCTGCACGTCCGTTCTCATTGAGGGGTTGCTGGACACGAAGAAGGGCCATACCGACCTCAGCACCTTAATATCCCACCACACTGACAGGGCCACTGGTCGTGGTACTTTTTAAAAGAGGCAGTAGCCTGAAGAGTTCTTTTCTTTTCTTTCCACCCCCCTGCCTCATTGGTCCTACCGAGTGCTGTAACCTGGACGAAAGAGAAGACCGTGAATCCAGGGGATTTTAACCCGAACCCGGTGAGCTGCCGACCGACCAAGGAACTTTTGTTTGCTTGCAAGGCCTGAAGGACTGTCTACAGTAATTAAACACCCCTTGCACCTAACCCACTGTTTCTGCCTCATTCAAATTCCAGAGGATATTGGAAAGGTAGGTCCCTACTTTTCCGTAAAGAAGGGTCTTTTTTACAGAAACACACATGAAAACAACCATTGGAAGGAACAACTCTTAGTCCCCAAAGCCTTTCGTGAGCAGGTTTTGTCTCTAGCCCATAGCCAGACTGGGGGAGGTCATTATGGGAAGGAAAACACCCTCAAATACATACTGGAAAAGTTATATTGGCCTGGTGTGTATCAGGAGGTGGCGCGATTCTGTGCCTCATGTAACCGATGCCCATTGGTTAACACACCCTTATTACCACGTGCTCCCCTCCAGCCCCTCCCAATCATTGATGTCCCCTTTCAAAGAGTGGGGATGGATTTGGTAGGCCCCCATGTGCCTTGTGCCTTCTGCCAATGGTCACAAATTCATACTCGGTATCCGGAGGCGTTTCCCCCTGACCACCGCTACCACAAAAGCTGTAGCACAAGCCATTATCACCTTGTTCTCACGTGTCGGATTCACATACGAACTCCTGACCGACCAAGAGACCCCATTTATTTCTCGTTTGATGAAACAAGTATGTGACCTGTTACATATCAAACAAATAAGGACAGCGGTATATCATCCACAAACGGATGGTCTCGTGGAGAGATATAACAAGACCATCAAAACGATGTTGAGGAAGAGCACAGACCATGCTGGGAGGGACTGAGACCGAGAACTACTGCTAGTTATTTATTCTATAAGGACACATGAACAGAAGTCTACGGGGTTTTCACCATTTGAGTTGTTGTTCGGTCAAAGGCCCGTAGCCTCCTGGACATGGCGGTAGAACAGTGGACAGAGGACGAGGATGAGGGAAAACAATTATTACAATATAGTGAATCCCTTAAAGACACCCTGACATCTCTCTGGGATGAAGCACACGGAAATCTAGAGAAATCCCTAAGCCAACACAAACGATGGTATGACAGAAACACTAAATTGAGGTAGTTCGCAGTAGGCGACCAAGTTTTAATTCTATTGCCCACTACTGACAAAAAACTGTTGGCCACTTGGCAGGGTCCCTTCCCTGTTCTAAATAAGGTTACTCCAGTCACCTATCACATAACTCTCCCACACAAAAAAAAGACAAGCCAAATATACCATGTCAATTTATTGAAGGCTTCAGAGGGACCCGTCCCAGTGTCCTCGTGTACAGATACTCACATACGACACGTCACCCTGAACAGACCCATGGAGGTCTCCCTGCTTTCCCAAAACCTGATAGACCAACCCCACCCTAATTGGGGCCCCAAACCACAGAAAAACTAAAGAACCAGTTGTGTGCGTCCTACCCATCTTTCTTGTCCAGTGCACCAGGAAGAACCACTTTAGTTGAACATAGCATTATCACCACCAAGCCCCAGCCAATCATACAACGTCCCTACCGTATCCCCGCTGCCCAAAGAAGGGCTGTAGAACAGGAGGTACAAGCTATGCTAGAAGCAGACATAATAGAACCTTCAAATAGTGCCTTGTCATCCCTGGTTGTTTTAGTTTCAAACCCGATGGAAGCATACGATTCTGCATTGACTTCAGCATGTTTAAAGCGGTGTCTAAATTCAATGCGTATCCTATGCCACGTGTACATGAACTTATCGAAAAACTCAGAGATGCAAAAATAATGTCCACTATAGACCTCACAAAAGAATATTGGCAGATACCACTAAAACCCGACATCAGGGATAAGACTGCCTTCTCTATCCCCTTTGGTTTGTTCCAATTCAAAATACTTCCCTTTGGGCTGCACGGAGCCCTTGCTACATTTCAAAGGCTCATGGACGTGGTCCTGTCTACCCACCAAGCCTTCGCCATGGCATACCTTGATGATATTGTAGTACACAGCCCAAACTGGGAGACACATCTGATACATCTAGATAACATCCTAAAAACACTACAGCAAGCAGGGCTCATGATGAATCCCAAAAATACTACGTTTGGAGCCAACCACATAGAGTACCTGGGATATGACATCAGGGTAGGACAAATCAGATCCCAAGTGAGCAAGGTAGAGGCCATCTCACGTGTACCACAATGCTCCTCCTGAAAGGAGGTTCTCTCCTTCCTGGGGCTAGTAGCATATTACAGACGGTTTATACCAGGTTTTTCCGACATAGACAGTCCCCTTACTGACCTCCTCACTAAGGCACATTCCAGTAGTAAGTTTCAGTGGATCGAGGCACATGAGCAGAGCTTCTGTACACTCAGGGAATCCCTTTGCCATGATCCCGTACTTGTCTGTCCGAACTTCAATCGAACTGGTAGGTAGGAGCCTAGGAGCTATCCTTTCTCAACCCAACGACCATGGTGACCTAATACCCCATTCTCTACAATAGTTGTAAAATGTTCCCAAGAGAGGAGGGTTACGCTACCATAGAAAAGGAGTGCTTGGCCATCAAATGGGCAGTGGAAGCCTTTCAATATTACCTCCTAGGCCGTCAATTTATCTTGCTCACCGACCATGCCCCTCTTACTTGGTTGTACAAAAGGGGGTGGTGATGGACGGAGCATCAGAACCAATCAAACATTCACACCCAGTCAAAAGATCTGGGTTTGATCCATCACCGTTCTTTAGCCCACTCTGCCACCCCAGGTCAGACATGGCTATATGCAAATCAGTCTGACCCTGTGCCTCATGGGAACAGTCCAGCCCGAAATGCCAAGCCATGCCTTCCCTGGACCGGAAACAAGCTTCCGAGGACCGGTTTCTGGCATTACAGCCGTCTTCAGCCCGGCTTGCTTGAATCCAGTGGCAAAGTGAGCAAGGGACTCACGTCTGAGCATACCCTGCCACACTTATGGCGGCCAAACCGGTCCAGGGAAGGCATGGCTTGGCAGTTCGGGCTGGACTGTTCCCATGAGGCACAGGGTCAGACTGATTTGCATGTAGCCATGTCTGAACTGGGGTGGCAGAGTGGGCTAAAGAACGGTGATGGATCAAACCCAGATCTTTTGACTGGGTGTGAGTGTTTGATTGGTTCTGATGCTCCGTCCATCACCCCCCCCTTTTGTACCGCTTTGGCCGCCATAAGTGTGGCAGGGTATGCTCAGACGTGAGTCCCTTGCTCACTATGCCACTGGATTCAAGCAAGCCGTGCTGAAGACGGCTGGAATGCCAGAAACTGGTCCTCAGAAGCTTGTTTCCGGTCCAGGGAAGGCATGGCTTGGCAGTTCGGGCTGGACTGTTCCCATGAGGCACAGGGTCAGACTGATTTGCATATAGCCATGTCTGAACTGGGGTGGGAAAGTGGGCTAAAGAACGGTGATGGATCAAACCCAGATCTTTTGACTGGGTGTGAGTGTTTGATTGGTTCTGATTCTCCGTCCATCACCACCCCTTTTGTACCTCTTACTTGGTTGTCTCTCCATAAGGATTCAAATCCTACAGTTCTCCGGTGGTTTCTTACCCTGCAGCCCTTCTCGTTCAGCATCATGCACGTTCCTGGCAGGCTTCAGACCAAAGTGGACTTCTTATCCCTGTATCCTGTGTCCAAATTGCCCACGCGTCCATTCCTGGAGGGAAGGCAGTGTGATGGGCTCCCCAAGGCACTACCCCTATGCGGGGACACAGACTACTCCAAGATGGCCGCAACTCTCGCGCCCACAGGAAGTAGCACAGGCGGTATAGTCTCTATGCCTCCCGGTGGCGAGACCAAGCCCATCGAGGCCGGAAAAGGAGCCGCAAGCCCGGAAGCAGAGGCGCAAGATCGGGCGGAGGAGAGAGAGACAGAAAGAGATGAGGAAAGAGGAATTGCGGCTGGCGAAGGCGAGCAAGGACAGAGCAGACCTCCCAACGAGGACAGCGAGGCGGGCGACCCAGGATTCCGGGAGACAGCTTCCCGTACACCGCGAGCGAGACAGGCCCTCTGAGGAGAGACGAGGAGGCGGGTTCTCAGCTCACCACGGCCAAGGAGGGCCGTGGACTTAGGCAACTGGCTGCTGCGCGTCCATTCTCATTGAGGGGTTGGTGGGCAGGAAGAAGGGCCACACCGAGCTCAGCACCTTAATATCCCTCACTTAGGCACCACACTGAAAGGGCCACTGGTGATAGCACACAAACCCCTTGTCCCCAATACTTTTTAAAAGAGGCAGTAGCCTGAAGAGTTATTTTCTTTTCTTTCCCCCTCCCCCCTGCCTCATTGGTCCTACCGAGTGCTGTAACCCGGACGAAAGAGAAGAGAAGACCATGAAAACCAGGGGATTTTAACCCAAACCCGGCGAGCTGCCGACCAACCAAGGAACTTACATTTGCTTGCAAAGCCTGAAAGACTGTCTATAGTAATAAAACACCCCTTGAGCCTAACCCACTGTCTCTGCCTTATTCAAATTCCAGGGGTTGTGGGGCCCATTCCCTCGTGGTCTGTTACGACAGATTATTTTTGAAAAACATGAAAAGTATTGCAGGTCTGCCCGTCTGTAAATTAGGCGGGCTGGCCTTCAGTTTGGCAAACAGGGTACACGGTTGCAATTGTGATGGAGTGCTCGCTATGCCAACTTTTGAATCAGCCCCTTAGTCACCTAGACTAGGCACATTTTTTACTCTAATTATACCATACTTCCACAACCTACTCAGGCTGCAATCTGCGACTTAAATCTTGGAACCATTTACAAAGTAATTCTCATACTATGGAATGCATTGCAATGCCATAAGAATAGATGATTGTGAGATATAACAATACAATTATATGAACAGACACCTATGGATTCTTCCTACTTCCATTAACCCAGACAAATCAGGTCTTATTGGGTGTTATCATAAATTTCTCCACATGTTAAATGACAAATATACTTTCTAACAGCAGCACTTTCTATGTGTGAAGCTCCCATTTACTGCCAAGAAGACCTCTGACACACAATGTAGTGGAAATCTGGTTTGGGGGAAGTTTTTCTAAATATATATTATTGGATATCATATTCTCTACATTTAAATAGAGAACTGACAGTCGCTTTCCAAATGAAATAAGCATAGGTATTGTTATGAGGCAGTGGTGTCGCCTATATCCCCTTAGCTTTGCATTCTCAGGAAAACAGTTCAGCAAATTTGTAAAGAAAATGTTCCATTTCGACATTTTCTAAATCACAACAGGGACATAACACTGGTCTATTTGAAGACGACATTCTTTGTTTCATGACCAATTCGCCAAACGCCCCCTCCTTATGTCAGGTGTCTTTTAGCTTTGGAGTAGGGTCAATTACATAAAGTCAGACAACTAAACTTCACCTCATAATCCATAAATCTGGAAGATAGCATTACATTTGAGTGGGTAACACTAAAACTTTGAGGTGCCTGTGTGACTCAACAACATACTTCATCATATTGAAGATCTTTTGCTCGTCATCTTTATCGGTGTTTGGGCAAAATATGGAAAATAAACATTGTGATACAAAAATGTTGTGTCAAGAATATTGGGATATAAAAGATATCATTGACAGGAATATCAAAAGTAAAAATATTGCTTTCAGTGCTGTTTTTAATATTGTCGTTAAAAATATCAATGTAGTAAATATCGTTGTATGCAATATTGTTTGCAAGTATTAATTAGCATATAATGTATTGTAGTGTGTTTGACTGAATAGGTTTATTAATTTTTTTATTTGTTTTTCTAGTAAGATAACTTCTTTGATTTATTAGTTATGAAATTGTTGAAATTTGTATTTTTAGTTGTATTAATGTATATAAATAATTGTGTTATACTTTTTTTGTAGAAAGATATTGGGTTTTTAGGCAATAAAGGTAGGGAAATCTTTCAAAAATTCATATTTTCAATAAGATTTTATGTTAATAATTTTACTGATATGGAAATTAATAATTTAGATCGTACACATATTTGGTTACATTAATATTTTTTAATAATTTTGAATGTAATACCTAACCAAATATATATTAATTAAAAAAATGTTTTTTACATGAAAATATAATTTTTTTTATACATTTACTCAACATTTTGACATTATTTTCCAATTATTTCTATGGGGCGATTGTCTTACTTTAGTTTCATTTAATAACCATATTTATTTACTGCTACTTTGTATTTTGTAATCTATTTGTGTTATTTTTAGTCTATATTCCAGGAACTAGGTCGTGGTAAGGTGCTGCTGATTGTAGGAACAGGAAAGTCCTTTTTTAAGGATTTCATTTAAGGTTTTTGAGGGTATGAAGTGGTTTAGAGGGAAGGTTTTGGAGGTAGTTATGGTGGTGTTTGTTTTTGTGTATAAATAGGTAATACTCAAAAAAAATTATATATATATATATATATATATATTACCTACTGGCGGTCGCCAGTAGGTATATATAGTTAGGATTTTTTCTCTATGGGATTTTTGAAAATTCTATGTCTAATAACTTTGGCGTTTGTGGACGGAATTGGCTGAAATTTCCAGGAAAATGGCACATTTTGTTTCTGAGCAGCCCCTGAAAATTTTGGGGGGGTTCGTCAAGGGGGGGCCGAGAAAAAAGGGGGGTCCCAAAACGCGTTTTTCCCATGTTAATTTCCATAGGGCGGTTGGCCTCACTTTTAGCGCGAACGGCTGAATGGATTTGCACGAAACTTGGCAAAATTGTAGGGACTGGTAGCCCGATGTGCCTTTTGTAGGTCTCAATATATGTGCTCCAGTGGATTTTGAGAAATTAACGTTTAAAAAAAGATATATATCTGTAACAGCGGACTGGGCAGCGGCCCAGGACGCGTACTTTTCGAGCAACGGAGCTTTGTGAAGCGAAGCTGATTGGTTCTCCGGCGTCTGTCAACATTCCAAACAGTCCGTAGCGGCCGCCATCTTGTCTCTCGGTAGGATCGAGAGACAAGAGGAGGCCAAAGCGAAGGGGGAAATAACCATAAGGGGGCATAGTAGATCCTCGCTGACCCCCTAGGTTTGATATGGAGGTTTTAAAAGGGCCCCGCGGGGCAAAAAAAAAAAATAATAATAATAATCGAACGGCTGAATGGATTTGCACGAAACTTGGCAAAATATTAGGGACTGGTAGCCCGATGTGCCTTTGCTAGGTCTCAATATATGTGCTCCAGTGGATTTTGAGAAATTAACGTTCAAAAAAAGATATATATCTGTAACAGCGCTCCGCTTCGCGTAACGGAGGTTTGCGAAGGTGATTGGTCATTTTGTCACTGGGCTATAGTTGGGCTACATCTGGCTGATATTTGGGCTACATTTGTTTTTTTTGTCTCTGGCGGCCATCTTTGGGCTACATTGGGCTTCATTGGGCTTCATTGGGCTACATTGGGCTACATTGGGCTACATTTGGGCTCCAACATATATATAGGCCAATGTAGCCCAATATATATTTTTCAAAGTTAATTTTCGTAAAAACCACTGGAGCATATATCTTGAGATATAGCAAAGGCACATCGGGCTACCAGTCCCTACAATTTTGCCAAGTTTCGTGGAAATCCATTCAGCCGTTCGAGCTAAAAGTGAGTCCAACCGCCCTATGGAAATGAAGGAAATGAATGGGTAATTGGTAATTAGCAAATAGCTCATCGCAAACTAGGAATGGTAAAGAATCGCTATTTATTCCTTAAAGTTCGCTATTTAGGAAATGCAAAAAACTTTGATGATACATATGGCGGTTCATCTCGAACAAGATAAGAAGCATAGGGATAGATTTATGATGACTGGCGCATCACCAGGGATGTGTTAGTCATTCTGTGCCGCTGTTCCGACACCTATGGTGTGCTGGATTTACAATGCGGCGCATCATGGGGCAAAAACAGCACAGATGCGTGATGTATCTGTGCCGTAAAGGTGGCGCATTGCTGGAGTTGTATCGCAAGTGTGATGAAGCTCCAGCAAGGGTCGGGGGTGCCCCTGTCGCAGTGTTTCTGTTCTCACAGAGAACTGTGCACAGAGGATTGGAACCTCGGCGAATTAGGGTGCCCCAAAACTCACGTTAGTAATCAAAAACCCCTTAGCAAGCTAGGTACAGTGTGACATTGGATATAACAAACTCTCAATGTTTAGACAATCCAGAATATGAACTTATAGTACCTCAGGATACGTGGAACTGATGAACAGTCGGTCGTTATATATTTCTTAGAAACCAGAACATGGAGTTAAGAAGAACACATGTGTATTTGAAATGTTTATTTACTAATGCCGTCTTCTCAGGCGTAGTATCTTAGATAATAAAAGTACACATATTATCAGTAGCAAAATTACCAGCATAGTTACTAGTACATAAAAAGCGAATGGTGACAGTATGTTAACATGCTGTAAATGAATAAGAGTTATCAACACTTATAAGCAGCCGCGGGCCGTGGAGGGAGTTACGGTGGGGCAGGGAGGCGGGGAGGGGGAGGGGCAGGGTGGAGAGGGCTCCACCCTGCTTCTCCCCCTCCCCGCCTCCCTGCCTCACCGTAACTCCCTCCACGGCCCGCGGCTGCTTATATCTCACCCTCCCTAATACACATATTATATTATTTGCTAAGAAGGTCTCTTTGTGTTGGTTTAGGGCGTGCCCATACTTTAGTGTCTTAGATTTGAAGGAATCACATCAGCATACACCAGCTCTCTCATCATGTGAACCGCATCAAGTGTTGTGTATGTGTGTTCGGCAAAGCAATATAAAACCCGCCTCATGCCCAGAATTGGCAGAAGCTGCACTTATGTTATGAGTATGAAGTCGTGGAGATCAGACCTCATAATAATTCTGTATCGTGTTGTTCTTGAAACTTCAGCAGTCGCTGTACAGATATAGTTTAACAAGTAAAGCAGATAGTAGAGCAATAACATATTATTCTCATGTAAATCACGATGAACTATTAGGTTGAAAGCTAAAGCAACAACTAAGTGTCGTGTGCAGAAGTTGCAAAAAAGGAAAAATGGCGTTTAAACCGGTAATGAGCCCATGCTAGCTAAACACGGTGTAAAGATATCCAGGACCTAGATGACACCTCCCCATGATCCGGAAACGAACTGAATAAGATAATAGAAGTGCCATCTCATGAGAGCAGATTGCAACTTTATATGTGGACGGTCCGCAAGGTAAAACATTAAAAACTAGGAAAATTGAATGCTAAAGAAAAATAAAACAGCCAAGTACTTTATCGAGTCTTAAGCCAATAGGCAAGCTAAATAATAAAAACTTGACAAATAAGTCAATGAATTGTCAATGAAATGCTAGTACTCAGCATATCAAAAATGAAAAAGGTCTATGACATAACTGTGTATGCAAAATAAGCTGCAACAGCCTCCAATAGGAAGTCACCGTCTTCATCCGAAAAGAGTTCAGCCATCCAATTTAAAAGCGGAAAAGAACATACGTGCTCTCCCAGCACCGGATCCTCTATCACCATCAGAGGACAGCTCGGTGGGTTTTCAAGAAAGCTCTGTTCCAAGAAAGACTGTGTTGCCGCCAGTAAATTCCAGGGACCAAGTAGTCCATGCATCAATGCCACAGCCATAATCCTTTCGCCAGGACAAACCAACTCGTGAGTAATGATAGGAGTCATCAGCTGATTAAAGTCAACGTCAGGAGAAACCGGTCCGCAGAGACACAAATCAATGGCCCAATCGAAATCACAGGTCAGGCAGTGAAATACAGGCTGGACACAGGTGAAGTAGGAGAATCGAAAAGATAATCCATATGCCGTGCTTAATATCGCCAACGGCATTGTGCCATAATATTCTAGCATGCGATTGCGGAACAGTGTCAGCAGCTGCAGGGCGGTAGGTTGCATAGGAGGGACATCCATATTTAAAAATGTAAAAAAGCACAAGAGCGTCCGCTGGTAATGCAAGTAAAAATGGCAATCCACGAAGCAGAGTGGAAAAAAATAGAATGAAAGAAAGCAGGGATGACTTCAAAGATTTTCTCAAATGAAGTCACGAGACCACTGGTAACAACTTTAAAAAAGTGCGCCAGGGCCTTTGTGGAGGACGCGTTAGAGATAGTGGGAACCATCTTGCTGAAATGGAAAGGCAAATCTGAATTGAAAAGGGTCTGCACCTCTGTACGGGTGTTCGCTATGTGAAGCACGAAAGTTTCACGGGCCGAACTCAAGGCCATCTCTCTCTGAGACAAAAGAGCTCTTATTCTTGCCATGCCGTTGAAATCTGCTCCCAAGGTTGGTATTTGTGGCGAGATTGAAAACTCCCTATGTTCATGTGTGGGAGGAAATAGAACATTTCTGCAGCAAATAACCCGTTCACTTACTGTTACGATAAAAGGAATACTTTTAATTAACCCAGAACAATCTTCATTATTGAGCCTCAAATAACTACCATTTTCCAACAACTTGAACGTGGGGATGATAGCAGGAACTGGCGTGCCTTGCAACACGCAAGCCATATTTGGTCGGTGTTTGTTGCATGAACCGTCTAACTGTATGTGCCTACACATTAGTGAATGATCTGGCGTCTCAGTGCATTCCTCTCCATTCAGATAAACTTCTTGATCATCTTTGAAACATCTGTATGTGTATGGAAGCGAGCAGACCTCATGAAGAAAAGCACTACCTAAAGGTTCATAACGACCTATTGGTATATATTTCATACAATTTGAAAACTTATATAAAGCAAAAGGCAGCGTTATTAAACCGTGGATAAGGCACGTTGCCAAAAAACCCGCAATCCTCTGCTGATGATGTCACTGAGCATGTCATGAATGATGTAATATGTGACATCATCAGCAGTGGATTACGGGTAATAGTATCTCTAGTTTAGTCCCCTATAGCTGTCTTTCTTTTAACATAAGTGTCTGTTTCCTTCCCTTATACTTACTGTTTTTGGTTCACTTCCGGTTCGCGTACCGGCGAGCGAACTGGGAAGCGAACTACGAGAAATAGAGGTTGGCACAGTTCCAAATATTGTACCAATTTTTTAATAACGGGGAGGTAGTTCTGAAAAGAACTTTTTTTTTTTTTTCTGAACATTTTTTCACTTTTTTTGAATTTTTCTGAACAGTTTCATATTTTTTGGGCGTTTTTTTCGGAGGGGGCAACGAAAACGATTCATTGTAAAGGGCTCAACAGGAGCAACAAAAAAAAAAAAGAATTTATTGTTTGGGGCGTTTCGGACAAACATGAGCATGATTGTCAATAGCTCTGTTGATCAGAGTGATACTTCTTTCTCCGTAGCAAATGAATCCATCGCAAAATACGCAGATGTGTTTTACTTCACCAAATCTCATTTGTATATTTGGCACCATCTCCCTGCCCTCTGGTCCCGTTACTTCCGGTACAACAGATCTTCTGGCCATAATAGGGAGATTATCTAGGTCGTTCCGAAACTGTGCAGCACTGTAGTTGTTAGGATGCCACCTAGTCATATGGCGATGCATTGTGTAGTTTCCGAAACTGTATTTTTTGTCGGTCCCTCTGGACAGTCTATCTTGACATATAAGGCAAGTTACGTATCTTGCATTTACCTTTTTCTGACCTTTGGGAATTTTAAAGAATTGCCAAATGAAGTTTTCTTTCCGGTGAGACGTCCTGGGCTGCTCAGGCAAAAACTGCCTCTCTTCCTGCTCTTCCTCCTCTTCCTCTTCTTCCTCTTCTTGTTGAATTATAACTTGAGCAGGTGGTCCACTCTTCCTTGGAGGTGGTGGAGGTGGTGGGGAAGCACCAGCTGAAGCTACTAAAGAAGCCATTGCTCAGTGATCACAAAGGGTCTTTCTCTTACAATGATGAAAGTCAGAGTGAGGAAAGAAGGAGGGATTTTCATCATTTGGGAAAAACAAGAGTTCTTAACCAATGAAAAGTGTTCATTTTAGATTATATGACCTAGTCTTACATCATTAGGAAACCAAAAGTGAAATGAACCAATGAGAAGTGTTATTACCAAGTCACATGACCTGCTGTGTTTACGTTAAGCGCTTTGCAGGGCCTCCCGGTTTGCTTCCAGAAACCTGCGCTTTGCGACTCGCTTCGCGTACCAGTTCGCTAACGTAGCACGTCATATGACGTATCACGCGACAACGTAAAACGTCATGCGGACGGGAGGCGTCACGATGTTGTTTTCTAACGCGGCAGTTGCGGTAAAGAAACGTTTACCGGCTCGCGGTCTATTTCGCGGTATCAAGGTCAGCTAACGGGAAGCTTCCCGATTCGCGAAGCGGGAACGAAGAAAAAAAATATTTAAAAAAAAAAATTATTCATAAACATATAAAATATATTTTTGGATTTAAAGAAGAATACATTTTACAGCTACAGATATTAGCTGTTAAAAAACCAATGAAATTCACTGAAAAAACCATAGGTTATAGACCATATATAGTTAGGAATTAGCATTTACAAAACCTTGAAAATTCACTGAAAATACCATAGGTTATAGACCATATATAGTTAGGAATTAGCATTTAAAAAACCTTATTTTACTCACACAAAACCATTGAAATTCCATATATAGTTAGTTGCACTAACTATATATCGCGCACCCGCAATCCACTGCTGATCATGTCACATATTACATCATTCATGACATGGTCAGTGACATCACTGATGACATCACTGATGACATCTCAAATGACATCACTGATGACATCACTTATGACATCTCATTTGACATTACTGATCACATCACTGATGACATCATTCATGTGATAATACGATGAACCTCTTCGGATTCTAATATAACCTTAGATACACTCAGTGTAAACAGACACTCACAGACTGTCACTCATCCATGGAGTTACTCACACACCTAGTCAGTCATGCAAAGAATCAATCACACCTCCATTTCCTCAACTATACAGTTATACACACCTTACTTATTCAAACATATACTAACACATATTTACTCTATTATACAATCCCTGATACAAGTTCACAGTGATCCATACAGCCACTCACACATTCACTGGCTCTTATGCACGGTTATTTATATATGTCAACTCTCACATGTACTGTGTTTTACATATGTACTTACTTTGACATGCAGCACTGAGATATCCATTCACTCACCAATACACTCATGCACACAGTCAACCGCCCATACAGCTGTTTCCACATGCACTTTTGATCCCATACATCTAGTGAATCAACTGCTCACACATCTATGCACAGAGTCATACACCTCCCAGCCACCCACACACACACTCAGTCTCCCATACAAATACTTGGGCAACCAATCAATAACCCATATAGTTACTCATATAGCTACTGATCAACACATGCAGCAGTTTACAGAACAACAGACATAATGATACACAAATTAAGACAGTTTAGTCACTAACCCATGCACTCAGTGAGACACATTTAATCACTCACTCATACAGTCAGGCATGCACCTACTAAATCCTTCATCCAGACACTTATACATCCACTCATTCTTCAATATGTAAGACATATTTTAACTTTACAGAAACATAGTCACTGGATGTTGTCATCAGTGATGTCATCAGTGATGTCATTTGAGATGTCATCAGTGATGTCATCAGTGATGTCATCAGTGATGTCACTGACCATGTCATGAATGATGTAATATGTGACATGATCAGCAGTGGATTGCGGGTGCGCGATATATAGTTAGTGCAACTAACTATATATGGAATTTCAATGGTTTTGTGTGAGTAAAATAAGGTTTTTTAAATGCTTATTCCTAACTATATATGGTCTATAACCTATGGTTTTTTCAGTGAATTTTCAAGGTTTTGTAAATGCTAATTCCTAACTATATATGGTCTATAACCTATGGTTTTTTCAGTGAATATATATATATATATATATATATATATATACTCCACGGCCGTTCTCCTCTCATAAAAACAGCAGTAACGGACACTTCACGAGTAGTGCAGCAAACAAATGTATATTTCAAGCACAGGGTACGGCAAGAAAATACTCTACGCGTTTCAGGATCACTCCCTTCTTCACAAGTGCCTGATCCCGCGTTGTTTTCACATTTATAAAAAACACACTTTTGACGCCCTTTCACCAGAGTCAGTAAAAACAGACTTGTTTGTTTACATTTAAGCAAATTTAAACAATACATATATGAAACTATAATATAAACATGAAGAATCTTGTTTATGTTTTTGCAAAAGACATTAATTTTATCTATTTCACCTAATCGTGTTTAACACTCTATTTCTCGTCTGTCATCTCATTTAAACACTTTTTGCAGATTATGCACCTACTTAGGTTTAATGATTATTATGCTCACTTGAGCGTTCAATGTCAAAGGCTTAAAACACCTCTGTTACTTTAAGTGTTAACTTTATTGTTTCAATGAGATGACAGACGAAAAATAGAGTACATTGAATAAATACGTGGAGGTTGGGAGAGTACCTAGAGGCCTTCGCATTTTTGTTACTCCCACATTTGAGGATCCAGATCCAGAATTAGTTGAAGAATGGATCGAAAATAATCACCAATGCTCCACGAACATGCTAAAAATGCTGGTAAAATATGCCCGTAAAGACTGTGATGTATTAAGTGCCGTAATTGATCATTTAATTGCCGAATTGAAAGGACTGTGCAAAATGGAGAAGGGATTGAATAAAATTGAAGGGGAAATAAAAATAAAGAAACAACGAAAATTTCAACGTGATCTGGTTGATTATCAGAAAGGACAGATTTTGACATTTTCTGAAAAATATGATCATTTGAGAAAAAAGCCAACATCCAATACCCAATATAAAGCGTCATCAACGAGTAATGCTGAAACACAATTGGAGGGTGAAGGCACAGAAGAAAGTGGCACAAGTGTGGCAAGTGGAAGTGACTTTTCTGTGATACAGGATTACACCACACTGGTAAAAACCAGCATTTTAGCGGAATTCGATCTAGTAGCCAAGGGACATCAGTCAAGCAACAGATCGGAAGGGTTTCAAAGGCGAGGAAGAGGAGGCAAAGGAAAAAGAGGCTCCAACAAACAGTCCGGAAATCCAAGCAGCCCTGTGGGAAATCGAACAAGGGGCCAAACAAAAGCAAAATAATGGAAGAAAGAACGGTGATTAATCTATCTTCAAGGACATTAAGTAAGACTGAAATTGATTTATTGTCTAAAGGCCTTTCTTTTTGCCCGACTAATGATTTTAACTACACACAAAGCCGTATATTGATTTGTTTTTCTTTACACGGAAGTTAAGGTTGAAAAAATGGCATGCCACAAAAGTTAACACCCATAACGTTAATCCAATTAACGCAATAAGTAATGTACAGATAAATGAGGTGGGTCTCCTGCACACTTTGAATGTATTGTCTGATGTTATCTCTAGTAACCTTGGCCCGACTACAAGTCTCGACCTTGAGAATATAACTTTTGACACGAGCGCCAAAAGTGGGTTCAGACCGAAATCAATATTTATGCCCCAAATCAGAAACGAAGCTATCGAGGTTTTTGAGAAAGGTGTAAGTAATGAGCTATGGAAAATAGCTAAACGTAAAAGCAATAACAAATGGAACAATGTGTGTAAAGCTGAAAGAATAGCCCTTGAGAATTTGAAAAACGACAACACCATAGTAATAAAAAAATCCAATAAGGGTGGCAATGTTGTCGTAATGTCCAAAGTCAATTACATTAATGAGGGTCTTAGACAACTAGCAGAAATTGATAAGTACGAAAGGAGCAACAGGATGGAATATGAACATGCCATCAGACAATTTCACACTCAATTATATGAATGGAAGAGGCAAGGGTTGGTAGAAGAACATGAGTATACATTTTTAGAATGTAAATTCCCCAAACTTCCTGCCCTGTATCGTTTGCCAAAAATCCATAAAGAGCCGCTCAATCCACCAGGGAGACCTATTGTGTCATCACGAGGGAGCTTTCTGGAAAATGTTTCCAGATACGTAGATTTTTTTTCTGCAAAGTTATGTACAGCAACTCCCCTCGTATGTTAGAGACACGGGCGACTTCCTGTGCAAACTGAAAAGAATAGAATGGAAAGATGAGTACTCTTTACTCACGATGGATGTATCAAGTCTCTACACCTCTATTCCACATGACAAGGGAGTAGAGGCGTGTAGATACTACTTAAGCAACAGATCAGCATCTTACCTCACCCACACAGATATGCTACTTGAGATGATTACTATCTGTCTCTAACAAAACTATTTCTTATTTGATAATAACATCTTTCGCAAAACCCTAGGTACATCTATGGGGACCTGCTTTGTGCCATCTTTTGCAGGTCTCTACATGGGGTATTGGGAGAATGAAATAGTAAATAGAACAGAACAGTATAAGGACAAAGTCACTATGTACATCAGGTACATTGACGACATCTTCTGTACATGGGGAGAAACCGAAGAGGAAGCAAATGATTTTGTCAGGACATTGTACATCAATTGCTTCAATCTTCAATTGACATCACAATGGTCTAAGACGTCTTTGGAATTTTTGGATCTGCGATTATCAATTGAGAATAACAAAATTGAGAGCTGTCTTTTTAGGAAATCACTGCGGGAAACAGTCTTCTCCATGCGGAGAGCTGTCATCCGGCTGCACTTATCCAGAGCATACTGTTAGGTGAGCTCTTGAGAGCAAAACGCAATTGCAGCACTGTTCAAAAATATGAAACCGAATCAAAAATTATGACAGAACGTTTTTTACAACAAGGATACACTCAGAAAACAGTCAATAAAGCACTGACTGAAGTATCCAAACGTTCAAGAGATTCCCTGCTAGTAGAGAAAACTCTTACTAAAGACAACACTAGTAAAGAGAACACAAGCCAAACTGTTAGGTTTATAACAACGTACAACAAACAGACCCATGCTGTGAAGAAATGTTTGAATAAATTCTGGCCTGCATTAGGAACTGATAAAGATCTAGTTGATTGCATAGGGTCATGCCAACAAATCACATATAAAAGAGCGAGATCTCTAAGAGACACTCTGTGCAAAGCTGTTGAAACAACTAAAACAGGAAGTCTGGGAATTCATGGTTTTTACACTTGTAGAAGCTGCAAGGCTTGTAAAAACAGCAAAAATAGAAAACAATGCATTTTATCTTCAGAGTGTGAGCCTTATGTGATTCGAAAGCATACCTCATGTAACACAGAGTATGCAGTTTATGCTCTGTTTTGCCCCTGTGGTTTGGCTTATATCGGTAGCACAATCCACAGAGCCAAAATACGAATTTTAGAGCATTTACGTGCAATAAAGAACTTGGACAAAGCATACCCCATGGCACGCCATTTCCACAGCTTTCACGAACAAAGTACAAAGTTATTGAGTTTTGCAGTGTTGGACTTTGTGAAGGCAGATGTGAGAGGAGGAGACAGATTAAAAGAACTCCGGAGATTGGAGTCAAAGTTTATCATACAATATAAGACCCTCACTCCTCTAGGTCATCATTTTGATGAGGAGTTAGCTGCACATCTGGGTTAATGTATAAAGTTAGAAATCACTGATCCCGATCCTGATTATGTATATCGATAAGCCCCTACAATTTTTTCAGAACTATCTAAAACCGCCAAGCTGAAATTTTAACTTTAATTGTAATATATTGTTTATTAATGTATTGTTTTGTCCTGGTTTTTTGAGTTGTTTTCTTTTATAGGTGACAATTTGTTTTGTTTGTTTATTTAGATTTGATTTATTTAGTTGAAGAATCAGTGAGGAAATACAATCAAGATTTCGTTTGCATATTGATTTAGAAAATGTCTCCCACTTGGGAATGATATCTTCTTCTTTTGTGACACTTTTTGCAGATTATGCACCTACTTAGGTTTAATCTGAGAAATTATTATTATGCTCACTTGAGCGTTCAATGTCAAAGGATTAAAACACCTTTGTTACTTTAAGTGTTAACTTTATTGTTTAAATGAGATGACAGACGAAAAATAGAGTGTTAAACACGATTAGGTGAAATAGATAAAATGAATGTCTTTTGCAAAAACATAAACAAGATTCTTCATGTTTATATTATAGTTTCATATATGTATTGTTTAAATTTGCTTAAATGTAAACAAACGAGTCTGTTTTCACTGACTCTGGTGAAAGGGCGTCATAAGTGTGTTTTTTATAAATGTGAAAACAACGCGGGATCAGGCCCTCGTGAACAAGGGAGTGATCCTGAAACGCGTAGAGTATTTTCTTGCCGTACCCTGTGCTTGAAATAAACATTTGTTTGCTGCACTACTCGTGAAGTGTCCATGACTGCTGTTTTTACGAGAGGAGAACGGCCGTGGAGTATATGTTAAGAGGCTGCCTGCCTCGTCGCGGACCCCCGTCAGTGAGAGGCTGGGAAAGGCGTTGCGAGCGAGCAAGCTTGCATTTTTTTGGTCGAATATATATATATATATATACATAAACATCAATTATAATCCACAAGGTAAAACGCACACTCAGAAGGTAGGATGCTGAAAATAAGTTTTAATCCATAAAACCGCTACGCGTTTCGACACAGAAGAGTGTCTTGATCACACGAGTTTAACAGTTCTACTTGGACGCGCATAAATAATAAATAAACATAGAAAAGGCACACATTCTTAACCCCATCTGACGTCATCTTTGGCAGACATATTGGAGAAGGTAAAAATACATATCTTTCTCACAAGCAGTTTGTTACATGCCTAAGGCAATGATTCAAGAACAGAAACTGCAAAACAATGTCATTAAGATAAACAATAAAATAACCATAAAAATAAACATGACAAAAAGCAAAAAAATGCGTTCAATATGGTAGTCCCAGCACACAATTTTTTGTGAATGGAATTTCATAAATTTAAATATAAAATCCCAAACGGAGCCAAGATTCGAGTACTTCAAAAGGCGGCTTTCCCACCATGAAAACATGTTATAGAGCACCAACCACTGGGCCGCAAAACAAAAACCACTTTCAATATGGCTGTGTGAGAAGCATTCGACTCTGGGCTTCACGGAGTCAGAAATATGTAATCTGCTTGATTATTCCTGCACAATAAAAAGATGCTGGGGGTCTAGTGCCCCCGAAAAAATCCAATGCTATAGCTACCAAACGGTCTAGTGCCCCAATGATATACACTATAGCTTAATTAGTGATAGCAGGAAAAAGTTGGGATGGAGGTTGTAGATACAGCTCAGTGGCAGTAAAAAAAAGGGGGCCCCAATATTTAATACGTAACAATAGTTACAATAAACACAAAACTATCAATCATAAAAACTGAAAAAGTGTTCAAGTGTAATAAAGAGTCTCTTATCTTGGTGAAAGTGTAGAACAGGTCCTGGTGAAGATAAGGGTAGGGAACCCGTGATGTGCTTGAAAAAAGTAAAGGGTCCCTTCCTTTCCTCCTGTGAAGGTATTAGAAAAAGAGACTAAGTTAAAACCAAGTTTAAAACATAATATGAGCTCAGATATACTTATAGCATTTCAGAGAAGTATATCAACACAGTCTAAATCAAAAATGGAAAAACCAAAGAACATTCTTAAAACATTCAATCCTCATGTAAATGAGTGGCTAATTCTTCGTCTAAATTATGCCCTCCCGGTAATCTTGTTTCTAGTTCCATAATCAATTCGGTTACTATTTTTCTCAGAGCCAGTTATCGGTTTTCTCCCCTTTTACCCGGATTAACCTGCTCAACCACAAAGAATCTCAAGAGGGAATTTTTGGATTGATACCTGTCTTGGAAATGACGGGCAATGGGGTAGTGCAGGTCAACATTGGTTATGGCTTGCAGATGTTCTTGAACACGTTTTTTGACCCTGCAGGTGGTACTCCCAAAATATCTACGCCTGCACGGGCACCCAAGTACAAATATGGTGTAGTTAGTACTACATGTAAGAAACTGGCTAATAGTCTTATGTTGGATACTAAATGGTACCTCAAAGTCTTTAAACATGTGACTTGTTTTACACGTTCTGCAATGCCCACAAGTATAGAAGCCTTTCAGGTTTTGTATATTGTTGTTACGTGTTTCAGTGATATCCCCTCTCACTAAGATATCCCTGAGACTTGTACCTCTTCTGTATGTTACAAGAGGCCTATAACTCAACCTGGGACCCAGGATGTTATCAGATTTTAAGATTTTCCAGTTCTCAGCAAGGATTTTGTGAACCTTTTTAGAATCATGGTTAAAGGTGGTGATGACCCTTGAAGCCCCTTCCTCATTGTTCCTTTTACTGTTAGGTGTCAGTGTGTTGGATCTGGGGGTCTCTTTGACCGTATTCACGGCCTTCTTCAAAACCCATTCCAGATACCCCTGTTCTCTGAACCTGACCAACATCCTCTCCTGCTCTAAATGATAACTGTCATCAGTGCTGCAGTTTCTTCGTGCCCTCAGTAACTCTCCAAATGGAATACTCCACTTCAGGGGTTCTGGATGAGCACTGAGGGCATGAAGAAGGCTGTTATCTGCAGTAACTTTTCTGTGGACACTGGATACCAGACCACTGTCCTGAAAGGTAATCTCAGTATCCAGGAATTTAATTCTTTCTCTGCTCATGTTGGATGTGAGACAAATGTTATAAGAATTCATGTTCAACTTTCTGATGAAGTTTTCAGCTTCAGTTTCTGTGCCACACCAGACAATGAAAAGATCATTAATATACCTGTTCCATACTTTTACAAATTCAAACTCCATCTTCAGATTTTCGTCATTCCAAATTTCCTCCACCCATTTGCCCAGGAAAAGGTTCGCAAAACTATGTGCGAAGCACGATCCCGTCGCCATGCCTCCCACCTGTCTGTAAAGATCACCGTCAAACATAAAAAATTTATTTGTGAGGCATATCCTAATCATCTCCATAAGCAAATGTGTATGATCTAAGTAACTTATGTCCCATCCCTTAAGGAAGTGAAAACTTGCCTCCATAACCTGGACGTGGTCAATGATGGCATATAATGAACTCACATCCAGGGTAATGAGAAGAGAACCCTCCGCTCATTCAATGTTCTCAATGTTATTAAGGAAGTCCTTGATATCCCTTATATACGATGGTAAAAGGCTCACGTACTCCCTTAAAAAATGGTCAATATACTTGGATAGGTTTTCATTCACCCTACCAAGTGAAGACACAATAGGTCTGCCTGGGGGTCTTGAGGGGTCTTTGTGTACTTTGGGAAGTAAGTACAATACAGGTAATTTTTGGTAATCTCTTTTAAGGAAACAAAATTCCTGCCAAGTGATCAACCCTGCTGTCTGCCACTCTGATAGTTTCTCCCAGGTACTAGTTATGCTGAGGTTATACTCAGTGGTGTTGCTTTTGCAGTAGAAATTACCCTCACTCAGTTGTTTCTGTGCTTCTTCAATATACATCTCTCTTCTCCAAAGAACAATATTGCCCTCTTTATCGGAAGGTCTTATGACAATATTTCTGGCCTCAGTGAAAGAGAGAATACATTCTCTTTGTTGTTTAGACAAGTTAAATCTCATATTGTTGTTTCTCCCTGTTCTGTGTTTTTGTTTGGTGAGTTCTATAGTAACTACCTCATCAAAGGTGTCAATAGAATCATGGGGAACAACAGGATAGAAAATGGATTTAGGTTTAAATGGTGTACATGCAACTCTATCAGTACTGATCCCATTGAGACCTTCAACCTGGATATCCCCTTCTCCACCTGGCACAACCCCTCCCAAAACATAAACAGTTTGTAACAAATTTGCATCTCCCACATTTAACTCAGGTACAGTTTCCTCATCACCCATAGTAGAATATAGCATTGCTGGGGGTCTATTGTTCATCAACATATGTCATTTGGTCAGTTTAAGTTTGCGTATGAACTTAAAAATGTCAACCCTGGTATTAGTAGTTAAACAGTTCTTTTGGACAAAATATTAACCCCAGACACAGAGTTGTTTTTTCTGTTTCAGTGAGAGTTCTGGAAGAGAGATTGATAATAGTTCTATTTATCATTGTCTTGTCCGTGATTATCTGTCTTTCCTGTAGCCTCCTCGTTTGGTTCCCACTGGCTCTTTGTTTGTTTCTCCTTTGCTTGAGCTTGAGTCATATTTATTTTGAACGACCCTGCCTCTTGGTCTTCCCCGTGCTCGACCTTGTCCTCGGGCCCTCTGTGGTGCCCATGGTACTGTCATTTCCGCTTCTTTCTTCCTTCGTGTCCGCATTACCCGGAACTCGCCTATAAAAGTCGCGGGTTTTGTAGATATTTCTACATCAGAAGAGGTACTGGCAGTTTGGACCGAAGTGTTCGTGTCGGAATCACTCGCTGGTGCTGTCACTGTTTGTTCCTCAGAACTTGCAGATCCATCTGGTAAACTTCCATGACCCATTTGTTGTTTGTATAGGTGGTCATACTTGGGACTATATGTTAGAATGCGACCGCTCTCATAATCTCCACAGTCTCTATGTAATTTTCTCTGTTTCCGAAATTTGATATCATCTTTGTATTTTTTTAGTCTTCCTTTCAAGTCCTCTTTAAATTTGTTAATACTATCCTGTTCTGTGCTCTTCCTTGAGTTCTTTAAGTTCTTTGATGATACCTTTGCGGTCTTCCCATGCATATTTAATGTGTATGCATAGCATGTTTTTGGAGCTTGCTGCAGAATTTGTTGCCCATTCTTCCAACATGTGATGTGATTCGGGGATTCATGTGATGATGTAATATAAATCCTTAATCCCCACGGCACCATGTCTTTATCTACATAGTTTAGTAGTTCAAAAGGCGGCTTTCCCACCATGAAAACATGTTATAGAGCGCCAACCACAGGAATATGCAATCTGCTTGATTATTCCTGCACAATAAAAAGATGCTGGCGGTCTAGTGCCCCTGAAAAAAATCACATGATATATCTTTTTATTGTGCAGGAATAATCAAGCAGATTGCATATTTCTGACTGCGTGAAGCCAGAGCCGAATGCGTCTCACAAAGCCATATTGAAAGTGGTTTTTGTTTTCTGGCCCTGAGGTTGGCACTCTATAACATGTTTTCATGGTGGGAAAGGCGCCTTTTGACCTACTCTTATCTCCACTCTGTTTTGGATTTTATGTTTAAATTTATGAAAGTCCGTTCACAAAAAATTGTGTGCTGGGACTACCATATTGCGCACAATATTTTGTTTTTGTCATGTTTATTTTCATGGTTATTTTCTTGTTTATCTTCATGACATTGTTTTGCAGTTTCGGTGCTTGAAACACTGCCTTGAGCATATAACAAACTGCTTGTGAGAAAGATATGTATTTTTACCTTCTCCAATATGTCTGCCAAAGATGACTTCAGATGGGGTTAAGAATTTGTGCCTCTTCTATGTTTATTTATTATTTATGCACGTCCAAGTAGAACTGTTAAACTTGTGTGATCAACACACTCTTCTGTGTCAAAACGCGTAGCGGTTTTATGATTTTAAAACTTATTTTTAGCATCCTATCTTCTGAGTGTGCGTTTTACCTTGTGGATTATAATTGACATTTTCGAACCCGCATCGGGTACCGCCGGCCAACGCACCACCTGACAACAGGACTGATCCCGGAAAGACCCTCTCTGTTTGGTTTCATATATATAAACATATAAATAGTTAAATTGTGCTAGGTTAATAATTTTTTGGCTATTAACTGTGATGTATATGTAGATGCAATTTATTTTGCCGGTGGGATTTTTAATTCACTTTACAGGTTTTTTCCTACATACATGTCCTATGACATTGGGAGTTTACGTATTTTAAAGGAAATCATTTTTACTTTATGGTAAACCAACTCTTTTTACTTTGATTTCCATTTTTTTCGGGTTTTCTAGAGCATTTGTTTTTTAAAAAACGTTCTGGAGTTTTTTATGATACCAAGATACTTTGGATTGCTTCAAAGTATTTCTATTAGATTCTTTTTTATTTTTGCAGTTTTTTGGACAATATTCTTCCTCATTTTTTGTGGATTAATATTTTGGATTACGTGGATTCAGAAACATATCTATAGCTAGCAAACAGTAAGAATAATTTATTTTTATTTTTTTGGGTGGGAAAAGTGATGTTATATTGGTTGTGTAAATATTATGTGATTGATATTTGCAATTGTTTTATTTATGTATTATAATTAATTTATGTGATGGACTGAAGCCGTAATTTAGTTGCTTGGTTGGTGACAGTTACATGTTTTTAAAATAATTCATCATTAGCATTGGAATTACTTTTTTTGACTGATGTAGTAAAATATATTTATTATTTAAAACGAAAAAGATTTGGTATGTTGGTTTAAATGTTGTAAATATTTTGAAGGACTTTGGTAGGTTCTACTTTTCTAAGTAATGTGCTCCTTTGTAATTTATGAAGAGTTTTTCTTTAAATTGGAGCATGCCATACATTTTTTCAGTTTGTTTGCTAGTTTAGGGGCAATTTGGCTAACATATTGCTTCATTCTTAATTGTTGGTAGCTTGGTTCTTATTGTAATGCTTCTATAAATGTATAGAGTGTAGGGTGTGTTCTGCCTAGAGTTGATTGGATGGCATTGTGCCATCTTTTCACTGCATTGTTTGTTGTGGCTTCCTGTGCAAAGGGGCTGTCATAGACATGTCAACATGACATTTGGAATTTGAGTTGGCATCTGTGTCTGGAGCAATGCAGTCTGCCAACCCAAGTGTCTTCTAAATAGTCTATTACTGGGTTAGTGTGTCTTCATTTTGTTGGTAGAAAGGGCTTTTAATTAATACATTGTAGTGGTTGGCTACCTCTGTGACAGGGTCAGTGGCTAGTTCTATCATTTATTTAATTTCAAATGCAAATTGCCAGTTTGTAGAATATTCTACACTATGGGCCCGATTAGGATTGCGGTGAATCCGCATCCTCCGGGCCGGCGGAAGCCACCGCCGGCCCGGAGGATGCGGATTCACCTCTGCGGTGAGAGTAAAGACCCCCCGCCAGATTAGGATGGCAGGGGGGTCATCTACGGACGGGGAGACCGTCCGCCGCTTTTCCGCCGCGAGACCGCGGCGGAAAAGCTCTAATATGGTGGCGGTGTCTATCAGACACCGCCAGCCATATTAGGATTTGCATTGGGATATGCCTTTCCGCGGCGGCAATGCCGCCACGAAAAGGCATACGGTCTTTTCTTTGGGGGCCTGTTGTGGGCCCCCTGGGTGAAGGGGGGGTGGGGGTGCACATGGGGGGTACCTATGGTACCCCCCTGTATTTGCATGCACAAAGCGGCAGGCACAGGCGCGGTGCCTGCTGCTTTGTGCATGCAAATGCACTGCATGCAGTTTTAACATTGCGGCGGGCGCTGCTTCAAGCAGCACCCGCCGCAATGTTAAAAATACAGACTGCGACCGCCATGGTGGCGGTCACATCCTAAATTGCACGGAGGGACTGCCGCTGCCCCTGCGGACAGTCCCTCCACCTCTAGGGTGGCGGACGGACGAAGGTCCGTAGGGCCCTTAGGGCCTAATTATGATTCTGGCGGTCCTTGGACCGCTAGACTCGTGGTAGGGCAGCGGGTGCCATTTTCCAATCGCCACATTGCAACCTTGGCGGTCGTGCCGCTGACTCCGCCAGGGAACCGCCAATCCATGGTGGTGGCACAGCAGTCTTGAGGCTGTAATATGCTTGGCAGGACTGCCACTGCCTCGCCAAGCATATTAGGACTTTCCTCACCACCAGAGATTTATTGGAGGTTTTCGCTAAACAGTGGCAGTGAGGAACGAAAGGCTGCCGCACTCCATGTGGATGCACACAGGGGGGCAAAACATATGCCGCCTGTGAGCATGCACCTCCAGTACCAGCACGGCATGGACTAAACAGTCCATGCCATGCTGGAACTTCCTTTGAAGTGAGAATGCCAAAGGAGCCGTTTGCCAGTGACTTAAAAAGTCATAATACTGCTGGTGGTTCTCAAGCGTATTTGGTGGTGTGGCGGCAGGGTTGTCCCACCGCCCTGCGCCACCAAACTCGTAATCAGGCTCTGAGAGCAGAATTTTGGAGGTGCCGACATATACTTTTATTGAAATTATACAAAAAGTTTTTCATGGCTTTGTGAGTACATTTTTTTAATGGTTTGAATCATGGCTTGCTCAAACTCTATGATTTCTTTTTTGGATGTAGTAGTTATTTGTTTTATGTTTGATGTGGCTTAAGAGGTTTGTTTATTTGGTAACAGGATATATATATATATTAAAAAGGATATTAGTGTTTTGATATTCACCACATAAGGTGTATATCTGAGTGAATGGTTTCGGACACATTTTGAAGGTCCCATCCATGATCCACATTTGTCATTGGCTAATTTTTCGTAAATTATTTGTTGTAGAGAATGTTAGGATTTGTTTCTCATTATTTAGGCTGTCATGTAAAAGGAAAAGTTCCTCATTATGAGTAACTGCTAAATGTTCATGTATGTGTATGTCTTGGTATCTTCTAGGGGCAGATGTGGTACTGCTGGTGCCTTTTTAAGTTTGTACAACCAATGCCTCATAACGATGTCGGTCTGAAAGAATTCCAACCGAATCCTTGTCGGAATCGTTTCCGACCAACTCAGGTTTGGGAATTCTGACCCACTGATTATGATGGTTCCAAACACTGTTCGGTCGGACTCTCATTGACTGACAGACAACACAGGGTCCCATTGCAAAAAGGGTGGTTATGGAAAACCCTGCACCCTGTGGTGGCCACCCCAAGGTGCCTGCAACACAGTGCATGGTTTGAAAGAGGGGGCCAAAGGTACCCCCATGGGCCCTAATAGGATGCCTCTGGGTGAAGGGGGGCCTGCTATAGGCCCCAAAGTCAGTTTCCAACAGCCTTTTCGTGTCGCACAGACCGAGTCGGAAAGGTTGTCGGAATCCAAAATCCTAATCGATCGGTTGGAAACTCTGTCCATTGAGCTGTACGAATAGGCTCCAACTGACTCCGAATGGCGGTCGGAACTGAGTCGGAATTACGGAATGGTTTCCCTCTATCGTAATTGGTCGGTTGGAAATGTTTCTGAGTCGGTCGGAAACATGGATTGTGACACGGGTGAGTAAAATCCGAATGACATTCGGAGCCTTTCCGACCGACATCGTAATGGGCCACAAAGTGCTTTAAAGTGGGTATAGTTGATAGTTGGATTGTTATGTGTTTGGAGACTTCAAGTGATCTATCTTTAAGGATTTAGGTTGTGGGTTCCTGGGATCTAGTGCTTGGCTCTCTTAAATTCTGCAATATCTCACTTACTTCTATTTATTTTACATTTAGTGGCTGGTTGTGCTCTCTTACATGAATTAAACCATTTTTTGTAGTTGCCATCCCATAGCATGCTTTATAATAATATTTAGTACATTTCCAGTTTATATTTTCTGTTGATGTACTTTCTTGGCAGTAGGTGTGGCCCTTGTAATTTTAAGGGCCTGATATAGATCTTGACCATTTTACTGCTGTCCCGCCAAAGCAGCTGTCCCAATTACTCTGCCAAGTCGCCTATCCTCTGCCCGCCATATTTAGCTGCATGCTGCCTGACTCCCTCTCCTCATCAACAGAGTGTTTCTCGTACCACTTGCAGCACGCCGCTGCTGACACGCAGACTCCAATGCTGGTGAATAGTACTCTGTCGCTGTCAGAACAGCACATTCCCACTGAGCAGGTATAGATTTCACAATTGTGCCGGTGGTCCCGCAGTGGCAGTTCCCTGATGGAGGAAGTCTGTTACGGTTAGTTCTCAACAATGAACCATCATTGTGGCCTTTGGATGGATGCAAGTAGAACACACATGATGCCCATTGGCCAAATGGAAACACCTGCATACGACACTATTGAAACACCCTATTTCAAACCATGATCCTTTTCCATTCCATGCACCACAACATTTGGCACCAGATTCTTTGCTAGCTAAGTGAGGGTATTTTGTTCCCTTTCCCTGTTTCTTTTCCCTTTATTTCCTTTTATTTCATTCCCTGTGCTTATTTATTTTGATATTTCTTAATATTGCTTTGTACAATGCCAGGCCACAAAAATCCCAGTTTTACTGAGGGAGAATTGTCAGTCATGGTACATGAAAGTAGAGCCACAATTATTTTGAGCCCAAGTCCAAAATATATCCCTATCTCAGAAAAGGCAAATGTGTGTCAGAATTGTCAAGAGAATGAATGCTGTCGCAAACAACCTGCACACACAGGAGGAAATTAGAAAGAGGTGGAACGATCTGCGAGGAGGGTGCATTCCCTGGCCTCTAAGAGTCATCCGGAGGCCAACTAGACTCATGGTACTTCACTCAGGCCCCAATACAACTCATGCCCTGGGAGGAGAAGGTCTTGCAGATATTACATACTGAAGACGTAACAGAAACACCTTTTGGAATGGAGTTTGGCAAGTTACACTTTACAAAGTCTCACGAAACCTCAAATGACAAAATGTCCTGCACATATTTCCATAACAGAGAAACCTCAAACTAACAGGATCAGATCATTTGAATTATTTATGCCAATGAATTGTGTTGCATGTGAGATTACATGTGTCAATCTCCATTACATGTCACATGATGGTATCGTTCCTGTAAGTGTTACAACACCAAATTACCAATTACACATATGTGTGTCATATTGTAAGTATCTGTGCCTTTTCAACCGAATATTTTCTACAAGTAAGCTCCACTAACCATTTTGCAAGGGTTGGGAAGTTGTCTTTGAAATGACTACAACTACCATTAAACCTTGTTTCTGTTTTGGCAAAAGAATATTGCTATGTCATATTGCTCTTTCTCTCTTGTCTAACATATGTCCACACAGGGTAAAGTGTCATGTAGTTATCAATTCCTATTCAATGCTCCCTTCTGTAAATGGTTTGTGTTGTTTCCTAAATGTTGTTCTGTTATCATTAACTATTTGAACTGATATCATGAGTTTCACAAATAAAACTGTGTTGACCCAAAAATGATAAGGTATGAAAATGAATATGCCACATATATGTGGGAAATGGTGGACTATGCACTGTTCACATGATGACTAATGCCAAACATCATTCCAAGTTGTGTAAAGTCTGGTTGGGAGATCCTAGCTATACTTCATTATGACTTTATAAACATTTCACAACATCTTATAACCTGCTTATTTGAAGTTGTACACTTTTTGAAATTACATTGTTTGTCTCAAAAGCTTTGGATGTCCAATACAAACTTTTACTATTAAAAATGTTCTCAGTTTCTCAATCGGTCTAACTGCTAGACTGCGTGGCTAGGAATCTGCCACAGAAGAGACCTCCACTCCAGCCCAGCTTCAAGCCTTCAGTGATGACAACACTCCTGGTAATCTGGATGACGATGAGGATCCTGGTCCATTTGTTCATCCTGGGCTGATGGCTCCAGTGAGTTTCAGTTTAACTGGACCCACACCGACATCTCCCACCCCAGCTGTAACACCTCTGCTAACTGAAGCTTCTACTTCCTGTCCTCTTACCACTGTAGCACCTATAGTGTGCCCCCGCAGTTTTGGATAATGTTGAAACCACAGCACCACCAGCTCCAGCTCACTCAGGAACCAGTTGGATGGGGCACACTCGGGCAAAGCCATAGGGCAGTGGGGGTAGGGTCCAAGGAAGGGATCCTGTGGGCCAGCATAGTGAATATAGAACTATAGGGGAAAAACAAATCTCCGATCGACTATATCTTCACGTGCAATTGCTTGCATGGACAAGTGTCAGAATCCCAAAAACCTTTATTCCTGACTAGTGACCACCTCCCACTGGCCATTCCCATTACACTACATACGGCTAGCCTTCCGCTCATCGCCCTTGTGGGTCATACCAACGGGGAGGAAATCCACACCTTACTGAGAAGAATAAAATGGAATAAAGTGGCTACATCAGTCCTATGAAAGTGGAAAAGCAATCGGCCCAGATTCGCCCCAGACTTCACAGCAGGCAACGTTTGTGAAAACTGGAAGACACTGGTGTTGGAGGTGTATGATCTTTTGATAGGCAGAAAAATAAAACACAGTCAAGCCTCAGGAGAAAGGATTTGCTACCAACCACAACTCCGGTGCGGAAAAGTGGGGCAAAGCAAGTGGGCCTTGAGAACAGCCATCCGCACTCACAAGTGTGAGGGAAAAGACTAACCATTCCAAGATCAAATCCTAGAACAGAAAATACAGAGGAAACATTTATGGGACTACAAAAGACAACAGCAAGACTCCCAATGGCTGTATATTCACAGCCTGCTGACCCCAAAAAACAGGCGGAATTCTGGTCATCATCAACAGCCTCTCAGGGCATGGCCACAATTGGCGCAATGTGGTTGCCAGCCACACATGGATTACCCATGTCACTACATTGTATTGTTGCGCTCCAAATCAGTCTCAACAGCACCATCAAGGCCTCTCTAATACCACCGGTTCACGAAATACCTTTCCACCATCCATCGGAGAAACATCTGAACCTTTGAGCATCAGTTTGCAGCGAAATGTGTGACATTAATTCTAAAAAACATCAGAAAGGACGGGGCACCGGGTCCGAACGGCTTCCCAGGACACCTCTTAAAAGAAGATTGTGACTTATGGGGTACCACACTTACACCGCTCTGTCACTACTGCCTGGCCAATTCAATTGTCCCGGAGACTTGGAAAGATTCTCTGCTGCAACCCATTTACAAAAAGGGAGACACTGGTGACCCATCAAATTATAGGCTGATTGCCCTCTTGGACATTGAGGCAAAAGGATACGAAAGTCTCCTTTTGCAAGACTTGCAGGACTGGACTAATGACAATGAAATCCTACCAGCCTACCAGTCTGGCTTCAGGCCTGGAGCGTCAACAATGGACAACATCTTAGCCCTCACTTACCTGGTAGAACAGTCTACTCAGAAAAAGCAGCTACCACTTTTCGCATGTTTTGTGGAGTACTCCGCGGCATTTGACGGCGTTATCTGGAGCCTACTGTGGTGGAAACTGTAAAACTGGGGGATACTGTTGATGCTGCTAAAAGCAATAATCAACCTCTATACTAGAACCTGGGAACGGGTGAAACTCACGACGAATTCAGCCACCAAAAATATTCTAACAGACCGAGGGCTAAAACAAGGCTGCACACTGGCGCCTTTCCTTTTTAACTTATACAGGGTAGACCTCGGCAAAACAATATCTAAGGCCAATCTTCTACCTCCTAAAATTGGCCCGTCCAGACTTTTTTTAATGCAGTACGCGGACGATATGGTGCTACTGGACCACACCAAAACAGGCATGCAAAGATCACTGGATGCACTAAACAGCTATAACAACATTAATGATCTAAGAGCAAAAACGGGAAAGATGAAGGTAGTAATATTTGGGAAGTATTCCAACAGACTCAAACAACAATGGAGACTGGGCCACTTAAAAATAACAAAAACTACCAAATATACCTACCTGGGGGTTTGGCTCATGAGCAATGGGAAGTCCACTGCATACATCGCTTCCATCCAAACAAAAGCTAAGGCAGTGATGTAAGCCCTATGTAAACTGAATTCCAAACTAATTGGCCCATCTACCAAATCCATTAGAAAGGTCATAAGCGCCAAGCTTCTCCCCTCAATCACATCCGGCCAACTAGCATTCCCCGTAGCTTTTAGCAATATCATGGAACACATCAATTGTCGAGCATTTAAGCAGATCTTCCAGATCCCAACTCATCCCTGGAATGCTCTAGTACGATTAGAATTCAGGCTAAACAAACAAAGTCAAAAGCTTGGGGCTTCAATTGTGCGGTTTTATCAAGGGGTATGTGCGGCCCCACCGCACACAATGATAGCAATTTAAAAAAAGAAATTGTGAAAGGAAACAACCCGTGGACCAAAGGCTTGCATACTGCCTGCACAGAACTGCGCCTGGATATGACCAATTGGCAGGACTTTATTCATCAGCCCGGTATTCTCCAATCGATTTTAAAAAGACGAGCCAGGCTACTTTCCAAGGAAGAGGACGTGATGGAATCTATAGCTCATCTGGTTTGCACACGCCACTGTTTGGTGCAGGCACGTATCACTTTACTGAAACCATTGTTTTTAAAATACGGAATGCGTACTTGCACAAATGCCATTAAACATCTTTTTAACTTGGACATCCTGATGGAACTGGCCAGATTTGCGAAATGTCCACATACGGTGAAAGAACTTCTATGCAATGCCACGCATGCCACACTTTACTGAAATCTCTGTGGTTAAAACATCTAGCAGGTACCCGCACAGACACCACAAAACCTCTCTTTTGGACCTGGATAGATGAGCGAAAATTTGCACACTAAGTGAAACAACTTCTAGTCAAAGCCTTAATCAAGGACTAGAACTAATTCAAGGGTTAGGCATTTGTCCTGTGCCTTGCTTTTATTCGTTTTGCACCTTAAACCAGTATTTTTAGATCTATTTTATCTATGTTTCAGATATGTACATTAGAACTGTTAAATACGTACCTATTATAACTGAAGTAATCAAGGGCTGGAGTAACTTTGCTTGACATTCATTGTAACAATTTTAATTGAACAATAAAATGTATTCATTCATAGTGAGACCACTGGGGTACTTCTCACCCAGGTCACCATTGACCAAGTCTTGGGAGCCTATCATCAGTCCCAAGACATGATGGGCCAGGTACTCACCGAACTCAGGGAAATGAAGCAGTTGCTGAGGGACCTCAGTTATGAGATGGATGCTCATAACTCCATTATGGGATCCCTGACTGGGGTTCTGCAGGACATTTACATCCATAAGTGCAGGGCTTTCCCAGCACCATCAATCCCTGTGCTCCTACAACATCTGCCCCATCCACATCTGCCACAGCCACAGGAAGGGAGCCCCTGCCACCTCAACAACTACCTACAGCTATCCCAGGCTCTGCAACCATGGATCCTCCATACCCACAGGAGGGGACTTCTATGCGTATTACCAGGAGGTGAGGATGGAAAGACCTCTGCCACCACCAGCAAGAAAAGCCAAGCCTAATTTCCCCCAGTGTGTGCCTACCATTCACTCTGTGGTCTACTTCTGGACACATTTGCCTTTCTGATACCAGTAGTATTTTGGACATTGGACTTCAAACAATTTGGACTCTCCAACTATGGTTTCACTCACCATGACTGACTTCTTCACTTTTTGGTTTGCTTTATCACCCTGTTTAATTTATTCACATTTAGTTCAATAAATTCACAACTCAAAAACTTACAGACTGGTACTGTATATCTCAACTCCATCAATGCATTTGTTTACTTCTGTCATAACTTTACAATGACAAGAAGCAAAGCATTGTGTAAAAATATATAATTTTTAAGTAGGTAATGTTATTTTCAAGTTCCTAGCCATGACTCCCAAGAAAATATGCATTCAATCAAATGCTACTATATTTATTCCATTTTACCAATAATTGTCGGTCAACATTTTCTCTAACATAACAATCCATACATGACACTAATACTCAGTGCCAGTTTTCACATTTCCAGTTCCAGACCTTAACAACACGGAAGAAGGGGATTTATCCAAAACAATAAGAATGAATGGGCAAAATATAGGCAAAATATCAGTGACTCATGTTATCCGCTGGAGCCATATCTTCTGGCTCACATAAGGAATCCCACAACAAGAACACAAATAGTTAACAACGTGGTAGTACTATATTTTGTAAACGCAGGATCATTACAGTCCACTGTTCCAGTATCTGGTGGAATATCACAAACATGTCTCAGTGGTGTGCCACAAGAATAATGTCCTACAATGATGAGACGAATCAACAGATACATACACTTAACACACAATGAGAAATGCCAATGCGAAGGGAGATTACCATGATTTTGCTCCACTATCACATGTGGTTAAGCCAATGATGGCACACATATTGCCTTAGTGCCAACACATGACAGCGAACAAGTTCAATGGATACTTCTCTGCTTCCATTCAATCACAGTGCAAGTTGCCTTGATAAAAGATTTGCACACCAAAGTCTGTGTCTATCTTTCCCAGGATCAACCCAGGTTCCCATTGTACTAAAAAAAAAGCATTATATACCTTCAAAAGTCACAACTCTGAAATGTCCAAATGAAGATGACATGATGAAGGAACCTTAAACAGATCAAAATAAAAAGATTACCAAACAAATCGAACCCAAACATCAAAATGGCAAGTTTTGAAGAACATAGTTTCCCTAAACAATCAGAAAGAAACAATGTAACTGAAAACAGTAATGAATGTGCCATAACTTTGATCAACAAACACCTTTGATAGGATTTGTCCTGGATTTGCCTTCCTAACAATTTACTATCACAAACTGCCCTCATCTTCACTAAGCATGGGCGTAAAATCCGTTACGCTCGCGGATTTTTCGTATTTTCGGAGAATCCGCAATCCGCGAACTCTCGCGGATGTGGCGAGAATACGCAAATCCGCGCGAAGTGGATTTTTTGCTTGTGTTCGCACTGCTCGCGGTCCGCGGCGCGGGCAGCAACAATCTCGCACTCGCGAAAGTACAAAAATTACAAGGGGAGGGGTAAAGGAAGTGGCCCAGTCTCCAACTTCCTGTTCCTGTCCAGCAAGCTCCTCCCATAGGGGTGGGGTGAAGGAAGTGCCCCAGTCTCCAACTTCCTGTTCCTGTCCAGCAAGCTCCTCCCATTGCTTAGTCCATTTCCTGGCCACTTTGATTTCGATCTTGACTGGGAAGGATTACTTTTTGTGGTTGCTGCTGGATATTTGGATTTGAGGGCTTTTGGATTACTTTTGGATTCGAAATTTGATTTCACAAAGAAGTAAGTTGATGTTGTTTGTTTGTGGTGATTTTTGTGTGTGTTGCTTTTTTTTCGACTTTTTTGGGGGGAAAATCTGCAAGTTCGCGAGCTGAGGATGTTTTTGCTTGTGTTCGCACTGCTCGTGTCCCGCGCAGCAACAATCTCGCACTCGCGAAATTGTAAAAATTACAATTCTGCACATGAATTGAAAACCACCAGGCTTAGTTATGGGTGCATGCATGATACAACTGTTTTGTTGAATTTTTTTTTCCACATGATTCTGGCCAGGGCATGGATGGCATTGGATTGTGGTGATTTTTGTGTGTTTTACGACTTTTTGGGGTGGTGTTGGGGGCTTGCTATGTGGGTGGGGGCCATTTTATTGCCTGGTCCCGTGTGGGTGGGGGTCTAGGGGCCATTTTTAAGCCAGTTTGTGTGCTTTGTACCATAAGCCTGCATCCAGTGTGCTCTGATGTCATCCATTATGCTCAGGGGTCTCAGAATCGGTCTGTTCGCGGATTTTGCTGGTTTTTCGCCACGTTCGCGCAGTGAAGCAACAATCTCGCACTCGCGAAATTGTAAAAATTGCAATTTTGCACCGGAAAACCACCAGCAGGCAGCATAAGCCTTCTGAAACTTGATGGATGGCATTGGATTGTGGTGATTTGATTTGTGTTGTGTTTTTTGACTTTTTGGAGTAGGGGTTGGGGGCTGGCTATGTTGGTGGTGGCCATTTTGAGGCATGGTCCTGGCCATGTGGATGGGGGTCAAGCGGCCATTTTGAAGGCAGGCAGTGAGCTTTGAGACATAGGCCTGCACCCATTGTGCCTTGCTTTCACCCATTGTGCCCAGGCGGAGTCAGGGGTACATGAAAGTACAACCCTCTCTGTGTGTGCTCTCTTGGATCAATGTTAAATTCCTGTTTCCCAAAAATTTAGCAAATCCTAATTTTGAAATTTCCATATTGTGTGGTGTGCACGTGTGTATTCATAAATGCCTACTTGCAAACTGTTTATTGAAGCGCTACATATGCAACATATATTTACTGATGTTCCTCTGTCTTCGTTTGCTTTTAGGTGCACAAAACTCCGCATCATCGTTGAGCATCAGTGCCAGGAAGAAGTCCTGCTGCGGCCTGTTGTTCCGACATCTGAAGAAGATGGCTCCAAAAAGAGGTGCCCGTAGGTCCTCTTGCAAGAAAGATGTCTCTACTAAGGAGAAGAAGAAGCAAGTGGCACCACTTACCAAGGAGACTGGTGGCTCAACCAATAAATTTTTGGGGGAAAAACAACAAAAAAAACAAAGGCCCACCATGAGTGCTGCACAGGTAGCCTGTTTAGTTGTTGAATCACCAACGACCAGTGATGTTGGTTCATCGCAAGAAAGTAGCAGCACACCATCAACACAGGTTGTAACTCATCTCACAAGTACTATTCAACAACCAAAGCCGCAACAACAACTGCATGGGCTACTAGTACAAGCAGAAGTACATGCGCAAGGAGCTGTCCGAGAAGGAGCTGTCCGAGAAGGAGCTGTCCGAGAAGGAGCTGGCTGTGAAGGAGCTGGCTGTGAAGGAGCTGGCCGAGAAGGACTGGCCGAGAAGGAGAAGGCCGAGAAGGAGAAGGCCGAGAAGGAGAAGGCAGAGAAGGAGAAGGCCGAGAAGGAGAAGGAGAAGGCCGAGAAGGAGAAGGCCGAGAAGGAGAAGGCAGAGAAGGAGAAGACCGAGAAGGAGAGGTCCATGGAGACTTGCAAGTAGAGGTCAGTGAAGATGCCCATGTAGCGGCGCATGGAGCGGTGCAAGTGCCCACAATGGTTGTTCTGCCAGAAGTAGGGGCACAGGAGGAAATTGACTTTGGAGCCGGGGTATCATGTCAGGAAGACGAAGCCACTCCTCCTGATGATTCATTTTCTCCCAGCTCCCCAGCAAGGAAAAGATCAAGGAGGGTGTGTAGAAGTTCCTCTTCAAGCCCCGCTCCATCAGATGATGATCTGGATCTAGATTGGCAACCATCTCCGACGTCTGAGAGGGAGGCACACCATGAGCTGCGAAAGGTATCAAATGTTAAAAGGAAGGGCCCCGGAAAGCTCATACTTATGGATCCGAACGTCGGACTTGATGAAGTGGTGCATTCTGATGTTGTTGAACAGGATGACAGCAATGACCTAGTCATCACACATGTCATTCCAGCCACACCGGCCATGCAGCAGACAGACATTTATACCCTATCCCGACGTCATGCTGAGCGTGACCCTGGCGACGTGCCACTGGTAGCACCACCAACGCAGTCAAGTAGTACAACAAGTTCAACAAAACCTACAGCTCCCATATTTTCACCCCAGAGGGGGACTCCATCCAGCTTGACTCCCTCAAGTAGGGTTGCTGCAATAATTGCACAACCCAGTAGATGTCTGCAAGGCTCATCCACCACTGCTTCATCTGGCATTGGCAGCAGTATCACCTCGTGCGGCAAAACCAGAAGTTTCCAGTCCCCAGTTTGGAACTTTTTTAGTGTCCATGAAAAGTATGATAACATAGCCGTTTGTTGCATTTGTAAGACTAGAGTTAGCCGTGGTAAGACTGGTACCAACTATGGAACCGGAGGCCAGATAGGTCATCTTGAAAGAAAGCACGCTGTCGAATGGTTTCCGCACCTAGCAACCGTCAAGGGAAAGCGATCCCAAAGGGCAAGTGGCCAAAATATACCCATACTAGGTGTTTCATCTGAAGATGACGGGGAGGTAGAAGAAGCGTCAGACATGTGTCCGGTTGCACCCAGTACCCCTGGCAGCACCACACCCTCCGGAACACATAGGAGGCACACTGAGAGTCTGGGAGACACACCAATGCGGAAAATGTCAACACTGATCAGAAGTGGGTCGAAGAAGGCATCAGCATCATCCCGTAAATTTGTCCAGCGCACCATTTCAGCCATGTTCTCCTCAGATGTGCAATTTCAACGCAACCACCCAACTGTACGCCTGTATAACACTAAGCTGGCTAAAATGCTAGCGGTGGACCTTCTCCCTTTTTCGTTTGTCGAAGGTGTGGGTTTCCTTGAACTCGTGGCAACACTGGCCCCTAAATGGAAGGTTCCTAGCCGGTTCTATTTTGCCAGGGTTGCTGTTCCAGCACTACATAAAGAGGTGCTTGAGTTGGTGGGGGCAGCTTTGCAGAAGAGTGCTGTTCACACTATACACCTGACAACAGACATGTGGACCAGTTGCCAAGCCCTTGATTACATGTGCATCACTGCACACTGGGTCTCTTTTTCAGGGGTTATAAAACAGATAAATGCAGGTGGTGACTTGGTCGAGATTTTTAAGGGTGCTCGTAAACATGCAACATTAGCCATGTTTGGCATGGAGAAAAGTCATACTGCAGTCAACATTTTGGCTGACTTTAACAAAAAGGTCTCGCAATGGCTGCCCCCAAGAAATTGCAAGGTTCGTTATGTTTCTATAGATAATGGCAGCAATGTAGTTTCTATTTCAGAGTGCCGTGTTTGGCGCACTGTATCAACCTTGTTGTGCAAAATTTTTTGAAAAAAGAACTTGCAGTCGACAAAACACTGACCATCTGCAGAAGAATATGCACACATTTCAACCATTCTTTTAAGGCCCGGAAGGAGCTGAGGCGCAAGCAAAATGAACGTAGAATGCCAGTGAAAGCACTTATCCAGGAGGTGGCAACACGTTGGAACTCAACCTTCTACATGCTTGAGCGTCTGCATGAGCTGTTTCCAGTAGTCAATGAGTATTTCTACAACCTGGGTGGTGATACGACATAAATGATGCTAGCGGTGGAGCAATGGCAGCTAGTTAAAAGCCTGACAGACATGCTTCGTCCTTTTGAGGTCTTCACGCGTGACGTCAGCAGGGAGGACTGTTCTTTGAGCAAAGCTATCCCATTGTTGCTGAAGCTCGAGCACCAAGTCAAGGTGGTGTCTTCACAATTAAAGGACGTTGGAAAAAACGAAGCACATTAGTTGGCGCAGAGATTATTACAACGCCTAGTTAGCAATGAACGGCTTGTAAAAATCAAGAAACAACAGCACTACATTTGTGCTACTATTTTGGATCCACGTTACAAAAAGCCATTGTTTGGCAAAGTAATAATTCCTTTTGAAACATCGGATGTTACAGAGTACAAAGGTTGGCTAGCTCAGTCAGCCATTCGTTTTGAAAGAGAGCGGAAGGAAACTGTAGGAGAAGACAGTACTACTAGTGAATCAGCAGGCCATCAGGCGTCCCAAAAAAGCACTTCTGCATCTGTGCCTGTGGCAGAAGTGAGTGTCTTTTCCTCTGAGCCGTTAACCACACCAGCAACCGTATCATCTGCACCAGGCCCAGGCGATATGTCTGAAGCGGGTTGGCTAACTCAGCTAGGGTTTCCTTGTCCTAGAAAGGACACAGAAGTGCAAAGTACAGGAATCCGGGAGGACATTCTTTCAATGGTGCAGGCCTATCTGGATGACTCAACAGAGGTCAATATTACTGAGGACCCATTGGTGTATTGGCATGGGAAAAGAAAAATATGGCGAGAGCTCACCAACCTGGCTATCAATTACTTGTCTTGCCCACTCGCAAGCGTGTCCTCAGAACGTGTTTTAGTTCTGCTGGTGGCATTGTGACTTCCAAAAGGTCCCGCCTCTTGCCCGCAAATGTGGAGCGGCTCACCTTGATAAAGATGAACCAGCACTTCATACCACCAGATTACAGAGTACGAGAATCCACGCAGGAAGAAGAGGACACCGACCTACCTGAGGAAAGTTCTCCTCAGTTACCAGAAGTAACCCCGACTGATGATTTAGCAGAGTATGAGGACGAGTTCTGCTTCCCTGACAGCGAGTTCTGAAAATGAGTCAATCATTCATTAATTGTAAATTTAGTCCTCCTTATTCACTTTTATTCCTGTGTGTCTGTCTTTCTTTAGCAAGTGCTTCATCACATTCCCAACAAAACTGTAATCAACCAATAAAACAACAAGCCCATCAACAGAACTGTCTTGATTTTGATGCCGCAGCATTCCTCAGGTTCACAACAGTTAGTTGACAAGCACTCAGTCCTGGTCGTCTATCCTGAGTCCTCCTCCTCCAGACTCACCCTATCCATTACCCATAATGCTGATGCCTGGATTCTGCACAATGAAGAAACTTACGTTGACGAGTCCCCTAACGCCTTAGGACACTGTGAATTCCAGGTGGAGCCAGCCCTCAAACACAAATTACAGGTAAGGTAAGCGTTTGGATGGGAGGTAGTATAATGGAGTATTCGGAGAGGCGAGAGAGTGACAGTGGTACTAGCAGTAAAGTCCTAGGGCTCTTGAATTAACAAACTCTGTGACAGGCATTTACTTTGGAAAACATTTGGCCTATTACACGTGAACGTTTAGGCGTTATTATTGCTCGCTTGCCTGTCTCAGGGGTGCTGTCTGTGGGGCTTCTAGGTTTTTGGGTTGTGTGAGCACCGCTGCCACATTTCTAATGTTGATTGCTTTTGTTTTGCAGAAAATCCACGCCGGGAAACTCCAGTTGGGGCCCTGCTGCAGAACGCCTTAGGACACTGTGAATTCCAGGTGGAGCCAGCCCTCAAACACAAATTACAGGTAAGATAAGCGTTTGGATGGGAGGTAGTATAATGGAGTATTCGGAGAGGCGAGAGAGTGACAGGGGTACTAGCAGTAAAGTCCTAGGGCTCTTAAATTAACAAACTCTGTGACAGGCATTTACTTTGGAAAACATTTGGCCTATTACACGTGAACCAACACGATGACAGTGTTCAGTAAAACGAACTTACTGCAAAACCACCACCCACCAGGCTCAAAAGTAGTAAAAAACAGGTATGCTCAGATAAAGTTTGAAAAAGTATATTGATATCCCTAACAAAATAATCTCCCGCAAGACCCTCCCTAACCCCAAATAAATAGTCTATCAAAAGTCCCCAAAAAACCCAACTCCCAATTCCCACCCCCCAAAAGTCTCTAAAAAAGGGGCAAGGGACACTCTACGGATGCAGGTTGTTCACTTTGGCCTCCAGGGCATCATGCCTTAGGGCCAGGGCATCGTACTCCTCCCGGAGCATGGCGTGATCTAAGCGGAGGCCCTCCATCACCTTTTTGTACTCTTCCCATTTCTTGACCTCCGCCTCCAGGTTGGACACTCTGCGGAGTGCACGGTGCAAGCGAGCCTTTACAGTACTGTGAGGAGGTGCAGCCTTTGCTGCTTGGCGGTGGCGTCTTCCAGCACGGCTCTGGTTGGCTGGAGCACTGCGCTTACCGGCAGAACGTGGGGTCACGGAGGAGGATGCAGAAGATGTAACATTTGATGCACTTGCGCGCGTGTCGTCCCCCTCCATTTCCACCAGCCGGCGATATTGCGCAACAGTGGCATCCAGCCTCCGTTGCCGGGCCAGTACAGCCAGCATACTCCTGCTCGGTTTTGCAGTTTTAGTATTACCAACTATATGAAGAAAGAAAGACATAATCTGTAACGAATGCTCTTTAAAAATATGATTAACACAAAATGATTCAGCAGGAAGTTGTGTCACAGTACAACTAGCAACCAGCCAGCGCAGTACAAATCTATTCAGGCCAGTATCATGGGCGTCTGCATGGAGGGGCAAGGTGGGGCGCTTATGGTTTGGTGCTCTTTCATATGAAAGAGATCTGGCAGAAGTGAGTGACTTTTCCTCTGAGCCGTTAACCACACCAGCAACCGTATCATCTGCACCAGGCCCAGGCGATATGTCTGTTTCCCTCTCTCTCTCGCTCTCTCTGTCTCCCTCTTTCTGTCTCCCTGTGTCTCCCTCTACCTCGCTGTCTCTCTCTCTCTGTCTCCCTCCCTCACCCTCCCTCTGGCTCCCTCCCTCTCTCTCTCTCTCCTTCTGTCTTCCTCTCTCTCTGCCTCTATCTGTCTGTCGGTCCCAGCCTGCTGTAATTACCATATTGTAATTTGTCACTGGGCCAGCACTGGATACACATCATATGCTATCTAAGAGTCAGATAGTACCATGATCCAGCTTACCTGTACTCGCCACCACCACTGCCTGCTTCCTCACAGTCTGATTGTCCTCTGGCGCCGCATCCTCCACAGAGTAGTCCTCAGACTCGGAGTCAATCACGATCACGTCCGAGCTGGCCCCGCCACCAGATGTTCAACCTAAAAAATATATTTAAGACTGTTAGATTACACCACTCACTATTATTTCGTTTAGGAATGAAGAAATTTGAAAACAACAGAAAAAATAATTGACTGTCTACTCTAGTCTAAAGTAAAAATGTCCCTCCTTCAGGGAAGGCTGTTGTCTTGCTGCTTTTTTTTGTCACAATTGATGAATGCTTGCTTAATTTTAACACACATCATTTTTCTCTGAACAGACAGACGCTGGACTTCTATGGACAAGAGCAACATCAACTAAACCAGGTGAAAGCTCGGCTCGACCACAAGAAATGTGTTCCATTACTCATCAACTCAGCACCAAGCACTTTTCCTTTTCCAGCTAGCTTTATTTTAATATATGTGTTTACTTTTACTTTTAATAAAGCTTTTAAACTTGAATAGACTCTGTGGTTTTTGGTCCTCCAGACTAGAGTGACTGAGCGAAAGGTTTTGTAATTTTTGCAAGGAGGAGTCCGTGCCGCTGACACTACCAGGTTTATACAGTGTGCCAAACACACCACTCTGAAATATTATGACTCTGGTCTTTGGTGTCCATAGTTTAGTTTGTGGAGAATTGTCCCTGCAACAGTAGTATTATTGATTTTGCTCCTATCTAAACACTGTTTCGAAAAAATTAAATTAGGAACGCTTGGACAACAATAGGTCCTCTATATTTAAATGAAAACTTACTGGGGCCAGCAAAGGAGCACTCACCGCCCTGGCCTGCATCCTCCTCCTTTGGAGCCACTGCATCCACTGTTTCTGTCCACTTGCCCCTGGGCGGACCTGACGTACAACATGAAAGAAAGAACAGAAAAAATTGATGATTGCTGCTTGTCGATGTCCTTGTCAACCAAATCAAACATTTAGAAAGAACAAGAACAGGCAGATGCGTGACGCATCTCGTGACGAAAGAGGGGTGCATCTCTAGAGTTGCGTCGCAGGCGCGATGCAACTCTAGCAATGCTCAGGGCTGCCCAATACTCAACATACCGCATCAGTCCTTACGCCTGCTTCAAGCAAGCAGGCATAAAGAATTGACGTAGCAGCGTCGCGGAAGTGCCTGCGTTAAATCTTGTAGATTTCACGCAGGCACTTTTGCGAGGCGCACATCTGCCTGACCGCCACCCCCCCCCCGCCCCCTGCGTGGGAACGCTCCCATTGTGGCGCAGGCCCAGGTCTTAAAGTGGCGCATCTCCCTAGATGCATCACATTGTACATGACTCGCAGGGATGCGCCACGTTTACGTCGCTGTGCGTCAGGTAAGGCAGCGTAAACGTGGCGCAAGGGGCTTGTAAATCTGCCCCTTTGTGTCTAGCATTACGCAGTTCTGTAAAGTACACTCATACATTACTCAGCCCAAATAAATGAACACAAAATAGAAAACAAATAAGCAGTGGCACCGCCACAGAGAAGGAGAGCAGTGCACCTGAAATGCACAGAAGATTTTGAAATATTAATTTACCTCTCCTATCAATGTAATCAGCAGCATTATTGCTCTTTGTAAAAAAGTTAAAGCAAACATTTGCAATATTATATAACACACAGAGCAGGAGAAAAAACAGAGTAGTGACGAGTGATGAAAAAATTGCTACTACTACTCACTAAGCCCGGGGACCTCCACTCCCAGCAGGTCGAGCAGGTCGTGCTCCCGGTCCAGGATATCGGTCCAGCGGTGGGTCACCTGATTATAGGTGTGCTGGACGCCCGTGATGTTAAAAAGGGCCCGGCACACCTGCCCCCACCGCTTCCGTCGCTCCTGGCTGTTGGTGTAACCGGCAGCGATCCTGCCGCCTGCCGCGATGGTCCTGGGGAGACGGCGCTGCACATAATAAACCAGTGAGCCCACCTCCTCAGGGCTGAAGATCTCCCGGGGCACCACCATTTCCGCCCTCAAGCGGCCACACGGGAGCCGGGCACGGGCTGCGGTGCCCGTCTAGGGCAGCTTGACTGCTGTCTTCACCATGTTCTGGGCAGGTAAGGAGATAAAATGAAAAAGAATAAGAGTAGAGAAGAAGGAAATAAAAGTTTTAAAAAGTAGTTGAAAAGTAAACAAAAGTAGACTAAAACACAAAAATATAGACCTAGAAAACAAGAGGGATAGAAAAAAAGTTTAATAGATCAAAAAAAAAATAAAACAAGCAAAGGATGGCAGAGATATACAGAGGATAGAAACACCATGCCCAGACACATAGGAATGAATGAAAAACAAGATGGCCGCCCGAACACGTGCGTGTAAGTAAGTTCGCACGCGATTTCTCTCGCGAACTCGTGCGAACTTGTATTAGCAAGGCGCTCATCGCGCGAGATTACACATAGCGGGCGGAAACGGAAATACGTCACGCAAACAAAATGGCGGCGCCCATACTCAACCTTGGGGTAACTCGCACGAGTTCGCGGCTTCCACGGTCGATTTCGCACGACGCCGCACCTCGCGAATAGGGCGAAATTCTCGAAAAACGAGTTTTGCAAAAGCAAAACCAACGAGCAGGTGCAAAAGTTCGAGCTCATCATTTGTAACCATTTACCTGTAGTGCTTCCTGAAGGGGCCCTCCAGAATCCGGTTGCCTACTTGCAACTATTGTGTGACCCTGCTCTGACAGTCACAGAATAGTTACAAGTATGCCATTGCATCCTGTTAAAAAAAATTACATTGCAACAAAAAGGAAAGGGAGCAGACAAGCAGGTGCCAGCCTTCATTAATGTCAGTTGGGGCAGGGCAGGTGTTGTTGTTTGCAAAACTTAAAGCACTTAGCAGGTGTGCTTTGCTTTGCCTCAATAATGTACACTCACTGGTCAATCAGAGGGTGTTGTGATGACACCGAGGGTGGCATGGGTGTGCCAGCCAGAGGGTGGCATGGGTGAACCAGAGTGCCAGTGTTGACAGAGGATGGCAGTGCTTTGCTTTGCCCCAATAATGTACACTGGTGAACCAGAGGGTGCTGTGATGACACAGAGGGTGACATGGGTGAGCCAGAGGGTGGCATGGGTGACCAAAGAGAGTGCCAGTGGTGACAGAGGGTGGCAGTGATGAAGAAAGCCTTGCAAACAGGCTGGGCACGTAGAAACAACAAGTTCGCAAAACTGGCGACCCGACAAGTAAGTTCGCAATTTGCGAAATTGTACAAAACCCTCGCGAACTTGCAGAAACCCGTGCGAACACACCCCCCCAAAAAATACGCAAATCCGCGAGAATTCGTGGAATTTGCGGATTTTCGCAATCCGCAAATACGCAAATCCGCAAATTCGCGGATTGCGAATCCGCAAAATCCGCCCATGCTTAATCTTCACATCAATAATTGGTATAATGGTGAAATGCAGACACATATACAGATGCGATTACACTCATGAGAAGAAGTTGTTAATGAGATCTTCCCGTAAGTCAACTCCTTCCTCTTCACTACTACCATCATCATTTGGCATTTCAGGATCCTCATCCGGAGGCTCTTCATAGTCTCCATCCTCTCTGATTTGAGGTATACTCATCACAGGGCTATGTTGTGGAGCATGCGACGTTGATTTGGGCCACCCTGTTGGGTGAGTAGAGGAGAGACCCACCAGTTTTGTCCATACAACGAAATCTGGTCTTCGGGAGCCTGAAAGCCCGCTCCATTGTCCTCCATGTTCTTCCATGGGCCTCATTGAAGGAGACTTCCCCTGGTGTTGTTGCGTTCCTCAGTAGTGCCAACAACCATGATCAGTTGGGATAAGCTGGGACTACTAGATGGAAAACAAAATAAGTGCCAAAGAAGTAGCACAATTTCAGATAATTGAACTAGAAATTCCCCAAACAATATTAGGAACGGTTGTAAAGACAAACAAGCCAGACCCTCTCAGTTACAGGTTGAGACATTTTTTTCCATAGTACACACGAATCATGGGCACAGTCGGGTAAACACGCACAGACACCTGATATCTACAAATCCTGTAAGCAGAATACTTGCACATTGATTGAATGGAAGTGTTTCCAATTTCGGTAGGCCTGTTCTTTGCCGTGTGGTGACAAATTGGCTATACCCTGCTGTTGTGGAAACTGGATGAAGCTATTAATGTGTCTCATCAGTGAGTAAAGAACTTCTTGTAGCCACCACTGAAAATTGGTTCTTACATTCCACCAGATACTGCCACAGTGTATTGGAAGGATTCTGTGGCCACAAAATGAAGTACTGCCATGAGTTTAACAATTGGTATATTAGATGTGGGATTTCTTTTGTGAGGCAGAATATATGGCTCCAGTTGATGACATACATCCAGTATAGTTTGCCTATTCAATCTGAAATTCTTGATTATATACCTTTCTTCCATGGTAAAAAGGTCTGGAAATGGGTGGTACACCTGAGGCTGTCATCTCCTCACTCTCCCAGGGTTCATATGTCTGCATTGGAAACACATTTGAACAATTTTCACATTTCCCACAGCACCATATTTGATAATCAACACTAAAGTCATGCATTTCTACAAAATACATATTGTTTTACTGCATCTTTTAATGAACCATTTGCCTGTTTGCCTTTATTCTTCACAAATGATATTTATAGCCAAAATAAAATGTAAAAAAATGTGTAAATAATACAATCAAATGTATTATCTACAAATTCGTTTTAAAAAGAGGTGTAAATAAAACACTATTTTGAACGTCTAAAATGGTGGGAGCCTGACCTCGCTGATAGTACATTTGGAATCAGATGGGCGTGGTGGAATTTGAACAAGTAGTGGCCGTTAAACTCCACTACGGATACAGCCATAAGCTAATATTTGTGAAAGCAACATACATAGGTCAATGGCTGTGTCCATCTCGGCTAGAGACCATGTACATCACGTACATGTACACAGTGGTTAGAAAATAGCTCACTTGCCTTCTAAGCCATCAAGACCGCCTCCACTTTTGTTGCTGTTTGTCACCTCTGGGAGCAACGATGCCGAGTCGAGCAGGTGAGCGGTCTACTGCCTTCATGCCAGAGAAGCTGGATTTGCTGCCACAAGAGGTCCTCTATGGCTCAGCAGAGGAACAGGTTCTTTATCAATACAAAATATATTTTAAAAAAATTCTGTAATGTATATGGGAATCTGTCTACCTTTTTTTTGTTCCAGTAACTCTGTCTACAATGTCCCTTTTAGTTCCTGAGTGAAGTGTAGTTAGTGATGTGATCTGTCATATATTTTGGTCCTTACAGAGGACAATGATGTTGGGGATTTCTAAGCACTTCATAATCTTAAACAACAACAACATTAGTATGTGTTGTGTGTTTCAAGCCCTAGATTCCAATTGGTGTGTATGGAGATATGTATCTATGTATATGTTTAAAATACATATGCTACATTGAAATATCACATCATAGAAATTAGGAAACATATTATATGATCTTTACAACTTTATACAAAAAATGTTCTGTACCAACAAAATGAAAATTATGTTAGCTATGTGATGTGTATGGTCTAACAAATCCTTTGGGGTGCTGTTGATATAATTGATCAAAACAAATGTTATTGTTTACCAAGAATCTAAATACACAGAAAGGAATCTTCTTTTTGGTTACTTTATCTCCCGGTCCTTTGTGGGTTAAGCAGGGAAACTCTCTCTTTTTATAAGTATACCTCAGCTCCTGTAGCCAGAGAGTTGCGAATAACGATATGGACACATCACGAACCTTCGGGTTTTCTGAAGATCAGTGTAAAAAACTCTTAGGAGGGTCTTCCAAAAGTATTAATGCAGTAACCCTATCAAAAGGAGATGATGATAGGTGGAATAAATTGTGGAATCTTAAGAAAAAATTGATTCGAACTGAACTCCATGCAGAATTTATTATCCAGTACTGCAAGAAGGGGGTTATTCCAAAAGGCTTACAGATTACTAATGAACCTGGATTATTTGTGAAAGATGATAAATTTAAAGATAGTTGGACATTAATCGCAAACCGATGCAGTCGCGATTGGATGTTACTGATTATTGATACAGCACAGGGACTTCTAATAATCGAACGTGAAGAAATAGAGAAGTTAGAGAAAGAACTTAACGAATCCACAGCCTTGGATGATGCTATAAAAAAGCTAGCAGAAATAAAAGATGACATTACTGGTTACCAGGAGTATATGATAAACAAAAAAAGCAATAAACTTAGAAAAGATATAGCTAACTTTAAGCTTGAATTGGTGTACCCATATCTCCAAAAAGATTATTATGACCAACCAGTACCTAGTGAATATAACAATCGTCCCTATAAATACAACAGGAATAAATTCTTTAAGAAAAATGTGACTTTCTCAGACACCTCTTATAATACCAGTGATTCTGAAGCTGAGAGAGTTCCAGAAAACACTAAACGTAACGATTCAAGAGAAGAATGTGCAGAGGATTTTCATGACTACCAGGTTTTTTTAGGTCAACAACAGAAGAGACAGACGCGTGGTTTCAGAGCGCGGGGGAGGGGCCGTCAGGGCTTCCGACAAAAGGAAGGAATAATGAGGAGACCCTACATGAGGACTCGCAATCACAAGGACTGGGAATAAACAGCCATACTCAAAAAGCACCAATAATAAATCTCTCTGACAAAGTATTGACAAAGGAAGAGGTTGATATTTTAGAAAAAGGGTTAGGCTTCGCCCCAAGCACTCCAGGATGTAGGTACTCAATAGAAAAAGATGTACGGGACCTTTTTCGTAAGATCAGAATAAAAAGATTTTTTGAAAATAGAGAAAACAGGCCAAAAGAGAACAAATCAGGCCTAAAACCACCCTCTACCTGGACCCCAAACATCACTATGGTCAGCCAGGAAGATGATACATTTGAAAAGGTGGTGTCCATAGGATTAGAAAAGTTATTAGCAGAAAAAACCCTGACTAAAAATAATCTATCTAAAAATGAGAGGGAGGCACTTAAAAACTTATCAGAGTGTGAGGAAATAACAATAAAGCCTGGAGATAAAGGTGGAAGTGTTGTGATCCTTAATACTAAAGACTATAATTCAAAGATGTATTCCCTTTTAGACAACAAATCTCACTACAGGAAATCGAATACAGGAGAGTGGAATAATTTAAAAAAGAAAGTAAGAGATATAGTTACTTTGGCGAAGGAGGATTCCATTGTATGCGTGGAAGAATTCAGATTTCTTGTTAATGACCATCCAAAGATACCAGCTCTTTATGGGCTTCTGAAAGTCCATAAAGATATGAGGGACCCCCCTATGCAGCCAATAGTATCTGGAATTGACTCCATCACGGAGCCGCTAAGTAAATATGTTGATCATTTTATCCGTCCTTTAGTTGAAATATTACCCTCGTACATAAAGGACACCACGGATATGATCTCAAAAGTTGAAGGTATTAATTTCAACAATGATACCCAGTGGTTAGTGTGCTTGGACATTGAGTCCTTGTACACCTACATACCCCAGCAAGATACAATTACCATGATGAGAAACATTCTGTTTGAGGAAGAGGGTGATCTGAATGCACAAAATACTTTTATTGTTGACTGCATTGAGATTGTCCTTATGAACAATATTTTCTTATTTAATAAGGATCTTTTTTGTCAGATAAAAGGCACGAGCATGGGAGCCACATGTGCTCCGAGCCTAGCCTGCCTATATGTTGGAAAATTTGAGGAGCAACATATCTATAATGAGGTCAGCCCTTTCTATGAAAACATCAAACACTGGTCTAGATTTATAGACGATGTGTTCTTCATTTGGAACGGAAGTGAGAATGACCTCAATGCTTTCTTGGACTGGCTTAATTGTGGAGACTTAAATCTTAAATTCACAGCCAACAAGAGTCAAGTGGCAGTTGACTTCTTGGACATTAAAATCTTGGCACAGGGGGGCAGGCTATGTGTGGAACTGTACGTAAAGCCCTCGTATAGGAACACACTACTCCACCACACAAGCTACCATCCGAAAAGTCAAAAGGATGGTATCCCCTATAGTCAGTTCATCAGAATCCGACGTAATTGTACGGATAAGACCACTTTTGAGAAACATGCTGAGATTTTAAAAAATAAACTGCTCCGAAGGGGTTATCCAAAAAGATTAATACGAGAAAGTTATAAACGTGCGAAGTACCAGAATAGAGAAATACTGTTTGAGCCTAAAAACAAAATACAACAACCTGAAACCAATATTGTAATGGTTTCAGATTATAATGGCATGAGTCTGAAACTAAAAAATCTCATCAACACAAATTGGTCAATTCTAAATAGAAAAGGACAGAAACCTTTACCTAAACCAACCTTTTCATATAGAAGGAACAAAACGATCCGTAATTGCCTGGTCCAGACATATAGAGAACCCAAAAAAGCTACCAACTCAGCATTGATCAAGGTAAACCCATTCGTGGGAGTTTGCCGTGTGGAACGTGTTCCCACTGCAAATCTATCATTAAATCTGACAAAGTTGAACTCAATGGTATATCACATTGGATGAATGAACATGTCAACTGCAGGACATCCAATGTTATATACTTATTGATATGCCCATGTCAAAAGGGTTACATTGGTGAAACTGGCCGAGAAATGCGTTTGCGTCTATCGGAACACAGATCAGCCCTCAAAAATCAAAAGAAAAATGCCCCCTTAGTCGAACATTGGGCAACAGAGAACCATAAAGAAGATGACCTTAAATGGTTCATTTTGGAAAAAATTAAGATATCTATGAGAGGTGGTGATACTGAGAAGAGACGCAAACAGAGAGAACAATTCTTTATTTTTTTTTTTATATATATTTTTTTTAATCCTCATTTGCCGTCTTGCCGCCCATAACTTCGTACTTATCCGCCACTGGGCTGTTATTGTCTATTAGGCTGGTCTTGAGTTATGGGGCTTAGACAACACATATTTTTGGTTCTGGTCTCCTCTCAACTGTCCTTCTTGACCACCCGACCCAAGATGTGTATCCTCCACCATCTCTATTCCTCGTACTCGGATGATCCATATACCAGCTAGACAGGCACGGGCTTAATCATCGGACTTTTAACATAAATATAACTTTAACCAAAATTTAGCAGGAAGGGTATCCAAAAACCTCTATTTCTTTTAGAGCGATCTAACATATCAAGCTTAGCCATGTATCTCATGGCTAAGATCCAGTCCAATAAAGTAGGACTGAGTGATGAGACCCATAATTTACATATCTCTCGGCGTGCTAATAACATAGCATAAAAAGTAAGTCTAACATTGTTACCCAAAACTCTATTTTGTAAATCATATCTCCCGGTAATAATTAATTCAGGGCTTACCTCAATGGGTTGGTTCAATGCTTTGGAAAGGGAGTTACTCACTTCAATCCAGAATTGTTTGATATTCGGACACGATACAAACATGTGTAAGTCATCAACATTTGGAGCTTTACATTTTGGACATTCGACTATTCCTCCATCCTTAAATTTAGAGAGCCTGTACGGGGACCAGTATGCCCTGTGAATGGTAAATAAAACATTTCGCCTTAGGTTTGCAGGTTTAACAATTCTATATAGCATGCTCATAGTTACTTGCCATTGGTCTTCTGTCGCGATCCTTGGCAAGCTTTTCTTCCACAGGGTCTCTGGTAAATCAAATGCTCCATCCTCCATTTCCAATATTCGCCAGTACCAGCAAGCCACTTCCTTCTTAAAAACCATTTACTCCAACTTTAGTTCAAAATCATTTTCCCGTCCAATCCCTGATTCTGACTGATTCGCCCAACTTTGGATCTGTAAGTACTTGTATTTTGAAAAAACTGGGCCCCACTTTTGCTGGCAAGAACTCCAAGAAATTAAATTTCCGTCTAGAAATAAATCTTTCCATCTTTGCAAGTCGGGCTCCTTTATCAAATTTAAAGCTAAAGCGTCTCTTGTCCAGGAAGGAGCTCCCGGAGATTTCCATATCGGAGCCATATAACTTAGATAGGGGATCTTAAATACTTTTCTTATTTTACACCAAATCTCGGCCACGTCCCTCAGAGTCTTGAGTTTCACCTTTTTAAAAAACTTGGGGTCTCCAAACTTATATAAGTATCCAAACTCGTGATAACCTGATATCTTCAGCATTATCCCAAAAAGTCCGCCGATCTGAGATTGAACAAGGGTACGCAATAGCATCCTGCAATTTTTTAAACAAAAAGCCCATGCATATACTTGTAGATCTGGAGCCGCCAACCCTCCTTTATTTACCCTTCTTCTTATTTTTTTCCATGAAATTCGAGAGGATTTTGACGCCCAAATAAATGAAGTTATCATACTTTGTATTTTCGCCAACCATTCCTTTTTAAAACACAACGGAATAGTCTCAAACAAAAAAGTAATTTTTGGTATAATCACCATCTTTACAAGGTTAGATCTCCCATATATTGACAAAGGTATGTTTATCCAGCCTTTTAGCGTATCACCAACCTCTTTTTTCACTCTGTCAAAATTAGTTTTAGCCAAGTCCTCAATCTTCTGTGTAATCCTGACACCAAGATATCTCATTTCTGCTGTAGTTTTTACCCCTCTCGTGTTAAGATTCCAGGTCATTATCTCGGTCTTTTCTTGATTCAACTGGTAACCAGAAATCCTACCAAAGTCTTTTGTTGTATTTACTAAGTTTTCCAAAGATCTAACTAAATTAGTAGAATAAACAATAATATCATCCGCATATAAACCTAATTTCTTTGCCCAACCCATCACAGCAAAAGGAGGTATCTCTTCTGAGGCTCTAATTTTACAAGCGAGAGGCTCTATATATATATTAAAAAGTAAAGGTGATAAGGGACATCCTTGCCGGGTGCCCCGCATTACCCTAATAGGAAGCGTAAGAGTTCCATTTATAAGTACTCGCGAAGTCGGGGCACAATATAATGAAAAGATGGATTGCGTAAATTTGTCTCCTAAATTAAGATGTTGCAGGAGAGTTTTTAAGTATACAAAATTAACTCGATCAAAGGCCTTGGCAGCGTCTAATGCTATCACTGCCAAGGGATATTCATATTTAGAGGCTAAATCTATCAAACCTATCAAAGAGTAGGTAAGGTCTTTTAAGTACCTACTCTTAATGAAACCCCTTTGATCTTCATGTATCAATTTATGGATTATTTTACCAAGCCTATCAGCCAAAATTTTAGAAAAGAATTTATAATCACAATTTAAAAGTGAAATCGGCCTATAGGCATCCATGTTTTTTGGAGATTTCCCTGGTTTAAGTATTAAAACAATATTTGCCTCATTCCAAGAGCTTGGAATTTTCACTTCCCCCCTAAAAATTCTATTATACAAGTGGCACAGAGTGGGGGCCAACGTATTTCCTAGGGCTTTATACACTTCTGCGGGTAGACCGTCTGGTCCAGGGGCTTTCCCTCTTTTGCTATCCTTAATCACTTTCATCAGCTCTGCTTGAGTGATTTCCTTATTAAGCCCAAGCATATCCTCATCTGACAGTGGTTTTATTAGGGGTAGCCAGGTCTCAATCTCATTTTTATCTGGACAAAGGTCTTCTGTATAAAAATTCGTAAAGTATTCCTGAAATGCTTCTACAATCTGTTTGTTTTCTGTTATAGTTTGATCTATGCCCGATTTCTTGATCTCTTTAATATGATTACGTACGACATCTTTCTTGGCTTTCCACGCTAGTAACTTGCCACATCCCTCTCCATATGAAAAATGTGCCAACCGACTAGCTTCCCATCTCTCTTTAACTCGTTGTGTAAGTATTGCAGTAAGTTGAACCTTTAAGTCTAAAAGATTTTTCTCCCATGGGCCATCTGAAGTAGTCACATCCTTGGGGATTCGATTAATTTCGCACTCTCGAATCTCTTTTTCTAACTTTGAGACCTGACTATAATACAGTCTTCGTTTCTTTGCCCCTTGAGCTCCCATTCTACCTCTCATGAACGCTTTACACGCTTCCCATACTATATCTTCCTTAGCTGAGCCCACATTTACTTCTAGAAAGACTTGTATCTCTTCTTTAAGAGTTTCTAAGACCTCTGCATCAGCTAAAATTGTCCGATCTAGCCTCCAAACTGAAACGATTTCTTCTGCTTCCAACCTCAAATTTAGACTCACACCAGAATGATCTGACAAATGCGCCCCTATGTGATCTACACCTACAACTCTCTCTTTCAGTCTATTGTCAATCAGAAAAAAAACTATCCGTGAGCTGTGTTTATACTTTTTATTGTAGAAAGTAAACCCCAGCTGTTGGGTAAATTTAAATCTCCAAATATCACAGAGTCCTAGTTGCCCCATCATTGACTTAACCTTGGCCGTCATTTTACTATTCATTATTGGTCTGGCGTTGCCTGCTCTATCCAGCTTACCGTCTAATACTGTATTAAAATCCCCTGCCATAATGATTTTACCTGGGAAATCCAATAACTCGAATTCAACTTTCTCTAAAACTGTGGGATCATCTATATTCGGACCATAATAGCCTACAACTGTCAGCACTTCACTCGACAGTCGTAATCTACAGATCACCCATCTTCCTCTACCATCTACTACACTATTTTCGACTACTATATCAGATCCTTTTCTAATCAAAATAGCTACTCCCTTTGTAACCAAGTCTTGGGATGTAAAAATAGCATTTGCAATCCATTTTTGAGTACTAAATACCTCTTTGCTTTCCTTTTGTGTTAAATGTGTTTCTTGCAAGATGATGATCTGCGCTGGTGAATCTTCTAAATATTTCAAAATCAGTGATCTCCTAGATTTAACTCGGCGCCCATTGACATTCCATGTAAGGAACCGTAACTCCTTATTTCCAGCCCTGCTCATCATACTTGTCATGCTTGTCACATACTGCCCATTTTTTCTTTCTGTTTAAGTCACAGCAAAACCGCTCATGAGGAATGTTTTTTTAAATTTTCTCCCTTACCCCTATCCCTCCCCTCTCCCTACACTCACTTCCCTCCCTGGAAAACCCATCCATTACTCCCATGGCCTAGGCCTGTGGATGTCTCAGTGGTGGTGTATCTTTTTACTATTTTACAAATATTATGGCCGATAATCTATTTCTATTTCTTTTCATTATGAGTAACATCCAAAAAAGCATCTACCTCATCCACTGTACGGAATGTATACATTTTGTTGTGCCACATGACTTTTAGAAAGGCGGGAAATTTTAGTTGACCCGTAGCTCCTATCTCTCTTAAGGGTGTCAATCGCTTTCCCATCTCCCATTGCCTGTTTGCTGTGGCTGGTGACAAATCAGACCTGATATCAACTGTTACTCCATCTATCACAATAGATTTTTTCTTTAAAGCAAGTGATAGAATTTTGTCCTTTAATGAATATGTCGCAAAATTAATCAAAATTTTTCTTGGCTTGGCCCGGTCTGGATTCAACCTAAAAGGATCTCGATGTATTCGTTGAATATCACGGACTAAATTTTCCTCAGTTTCCTCTAGTGCTAACTCTTTCTTCAGCAACTGCACTACAAAAGTCTTTATATCTGTCCCCTCTTTTCCTTCTGGAAGTTTGAGAATTTTTAGATTGTTGCGCCTTTGCATATTTTCCAGCCTTTCTATCCTTTCATCCATTTGCCTGTCTTTAGAATATAGAGTCTCTATCTCCTTACGGTTATCCAGAACTCTTCCCTGCACAGCTTTCATTGCGGATTCCATCTCTCCTGCACGTGTCGTTAAATTATCTATCTTATCCTCTAACAACGCACATGTGGCACTAATACGCTCTTGATTCTTCCTAGAGGCTTCGAAACCTAAATGGATATCCTGTTCCAGTTTTCTTAAGAGTTCCATAACGGACACGTCTGATAAGGCAGATCTCTCTTGCTGCCCTGAGCCCAACTCAATTGTGGAGAACATCGCCTTTTCATTACTACGGGTTTCATCTCTCTTTGTAAATATATCCTCTACCGCCTTCTCTCCCAATTCAGCAGAGACGACAAGTGAGCTTTCACATAACATATTTAATGTGACTGATGTTGTAGATTGGAATATCTGCTCCATAGATACCTCTACATCAGAACTAGCCCCCTTATCTGCCTCCATCTCTGTATCCAAAACCTGAAATGGGTTTGGTGTTGAAAGAGTTGACCAGTCCTGTTCGCGTTCCTCTTCTTCCATAGATTTTGATGTATATTCAATTTTTTCCTCGAGCTCTACTGCCTCACCAGCCCTAACTTGAGGTTGAGGGGTAGAGTCAGGCTTCAACACCAGCACCTTTGGAACTGGCTTAAAATAAAGGTTAAGTGAAGGAGCTATTGGGGTCTTAAATCCAGTTTCTTTTTTTTTTGTCTTTTTTTCTTTTCTCTCTTTGAAGGCGAGACCTTAGATTTATATGCTGTGAGCTTAGGGAAAGCTTTTTCCTCTGTCTCAGCGTTTTTCACCCCCCCTTGTATACTATCACTTTTATTTAACCCCACAAGAATGTCTTTTCCCAGCCTCTTACTCCTTAACTGGTATCTTGTGGGGTTTCCTCCCTCGTTCACCCCCCTGCTTACTTGCTCCGCACGGGCCCCTTGCGGTATGCTTTTGGGGTTGGGATTGCTCGTGATGGCTTCCAGCCCTCGACCCCTTCCTCCGCTTCTTGGAGTGCCGATTTTCGCAAGCACTCGGCGTCCTCTGCTGACCCCCTGCGCCGCTCGCTCCCAGCTCCCGGCCGGCAAGTAGCGCGACTCCGCCCCCTCACTCTCAGTCTCGGCAGCTTGCAGGGCTGGGTTCTCCGCCATCCGCCGCTGCCGCTGCCGCTGCCGCTGCTGGTCTCCCGAACCCAGCCGGCAGACAGCCTCCAGGATCTGCCGGTAGCTCGCCGTGACTTCCACCAAGTCTGCCTAACAACCTGGTACGTGCAAACCCTAAGTCAGACGCCGACAGTCGGCCTTTCTCATCAAACTAACACCACCACTTTTTCCGACATCCGCGACCCGCTGGTTAGCCGGCCGCCATGTTTTCCCTTTCCACAAAATACGTTTTCGAGAACAATTCTTTATGTCAAAGTTTAGATCATATACTGAAGGCCTTAACAGTAGAGAAGAATGGGAAAGAATGATGAGGTAGTACTTAATTGACTGCATACACATACATTGGATAAACTCCACCCATTCACCCATTCAGAAATACATGTGAGGCAACTTTTGTACCCGAGGTATATTTCTGACGTTGTTTAATTATGAAATGATTAAAATCAAATAAAGTGAGCTTTCCATATAAAGTATGTAGTATTGTAGACCAAATGCAAACTTTTTAAGCGATGGGTTATATACTTCTACTATGGTGGAATAAAACAAGACACTTAGAATATTACTTGTTTCCATGAAACAATTGATGTAACATCAATTTGCTAAAGAAACCATATGTATTGTGCGAAAAATGTTGATTATGGTAAAAATATGAATGTTATTCTTAATTCCTGGGTTGGATATATAAATGCACTAATGACCAGATAATATCGTGTTTCTTAGTAAAAACATATTTTGCTTTTTGCTTATTGCAATGTACTACATACGGGATGTAATGAGATCGCCCTAAATACATCTGAGCTTATTGTATATTAGTACAATGTACCTACAATACTTGGTAGAGAGACGGACGCTCTCACTTAACTTGGTAGATTGTACTTGTTAAAATGAATAAATTGGGATCCGGATTACTTTAAAAATTATTCTTCAAACAAAACCATAAGCATGGAGGGTTGACTTTTACGATACGACTAGCGTCTTATTATGACTTATCAGGTCGAGTGAAAACGTCCGCTTCTCAATAACTAACTCACTTGTTTGAATTGATGTATATATAAGCATTACTGTTGATACACGGTGACTGAGAATGTCTTAGGTAATCTTGAACCCAAAAAACGACTAAAATGGCGGACATCATCTCGCTGCGTGATTCGAAAAAATGAAATTATCGCCGAAAAACACCATTGATGGTTGTTTATAAATAAAATGTAAACAGCTACCTTGACTAGCATATAGAAACACGCTAATAGCGAAAACGGCTAGAAGAAGCGATGGTTAAACTCATCAGGTAAACTGACGAATGTGAGTTTTAATGTACATGTTCTCTAATGTGGTTGGGAATTCCTTAAAAAACTACAATCATGGCGTTTAAATTGGACTTGTTACGATTTAATTAAACACAGGTGTCTAGAATTGCCTTTAAACTGTAGCCGAATCCGGTATATAAGGCTAAGGTTCAGTGTAGTAGCTGAACTGATACGGGCAACCAGGGAGACCGGACGGGCGGAGCGTTTGCTAACACGAGAGGTAAGAGGAATTTTGATGAAAACGCCTGAAGGGGGTCCATCAACTGATACTTCCCCTTCTCCCTAGCCGTGTGGTAACTCGCCCTTAAGTAATTAACCCCACATTCAAGCTTTCTTGGGAATCACTTTGTTCATACATAGTGAATTTACTTAAATGTTTAAAATATAGGTTCGTGTTTAAAGGCATAAACTCGATCCAACAATGTAAGCTCTATCGAAACCTAGAAGGGCTTTACCCCATTCCGATTAATACCCACATTATATGTAAGATCAGGAAGAAACGGGGAACTTAACGGCCCACTTCCCACTCGAGAATTATAAGTATGTGCGCAGCATGTAATATTCAAGAAATCCACCTCTAGTTAAGGTGTAAATATTAAATTAGAAATGGTATAATACCTACAATATGTGTACTATTCGGGCTGGAGGTGCTGGATTCGGGCGGGAGAGCGATGCTGGTGATGTTAGATCTGTCGGCGGCCTTCGACACCGTCCCTCATGAGGGTCTTCTTGCAAGACTCTCTGAGATTGGTCTCCAAGGGACGGTGCTCCAGTGGTTTCGATCTTTCCTGGCAGGCCGTCGACAAACGGTCTGGGCTTCGGCTTGCTCCGCCGAGATGTTGCCATTGGGTGTCGGAGTTCCTCAGGGCTCTGTCCTGAGCCCAACTTTATTTAACATCTTCATGACCCCTCTGGCAGCACTGGCGGAGTCTTTCGGGGCCCAGATCGTTCCTTACGCCGATGACACCCAGCTCCTCTTCACCTGCGAGAGGGGTGCGGACTTCGATGGAGGTAGGATCCAGGGTTGCCTTGAGGCTGTATTTCAATGGTTCCATCACAACAGCCTCAAGTGCAACTCGGATAAATCCGAGGTCCTCTTTTTCGGGTGCAGTACGGATCCGGACTGGAAAGTGTGGTGGCCTGAGAACATGTTTCCACCAGCATGTTCGTCCCTGGTAGCTAAAAACCTTGGGATCAAGATCGACAATGGCCTCACACTACGCTCACAGGTAATCGGTCTCACTGGGACCTGCTTCGGGTTACTCCGGATGCTACGCAAGTTCCTTCCCCTGCTATCGGAGGAACATAGGAAGATCACGGTGCAGGCGATTATAGGTTCGAGAATTGACTATTCCAACGTCCTTTATCTCGGCCTGCCAGAATACCTGCTCCAACGGTTACAGGTTGTCCAGAATTCGGCAGCACGTGCCATCTTTGGACTATCTCGCCGTGCTAGAGCCTCAGGCCTCTTGGAGGCCCTGCACTGGCTCCCTGTCCGGAAGCGGATAATTTTTAAGACTCTCACTCTGGCACACAAAGCCTTGCACGCCTCCGGAGCAAAATATCTTCAGAAAAGGCTGACCTTTTACCGTCCTGCCAGGTCGCTTAGGTCTGAAGCCCTGTCCCTTGCGGTGGTTCCTCGCGTGAAGAGAGCCCGCATCAGTGGCCGCTCTTTTAAACTATTAGCGCCTCAGCTTTGGAATAAACTGCCTTTGCCCCTGCGTAGCATTCCCAATCTGTTGGCCTTTAGGAAAGGACTCAAAACCTGGCTTTTTATTTCTTAGCTCTGGCCCCTAGTTAGGTTTTTTCTTCCTCTCTGGTTTCTTCTTATGTTATCTCCCTGTTGTGTTAGTGTGCAATTCAAAGCGTCGGGACACTCTTCTGAGTAGCCGCACGCTATACAAAACTTTTTATAACATAACATAACATAACATAACATAACTATTCATTTAGACGCTGCTGATCGCCTCAATTAAAAAAGAGGAGGGATACATGCACGATTCCGTGAAGAACGAAGGATCACGTTAAGCCAGACCAAATAACGGAAGAAAACATAATCTAAAGTGTGAAAGAGTCCAGCCAATGCCATGAATGGCTTCTGCGCAAACTATGAGTAAGCTTTTACGTAATATTCAATCTTATATTTGTCTAATGACATTTTTTAAAACTGTGTCACTTTATGTATAGATTCTCTGACGATAAGCAGGGATGAGGAGTCATTAAATTCATTACAACTCCTGGATCGATTCCGGTACTGCAAAATAATATTGCCTTAAATGTAAGATAAGTTTAAGTCTCTTTCTCTAACAGCTAAATGGTAAAAATCTCCCCACACATTGCAAAACTAACACATGTTATGTATCTACTTCTAGAAAGAAGATGTTTTAAATAGTCCTGAGGAAGGTGTTCCAAACAAAGAAGCACCGAAACACGTCGAAAAACTTTTTAACTGTATTGGTTGATTGTTTTTTTATGTATTGTGTTATGATAAATTGTTATGATAAATTGGATGGATACATGTAAAATGTCGTTCTGAAAAAAACTATATAATCTGATTTTAAATACATTGTGTATACTGAGTGTATGAAAAATACTGTTTTTAAGAAGAAATAATAAAATATATTTAGATACATCAAATGTTAAGTTTTGACTTAAATGCAATCTTTGGGGTGCTGTTGATATAATTGATCAAAACAAATGTTATTGTTTACCTAGAATCTAAATACACAGAAAGGAATCTTCTTTTTGGTTACTAACAAATCCTTTAGCCAGTATCCGAGCTCTCCAAACAGGTGTATGGGAGCTACCAGTAGCTCCCAGACCCCTTAAGAGGACCACACAGAAGAGGAGGTAAAAAAAAGTGTAGTGGCAAGAACCACCAGAGCCCCAGAGGCTACCACAGTCCAACTCAGGAACTAGGCAACCCAATGAAACTAGTAGTCAATCTGTTCTCTAAAACCCTCACACCCTCGGAACACAAGATATTGGAAAAGGGATTATTGAATTTTATTAACTGTTTGATTAATTAAAATCATTACAGTAAAAGCAAAAACGCTGTTAAAAAGGATCATAATTGAGCTAAACAGTTCCTCCGTTCTGCCCCCAGCACCCTCCCCTGCCCGTCCATATCCTGGCTTTGTGCTCAGCCGTATGCCCTTAGGAACGTTATACAGTCCCCAGTGTTCTTCTAAATGAATTTTTGATTAAACGCGAATTGTTATAAACTTTTAAAAATACACAGACTTGATAGTTCTGATTAAAAAAGCGGCACTCCTCGGTGCCTGTCTGGGACCAGCCTGCTTGCTTCAGCAAGATTTGGCGTGTCAGTTACAGGAGCAGGATTGCATTCCTGCGAGTCCTTTAAGGCAATCCTGAGCAGGTGCGTGAATTTCCCCAATCTTGCTAAAATCATTGTCTTTGATTTGGAAAAGCATAAGGCTGAGGCTTCTATGCAGGTCTATGCTCCATTGACAGTACAGATCAGACAAAGGAGGCACCAACATTCATTATTCAGTTTGGGGCAGCAGCACAGTGTCATACAGAGAAAAGTTCCACTAACCTTTGTAGCCAGATACAGCGGGAATAATGATGATGCTAATTAATCCCTTCCACCGCAATGGAAATACCCCTGAGTAATATATATATACTGCAAGGATAATACCACCAGGGGGAAAGAGAAAAAAGGGACAAACGAAACAATAAAGCTGCAGCTGTTTGGCATAGATAAGGGATGTCGTTAGGTGGTGTAGACCTCACTCTCCTGCACTCCACCCCATCAGCTTTAATCAACAGCTGCACTCTCTTTATGTAAACAGGCAAAAAAGGAAAAAATAAATAAACAAAAATGGATATCAGCAGTTCAGTTCACACCAAAATATGAGGCACTCATCTGAATGAAGATACTTCTCTCCGTGTTGACCGATATACAATCCATAGGTAGTCTTTGTGCATCTTCTCTGCAATCCTCTAGTTACTCCCAGGCATTTGCATTTGCCAAGGCTTGATTGCGAAAAATCTGTGCCATAAATAATACAATGGTGCTTCCTAGCGCTAATACCTTGTTTGTGGTCCAAGATATAATAAACAAAGAAACTGTGGTTTCAGTATTTGCCCAGTGGCAAGCCGGTGAAGACAGAATCACCTGGACGCGTTGATTAGAACCAAGTAATTTGCGTGTACACAGCGTGACCAAAAGCTGTTACACGAAGGTCTGTGATAAATACCGAGTTAGCGTAGGAGACACTACTCGGTTTACTCGCGCTGCCTCAGCAAGTTCCGAGGCAAGCTTGCTTCATCCCAGGATGAAAGGGAAATGTGAATCTCTGTGTTAGGCGTGAAGACGCCACGGGCCAAGCGCCGTTAGCAGGGACGCGGCTTGTGGGTTTCCTGTGTGAGGTGAAGAGACTCCTCAGGCCAAGCGCAGTTAACAGGAAAGCAGCGTGTGGATCTCTGTGGGGAGGCGTAGAGATGCTTCGGGCCAAGCGCCGCCGCTGTCAGAAGGAGAATGCAGTATTGTGTTCCAAGAGGAGGCGTAGAGAATCCTCCGGGCAGAACGCCGCTCCACCAAACACTGTCGGCAGTAGAAAGGCAGCCGTCTACAGACAGACGCTGCTAGAGTTCAAATAAAGTAAGAAAACACTTAATGATCTCCTTCAGGCTAGCAAGTTACTCGAGTGACAAGCCCCGTTCAGATGCAAAGGTGGGGCTTAGGTATCCTTAATCAGGTGCTCTGGATACCTCTCCCTCAGGATTATGGGAGGTGTAGTTTACAGTTAAATGCCATTCATGCAGTGTGTGTTCCTATTCTTGTGTCTATCTCCGCCTAGCCATGACACACAGGAGGTGCAGGCAGGATTCCTTCGGGAAGGAGCACAGCCTACATTCTGTATTTCCCCCTTACATGCCCATGCTGGATTAAAATCAGCGATGCATAACATTATAAGTCTCATAAAAAGTATTTTACTTCGGGCTTGCGGTGTCAGGGCCTCACTTAGGTAAGGTTGGGCTTTTCCTGGCATGTATGATTTGTTTAGTGGCTCTAGGTTAGAACTTGAACTAAGGGCCTTAATGTCATGAGCAAATGATGTTTCACAGACTTGTTTATTTACTGCTTTTTCCAGGCATTTAGTGGAATTTCCAGAAGCCGTATGCTTGCTGCCTCTATCTTCAGTGTGCTGAAAAATGCGCTACCCTTGATGACATAAGATGGCCAATCTTGGAGGCACATAATCAGTGGAACAAGAAGACTCTGTTTAAAAAGGAACAGCGTTGGATTTTCCGTCTATCCACCATGTGGTTGGATTAAACAATGAAATCCCATGGAATTACCTTGATTAAAGAAACAATCAGTCCCATACTCTCTTTCATACATGCTGAAACCATGTACTAGTAAGGGTGACTAAGGACCAGAACGGACATCCCTTTACTCAGGAATGGACAACCACAGACAGAGAGTATCATATTGGAAAGACCAACCATATTTATTCTTAATATCTGATTAGTACTACCAATTTCTCGATGTTCTCCCTCATCGGGACAACTTAATTGAACACTCCAGTACATTACACAAACCAGATCTTATACCAACATACTCGTTGAATGACCATTGTAAGATGGCCACCACGGTGGGCTGACCTGGTTCCATCCAGCACAATCCTTAATTGAGCATCTCCTATTGAGATTCCATGTTAATAGTTCATCAGTCCTAACACACACAATCCTGTTAGGGTACTTACGGGTACCCCTCTCAGGAATTGAAAGGAGTCGATGCAAACTTTCATACACCTTCTGTCACATTTCCAACCAGAAAGTATACTTTTGAGATGGCCGCCACTTGTACCTCTTTGCCGAACTACACACTCGAGAGGATGAGACTCGATGACGTGCCCACTAGGAGAATCGGGCGCTCGTCGTTTAGCCGGACACCACAGTCACCGGACAGTGTGCATGATTGCCTCTCTAAATATAATTATATCAATATTAAAATTAACTAAGAAGGGCCCACCCTATCTCCACAGGTTTTTGTGATTTTCCTTTTCAATACCCGCCACCACCGGGACTGGTATTCTCTATCATCAGCTCTTGGGAAACCATGTGATCTCTCAATCTATGCTACTTCATTCACAGCCCTGCCAAGTATCACTCTTCACGTGTGACACAAACGCATTTCAGTGTGGTGATCCGCATCACCGCACTGAAATGCATTGTCACGCATTATAGCGCCTGGTCAGCTGCCACGTGGAGCGCTGCTATAATGCACATATGAGGTGCCTCTCAGCGCCGTGAGCCCTGCTCCCGGTAGGCAGAGGCTAAAGAGGCTGGCTAAATCTGCTTCCAGCTATACAAGTACTGCTGCAATGTAATTGTATCCAAGTTAGGCATACACTGGGGGCTGACTCACGTGGCGCCGAATTTAGACTGACGTCACTATAGTTAATGCCCAATGGTAGACTCTGACTGACAGTGAGACACAATAGCTACCTTGAGTCAGGGTCCGTCCTCCTGCTGCCACCCGCGCTTTTGGAAGTTCAATTGCACAGCTCCTGACCTCGCAGCTCTCACTGCAGTGGGGTGCAGGCCCGGGGAAGAGGTGGCGGATTTCCGCCGTCGATGGCTCATGAATCCAATCTGGAATCGGATCCCACCTGCACCATTCGGCCACAGGACTGGGCCCGAGCGGTTGACTCACGAGTTAGTATCATCGAGGCAGTGAGAGTGGGTGCAGCATGATTAATGGCACAGCGGCAGCCGTAATATCTCACACAACCAGGACCTTTACCCAGAGCACTGGGCCTCGCCACCCCCAGCCGTCTCAGCTGCCCAGTGAAGATCATCATGATTTTTTTCAGTAAGTGCCTGGGAGAGCAGGAAATCTATTAACTATAATTATCAATTGCATATTAAAAACACGTCTTCATAACTGCGTATATACATTGCTCCTACAGTACTGAGCTATTTCACAGGTCAATGTAGCGTAGTAGTGCGCTCACATTTCTAGTGCTTTCCTATGTTTTTTTCCACCCTCAGTCCATGCCCCAGCCCGGGCCCCTAGAAATTCTTGCTGTTGCCTGGCAACACTAGAACTCCTGAATACTGCTGTGAGTCCGGGAGAGGCTGAGTAGGTGGTGTTTAGGGCATGCACGCCTCTCATACACACCTAGCAGGGAACTACAAATCCAATTAAAGCATTTGTTTAACAGAAACAAACCATGCAGGTTTGAAGAATCTCTAATTCAGAGAAAAGGTTCACAATAATGCACAAAAGACAAATATGCATTCCAGTGATCATTTTTTTCATTCAGCGGTCCTCACCAGTCGTAACTGGGGACAGACTAACTTCTATACTGTGGAACAGGTGCGAGAGTATGCAGCCGGCTGAGCAGACACAGAGATACTTTCCAAGGCATTCGGCAGATGCATTATTTTTTATTTTGCTCAGCCTAGGTGCGGCACGGTAGTGTTGTAACATTACTAGAGAAAAGGTATTATTAAATTAGCACTACCACAGTGATTTCGCACAGGGGGGTTAAATATCCAAGTTAAAGCTCTTGACGTACCAAATGTTGCATAGCATATTCCCAAAATTACGATCAGTTTACAAGGCTTCAATTTCTGTGATTTGCTGCAGTTTTAAGATTTTCTTAGTTTCTTGTTGCTCAAATGGGTGTAATTTCTGATATTTATAGGTTTCCCTTGTCTTTATTACTTGATTTTGTTGGTGAGAAAGTGTCACTCATTGTGGTTGAAATGTCACCCATAATTACACTGAAATTATAAAAATGTCTCACGTAGCAATCTTAAACCTTGGCAGCTATGAATTCAGACTACCTCAGGCATTCTCCACCAACAGTCAGGCAGGGGAGGGTAGGTCCAGGGATACAGTCCTGCACATATCACATGTGTGTTTATATTTTTACACTTTTAACTGTATACAGAGTCTAGCGAGTCTGTGGCAACCTGCTCTTTAACACTCCTTCAGACCTATATGTTATTACTATATGATAACTTTCAACCAATCTACTTTGTCTGGTACTTACCAGCTTCTCCCATAGCTGTGCGAGGAAACGTCTGCCTCAGCTAAGGTGTAATCCCATTCAGATTTTTGGGTAAGGTCTTGAGGCAAATACTTATTATGTTCACGATTATGTATTGATTTCACTAGGTAGCTCCTCAACGTGGATGCTACTAATTTAACCAGGCCCCGTTACTTTTACCCACCACTATCCTCAACACTAAGTTTATTTTGCATGAGATATGTCACTAGATATGTGTGGTCTCTGGTGTTGTTATCACTTTATAAAATACCCAATTTGAAACTGTGCTCCACAAGCGAGGGTGTGCAGCAGTTTAATGATCTTAATTGTAAATGTGTCAATGTGAATAGAACTTTGGAGGCATTTTCGTGCTGACTAGGCTTTTTTTCAATTGTTCTGTTTTTTTTATCTTCCCTTGCAGGTGGATTCAACCCCACTGCATCTATGCAGATGCAGTGTCTTATGTTCTAGTGGGCTCCCTTGACGATGAGGGTGCCCACATATTAATATAGGGTAGGAATAACTTCATTTTAGTCCTGATGAAATGCCGACTGACCCTCCTGGCAAGATAAGCATGAACCATGTCGACCCCACCTTATTCCTCACATTTTTAGCTATCTGGGTACATTTTGACCTCAGCATAGTGCCATTATTTTTATTTGAGTCAAGGGACCATTATCCCATAAACAATTCCTTGGTCTCCTTAGAATTTGTTTAATCTCACTTATTTCCCCAGCCTATTTTTTGAAGAAAACCCTACAAGCACTCTTCTAACAGCGTTAACGGGTCAAAAAATCTCCGATAAAGAGCCCCCAGAGTTGTCAGGCATTGCAGCGCCGGCCTGATGAGAAGCACCCTATGATCAAGCATGACACCCTACCAGGTGTGTGTGGGCATTAAGATCTGACCAATCGGATTCCATGTCATCCCACTGGTCGGTCATTTGATGCCACCGGACCTAGGGTCATTTTGTTTCCTTAGAGAGGAACTACTCCAATTGAAATGTTTAGGAACATTATTCTAGGAGGAACACAGCTGTAGGACCTCATTAAATATAGCTCTTTGTCCCCCCCTTGATTAGATCCCAAAAGATAGGCATTCAGAAAGCACTTCATTATATTTGGAAACACAAACCACAAATAGTGTCCAAAGAGTGATGCTGATCTGACATCAAACAACGCATCTTTGCTGCACAGCTACTCCATTCTTCTTTGGTTAGTGACTCAAAAATGCAAATTGGAATACTAATCAAGTATTTCTAACAACCTAACATTTCTGTGGGCATCGTGAAACATGAGGCCACAATGTGTTCCCAGACTATGAACATCTTTAAACATATGCCATATGTGGTTAACATTTCCTGATCTTTTACATTTCTTACGAACCTTCAAGATTAACCCACGAATTCGATGTTGGCGATATTTTCAAAATTCTGGTCTTGAAGTTGCTGAAAGTATGGGACTTTTCGATGCTTTGCCAATCATAAAAGCCCAAATACTTTGAATAATGTCATTCTGATTTCAGAATGTCAGACAACAGATTTCAATATACACTGATCCTTAAGTGAACATCAAACCCTCAAGGTCAAGCAATTGAAGTCTTGCTCTATATTCCATTGAAACATTCTTGGCCCATGGAATAAACCATCACCCCTGACAAATATATATAGTGCTCTAGTAAAACCAGGCAGCAGAAACAAATTTGAAAGATTGTCCATGAGGGAAACTGTTTTTAAACTGGCCTTCAGAATAACTAGTGTTCAGGCCCTTTGGATGCTCGAGTCTTAAAGATGTACCCATTTGAATATACACTATTCTTTAAGTGGCATTATATGACTGATCATTTGCCACAATTGTTTCCACAAACATAACCCCTATGTTGCAGGAACTGTGGCCAAGTGTGCACTATGTCATGTGTATGGGGTAGCTGTAGCTAGATATAGATTTCTGGAAAGGAGATCCTGTCCTGTAGAACAGATATCACAGACCTAAAGATTAAAATACATAGCCACTGAATGTACTATAGCATTTTCCTGGGAATAGGTTCATTTCCATCATTAAACCTATGGTTGAACAAAAAGCTGACCAATGGTTGCGATGGAAATCATGTCATTTTGGGATCCTACATTACATTCAGTGAATCAGATTACCAAACTATAAATATACTGCGAATATACTGTAAATATGTGTTCTCATTTTGACAAAAGTGTGTATATAGTAGTCTAGTCACAGCGGAGGGTGTTGTATGGTTTTTGCTTGGCTGTTCATGCTTTAGAACAATGATTTTTCCCAGATTTAAAATAATAAAAGTACCTATTTGAAGTTGCTAATTTTGTTCATTAGCATTGCAGCTAATAAAGTGTAAAGACATCAAAATGGCACTGTTTACAACAAATAAAGCTTGAAAATTAATTGAAATATGGCATAAGCATGCAGGTCACCTCATTGCTGAACCTCATAACCTGGATCACCTGCAAATTAATGCTACTGCAGACTGACACCATACTTAACTGCAAGGAAACACACAACTCAGCCTGAGTATGTCCCCTTGATATTAACTATTGACAATGGCAATAAATAATACACTTGAGTACATATTTATTTAACACAATGAGTTCTACATGTGTCGAGCTACTGGATAGAGGGACATTACAACTAATTCAGGTGCTATAGCTCTACTCTTGTTATGACCCCGGGTTAGGCCCATGTAGCGAGGTTTCTCCTTTCTTACATTGCCCTCTTTTTCACAATAACATTTTTGCAGTGAACTTTTGCACATATTTTAATGCATGAAAATGTTGGATTAGTTTCTCTGAAACCACTTTGTATACACATCTAGCTTCGCACAACATTATCATGATGCCTCGAACATCATATACAAGACTTCTTTACGCACTATGTTCAAATGCCATTCTATCTTCATCCACGGGTGACAGCGCTATCTACATATCCATACCATGGCTAATGTACAACGTACATCACAAGGCTGTTTTCTATTATAAATAATGAGCATCCCAATAGATTAGCAGAGGAGGCACTTCAGCTGACACCAAGGGTCCCTGAATGTTGAGACTTTACCACACTGTGGTCTGGCATCTTGTGAGGGGTATCCAGTTCCTGACCAAGACAGGGTCCTTCATTCGCTCCTACCAGGTAATGGGTTTGGAACATCCCCAGCGGGGATTGTTGGCTTGATGCCTAGACACACCCTAGGTACACTTAGAGTAATTTTCTCATAATAGGAGTACGCCTGATTACTGCCATGTTTATATGCCTACATATGTACACTGTTTTAGAAACATGGTAGAACTGTATCTACTATTTACACTTTCGGTACTTGTAATCATTTTGATCTACTGATTATCAAAGCACATGTATTCTACACAAGAGTAATGTTGGTTCAATGAATATATTGAAAACGTCCCACTGTGTATTCTGTATATTTCTCTGAGCATACATAAGCACAAGTGACTTAGCGAAAGAGGTCAGGGTTGTCAAGTTGAGTGGTTGCTAGAAACCATCCACTCCCTGGTAAGGTTATGGGGCTTACGGTGGCACTGTGAGCTAGCTGGGCTACAGGCCAACATATCCTCGGAGATACCCGGAATCAGTTTAGGCACCTCACCTAAAGTTTAGGTTGTCCAAATAAACGTGCAGGTCCTACAGATTAGTTGGAACTACACAACACTCTAAGGAAGCATGTTCAATGATTATACTCACAAGTAGCGCAATGTAGATAATCTTCTGGCTAGATACTAGGATTTAATCTGCATAATGGTTTGTACTTTGAGCAGGTACCTGGCCTAGCAACTGAAATCTTGGGAAATGGTCATGTACTCCTAAGTACATGAGGACATATGTTTTTTACCTGGATCAGGTGTGGAAATCTTCAAAATGTGTTAGCTACAGCGTAAACCGTATTTCAATGTCACTTCCTGGGAAGCCACATGTGTACTTTCGATTCTGATCAGAGATCATGAACTTTCCTTATTTTTAGGTTCATGGTGGTAAGAATACCTGTTATGTGACCTTGCTTGATTGCAATCCCAATGTAATAAAGGGCACTCCAGTCTAAGTCTATCGAAGAGTACTAGAGTGAACCAGCAATATTGTTCTAATACATGTAGATGATGTTGTAAATACGGTGACTGCCAAATTCACTGCAGCAGCTCCTGACAAAACGGAATGAGTGATGCAATATTGCCCTCATCAAATCCATTTTAGTACCTATACTCAAGAAATGGAATTGGAATTGCCCAAAGTGCTGTGACCCAATTTCTTTGTTAGATGCCACAGTAAAAACTCTAGAACAGGGGATCTTGGAAAAACTGGAAACTTGGGCACAAATAAATTCTTTCTTTTCAAAGGCTCAATAAGTTTTCCGCTCATGCTTGGGGACCATTGAATAGGCACTGAAGTTATCCCATATCTTGGGAAAGTATGGCAAGGCCAGGAGAGGTTCATTAAATATGGTGTTTATGCACCTCTCCTGTGCTTTTGACTTGGTGGTCAGGGAAAACTGTGGTCTCTGATGGAGGTAGCTGAGGTGGATCCATCAATGTTGAACCCTATAAGGGGATACCACCACCAAGGTCCGCTACACTCAACAAGGCTTTTGTACCCTGCCCATTAAGGTGGCCAGAAGGGTCAGATAGGGTTGTATAATGGCACCTTTCCTGTTTCTATGTTATATTAATTCCCTTGACTAAGCCCTGAGTTTATGTATCGATGAAACCCCTAGAATCGTCTCTCGAGCAGTCCCAGATTTACTGTGTGCGGATGACGGAGTTTTAATGTCACAAACAGCAATTGGCCTCAAGAAACTTTTAAATGGTTTTAAAAGTTTTATGACAAACCTGATTTTAAAAGTAAAACATCAGAAATCGTTTAACTTGGGACCAAAAAATACTAAGAGAAAATCTTTCTTCATTGGCGAGACTCTGATCGCAAAGGTTGCCCACTTTAATTATTAAGGCATACTGTTTGAAGCAAATCTGTCATAGGGCGGCATGATTAGTCAGAGAATACAGAAACTTGTAGTAGTGAGTGAATCTATTTTTAGATTCTGAAAAAAACTGGCATTTTAAAGAGATGGTCCAGCTATTTAAGTCTAAATGTTTGGGTGTGGGAACATACGGAGCTGGCGCGAAGGGTAACAAAATACCAGCTAGAATGCAGGCCATTAAAAACAAATTCTTCTGTCAGTTACTGGCTATCCTGAAATCGAACCCAAGTTTTATCTCCCATGGTGAATTGGGTATGGGCTATTTAGAAGACAAAGTTAAAATGACCACCTCTTACTCTGAGTTAAAATTTGGTCTGCCCCTCAAGCAGATTCTCAATAAATATTTTGGGCGACTGCCTGAAATTGGACAACAGATGCTCTATCCCTTGGCTGGCATATGTCAAGAAAAGCTGTAATGACATAGGCCTGATTAACCTTTTTGATTCTCCAGATTGCATTGGGTACCAAACTAAGGCCACAGTTAAGGAAACATGTATTAAGATAAATGAAGAGATTAGAATCGCAAGGGCAAAGTCATTTAACCTCCGTTCTTAACTATTTGCCTATTTCCATAATGCATGGGACAGAGCAGAATTTAACCTGGGTAGAAAAACCATTTATATAATTGGCCAAATATTCACATAGATTATATTTAATAAGTTTTCAAATCCATTTTAATTTGATGTGTGAAGCCTTTCATTAATCTCTGAATTTGAAAAAATAAATGCTGTATAATGTATTTTAATTCTGTGCTTTTATGGTCCTTGCTAGGACCACATAAAGACCATTGAACTACTGTCCTCATAAAAGTATGACTTAAGAGCACTTAAGAGCAGGGGATTCAGAGCACGTGCTTACCAAGATGGAGGCTCAGCTTTAAAGTTTCACTCTATACCTGCTGACGGCGATGGGTGGAAGTCAACAAGGAGATTAGTCACAAAGTCCCTGGGGGCATTATTCAGCATGGCAATGCAGCAGCTTTCCCTTTTGAAATTTCTTTGGCAGATTTAGCATGTCAAGGTCTATTTTTGGACCACTGTCTCTCAAGACATTCTTCCTCACAGCAAGACTTTCTCACTGTGTACCTGCTCTGCCCGCTTAAGAGCTCATCATAAGGTCAGGTATGGCTTTCACTGAACCACCTCCCACAGCTGGTTTTAGTTTCTGCATAAGGTCTAATATCATTTGCTACCAATAAGCAGATATTTTCATACTGGTGCAGATTTTTTGAGGCTTTTATTTCCAAAGATTGAATTCCTTGAACTATTTACTTATAATCTCTAATCTTCCTAAAACTCTTTACATTATTCAGTTGACATTTTGTTATTATCATATGCCTTAATCTATTTGTGACAATGGTTGAATCTGAAATTGGCCCATCTACTAGACAAAAACAGTCAGCCATCTCCTCCTCCTACTACATCAAAAATGTGGAGTCTCCAGAACATTTTTGAATCAATATTAGAGTAGCTCAAAATAATATGTTGCAATGCTGTCTCCATCTGTACAGACATTAAATGCATTTGTGAAGAATTTGCAGGTTTATCCACAACAGTATCAGATAATAAAAAAGAACTTGACAACATTGCACCTATAATAAAAATGGTTGTACCCATGTGCAAAAAGTAAACTCACCTCAAAAACAGAAACAGGTAAAATATTCTTCATCTTTTCAATCTGCCAGAAAAGAACTGTAAATTAAATTTGGAAACTTTTTACAAAAACTATTAAACATACACTTTATTGACTAGTTTGGAATTGATAAGCCACATTGTTTGCTCTCCCATCGCAAACCTATTGCTGTTAAACCTAAGGCAAATGATTTTCAATGTACTGCATTGTTGTCATCCTATCAAGGTTCACAAAGCTGTTAGACAGATAAAATTTTAGTAGAAGGCCATAAAATATTTATACACCAAGACTATGCAAATCTAACAAATTGGCCAAAACCGCTTTCCTGACTTCGAACTCTCAGCCTAGCAGTGAAGAATTTTCTTTATTCTTCAAAGCAAAAACCAACTCCCTCCAACTCGAGCTAAGGATGGCAGCAATTAACTCAGCTACCCTAAAGAACACTCAAGTTGAAAGTCATAATCAACTTGATCTACCTTTGCCCAAAAATAACCCTCACTGGTCTACCTTCAAACTTTACGATACCAGAGACATCACGGAAAACTTAGCTACTATCAAACCCAATAACCACTTCAACTACCACGTACTTTCTAACTGCCTACTCCACATCCATCATATCATCTCCCCTCTCTGGACCAAAATCATCAATGCCTCACTAGCTCAAGGCCACATCCCAGATTGCCTCAAAATTGGTCGTCACCCCTATCCTAAAAAAAACTAAAGCAAACCCTCCGACCCTAATAACTTCCGACCTATAACCAGCATTCCTATGATAGCCAAAGTCCTGTAAAAATGTGTTCATCAACAACTGAACCAACACATTACAGATTTCAAACCACTGAACGACTGCCAATTGCGTTTCAGACCCGGTCATAGCACAGAAACAGCGATTCTGCATATAGTAGATGACGCCTTCCTCTCTCTTGCCCGCAATGAACCCTGTCTACAAGTATTACCTCTCTTCAGCCTTTGACAAGGCCAATCACAACAATATTTTAAGAAGACTAGAAAACAGGATGGGCTTCTCTGGCACAGTCCTTCAATGGTTGAAATCTTTTCTGGAAAACAGAACACAATGGTTCTTTGTAAATAAAAGCTTCTCTGCCGCTTCACCAAACCTACTAGGAGTATCACAAGGCTCAACCCTTTCCCCCGTACTATTCAACCTCTATGTCAAACCACTAACCGAACTACTACAGCTGGTGAAAAATCTCCTATCACATGTACGTGGACGATACTCAACTTTACATCAAGATCACTTCCATTGAAGAGATAAAGACAATGAATCAAGCTCTTGAAAAGACTGTCCACTGGTTAACAACCAACTTCCTCAAGCTAAACTCTCCAAAAAATGAATTTCTCTTAATCTCCCCTCCTAAAAACTTTCTGGGTATAAAGGAATAGAGCTAAATTGTACACCAATTCTGGTAGACTCCACCAAATCGCTTGGAATTACACTGGATAAAAATCTTAGCATGCAAACACACATCAACTTGTTGGCTAAAAACGCCAGCTTTCACTTCAGCTATCTCAGAAAATTGAAACCATTCATCTAGAACCCAGATCTCAAAACTGCAGTTCAGGCTTTAGTCATAACGAGGCTGGAGTACGGCTGTACTACCCTCGCGGGACTGCCCAAAATCTCTACAGCCCCTCTAAAGGCCTGTCTCAATGCAGCAGCAAGACTCCTAACAGGATCTTGGAAATTTGACCACATATCACTACACCTAAAGGTGCTCAACTGGCTACCCTACGAAGCTAGAATTCACCTCAAAATGGACTGCGTCACCCACAAAGCTCTTCACCACAACAACCCCCATCACCTATCCCAGAAACTCACTTTAGCTGGGGGAAACAGACACTCTAGGAACTCCGACAACCTACTCCTGAAACCCTCCTGCTTCAGTAAGAAAAAAACTTCCGACAGAGCTTTCTCCGGAGCGGCACCAAGAATATGGAACTCACTACCCCCATGCATCAGAAAAATCTCAGATACACCACTATTCAAAAGGGAAGCGAAATCATTCCTAATTAGCAAATTCCTCCCTTAACTCCGCACCTGCCTCATAGTATGGGGCCCTACCAGCACACAGATATCTCTCTGACTTGCAAGGTTGCACTGTTCCAGTCCACTACTTCAATCTTCACACTCCCCTTAAGGACACCTTCGCCTCAATGACTTATTCGTATTCTAAATTGTTTCCGACTACTCCGAACAAATCATCTCTAGTACTGTCTCTGTTACATGCCAAAATGTGTTTAAAATAGCTTTTGATACTATCTCTGCATTGTTTTGCAAATGTTTTACACTTACTCTGCTTTTTGTAAAGCGCTCTGATACCCTAACCGTGGTCTTGTTCTTTCTATAGAAAGCTCTAAAAATAAAATAAATAAAAAACTGTGCAAGAGAAACCATAGATACTCGTAGGAAATGTTCTCTCCTCACACCATGCCTCACAGATGCTGCTTATATGTATGGCTTGTTTAACCCACCCAGTAATGACACAAAATCCCTCTTTGGGCCATCTGTGATGATCTATTTGGGGCCCAAATCATCTCCTATTCTGCTTATCAGAACCTTCTTATGATCTTGAGCTTCACTTTGCTGATTACATTATCTTTTTGACCCCTTTGCTAATCATTAAAGATTTTCCTGACTGCATCCATCTGGGTTTTTCAAACGTTTTCTGCCATCCTTCACAGACCACACTCATTTTCATCCATCCACCTTTAAACTCCTCTACCAAGTTTCCGTCCCTATGCCCCCAGGTCCACCCTCAGATTACTGTGCCAGCATCAGACCACATCTTCTACATCCAGAGGTCAATGTGTAATAGTCCCAGCTTTCTTTTCACTTTGCATGCTCACATTTTCAGCGAATACTTACCAGTTCTGAAGAGTTGGGGGTTTGTAGGGGTTGGCAGTATAAGAAGCTGAATAAAAACCATTTACAAAAGGGATATCCTAATACATGTGGCCTAGACTCACATAGGTGTCCTCCTGCACCTGGCCTTCCTCTTTCACTTCCTGGTCTTTCTGTGCCTTTATGCTTTGGCAATCCTCCTAATCCTGTTCCAAAACCGCCTTTTCTTAGTTGTTTGGGTTCTCCTGATCCTCATCCTGGCGCCGCTCAACCCAGTTCCAATCACTCTGGTACTGGTTTCCTCAATCGGGGTGTCCTTGTTGTAGACCTTCTGGACTGTGGTCTTCCTGGCCCTGCTCCTGTCTCATCCATGTATTCTCCCTGCCCCTTCTTTGTCCTGGTAGTAGTGGTCCTCATCCTGATCCTGCTTGTCTACTGGGTACTTATTCACCTACCCTATTGTCCTGGTTCTCCTAGGTTCTTCCTGGCTTGGGTCATCCTGATTCTCCTTGCCCTGGTCCTTGTGGTCCACTGCATACTGGCTCAACTGGTCCTGGTCCTCCTTATCAGGTCCTCTTGGACTGGGTCTGGTCATTGTGTTCCTGGTCTGGGCCCATTGGTCCTCATGGCTCTGGTTGTCCTGGCTCCTATGATCTTCGCCGGCCAATCCTAATACCCCAGTTCCTAGTCCTCCTGCTCCACTTGGAAATACAGATCCATGTCCTTTGGTTCTGACCTCTCTGGCCCTCTGAGCCCTTTACCTGGCCCTGCTTATTCTGATCTTTCTAGTCCACCTAATTCTCCTGCATCTGGTCCCTGGTCTTAATATCCCTTGTCCACCTACTCCTGACCTGACTAGTTCTCTGGGTCCTCCTCCAACTTGTCATGATACTCTTGGCCCTGATCTTCCTACTCATTGTGATCTTGGACTAAGGTGTTCTTTATCCTGATCCTCCTTGTTTAGGTCATCCTGTTCTTAGCCATTCTTAGCCACCCAGCTTGGTCATCATGGCTCCTGTAATCCTGCCCTCCTCACCTTGGCCCTGCGTGTCTTGGTATGCCAGGTCATGATACTGTGGACCTCTGAATTAAACTTCCTTTTAGCCTTGTTTGCGGTACCACTGATCCTCATTGCCCTGGTCCTCTTACCTCTTGTCCTTTTGGCTCTGTTTGACTGGATGTTTTTATCCTCCTCACCCTAATTCTTGTCCATCAATCCTCCTGGTCCGGCTCCCGGGGTTTTTCCAATTCCCTTGTTTGCTGTTTCCTAATCCTTCTGATCCTGGTCATTTTGGTCTATTTAGTCCATGTCTTAGTTCTGGTATTCCTTTGTCTGGCCCTCATGTATTGGATCTTCTGATGCAAGTTCCACTGGCCTCCATTTCCCTAGCATTCCTAGGCCCTGGTTATTTTGCCCTATCCTACTCTTGGTAGGCTACATGTTGGTCTCTTGGTTTGCCTATTATACCTTGTTCTTGTCGGTCTGAATATGGGCCCCTCTATAATTGTCTTCCTGGTAATGGTCTTACTGGGTCTGGTCTTCCTTATCCCTCAGGCACTGGTCCGCCTAGTTCCTATGCTGTGGGTCACCTTGGTTCATGTAGTTGTTGTCAACCTGGTTTAGGATCCCCATGAGTCTGAAACTCCTGGAACTTCTGGTCCTGATCTCACTGGACCTAGACTTTCTCATACTTTACAACCCCCTGATCATTCTAATCTATGGTCTTCAGCTCTAGCTAGCTCAGGTCCTTTCTGGTTGTGGTCTTTCTGATCAGGGCCTTTTGCTTCTAGCGCATTGGTCCTCCCTGATTTGATGTCTGGAGTCCTGAACTTCCAGTCTCTGGTCCTTCTCTTCATTGGTCTCCTGGAACTGGTCCTCTTTGATCTTTCTACCTGGTCCTACTGCTTCTGGCCCTGGTTGTACTCGTTCCTCTGGCCTTGGTCAGTGCGCACAGGCCATCATAGTCCTCTTTGTTGTTATATTTCAGGGCCTTCTAGTCCTTCAACCTCCGGTCCTTCTGTTAATTTGGGCACTTGTCCACTGTGTCCAGATCCCCCTGTTCAATACCCTGGCTTCCTAATCCTTCTCACCTGAGTCCCGGTACCCTTAATGCAATTCTTCATTGTCCTGTTCCTCATTGTGTATTTGTTCCTGGTCACCTCTGGCATTGGTAATCCTGGACCTCATAGATTAGGTCTGCCAGCACCTAGTTCTTCTTGTCCTGGACCTTGTTGCCCTGGTTGTCCTAGCGCAATTTGTGCTCCATCTCTTGGCTCTTATTCTCCTACTTGTCATCCTCCAAATACTTCCTTCCCCAGCACGCCATCCACAATGACTTTAGTCAGGTACAGCCTTGAACACTGTCACACAGACATTTTTTGGGGCTTTTAGGTTTTGTTTGCTGAGACAGCACTGTCAAGTACACAAATGAGAGCCCAGTAGAGACAGAAATATGCCCACTTAAAACACTGTTTATCATGATTACTGCTGCTTGTTGACTGCTATTGTGTTGCCAGATTTAAAATGCTAAGCAACCACACTCTCCCTTTATCAGAAGCCTGAAGCTAGCCAAGGGCCTTTTACCACCCCAAAAAGAGCCCTGCCTTAACAATATCATCAAAAGTAGCATCATGCAAATTAAAAAAACAATGTTTTCTCATGAGTGAATAAAACACAAATGTAACAAAACCATACTCAGTATAATTTGCTGACAGCGAAATCCTCCCTGACTGAAGCACAAAATATCTGTGTGCCGGATCCTGAAGCTGTAGGTTCTGTTTGATTTCTACATCTTATTTGAATATTACAATAGCATAAATATTTCTGTTCAAAACTGATTTTACGTTTTTTTCATCTGTATACAGCTGAGCTCAATTCATGCACTTACCTTTTCACAAACTATTGTACATTTAAATATGCACTTACTTTCAAATGCTTCACACATGTTGCATCCCCATTGCAAGATGGCCACCACACTACCACATTTTGCAAAAAGAAGGGGGTACCCCTAACTAATTTCCTAATCCAGGGTATAAATCACAATTGAGAGAAAAACATTTAGGAAATCCAATTATATAAAGTGTACCTATAAATTTGAAAGACAAATCTATAATCAACCAGGTGAGTATCAAAAATATATATTATATTTATTTGACAATGTTTTTTTTTTTTAAATAAATTATTTTTAAACAAGAAAATATCAAAAAACAGATTGCCCATCCACCTGCGGCAGACCGAAGACCTTCTAGCCTTCAGGAGACTCCTTAAGACCTGGCTCTTCGAACAGTAGCAGCGTGATAGGTTTCATTTTCCGATGCCCCGCCCACTGACATTTACATTTATGAGTTAGCATAATGTGTCTAACTAATGATGTATTCATTTATGCATTTACGTTTATACTCTCCATTTGATTATTCATTTATGCGTATGATGTTATTCAGTTTTCTTAGCTTAGCTTGTGTGCCACCATTTTGGAGTGCTTCTCTGCGTGCGAAGCGCACTCGCTCACTGCCCCTCCTGTAGGAATAGGAAAAACCCTGATTGCAGCAGTTTTCGTTTCTTGGCTAACTGTGATCGAAACTAATAACAAAACTTCTAATCAGTACTGTTCTCATGCGCTGGAGATGCTGAGGCCCGGCTCCGCGGCCTTGGGCAAAGATAACCAAATGTTGCTATTGCAGGTGCAGAGGCCTCTTGTGTGAGGCCATTCTTCACCCTCTCCGGGGTCCAGTACTTTTCCAGTATGGGCGTGTTCTTACTCTGCTGTACCATGTTATAATGTATTGCTGTGATGAGATGGGTCAGTCCTCTCGGCGCACTCCTAGGGGTGAGGTCGTGCGGGGCCCTCTCATATGGGAGTTTGTGGCCTAATAAAATGCTTTGTTTATTCTTCTCCACTGTCCGGCTGACTTCTTACTTGGTAATTATAGGTGAGTGCGGTAAGTCACTCGGGTGGATTTGAGTCACGCTTATCAGATGGCGTCCGAACAGGGACCCCGCAATAAGGATCTTTCTCACCCGTACGTGGGTAGCAGAAGACCGGGGACCCTCTGGTCAGCACGGTGGGTCCGGGTACCCATTTGATGCCGAGCTTGGTTCTCGCAGCGCTGCCCCACCCTGCTGATCGGGAGAGGTCCCGATTTATGATCCTGTGCCGGGGTCCGGAAAGGCGGAACATTGAAGTTGGTCCCAGCAGCCGGAGGTGGAGAACGGTAGAGGTCGGTACCGCGTACAGCAGGTGAGTGGTCCGACTGTTGATTGAGGGAGCTGGGATGCTCCAAGAGACTGGTGTGTCTCCAAGACCGGCGTGTCTCTAGTGGTTGGAGGAGCCCGTGTGCTCCTGGGGCTAGTGTGCTCCGGGGAACTCAGAGTGCGAGTGGTGCTCTGACAGACTTGGTGGAGGTTGGGTGGACGTTTGTTTGTGGTCATCCGACTGGGTGGTACTGCGGTCGAGGCGTGGCTCATTGCGGGCGAATTCTGGGACTCACCCGAACCCCTAGTGTGTGTGATTCATTGGGAGCGGGTCCCGGGTCTCCCGTGGTAAAGTGCGCAACGACATGTAGTGCCGCCCGAGTGGCGGATGTGGTCCCCAATATCGGAACAGTGTGTGTGTACTGTTCCGTCTGCGGTAGGGTCCAGGTTCCCCAGGACTTGGTCGACGGGCCTTGTCCCATTTTGGTAACACGTGTTTGGCAGGGATTCGACGCATAGGAAGTGTGAATATACGTGTGTGCTTAGTGGTGCTTTTTGCGGTCTGGGAGTTGGTGAGAGGGTGAGTGTGAATTCTGTGTTGGTGTGTGATTGAGGGAGTGAAGATGCCGTGTTTCAGTAAGCTACGGTGCCTCAGGTGCTGCTGCGGCGCCTCAGACACTAGATTGGCTGAGAGCCAACCCACCGCGGTGGAAGGCTCACCTAATTTCGAGATGTATGTTAAACATGGATTGACTCCAATTTTGTTTAATACTTTGTGGCACAAGTATACTAAGGGTAATGTAGATTTGCAATGGCCGTTGATTGGTTCTTTCGATGTGGCAAAACTAGATTATTTGCAGGACAGATTATCCGCTAAACGTAGTCGCCAGAGTATGTTCGATTCCTTGAGGATGTGGCAAAAAGAAGTAAGGGAACGACAGATAAGAGAGGAGAAGGCGGCCCAGAAGAGAGCAGCGCAGACGATGGCCCAGAAGGCGAGAGAACATACTAAGAAAGAGAATGAGAAGCAGATTGAGCGCGCAGACAGACTTCATAGGTTACAGACCGATAAAAGCTATGTAGTGAGAGAGGAAGAGCAAGATGAGATGGAGGACATTTTGAATGTTCGGCCCCCTCCCCCGTATGCTCCGCAATCATTGTACCCCGTGTTGACAGGTTCTGCTTCCCCTACGGTGGTTTCAGTTCCACAAACGGTTGCTCCTCCCTTGATCGGCACCCCCACTTCCTCTGTTTCGGCCCCTACTTTGTTGAGAGATGTTGAACAAACATTGTCTTCTGTCACTTCTTCCGTAACCGCGCCCTTGCTTTCTTTTTTTGCGGCGAGCCCACCTGCCCCCTCTGTGATCTCTTCTGCACTTCCCACTGTTTCTGCTAGCGCTACCCCCAAGGTGAGTTGCCGACCCCTGACTCGAGGTGCCGGAAGGGGGTTACTTACCCAAGTACGTAAATTGCATACCCGCTCTACTGTTGGGTTGGATGAAAAAACGATAGTGGCCAATAAGGCTTGTCAGTGGGCTAGGAGTCCTATTTACGTGCTGGAAGACATCTGGTACACAATGAAGGATTATGAGCCTCTAATGCAGCAGCATGCCTTATGGCATATGTCAACGACGCTTATAGCGTTGTGGGAACAGGGTTATGGTGGAATGGCGCCCCAGGTTCTTTATGACATTAGGGACAGAGCCTATAGGGCTAATACTGGGATGGGGGATGTGTTACAGAGTTTGCGGATTTTTCTGGAATATAGAAATGAGTTACCGTCAGCAGGAGGGCCTCATTTTCCTGGAGTGCTTTCAATGCGTGAAGTTCATCCTATTTTCCATCCTGAAGTGCCTGGAGTGGTAGACCCAGTAACTCATAATGTGACTAGAGCTCGTGTAGAGGCTCATTTCCAGGAACAGTGGATATACACACCTTGGAAACGAAGCGAGGTGTTTGCGCTGAAGGCGCAGTTGCCCGACTCTAGAAAGAACCCGACTGCTTATTACAAAGAATTGACGGAAGCAGCTTCCTCGACGGTCATGACTTTAGCTGACATAGAATTGTTTTTTGGATTACTGGTTCCGGTGGATGTGTGGAGGCAGGTGAAGGGTACAGATCATGTGGAGGAATTGGGAGGTACTTGGGAGGAATTTAAGGACTGGGACAAGGACCAGAAGGCAGGGGAGAAACCGAAACCTGAGATCTTAGCATTACCGTGGCGAATAATACAATTTATGCACTTTCTTATTCCTCCCAAGAAGGTGGATTGGGATAAGTTGACTGCATAAAGACAAAAAAAGGACGAAGCGGTTTCGGATTTCTTCACTCGTTTCGAGGAAGCCTTTTTGGATTTTAGTGGTCAGGATCTCTCTCAAGATGGGGGCTTGCGACTTTTTGTAAATAGGTTCGTAAGTAACTTGTTACCAGAAATAGCGGCTCGATTGCAGGCATCGGAGAGTACGTGGACGACGTCCACCCCCTCTGGTATTCTGAGTATGGCTCAGTATTATGAACATAGAGAGAACGAGAACAAAGATAGGCAGGAAAAGAAAGCCAAAGACTTGAAGACAAGGGTGCTGCTGCAGCAGGTGTCGAGGGGTCAGGGACGTGGAGCTCCGCCCATGGTAGCGGGTCGAGGTGGAAGTAGTTATGGAAGGGGAGATAAGAGAGAGAGACTGGGGCCGAATAAGTGTGCGAACTGCAAAAAGGAGGGGCACTGGTGGAGAGATTGTCCAGAGCTTCGATCCAATGCTGGACCAGGCAGAGGTAGAGGTTGCGGTGAATTCCGCAGGGATGACAGACAGTCTGATGAAGGAAGGCGACCAGGGAGAAATTGCTTTGACGGAGAGAGGGATCGACAACATTTTCAAACTGAGGGTGACCATGACAGAGACCGACAGTACTACCACAACGCATACGCATTGGATGGCATAACTGGCTTCTCCCATAACTAGGACAGCGTAGGACAGAGCATGGGACCAGTTTCTGTGGATGTTGATCAACGAGGACCCTATGTGACTGCGGATTTGCTGGGGTCTCCTCAGAAATTTTTGGTGGACACCGGTGCTATGAAAAGCTCTGTAGCACGTTCTCAGGTCCCAGGGGCGGCTCTGTCTGGCAGGAATAATGTTTCCGTAGGGTTCTCATGAACTCCGGTAATTAGCCCCATTTTTAAGCCTCTTACACTTATGATTGGTCCTTTCACCGTTGACTCTCCTTTCCTTTTGACTTCGAATTGTGGCGAGAATCTGCTGGGTTTGGATTTGTTGAAAAGGTTGCATGCCGCCATTTACTGTTCTCCGGACGGAGTGTACGTCACTTTGGGTCCTACTGTCGCGCGTGCGCAACAGTTCTTCTCAAAAGACGAGCCTCCTCCGGCTGAGTTTGTGGGGATTCCAGAAACTATGTGGGCCAGTGGTGATACTGAAGTGGGAAAGATGGATATTGCCCCAGTGTCCATCAAGGTTAAGGTGGGAGCCCGATTGCCACGAATACCGCAATACAAAATATCCAGGGATGGCGAAAAGGCTCTGCTACAAATAATACAGGATTTAATACGGTCAGGTGTAGTGGAGGAGCCGGACTCTAACATTTGTAATAGCCCCATTCTCCCGATTCTTAAAAGGCCCTCTGCTGATGCAAGTGATGGTGCACCTGATGTTTATCGTTTCGTGATTGATTTACGCCACATTAATAAGGTGGTTGAACCCCAATATCCGGTGGTTTCTGACATTACCACGATTTTGACAATGATCCCTCCCACAGCCAGATATTTCTCTGTTTTGGATTTGAAAAACGCTTTCTTTAGTATCCCGGTACACCCTGACAGCCGTTATCTTTTCGGATTCTCATTGGCTGGCCGAAGCTTCAGATTTTGTAGAATTCCTCAAGGCTATACCGAGAGCCCCAGCATTTATAGTCAGGCTTTGAAGGCTCAATTGGATGATTTGGAACTCCCCAAGGGCAATGTTTTATTGCAATATGTAGATGATATTCTCATAGCATCTGACACTGAAGATGGGTGTCGAGATGCCACAGTTAAATTGTTACACCATCTAGCTCGAAAGGGACACAAAGTCTCCCTTTCTAAATTTTAATACTGTCGACAGGAGGTTACCTACTTAGGTCATCTCCTATCGAAGGAGGGGAGGAGATTGCCACCGGAGCGCATCAAGGCGATAACTAACATGGCTGTACCTAACACGCAGCGAGAGGTCCGTGCGTTTTTGGGCATAACCTCGTATTGTCGCCAGTGGATACCTAATTATGCCTTACTAACCAAACCTCTTTTGTATCCGACTACTAAGGAGGTGCGCGAACCCCTACCCTGGACTCCAGCATGTCAAGAAGCTTTTGAGTCACTAAAAACTGCTTTGTGTTCTGCACCTGTTTTGGGTACTCCTGATCACCAGAAGCCTTTTGTGCTTTATGTACATGAGGCGGAAGGTTGCGCGTTGTCTGTCCTAACTCAATGTTTTGGAGGGAAACAGAGACCTTGCGCTTATTTTTCTGCTATGTTTGACAATGTGGCAAGAGCATTGCCGAGCTGTCTAAGGGCTACAGCGGCTGCTGCGGTCTCAATTAGACAATCGGCGGGGCTCATGCTGGGTTCAGATCTCACAGTAATGGTACCGCAATGCATGCTGTGGACATTTTATTGAACAGAACGCAGACGCAGCATTTAACTAGTGCTCGTCTTACTGGTTATGAGATGACATTATTCGCATCCCATGTTACGATTAAAAGATGTGCCACTTTGAACCCGGCCACGTTGCTACCCATCCCTTCAGATGAAAAGGACGATGGAGTCCATGATTGTTTGTTTCGGACAGAGGAGGAGACGAAGGGAAGGATAGATCTAACAGACACCCCCCTAGATGATCCCTACGGGGAGCTGTATGTTGACGGTTCCTGTTTCAAACTTGCGGATGGTACCTCAACTGCAGCATATGCAGTCACAACATTGAAAACAGTGGTGGAGACTTCTAGGGTCCCGTACCCCTCGGCCCAAGCTGCAGAAATAATAGCATTGATGCGAGCGTGTGAATTGAGTGAAGGACTGGATGTGAATATTTACACTGACAGCCAATACGCCTTTGGCGTGGCTCATAGCTATGGGCGACTGTGGGCAGAAAGAGGGTTTTGACATCACACGGACAAAGGATTCAGAATGGTCAGTTGATATTACGACTATTGACAGCATTGACGCTTCCCAGACGACTGGCTGTGATCAAATGTAGTGCACACAAAGAGGTGGTAGATGATGTAGGACGGGGCAATGCATTTGCAGATCAGACAGCTAAGGAGACAGCTAGGACAAAACTCCCACGCATGTTTGTGGCAGGATCAGCTAGGTGGGTACCGGACGTTAACATGTTCACAGATACTGTACAAAGTGTGCGGAACATACAAGAAAAAGCGACTGAGGATGAGTTGAGGACATGGAAGGATGGTGGGGGACGGTTGGACTCGGATGAGTGTTGGGCGGATGTGTCAGACAAAAGACGATGCTTACTCCCGGACGCATAGGTCCTCCCAGTGGTGACAATGGCTCATGGACCAGCTCATATTAGTGCGAAAGGAATATGTAAATTATTAGACCCAGTGTGGAGTAATAAGAACATTTCCAAGGTGGCAACCCATTTAGTGCAGCAATGCATGGTTTGTTTTAGACATAATCCTGGAATGGGAACACCTGTTCCGGTTGGCAATTTTGCTTCTCCTTCTTTTCCTTTTGAAGTGATCCAAAAGGAATATATTGAAATGTAGAGAGTCAATAACCTTAAGTACGTCTTGGTGGTGGTATGTTCCTTTAGTAGGTGGGTGGAGGCTTTCCCAACTAAGGATTGTACGGCTATCTCAACAGCTAAGATGTTGATAAAGGAATATTTTTCCCGTTATGGCTTGCCCCGGGTGATCTGGAGTGATAACGGCACATCTTTTAATGCTGAATTAATGAAACAGATATGTAAGGGACTACAGATAACACAAATATTTCATGCAGCACGACACCCCCAGGCTGCGGGTTTGGTAGAGAGGTTCAATGGGACCTTAAAGTTAAAAATGGCCAAGATACAAGAGAGTACAGGGTTACGTTGGCCAGACGCACTCCCCCTGGCTTTGCTTTCCACTAGAGTGACAGTCAATTCCAAGACAGGTGTCTCACCCCACGAGGTCATTTTCGGCCGTCCGCCCAACGTGTGGGGTGTCCCTAGACCTAAATGTTTCTCGGAAATAGAATATCCTTTGTTGATAGATTACCTGTATGCTTTGACTAAAGATCTCCATTCTGTTCATCAGCAGGTAGCAGACACACTGAAGCCGCGGCCAGAGGGGCCAGGACACACCATACAACCCGGGGACTGGGTTGTCGTGAAGAAGTACCAGCGGAAGTCCTGCTTTGATCCAAGGTGGTCGGAGCCGAGGCAAGTTCTCCTCACCACCCGCACCGCACTCCGGATCCCGGGCCGTAAGGCATGGACACATGCGTCCCACGTGAAGCGCGTCCCACTGCCACTGCCATATGACGAATGGGTGAGAAACGGCGTCGCTGATCACGAATGTGAATTAGTTCCTCGGTACATACCCTTCTCGGATGCTTTGTTGAGGGGTGAGGAGCCGGATCAAAGAGAAGAGAGGCCGGCTCTGATTGCAAGTGGTGAGGCCTCTCCAGATCACAGTGAGCAAACATCAGCGGATAAGTCCCCTGCCATTGAGCCCCCCATTCTGTTCACAGATCCAGAGGTGCGAGGGAGCACTCGTTATAATCTGTGGCCCAGGAAGGGACAGAAGGAGAACTGAGCACTGGAAGAAGGGCTGAGATAGGGACTAGAAGAGAACAGTGCTGAAAAAAATAGTTAAATGTTATGGATGGACTGCTGGTAAGAGCCCTGGTGCACTGTCGAGACATTGTCAGAGGGGACACTAGGATTGCGCCTGGGCCCGGATTAAGTGCTCCTGAGTTGCAAAAGCTGTGCGACTCGGTCGTGGAATTAGGGAACGAACAATAGAAGCCTGCCTGTGAGGCTTTAACGGACACAGGGAGAAGATCCCTTTTGAGGGTGAAGAACCCCCTGGCCGGCTTCGGTGTGACTGTGACTGTTTCAATATCTTTTTGGTTTAGTTTTGGACTTTTAGTTAGGGAACATGTACCCCTTTGGCCGTCCCATTCCTGAGGAGGAACAGCCTTTTGCAGCTCCTCGTAGACCAGAACCCGACTCTCCATGGCTCGCTCTGTCACGGAAAGGGAAAATTGTGGTTATTGTGATATTCATCATTGTATTTCTAATAATTCTCGGAATACTGTTTTTCCTAGATGAAGCCTATCCTGTTCATAAGTTTATCCCTACCCCTTCTGCCCCTCCTGAGCACAATATGGTTACTGTTGATTATGGTGAACAATGTTTGCGAAAAGGTTATCGTGATAATGTTTTTATCAAGACCCTACATCATGCCCATGCTGTGTATAATGCAACAGACTGTTGGGTTTGTGGGTTGCTACCTTCTGCTGCATATAAAAAGGATAGATTGCTGGCACTCCCTCTAACTCCTGTGAATAGTTGTGTGGGATGGTACACTTTAATTGGCATGGTGAAATTCTTTCAACAGCCTGATTTTCTAGATCCTCGATTACCTAGTAAAGGATCTACTTTGACGATGCGAGTACGCCCTATGCCCACCTCTTCTTTTGGACAGTTGTTTACTGACGGACGTTTCGATCAGACATTTCTGGAAACATGCGCGAAGAAGGTGGGACGATTTGTGACTCCTAATGACACTGACAAAGTTAGAGAGAGTTTTCTATAATTGAACTCTTCTCTGGCTTATAGACACCCTCCTGTGACAAATGGTAGTAGTCATTCTTTGGTGCCCCTGGCAGTTGTTGGTCCATCACCATTTTTCTGTATCCTGGGGAGAGGCCCTATAAAGGTTGGGAACAGTTCTTGCAATGTGACTGCTTCGATTCGCCTGCCCCTTAGTCCTTCTTTGGTCACTCCCCCGAATATTTACTTTGTTTGTGGAGATAATGGATACCTGTGGTTGCCTGAGGGTTGGGGTGGGGTCTTTTATCTGGCTTATCTGCTTCCTCCTGTCTATGTAGCACCCTCAGACTATCATAAGACTCATCGTCGGTTTGCTATAATGCCAGGACAGCGTCAAAGGAGGGCACTCCAGGTTGAAGATGTAGATCAGACGGATACTTCTTTGCAGCAATGGACAGATTTTTCTAAGGGTTTACTGCCGTTCTGGGGTCCCATATTCAACAGTAGGGCTATTCGGAGACTGTCAAGGGTGATGGAGAAAGTAGTAAATACTGAGGCAGACATTGCAGCTAAAATGTCTGTTGAGATGCAGGCTATGAGATTATTTACGATTCAGAATAAGATGGTGCTTGACGTCATTCTTGCTGATAGGGGTGGAGCCTGTCGCATCATCGTCTTGCTGTGTGTACATTCCTGACTCGGCCCCCACTGTTAACCTAGCTGTACAGAAACTTCATAGATTAGCGACTGAACTTCATCAGGACACTGGTACTTGGTCACTACAGACATGGCTGTGGGGTGTTTTTTCCTCTTGGGGCTGGAAGATTTTGATGGGTGTTGTAGGAGTAGTGGGGATATTGCTGACTTGTTGCTTATGTGTTTATTGCCTTCCCCCTTGTTGCTCCATGTGTGCCAGTAATTTGCAAAATATTAAAAGACCGATACGCCAGTATCCTGTTTCTAATGATATGGAGCTCAATGATGTTCACTGGTTGATGCTTATTGATGCTGATGTTTTTGATTGATATGTTTCCCCTGTCACTAGCATGATGTGTAAAGACTTTATATTTTAGCTAAATGCTAAAAGGATGGTCTGATAGGTTTCATTATCCGATGCCCCGCCCACTGACATTTACATTTATGAGTTAGCATAATGTGTCTAACTAATGATGTACAGCAAATCAAAAGGGAGAGAGAGGACTAGGTAAGCTAGTCCGGGTCCCCTGATTATATGTAGAAATATCAATATAGGACTAGCTAGGTTGTGTTAGTGAGACTCAGGAGGTACATCTGTGGGCAAACCCTCAGGTTTGGTCATGAAGCCCTCACACACCAACCTAGTTGGTGTCATGCTTCATCATCGGGCCCACCACAGTGACACCGAATGTGTCCCGGGTGTGCTGCGACTCCAGATTACTGAGGAGCTGGTATGCTTGCTGAGTGTGCAGTGATAGTGAGAATGAACGTGAAAGGTTAAAAGCTATACAGGTGGTCCCAGTTCCCGAGGGTGAAAGGTAAATTTTAATACCTGGGCCCCTGTTAGCAAGATAAAAAGGCTGTGGACGATGTGGAGTGTATTAAGAGCTCCTACGTCCTTGTGGTCTACATGTTTCAGCCAGGACTTTTGATTAAAACTGGCTTTCCTCAGGACCAATGAGTATGTGTGGGTGACAATAAACTATATTAAGTGACAATGTGTGGTAAAAGTGTCGCACTCGCTAAGGTGCTGTACGTGTAAGAGGGGGATTCCCTCTACTTTAACTTGCTACTTGCTGTTAGAGCCTCATGGGTCACTTGGCAGGGAGGGAAAGAAGACCGGTATTTCCGATCAGCGTGCTCCTGCGACCTATCGTCCTGCTCCAGTGTCCCGAGTGAGGAATCCCCCGCCCAGGTATTAAAATTTACCTTTCACCCTCGGGAACTGGGACCAGCTTTTAACCTTTCACGTTCATTCTCACTATCACTGCACACTCAGCAAGCATACCAGCTCCTCAGTAATCTGGAGTCGCAGCACACCCGGGACACATTCGGTGTCACTGTGGTGGGCCCGATGATGAAGCATGACACCAACTAGGTTGGTGTGTGAGGGCTTCATGACCAAACCTGAGGGTTTGCCCACAGATGTACCTCCTGAGTCTCACTAACACAACCTAGCTAGTCCTATATTGATATTTCTAACTAATGATGTATTCATTTATGCATTTACGTTTATACTCTACCTTTTAATTATTCATTTATGCGTGTGATGTTATTCAGTTTTCTTAGCTTAGCTTGTGTGCCACCATTTTGGAGTGCTTCTCTGCGTGCGAAGCGCACTCGCTCACTGCCCCGCCCGTAGGAATAGGAAAAACCCTGATTGCAGCAGTTTTCGTTACTTGGCTAACTGTGATCAAAACTAATAACAAAACTTCTAATCAGTACTGTTCTCATGCGCTGGAGATGCTGAGGCCCGGCTCCGCGGCCTTGGGCAGAGATAACCAAATGTTGCTATTGCAGGAGCAGATGCCTCTTGTGTGAGGCCATTGTTCACCCTCTCCGGGGTCCAGTACTTTTCCAGTATGGGCGTGTTCTTACTCTGCTGTACCATGTTATAATGTATTGCTGTGATGAGATGGGTCAGTCCTCTCGGCGCACTCCTAGGGGTGAGGTCGTGCAGGGCCCTCTCATATGGGAGTTTGTGGCCTAATAAAATACTTTGTTTATTCTTCTCCACTGTCCGGCTGACTTCTTACTTGGTAATTATAGGTGAATGCGGTAATTCACTCGGGTGGATTTGAGCCCCCTAGCGCCTTGAGACCCTCACGGGTATGTGGTGCACTTTATAAATGCTATGATTGATTGATTGATTGATTGATTGATTAATAGTTCATAAGACTTGAACAAATGTCAAGCAGAATGCGAGTCTTTTGGCCTCTACTTAAACTTCTCAGTCATACTCTATTGTGTTTTTATCTAGGAACCTAAATCGATATTTCTATTTTATGCCCCTGTTCGGTTATAATCAATAACATCCCTACAACGGCATAGTAATCATATCCATATTCAGTCGTAGCACATGCTGTCACATTAAGCAAGGCTACTTCCCCGGCCTCCTAGAAAGCACAACGAGTTCTCTAAACAAACCAAACCTCCAGCAACCTGGGAAATCCCCCTTGCTTTTGTTTTGATTTCGTCCTAGAACTCCTGTAAAGCACTGTAAGAACGGCCAGTTCTTAGTGACATCTTTATTGACGTCTTATGTCCAACCTTACGTCAAACCCGGCACCTTTCAGGTATAAATATACCAACGTTGCCTTAAGCAAACACACGGTGGTGGTTTTGGAGCAGCTATCTACTTGCCCGAGAGCCCAGCTGATGCAAGAGCCCACGGACGCTGCCCCTCCCTTTTGACGCACTGAGAGAGACGCTGTCTTTTCTCCTGCCGAGAAATCCAGCTCCGGTGTTTCCAGATACCTTCGAGGGTTACTGGAATATCGAGTCCTGAGAGAGAGATACAAGACCTCCTGCTTTCTAATTACCCAGGTACGGAGCTGACTAAACCCTTAAAGAGAATTCTTGAGTCAGATTCTTGGCAAAACCAACTTAACTTAAACTGCTACTTACTTAATCCTTCCCACGTATTAGGTTTAGGTCAGGTACACTGGGGTAGGTGTATTTAGAAGCACCAGTTGAGTACGTTAGTCAATGTATATATGTATATATATTTCATCTATTTTAAAGTATCATATGGCTAAGAAACCATATCAATGCTTTTACAGTATTATTTTATGATCCTCCTTTTACTGTACGCACTTTACTTTACTATGAGTATTGCAATTGTGGCAATTCATTTCTCTTGCATGAGGAAGAAGACTGCTCAATAAATAACACCTTTTATTGAAAACGCCTGTCTCTCTTTTCTCTGCACTCTGGTGAAACTAAGTATGCACACTTGACTGAGTGAAATAGCTGTCTATTGTTTTCACACGACTCTAGAGATACACTCTTATTCTGAGGGAGCAAAGTTGTCATGTTATATGGTTGTCGGAAGCTAATCCCTTCTTGTCTAATCAGGAAAGTTAATTCCTTCTTGAACATTCGAGAAAGTTTCTAGTGACCTCTGAGCTAGCTGGCAAACCTTAAGTCTAATATAGTCAGTAGAGACCTAGTTAACCTCAGTCCTACGTCTACACTGCTGAATATATTATTCCAATGCGCAGAGCCTATTGGGAATATAGGAACTACACTACACGGCGCCCAACGTTTGGTAAGGCGATAAATCTAACGCAAAACGTTAGAGTAACTCAGTCGTGCTCTTTCACACAGACTTTTTTTTCCCGTAAATACTCCAAAAGACGTCTGGAGTGGGTAAAAGGTTAAAATCCACCGGAAATTAGTAGGAAGAGATTCCTATGTATAGTTTTTGGTTTGGTCAACGTTGAAGGATACAGTGTTCTAAAAATATTGTGCACCTAATCTTTGTTTCCTTGAAACTTGATCTGCAACAAAAACCTTTCTGCCAGTAAAATGGGGGAAAGTGAAGAAGAAAGGGAGGCAGCTAGAATAGCAGCTCAACTCCTAGCGGATGACACAAGTCTCCAAGACAATGACCCGAATGCTATACTCATTCCGGTCAACATAAGAAAGACTATAACTCTTAAACTTATAGAAAATTGACTAACACCGAGAGGTGGAATAGTCATATTCGTAATTGAGGCCCATGAATATCGGCAGACAGAGGTATTCTACTCGTGGATAAACTTTCCAGCAGCAAACGCTGTAACACACGACTTCCACTATTACAAAATAGAGGAACCTCCGGATGAATACACTCCTTTCGAGGAGGTTGAAATCCCATTAAAATACCAAGAGCACCTGCTCTGGTTTAAAGGCGCCCTAAAACATAATAATCACATGACCAGGCTCGGTCCACTAGGTAGAGCAGGAGCAACGTGGCCGGTTCTAGCCAGCTACACACCACATCCAGACATTGAAAAAATGTCAGTACCAGAACTTTTAGTCCAGCTAAAAGTACTAATTAAAATACATAGACTATTAGTCCAATATGTAATGCGGACTTCAACAGTCCAACCAGCTATTAACATTCCACAGCTGACCCCTCATCAGGGGAACACAAACAAAATTACACCACAGAACATACAATCATGTCTGAGTAAAGTACCCGCAAAACGGGAACAAATTCCATTCTGGTTAGCACAAAAGATAACTCAAATAGAGGCAGTATTTCCGGTTACTACCCCTACTGAGAAACACAGAATTCTGACTATCTGCCTTCCAATGGGGATCACACCACATGTGGAGGACTCTGACACTTGGGGCACAGTCTTTGCTTCCATTTACACAAAAACACATGGTGTTCCGTCCATGGAGATAATACCAGATGTACTAAGACAGATTCAAAATGAATATGGTCCAGAACCTGCTTTGACTCTGGGTATGAAATTACTGAAAGACTTCAAGCAGGTCTCGGCTATATTATTAGCCAACATAAAAGGAGAAGCAGCATCTGTGGCGATCCGCCAGAAATTGAAAGAAACAGATATAGCAGACCAACCAATTGAACTTGCCAGAATCATAGAAAAATCCTATGAAGAACTAGGTAGAGATAGTTTGGGTGGGAAACCAGTAAAACCCCAACTAACTGAAAATCCTGAAAAAATATTTATTAAAAATAATCTAAACACTCCAAAAAAGAGCTGGGATGGAAATAAACAATCCACTCCCAAAGAAAAAAGATTCCAGTCCAGAGGTAGGTCTCCTCGGCGGAGAGAAAGATCTCCGGACCAAGGACACAAGTCTCCCCAGAGGGCGCCCTCTGAGAAAAGATACAACCTTAGAAATAGGGATAATCTGAAAAAACCTGATAGATATCAAGACATTGATACACGTCCCTCTCGATCTTTTCAGACTTCCTCGCAGAAATCGGAAAGAAGAGGACGGTCAGAACACAGGGAAGAGCACGTCAAGTCCAAAGACAAGGAACCTGCTCATCAAAGTAAAAAATTACAATTTCCAAGAAAGAAGGTAGCCAGCATTGAAATAGTTATACATGCCGAAGATACTGAGGACACAACTGAAAAACGAAGAGTGGGCCCAGACAATGCTAGACAGCGCAGCAGAAGTGACCATAGCTCGCAGGATCCTGATGAATCATCTGGAGACAGTGGACACGAATGAATACATTAAAGTGGAAACTGCAGATACCAGAGTTAGCGAACCTCATAAAATATACGAGATAACATTATGTATAGAGGGAGATAAGACTAGGAAAGTAAGGGGTCTATTTTGGGATAACCTTTCCAAAGGCTATGACATCCTTTTAGCTGAGAAAGACTGGCCACCAGAGTTTGTCAGGGAGTGCCCTCATGGCGAAGAAATTATTATGCCTGCCTTCTCAAATCATATTCCAATTCATAAAAAATATACATATGCGAGAAAATGGGCAGTAGCCCAAGCTCATGCATTATATAAAAATCATGTAGGATGGGATGAGGACTCTCCTCCTCACAAAATCCAGTTAAAATGTCAACCAACTGCACAAAGGCAGTACCCAATTAAGCAAGAAGCTAAAAAGCAAGTCAGGGAGATCGTAGATCAACTTGAATACCAGGGGGTGATTGAAACATGCACCTCACAAATGAACAATCCTTTGTTTCCTGTCTCCAAGCCAAACGATTCATATCGTCCAGTTTTGGACTACAGACACCTTAACTCATGTTGCAAGACATTTGCAGTACACAACTCACACAGTGCAGCACTAATGAATAACATTGTGCGCAAAAAATACAAAACAACATTAGACATCTCTAATGGATTCTTTTGTCAAAACATTGCACCTGAAAGCAGGTATTTGACCGCTTTCTCAATAATGGGGTCGCAGTTAAATTTCTGTCGACTCCCACAGGGATTCAAGAACAGCCCAGGATTATTCTCAGCAAGAGTAACAGAGTTACTACAAATATATGATGATGAGGCATTATCTTATGTCGATGACATCTATCTAACAGATGATGACTTGGATACGCACTTGAAAAGAGTGAACACCATAATACTTGGGTTCGCAGCAGAGGGTTACAAATTCAACTTTAAAAAGTCACGAATTGCCCCTCTAACTGTCCTGTTTTTAGGATATGAATTATCAAGTGAAGGCAAAAGCCTAGCAGACAATTTCTTAGAGAAGTGTGCTGTACTCCAACCACCTAAAACGCTGAAGAACTTACAATCAATACTAGGTTTCTTGAATTTCGGAAGAACTTACATTCTAAATTATGTGGAGAGGGTTAAACCTCCCTATGAATTAATAAAACCTGATTTTAAACCAATCAATTGGACTCAAAAACACACAGAAATTTTGAGATCATTGCAAACAGACATGTTAGCTAAAACAAAATTACAAACTCGCGAAAACACACGCAATCTTGTAATCCGAGTCATCCCAGGAAGATGCGGATTTACGTACCTGACCTCTAATGAGGGAGAAAAGGTACCAATAGCATACAAATCACACTTGTACACACAAGCTGAAAAAAACATTCAGTCTTGCGGAAAATGTTTTAAATGCGGTTCAAACAGCTGTAGCAAACGAAAGAGACAAAGTCCAAGGCAAAAGGATAACTGTTTTAACAGCATAATCAGCCTTCGAGGCGTTAACAAGCCCACGCAATTTGACTTCCGTGGCATTAGATCCAAAATGGATACAATGGGAAAATTCTCTTGCTACAGAAAAAGTGAAATACTATTTTGACCCGGAAATGAAAAAATTTAAATATCTAACATATGAAAAAGAATATCCTCTGCCAATCGAAATTCTGCCCATACAACTTTACGCCTGTGTAATATATACAGACGGATCTGCTCAACCCTCAGTTTGAGGAAAGCAAGCTTACAATGCTACGTGCTCGGTTGTTAAAAACCGGTGGCAGGGAGGTAAATTGAGACCACTGGTAACTATATCTCAATCTGTAAAAGACAATTCAGGTCAACAAACTGATTTATTAGCTTTAAAAATGGCGCTCGATATTGCCGATCGCGAATTCCCCACACTAATAGTGTGCGATTCGCATTACTGCGTCAAATCCTACAATAATGACTTGCAGAACTGGGTTCAAAACGGTTACAAAGATGACACAGGTGCCACAATAAAGCATAAAAAGCTTTGGGAACAGGTAGTTCTTTTGCAGAAAGAACTACAAAAGACTCACGTGATACATACACTGAGTCATCAGCGTGATGGCGTTCACGCTGCAGGGAATTCATTTGCTAACACAGCCAAAGCGGAAGCAACTCAACCGGCTTACGTAGCCACGAAAAAGCGTTCAGAAAAATACATAGACGGGGAAACTATGCTGGCGGTAAAAACGTCTTCAAAAGGCGACCGTGCAGCATTACCCGTGAACTATCCACTCAATTATACATACATAATCGATGCAAACTCCGTTCCTTTTGCTCGAATCCCTGGAGTGGAGGATAGAGTAATTCCAAACACGAACAGGAGAATCTTTTTGATTCAAGAAGCACATATGGGAAGGTCTAGGGCATCGAGGGATCTTGAAATCTCTGAGAGAATTACAATCAGAATACTGGTGGCCGGGAATGAGCCTGCAAAACTACAAATTTGCAATAAGCTGTCCAAACTGCAACAGAGATCGCAGTGGCGAACTGCCCGGAGTATTGCCAGGACCCTTCTTTTAGATAGCATAGGACTATCAATATGAAATACCCAGAAAAAATGCGTCCCATTAATATAATTTAAGACTAGATTCACTTAAAAATGTAGACACCAGCGCTCGGCTGACGCCAGAACTGTTATAAAAGATTCGTGAGTCTATATCGGCACATACACAATTGGCATGCTACATTCTGACCAGGGTCCTGCTTTAGCTCTCGAGCTTATAAGGAGGCCATGGCCAGCATGGGCATTGCATTGCGGTACTCTTGTCCCTTCCATCCTGAGGGAAATGGGATTGTGGAAAGAAACACCCGAGACATAAAGCAATCTATAACGGCGAGGGTATTAGGTTCGGGTGATGGGTGGGTCCAACATTTAACAAGTGTCCAACGTAGTCTTAACAATCTGCCAAGAAATTCTCTAAAGGTTTCAGTCCGTACGAACTATTGTTCGGTACTAGAATGCATATTCAGGACTTAGATAGTCAGACTTCAGTGGTAGAAGAAAAATGCTTTGATATCAAAGATCGTTTGGCTATTTTACAGGACTTAAATTAAACAAGAAAAGACCTGAGCAACGTAAAGTTAAAACAGCAGCCAACAACCACTGAAGATAAACCACCTGTCCCAGAGAGGCCTGTCTGGATTCCAAAGATTGGGGATCTGGTCAGAGAGAAGATCGCGGTGAAGAAGGAATTTGGGCCTTCTTACAGAAAAGCAGTACCTGTCTTAGCTGTCAGCGGAACAAGATCAGTAGTACTACCGCCCCTTGCTGGTAAAAAGGAGAACCGAGTTGTATCCATCGACCTGGTAAAACCACAATCATGTGGCCAATAATAAGTAGTAGGCCCAGTGGACTCCCAAGAAGTAGCAGAATACCAAAACTTGCTACAATACAAGAGGTTCAAACTGAGAGACTAATCACATTTGATAAACCTGCAGTGAATAAAAAAGGACTATGCAATAATGCAATGGAACTTGTGCATCTTGAAACCCAAATTGCAACAGTTCGTCAAGAAACACCTGTCTACAACGATGTAGCCTCAGCCTATGCTAATGAAACAAAGAAAATTCCAAAAGCAAATGAAAATCCGGAAGCGATTCCAACAATTGACAGAACTGCATCTGGCTACTTCATCAATTTCGATGACTTTTCTGAGGATTCAAGCGAGCCTGAAGAACAGCCAATAACAAAAACTTTTAAAAACAAAGCAACAGAACTCTTTCATCAACTCAAAGAAACCTATCCGATTTCTCCATGGATTGAATTTTGGATTGTGTTAGGTGTACTTTTCCTCCTGCTTTGGCTCATCATGGTTCTTTGTTTGGGAAAATTCATTGAGGGAAAATCCAGTACAATGGACACAGCAAGTCAGAACATCAACTTGGTCCTAAAGCCACACAAGTCATCTCACATCGAGAAAAGAGCACTATCACCAGTGAATGTGACAGCCAATCCAATACCCGGTGGGGTAGCTTGGGACAAAACTGATTACGAAATATATGGCCCGGTCGAGCTCTAGAAATATCCACATCAGTTCAAGGTTTCATTAAGTGACTTTGTAAAACCGAGTACATTCTCTGATGATTGGGACTTTGAAAGTATTAATGATATGATGTCAGATTTAGTTATGTCAGCAAAATTTACAGAACATGATTATTTACAGGGTTCATCGAATTATGAAGAAATGTACTGCTACAACCACTTTGCACATCACTATTTGCATAAATCTGCTCAGCCTAGAAATGTTTTTAATTATAATCAATGGGAACATTGTGCAACTCCTCCAAAAGGTAGTTCTAAAACATTTTACGAGAAATTACCATACTTCTCAGGGTTTAACACAAGTGATGCAGAAACATTTTATTTCAAACTGTTAAATAAGACAGGAATGAAAACAATGCTGACAAACACTAACTTGATCTATTCAGAAGCATTTTATGAAAAAAATACTACATTTGGTTTTGATTTCTGGAAAAACAACATTGAAACAAAAACCATCTGGGGTACCAAAGATTGGCAGGTCCAAGGTATAGAATCATTATTTAGAGCCTGCATGATCCCAGAACAAATTATATTCTTGAATGACACCATTCAACAGACCACCTGTCTTGGCCTAGCCAAGATAAAAGACTTAAACAAACCATCTATTCCAAAGCCAACACCTGACAGTAATATCACTACAGATGTTGAGATAGACGTATCCCATATTTTTAACCAAAACAGAACACATCCTGATTGGAAAAAATGGTTGATCTGGCCCACAGACAAAAATAACTGTCAAGATAGATTCCTGAACAAAATACAGGGGTTCAAATTGACCAGGCCAGACCCTAGATACTCCCAAAGACAACATCCAGGGATAGTTACAACATACAGTGTAGGAAAACTCTGCCTCGAATGGCTACAGACATCCACACTGGCAGAAATTAAGCAACACGTGACTTTACTTAAAGACAGTGCTGACTTGCGTGATTTCATAATGGGACCACGGAAACAGCGTCAAAAACGTTTCATAGCGGCCGGTGTATACACTGCGTACAACGAAGCTTGGAAAGTAATGCAAATTGAAAAAGCAGAGAAAATAAGGGAAATTGACTGTATTAATTTAGAAAAATCACTTTCTGTTGTGGACAATGGGTTAATGACTCTGTCTTCCAGAATATATTCACTGGACAGTATTATATCATCTGCTATTGACATAATAGAGCAGGACTTACTAATGTTACAACACGGTCAGTCCCAATTGCGTTCTATTGTACAGCTTGGCTGGACGTTGCAAAATCTGCGTTCAGGCTACGTGCCCTGGCCTTTAATCAACACAACGTCATTATTCTCTATCTTTAACCTTACTGATACACAAATCAGTTTGGCACAACAAGGAGCAGACTATACGATTCTGAGCATTGAAAAACTTGAGAGATTACCATTGACAATGTCAGAAAGACCTGTCATTGAATGGATAATACATGGAATAATAACAATTCCGATAACAACTTTCCAATTTAAATACTGTCAAAAGTATATACCAGCAGGCCAGTATGAAAGGTTGGGTAAAGGGTACATTAAGTCATCATGGAAATTACCTTACATACACACATGTTATAGTGAAAAGGAACAGAATGTATTTCTTAGTGGTAACAATTGTAAACGATCACTAAGTGGTATACTTCTGTGTCAAGGTATTAACTTGCATTGGGCCTGTGAGGGGACTTCAAATAACCTTTCATGTCACCAGCATGGCACACCTGCAACACCAATAGAGCCATTCTTTAGACGGCTTTCTAACGGGAGCTACATTCTAATAGTGGACCACAGATGTTGTGGCATTGTGCCAGGAAAAGCTTATCTCGTGAGCGTTACTTCCATGGTCACTTGCTGTATGCAAGTATTGTAACCAAACAGCACTCCAGACACGGAGGCGAAAATTTGGCCCTTTTTGAATATCTCTTCTATTCGAATTGATACTTTAAGCAGAATAAAGTCTGTTCTTTTACAGACAACTGTGCCCTTGACGTCATCAAAAGAAACGTATGATCTGCAAGTTGCAAGGACAACGTCAGAGATACATACCCTTTTATCAACAAATTGCCCCGTGCATTAAGCAGAAATGCTAAGCCAAATCCTAAATATGTCTGATACCAGCGGTATCCCACATATATTTAAGACAATTTATTCCGGACTGTTAACACCCTTCAAAACAGTTCTGGGCATTTTTCCTAATTTTGTCCATTCTGTCTTTGGCGGCCTACCACTTCTGTTGGGACTCGTAGCAGGCATTTTATTTTTGATACTTCTGCTTCGATATGGCAAGCCAAATCGCAGACAAGACTCCAGCAACGATGGAAGAAACGATCCTAGCTATTCGCTATCGGGACCGCATAACTAAAGTCCTTGGATTAGCCCGGCTAAGAGATCTGAATATGACCTGGTTTCTTTCATTCAGACCCATCTGGCAGAATTGCATCTTACTTGTGCTTCGATGTATGCTATGCGGAGAAGAATGCGTGTTGGACGTCTGTCTTACACTACCATCAGCAGTACCATTGGATACAGATACTTTGCTAAGTCCTGTAACGGCTCATGCATCTTGTTGTCCCCAGCGGCTACCCATTCTGATGACGGCATTCGTTGAGACTTCACCACTGCGATTAGGGGGTAGTGAAGTACGAGATGAGAGCAACATCACCCAGGTATGACCTTCTGTGAGCATTGCTGATCCTGACATCGATGATAGCAATCATTCTCATGACTGCACAGTTGCGGCATTTTCCAACTTGGTCGAACTTTCACCTGAACCGGTAAACCACTTTTTGAAAGTCTGTCTGAAATTATGTTCTCCCCTGAACAAAAAGAATAACTTTTAAGCGTCTAGTACACAGCGTTCCCTGAACTCTGAATTCGGCCTTCGGCTTTGATAAACAAAAGCTACTGAAAATATTTGGAACTATTTTTTCTCTTCTTCCCCTGAAAGCAAAATTATTTTTTTTCCAATTCCAAAATATTTACCTTTTTCTGGCACATGTACTCTGCTTAAAGTAGAACTATTCTTAGAGAATAGAGCTTCTATTTTTAGGAACTCTAGAGACAATATATTACCTCAGCCTCTAGCACATTTACAGCAACTGTATTTATATGTGATGGAATGGTCTCGACCTTCTTTTCTGTATTAAGAGCCATTTCATGTGTAAATTTCACAAATCATTCATGCTGATATATATATGCATCTTTTTTACTGAATGATTACACTGCTTGAATAGTGTACAGTACCTATAATCATTTTCGTGTATATCTATGCAGCATTTCAAATGCTAAAAATGTATTTTGGGGTGGGTTGAAATACACATGCACTTTTATATGTTTACTATTGCTTAGTTTTAGTATTGATGGACATTAGATCGTGGAGTGGGTATTGTGTTTTTATCTAGGAACCTAATCAATATTTCTATTTTATGCCCCTGTTCGATTATAATCAATAATATCCCTACAACGGCATAGTAATCATATCCATATTCAGTCGTAGCACATGCTGTCACATTAAGCAAGGCTATTTCCCCGGCCTCCTATAAAGCACAACGAGTTCTCTAAACAAACCAAACCTCCAGCAACCTGGGAAATCCCCCTTGCTTTTGTTTTGATTTCGTCCTAGAACTCCTGTAAAGCACTGTAAGAACGGCCAGTTCTTAGTGACATCTTTATTGACGTCTTATGTCCAACCTTACGTCAAACCCGGCACCTTTCAGGTATAAATATACCAACGTTGCCTTAAGCAAACACACGGTGGTGGTTTTGGATCAGCTATCTACTTGCCCGAGAGCCCAGCTGATGCGAGAGCCCACGGACGCTGCCCCTCCCTTTTGACGCACTGAGAGAGACGCTGTCTTTTCTCCTGCCGAGAAATCCAGCTCCGGTGTTTCCAGATACCTTCGCGGGTTACTGGGATATCGAGTCCTGAGAGAGAGATACAAGACCTCCTGCTTTCTAATTACCCAGGTACGGAGCTGACTAAACCCTTAAAGAGAATTCTTATCTTATCTTCTTATCTTAGGTGCTATTTGTAGAGCGCACTAACGCCGAAGCTTCCTGGCGCTGATAGACAGAGTAGGTGAGGAGGAAGCGCAGTAAGCGGAAACCTAGCTAAGAGGGGGAAAGAGGTGGGTTTTTAACAATTTTCTGAAATTAAGAAGGGAAGAAGAAGATTTGATAGAAAGAGGATGAAGGTTCCAGAGTACAGGGGCTAGGTAGGAAAAGGGGCGGCCGCCGAATTTCTTAGTTTTGTTTTTGGGAGTGACTAGCAGGTTCCGGTGAGCTGATCGGAGGTTGCGTGTTGGGCAGTGAGGAAGGATGAGGGATTTGAGGAACCCGGGGCCAGAGCAATGAAGTGCTTTAAAGGTGAGACAAGCCACCTTGAAGGCAGCCCTTTGGTCTATTGGGAGACAGTGAAGGCTGCAGAGCAAAGGCTTAGCTGATTGCCATCTAGGGGTTCCATGGATCAAGCGGGCAGCTTGATTCTGTACGACTTGGAGGCGGTGTAACAGAAATTGTGGGAGACCGTGGTAGATGGAGTTAGAAAAGTCCAAGCGGGAGAGCACAAGTGAGATGAAGGTTTGGGAGAGTGCCGCGGGGGGGAGAAGGTGACGGACTTTGCGGATCCTCCTAAGTTGGTACATGCAAGAAGAAACTACCGCTCCAACTTGGGCTTTGAGAGAGAGTTCGGCGTCGATGATTACGCCCAGACTCTTTACAGTTGTTGCTGGGATAGGGGGAGAGCCGAGCTCAGGAGGCCAGAACTGTGGGCCCCAATGGGCATGACTGAGTCCGGGGAGAAGGAGCTCGGTTTTACCGGGATTCAGCTTTAATTGATTCTGGTTCATCCAGAGTTGGATATGGGTCATGACTGCGTGAAACGTATTGGTGGCCTGTGGAGAGTTAAGTGAGAGGATGAGTTGCAAGTCGTCGGCGTAATTATAGACTATGATATCCCATTTCAGAAGGGATTGGATCAGTGGCCGGAGATATAAATTGAATAGAAGCGGCGATAGGGAGGAGCCCTGAGGGACTCCACAAGACGTAGGGGATTTTTTAGGGATATAAGGGCCCAGGCGGACCGCCTGTGTTCTTCCAGTGAGGGAGGACCTGACCCACTCAAGAGCTGTGCTCTGGATGCCTGCCTGCTCGACACGGTGGAGAAGAATGTTGTGGTCCACCGTGTCGAACGCGGCTGATAGATCCAGGAGGACGAGGGCTTGGGGACGACCCGCGTCCGCATTGCTCCTGAGTGTGTCAAGGGCAGCCAGGATGACAGCCTCTGTAGAGTGGGCAGGTCGGAAGCCAGCCTGATTAGGCTCAAGATGGCAGGAGGATTCAATAAAGTGAGACAGGCAGCGGGTGACATGGGCCTCTATGAGTTTGGAAAAGTAGGGAAGGAGGGAAATGGGGCGATAATTCGACGGCTCCGCAGGGTCGGCGCCGGGTTTTTTAACCCCTTCGGTGCTCATGACATAATGGTTCCGTCATGAGCTACGGCTGAGCTGTGCTCATGACGGAACCGTTCCGTCATGACCACGCCCGTTTCTATTAGGGCTCAGCACCGTAGGGGGAAACGCGGTCGCACGGAAAAGGTTAAGGAGGGGTACTAAGATGGCATCCTTAAAAGAGGTAGGAAAGGTGCCACTGCTGAGGGATCTGTTAAGTACATGTAGAATACAGTCTGGTAGGTTGAGACATATGCTCTGCAGGACAGATGGTGGACAACAGTCGTTAGTAGAGCCAGATTTCACACGGGTGGCAAGTTCCGCTAGGGAGGTCGGATCCAGAGCGGGAAAGATAGTGAAGGATAGGGGGTTATTGGAGGAAGTGACCAGTGGAGATGACTGGGGGAGGGAGGGGATAGACTTTTTAATTTTTATGATCTTTTCCAGAAAAAAAGAGTTCAGAGTGTCGCAGGCCTCCTGGGTGGGGGTCTGAGCTGGGAGGGTTCTGTCATCAGTGGTTAGCTCATTCAGAACTCTGAACACCTCCTTGGATTTATCTGTTGCCGATGAGATCCTTTTAGAGAAGTGTTCCATTTTTGCTGACCTGATGGCTGCTTTATATTTTTTACGTGCGGGCAGATAGGACTGTCTGGCTGAGTCAGAGTAGTCACGTCTCCAAGTGCGTTCTAACTGGCGCGTTTTTAATTTGTGAGCCTTGAGATCGTTCGAGAACCACCTATGAGAATTCCTGTGCCTGGTGGGAGGAAATTTAACTAGGGGAGCAAACAGGTCACTGGCCGACTCTAGCCAGGAGCCTATGTCTTGTTCTAGTTCATCGATGTCCTTGGAGGGGTGAGAGCCTGGGCAGGAGTCGGCAAGGGCGGTAAGAAAGCCCTGACCATTGTATGTGCTCCATTTCCGTGACAGACCACCGGCCATCAAGGGGGTGGAAGTCTGGCCGGCGACTGTGATGGTGGTGTCCACCAGGTGGTGGTCTGATCAGACACAGGGGAGTATATCTGGTAGGGACAGGGTCAGGTTGCAGGACCAGATCTGGTCCAGGATGTGTCCCTTAATATGGGTGGGTTGGGAGACATGTTGAGTGAGATTCAGATTCTTTAGAGTCTCGAAGAGTTCAGTGGCATGTGGACCGGAGTTGATGTCGTTAAACCAATAGTTTAGATCGCCAAAAATAGCGAAACAGGAGTAAATTGTTAACAGTGTGGACAGTTGTTCACTCATGATGGAAGAGAAAAAAGGCATAGGATGGGGAGGCCGGTACAGGAGGAGGAGAGTGAGGGGGCCGGTGTCAGTTTGCACACTGATAAGTAAGTTCTCCACCTCTGGGAGGGGAAGAGAATAAGAGGAGATAGAGGGCAAACGTTTAGATATGATGGCTGCCACCCCACCCCCAGGCCAGTCGTCGGGGCGGTCGGCGTGGAGAATATAGTTTTCAGGGGGGAGGGCAGCCAGAATATTTGGAAGGGACTCTGATGTTAGCCAAGTTTCAGAAAGCAGGAGCATGTCAGGATTGGAGTTAGATAGGAAGATGAAGATGTCATCGGAGTGCTTCACTAGCGAACGGGTGTTTAAATATAATACCCTTATGGGCGTGGAGTTCCTGATCGACACAGCTGCAGGTGAGCGTCCGCCTAGATGGAATTGGTGAGGGCGCGTGAGGCCGACAGCAGATATGCGTCGAATAGCCGTTGGAGGTGGCGTGATGGCGGTGTATTGCAGCTCTTTAAGGGATTGAGCGGAGTACATGATCAAATGGTCAGCTTGGCGTGCCCTAAGGCCCGTCCTGGCGCGGACGGGCGCAGACGGGCTTGCCTTAGGCGCGCCTTCGGCGCGCAAACAGCGCTCCCGCTGCGCCAGACCGCTGCGCTTCCGGTGAATACACATGTTTTATGCCGGAAGGAGGGGAGAGGAAGGGCGTGGCCTAAAAAGGGGCGTGGCCTCTCTCGTGGCCGGGAATGGCGTTTGTGGTAGGCAGCGCGGCAGCGTTAAGATCCGCTCTGCGCGCCTGATCTGATTCGAGCGGTGCTCAGAAGGTGCTCACACTAGCTGGTGAGTTTAAAGGAACAAGTTATTTTGTGACACTCAAATTTTTAAAAGTACAATAAATGTGCGAGTACAACTCCCGGCTTCCGCCTCAGGAGGTAGGTCTGTCTAACCGGTCGCTTGTATTCAGCGAGTATTTATATTCGGCGAAAATGGGCGTGGCCTAAAAAGGGGCGTGGCCTCTCTCGGGGCCGGGAATGGCGTTTGTGGTAGGCAGCGCGGCAGCGTTAAGATCCGCTGTGCGCACCTGATCTGATTCGAGCGGTGCTCAGAAGGTGCTCACACTAGCTGGTGAGTTTAAAGGAACAAGTTATTTTGTGACTCAAATTTTTAAAAGTACAATAAATGTGCGAGTACAACTCCCGGCTTCCGCCTCAGGAGGTAGGTCTGTCTAACCGGTCGCTTGTATTCAGCGAGTATTTATATTCGGCGAAGATGGGCGTGGCCTAAAAAGGGGCGTGGCCTCTCTCGGGGCCGGGAATGGCGTTTGTGGTAGGCAGCGCGGCAGCGTTAAGATCCGCTGTGCGCGCCTGATCTGATTCGAGCGGTGCTCAGAAGGTGCTCACACTAGCTGGTGAGTTTAAAGGAACAAGTTATTTTGTGACTCAAATTTTTAAAAGTACAATAAATGTGCGAGTACAACTCCCGGCTTCCGCCTCAGGAGGTAGGTCTGTCTAACCGGTCGCTTGTATTCAGCGAGTATTTATATTCGGCGAAGATGGGCGTGGCCTAAAAAGGGGCATGGCCTCTCTCGGGGCCGGGAATGGCGTTTGTGGTAGGCAGCGCGGCAGCGTTAAGATCCGCTGTGCGCGCCTGATCTGATTCGAGCGGTGCTCAGAAGGTGCTCACACTAGCTGGTGAGTTTAAAGGAACAAGTTATTTTGTGACTCAAATTTTTAAAAGTACAATAAATGTGCGAGTACAACTCCCGGCTTCCGCCTCAGGAGGTAGGTCTGTCTTGAGTCAGATTCTTGGCAAAACCAACTTAACTTAAACTGCTACTTACTTACTCCTTCCCACGTATTAGGCTTAGGTCAGGTACACAGGGGTAGGCGTATTTAGAAGCATCAGTTGAGTACGTTAGTAAATGTATATATATATATATTTTATCTATTTTAAAGTATCATATGGCTAAGAAACCATATCGATGCTATTACAGTATTATTTTATAATCCTCATTTTACTGTACGCACTTTACTTTACTATGAGTATTGCAATTGTGGCAATTCATTTCTCTTGCATGAGGAAGAAGACTGCTCAATAAATAACACCTTTTATTGAAAACGCCTGGCTCTCTAGAGATACACTCTTATTCTGAGGGAGCAAAGTTGTCATGTTATATGGTTGTCGGAAGCTAATCCCTTCTTGTCTAATCAGGAAAGTTAATTCCTTCTTGAACATTCGAGAAAGTTTCTAGTGACCTCTGAGCTTGCTGGCAAACCTTAAGTCTAATATAGTCAGTAGAGACCTAGTTAACCTCAGTCCTACGTCTACACTGCTGAATATATTATTCCAATGCGCAGAGCCTATTGGGAATATAGGAACTACACTAAAACTCACTCATTCATTCCTCCTATAAATGTTTCTATACATTTGATTTAAATGATATAAGAATAGAGAATACGAATAGTGTATGGTTTCGAGTAGAGCATGCACTGCGTACAGAAATCACAGCAGTTCAATATAGAAATACATTGTTGCAGATAAAAGCATTTTAACTGCCATGGCTGATGAAAATCGTGTCCGTGTCCGTGTCCGTGTCCGTGTCCTACGCGCGTTTCGGCTTTATGCCTTCATCAGGTAGCCATTAAAATAAGCCTCTACTCTTGAGAGTAAAAGCTGATAAACTCTGGGAAAGCACAGTATATCTGGTTTGTAAACCAGCAAAAATCTGTGGTTATGGTGTAATTATGTGTGCTTCCAGCGGATAAATCCCTACATTAAATTGGTAAGAACGGGTCCTGCTGTGTCGGATTCATAAGCAAAGATGTGGTCCATGCGCGGTAAATAGATATTTCCATGATAAAGCGAGGTGCAGCATTGCCAGGCTTGCTTGGGAATAGGATGGTATCCCACTGGATGCAAAGACTGTAAGCGAGGGTTCCGCAACTTGCTACCGTGGGCGTGAAGCAGCGTAGTACGTCTTACGCTGCAGAAAGCCACACACACCCCAACTGCGGGTGTCCAACCACATTAACACACTACCATTGCCAGGAATCCCTTTTTTCATTATGGCCAGCGAAATAAAGATCTTATCCGGTCGCTGGTCAAATTTTGCATCATCTGTATTATTTAGTCTATGGCCTCTAAACATCAGAGATGATGTACTATTTTGCAGGCTTCTGGGTAAATAGCAGATATTTTGTAATATTTGGCCTGTGGCGAGGTAAATAGACACTTCCTTTTGGAAAACATGTATTTCAGCAGGTATATTTCTTTAACATAATATGATACACAATTTATTTTTTTATTTGCATCTTAACTAAAATGACAAATTATCCATTAATCTTTCCTTGAAAACGTGGAAGAAAATATGGCTAGATAATACGTCAGGATTGTTTCCTGAAGCTCTTTATCAGAATAATATTAGAATTTTACGTAAATGCTTCTGGACACCAGAAAAACTCTACAAAGCTAAAAAGATAATCTCTTCTTTATGTTGGCATTGTTCTAAATTTACTGGTACATTATCTCATTTGATATTTGAATGTCCTTTTATATTACAGTTTTGTAAGGAAGATTGGACTATATATTTTTTTTAATTGTGCCATTTTTGACTACATCTCGTATACTGTAATAACTTATAAGGCACATTTACGTACATATTGCTTATCTGTTTCTGATGCTAAAATGTAAAATGTCCTTATTTTTTGTAGCTGTTAAATCTATGACTTTTAATTGGAAACAGGCTAATAATTGATCTATACATTCCTGGTGAACTTAGATTGGTTTTTTTCCAGAATTGTTTTGAATTGCCTCCTATCCAACTTAGGGGAAAAAAACTAGTTCTAAAGTATCCTTCTGGAAACCTTTAGATAAGTATGATGTAAATGACAGTCAAAAGGACATTAAAATGGTTTTAAGTTTCATTTTATATATTTTATTATTCTTACGCTATGATATAGTATATGTGTTGGACTTGGCCCTTTCTACGGGATTCTCCAAAACATTTCACCTTCTTCCTCCTATTTTTCTGTCTCTCTTTTTGTTGGCTTTAGGACTCTGGCCACTTTGCCACTGCTGACCAGTGCAAATGTGAGGATGCTCGCTGTCTAAAAATGTAATGGTAATTGGTTTCTCCATGATTAGCATATTAGTAAGTCCCTAGTACAGTGCGCATTGTGTGCCCAGGGCCTGTAAATCAAATGCTTCTAGTGGGCATGTATAACCGATTGTGCCACCGACATGAGAAGCCCGGCAAACATGTCTCAGACCAGCCAAATCAGTGTCTGTGTGCGAAATTCGAACTGCCATTTTGACCTGGAAAGTGCAGCCACTTGCCCGGCCCAAACCTTCCCTTTTACTACATGTAAGGCACCTCTAAGGTAGGCTCTAGGTAACCCCATGGGCTGGGTGCAGTGTATTTAAAAGGTAGTACGTGTAATGTTGTGTTTTATGTTTCGTGGTAGTTAAATACTGCTAATTTCGTTTTTCAAAACAGCAATGTCTACCTCTCACAAAGGTTAGCAATAGAGCTGCCTTGTAACATCTTACAGGTGTATCTTCAAGTTGGGAGCTGATAGAAATTTGGAGTTTTAAAAATACATCTTTTGGTGAAGTTGGATGATTTTAAATTGCAGATCTGAAAATGCCACATTAGAAACTTGGCATTTTCTTACTTTAAACATTATGTGCCTCTGTCTGTCTCTGAATACATGTCTGGGTTAGGATGACATTTGGGCTCTTTGTGCATTGACTCTAGACAGTCACACAAAGGGAGCTGAGTTGTGCCCTGCATATCCCTATCATCACCAGGTTGAAGGGTCTTCCTGAGCTACAGTGGTGGGAGGAGTTGACACCAACACCTAAATAGGGCTGCGCCTGTCCTCACACAATGAAGTCTCCACTCCCTGTAGCGTGTCTGGAGCCAGGGCAGCGAAAGGCAGGGTCTTGTGCACTACAAAGACTTTTCTTTGAGGGTTGCCTACTTTCATGGCTGAAACGGCTATATGTACTGGACCTCTGACACAATATACTCAGAACACTTGGTTGAGGATATTCTACCAGGAAGTAGAGCTGTGTTGCTAGATGCGTTGCTGTGCTGGACCACTGCTTGCTGCTTTTTTCCTGGGAGTGGAAGAACTGGACTTTGCTTTCTATATCCTGCTTTCAAGGCTCTCCAAAGGCGTGTGTGTGCTTGCCTCTTGTTAAGAAGTCGCAGGGCCATATAAGGCTTCACCTTCCAGTGCCTGGGCCATTCTTCTGAGAGTCCTGACTTGCCAAGTGGTGGCAAATCTTGTTCCTGGGCCCTTGGAAGTGAAATCTGGTGATTTTAAGGAGGAAATCCATGCATCGACTCCCAGGATCTGTCTGAATCAATGTTGCGCTGTAAAGATCACTGCTGCCTGGACCAAAGCGTGGTTTCCGCTTGCTGCATTGACCACAGCCTTCACCGCAGAGCTCAGATTACCATCGCAGAGCATGAGAAGAATCACCACTGCATGAGTCTTGAGCACCACATCATTGACATCCGTGATGCCCGCTCCAACTATAACGCAGCACCTGCTTGGCTGCTCTTGAATTGATGTAGCACATCTGGATTTTCAACAAATTGTGCCTGGGCACTGATTCTTCATCGACACTGCACAGCAGTATGGAAACAAGGCTGTGTGTGTCGAAACCGACACATCACCTCTCCTACCAGTAAGGACCCATTGCATCACCTCCACTCCAGTAAGGAACCAATGCATCACCTCACCTGCCTAGCAGTGAGATACCTACTGCTCACCTCCCCTGGAGCAGTAAGGAACAAACGCATCCCCTACCCTGTGTAGTATGGAACCAATGCATCATTTTGCTTTTCCTGTACCTCAGCTCCCTTGTGCCTTGCCTCATCTTTGATTTTTGACACACCTCAGTTACTTTGTCCTAAACTAACGCATCCATTGATTTCAATGCAATAAATGTGCTTAATGTATTACTTTGACTTGTGTATATTGGATTTATGTCGTTTTGGTCTTGTTTTATTCAGATAAATATTGGCAATTTTTTCTAAACTGATGTGGACTCCATTTGCAGTGTGTATGTGTGTACAAATACTTTGCAAATTGCCGCTGAGATAAGCCTGACTGCTCTTACCAAGCTACCAAGGGGGTGAGCAGTAGTAATCTTAGCTGTGTGAATCCCTTGCCCTGACTCGAGTGGGGGTTCTTACTTGGACAGGGTGCACACCACTGCCAACTAGAGACCATATTTCTAACAACATGCGTTTTCAAAATGTGCTCGATCTAACATCTACTTGCCCACATGTGTATTTTTTTTTTGCATATTTAAATGAAGAACACATAAAGGCACATGTCAATGCTCCAACAACACAGTGGTGAGAAACTGGCGTATTCCCCACTAGATACTGATGATGTTTATAATGGCTCATCCATGCACATGGTGATAAACTGTTTGAATAAAAATGACAAAGGAAGGTCATTTCATAATATTTTTTTCAATATCCAAAAGCAATGTTATGGGAATAATCAGACAGATTTAGCAGAAAACACATTTAATTAGCATGAAGTAGTGATTTCTTGGTGGCAATTCATGAACATGAACTAGATAAATACCAGGATCAAGTGTTCCAACAGATGGAATTGATGGAGGAGAATGTTCGATTAGCCAAGAAGATAAAGACTTCAAAAAACGAATAGCCGATTGATAAAGTTATTAATGGGCTATTAAAATTATTATTTAAAAATAATTAGGGGGGATTTGTAGTAGCTTTTTTTTTAAATGTGCTAATGTGCTATTTGTTGGGTGACAACGATTTTCAAAAATGATTTTAATAGTGCATAAGGGTCATAACCAATGAATTAAAGACTTTTCACTTGAAAAAATGTGTTATGTCCTTTGAAAGAGTAATTAATACTGTGAAGTAGTTATGCCACATCTTTGTGTGTAACACCATTTATTTTAAAATGGATGCAGCTTTTGTTTTTCTGCTCTCCTTGCTCCTGCTCATTTCCTCTCCCTATGAGAGTCCTGCTGCAAAACGTTTTCTTCTCGTTTCAGCGGAGCACCAAATGAATGATGTCATAGATCTACAACTTTGTTGGAAGAGTGTATTGTGAATGATACCCAAAGTATCAGTTTAAAGGACTTCTGCTGGAAGTTCGGATGTAGGCATTCTAACTCTAGGAACTAGGTTTAAGAATTGTTTCATTTTGTGTTGTGCATCTCCGGAGTGCAGTTGCTGAGGAAGCAGGTGAAAGATTACTCGTACCTTAAGAAATGGTTTAGTACTAGAAATTTAGAATACTATATTTCTGTTTCTCATTTGATGAAGCGTCTGTAACTATAATCATACCGTGCTGAATTTGCAGAATCTATTACGCACGAGTTCTGCATTAAAACCTCTGGGTCTTGGGATCTGAGGTACTTTCCCTTATTTCTTTGAGCTCATGCGGTGAGTGAGGTATTTTCCTTTTTTCCTCCTGAACCTTCTATCCATTTATTCCTATGCTTTTTTGGGGGATGCTGTCAGTACTCTTTATGAGTTTGATTATTGGTTCTTAACTAGGCTTGTGCAAATAGGGATTTATGCTGTTTTATTTTTCTATTTGGGCCTTCATGGCCATTAACACATTTTTCCCTGTAATGCATTTAGCAATAATTCTGTAAATAAATTAAACTATTGCCCTATTTTGATAAGGAACTCACTTCTTTATGCATTCATATTTTATTCAGTTTAACTCTGCAAATGTGTGTATTTTTCAATGTGGAGTGTATTTTCTAACCACTAGATCAACTGGAGATTTTGAGGTAAAACCTATTGGGAAAAAATCATGGTATTCAAAATATTGGTGTTGAGATGATTATTGAAGTTCGGCTCCTACACCAGTTCATTCACTTGGACACCTCGGGGTCCCAGAAAATCACCATTGTGTTCCCCAAGGGTTCCCTTTGGTCCCCCACCAGCTTCATGTTCTAGAGGGAGCCCCTAGAGCTCTACTCGCGGATAACAGCATCACAATTCACCAATAAGCCTACAAATATATTACAAATCAACTAGAAAGTATTTCCTGCTTCTAACATCCCATGCCTCAATCAATACCTGCACCTCAAACAGACCTGGATGCCGACCACCCATGTGCCAAGTCATTTGGATTCACCCTAGACACAAGCCTCATCCTCATGGAAACATTGCCAAGAAAACGAAAATTGTTTGGTATTAGCCCTCTCTCTCTCTCCTAAAGGAAGTGAAATTGCTCATCTCAGAAAGCAACTTCAGAACTGGAGTTTAAGCCCTTCTATTCTTGTGGGGGCAACGATCTGCTCCAAGGCCTGGAAGTCTCCACTCTGTCCCCTCTCAAGGGCACCATGTAGACCTATAGACTGCAGCTGGTCTCATCCAGGGTGGGAGGAAGTATGACCATATTACCCCCAAACTGATCCAGATGCTAGCTGCACCGTCATCAAAACCAGCTGCAGCCTTTAAAAAGTTACAAGGGAGAGCACTCCCACACATCTGGCTGACCAACTCACCATCACCAGTGGCTCTCAGCACACACAAAACTAGGACATGATCGGACTGTAGGCAAGGAAATAAAAAAGAAAAAACAGTGCAACAGGCCTTATCCTTCTCTGCATCCAGTATATAGAACATCCCAGTATCTGTCAGGACGACCCCAACCATATCCAATTTAAGAACGAGCTGAAGAATCACCTCTTCAAGAACACTAAATCACAATTCAGCAAAAGTCTACTTTTGCTCCTAGAACCCAGATACCTCTCCAATCACTTGTAGATTGCACCGTTGCCTTAGACTCTGTAGAGTGCTCTGCTGCTTTCTGGCTAGGTATGTCCTATGTAGATGCACATACATACATGGTACCATAAATTAAAATGCATGTTGCATTTTAAATGTGTACATGTTATTCTGAATGACCTGTTCAACCACTTAGCTTGTCATATGAAACGTTAGTGGATATACTGTGGGAAAAGTAAGGGAATGAGATTGAGAAGAGAATCAATTATACTCTGCTAACATTATGTAAGCAATAGCAAAGAAAATACCTTGCTATGCCTTCTGAGTCCATTCCTATTTCTGTACACTTATATTTGTTTCAGGTTCTACAAGTGAACTATCACTAAGCTTTACTCGACTTACCTCTTCATATACAAAGCGTATACAAAGTGTAATGGCCTCTTTTAGAGTTTGGAGGAAAGTGAAAATCCACTAAGTTCAGAGTGAACTCTTAATACTGAGTGCAAAGCTGTGATTTTCCTGCACCAACACTATAATATTATTGAGGAAATGCAGCCAACGGATTCTGCTCCATCTGTAGATTCCTCCAGAAGTTAAAGTATTTTTAGTTCGCTACAAACTTTAAATGAGTCTTGCCTTAGGCCTGCTAACACGAACTCAGCAGATCAACTGGGCATCTTTAAGGAGTCCCATTGAGCCTTTGTGTGAACTGCCTGACATTGTTCCAAATTGTGGATTGAAACTAGTCCCGGGCATTCCTTTTGAAATGAATATCTTCACAGCAAAGCTATTTTTACTATTGTCAAATAAATGTCAGTATTATGTATGAAAGAAGATGCTTCTTTAGAAAATGTTTGACAATGGAAACGTGTCTGACAATCACCACTGGGAGCCCAAAAGGTGAGCCTTGAATGCAGAGAGGGACGAGTTTCAGTGATAAACTTGATAAAAGGAAGCCTGTGACTTAGGTGATGCTCTGAGAGTCTTGTTTGTTGTCTTGGCAAATTAACTCTGCCACTGAGTGCCGTTGTAATATTGCCATGGTTACAAAAGTTTCTAAAAATATATGGCAGACGCTTCATGTTGTGTCTACTTATCCTTACATTGCCTATGACGGCTGCTTGAATAGAGAGATGTATTGACAATGTTTCATTGTGCATGCGACAGGTTAGATGCTATCAGTTTGGTATACTTTTTGTGCTATGTTTTTTATTTACAGATGTAAAGAATATACACCGAAGAATCATGTTATTTTTAGCTGCTCACCCCAATCTGTAAGTAGATTTTGTTAACTGTACCACACAGCCTGGGTACTTCCTAGGGGCAGTTACTGGACAAAAACATGCTCCCAGGAAGAATGAAGGCATTTTTGTGGCAATTAACATCACAGGAGGTATGTCAGTGAAAATTGAATTCCAATTAGATGATTTAATCAGAATGTTTCTCAATTTTCCATCCTAATTATTTTTTATGTGGAAAGGTTTTCTGAATCATTGCTCCAGTAAATATTTCATTTGTCCCGAGAGTCTCCAGTACATGTTGACTAAATTCAAAGCATTATCTTCAATTTGCATGCCTGGAAACTGATTAACACATTTGACTCAAAAGAGAGATGCTCCTGCATCTGGATCCTGAGGAAGGTGGGAGGAGAGTGCCTAATCTACCTCCAAGCTGTATCTTCAAGCCAAAGCTGTAGGAGAAAGAGAGCTTTCTTGACTCTCCGGTACCTGTGTTGCTGCTGACACATAACAGAAAATAAGCATGTATAGCAGGTGCTAGAGACTTCTGGTGGACGTGGCCCTTTTTGCAGGATCATCCCTGAACTTTTTGCCTTCCTCCTGTATTTGGTCTGACCTGTTTCTGTTGGCTTTATGACTCTGGGCACTTTACCACTGCTGATCAGTGCTAAAGTGCATATGCTCTCTCTATTATAAATTGATGTATGGATTAGTGACTCCATGATTGGCTGATTTGGTTTACTTGTCAGACCCTAGTACAGTGCACTGGGTGTGCCCAGGGCTTGTAAATCCAAATGCTGCTAGTGGGCTTGCAGCACTGGTTGTGCCACCCACAGAAGCAGCCTGTAAAAGGGTGTCTCAGGTCTGCCCTTGCAGAGCCTGTGTGCAGTCTGATACTGCCTTGTTGACTGGGCACGTGCACCCACTTGCCAGTCCCCAAACTTTCCCTTTTCATCCTATCAGACACTCCTATGGTAGGCCCAAGGGCAAGGTGCATTTCAAGTATAAGGTAGGACAAGCCATGATGTGTGTGGTGTGTTCTAATAGTGAATTACAGCCATTTTAATTTTTCACTATTGCAAGGCTACATATTCCCCATAGGCCCGAATGGGCCGTTAGATTATTACATTTTATAAACCTGACTCAACGAACTAGGTAGAAATTTGAGCTTAGTATGCCTGAACTCAGAATGATCAAATACATCTTTTAGTGAAGTTGGTTTTAACATTCTGTGTTTGAAAATACCTCTTTTAGAAAGTAGGTATTTTCTTGTCTAACTATCCAAGCCTGCCTCTGCTAGGTTGTGTATTCCTTGTCTTGATTTTGAGTGACAGGGGCATTCCAAGAGACAGGGTAAGTCAGTACAGGCTGAATAGAGAGATCTGCATCTAGATGGGTGGGAGGAGTTGCACCTGCGACCTGAATAGGGCTGTGCCTGCCTTCCACAATGCCGGCTCCACTCCCTGTGGTGCGTCTGATGTCCCTGCCCTGCACTGTGAAAGGAAAGATTGAGTCATATAAACAGAGTGCTCCAGAACTGGTTTGGACTAGGCAAAGGCCCCACTGCCCTCAGAGGACAAAGGATTTTGGAGTATAAGTATTGGGACCCTGATACCAAGAATTTAGATCACTTTTGGACAACAAGAAGACACCTTTGCTGAGGAGTGGAACCAGAGAGACTGAGGAGAGACTATCCATAAGCTGAAGTGCTGCTTGGGGGATTGGCCTGCAGTGGTTGCCTGACTGCCAAAGAAAGGAGAAAGGAACTTTGTGTGCTTTATTCAACTTGTGAAGGATATCCAAGGGCTTGAGAGAAGAGCTTGCCTCCTGCTGAATTCTCAGGGACAACAGACTTCAACCAACAGCTCTCCAAATACTCTCTGGTAGTGCTTGCCACTGTTTTGGGCCTTCGGAGAGACTGTGTGTCGTATGGAGCTGGAAGTGCGACTCACGAAGAAGAAGCATGTCGCCGTCGCAGCCGCTGCTGTTGCATCACTGAACAAGGGTGTCACCACTGTAGCTGTCACATTGCACCACATCGCAAGAAACATCTCGCAACATCGAAGAAGCATGTCCCCGTCGCAGCCACTGCCGTTGCATCACTGAGCAAGGGTGTCGCCGCAGTGGCGTTGCACCGCAGAAGCACCTTGCATCCACGGAGAAGCGTGCCGCCGTCGCAGCCTCTGTCATCGCATCACTGAACTAGGGTTTCACCGCTGCAGCTGTCGCATTGAGTGGAAGCGTCTTCCATCGTCGGAGAAGAGTGTCGCCGCCGAGGCCGTTTTCATCTCATCACTGAACAAGGGTGTCGCCGCTGCAGCTGTAGTATCGAGTCGAGACATTTAGCAACATCGGAGGAGTGTGCCGCATCACGAAGAAGATGCCATCTTTGTTTCTTTGCACCGGATCTTCAATGCATCACCATATTTGCGTGTAAGGAACTACCGCATCACCATCCCTGCAACACTTTCGTTGTAGAAGCGATATGCATCTTAAGGTACATTGACTTAAAGTGTTGCATTTTAAGATCTAAAGAAAACTAAGCTAATTCTACCATTTCAAGTACAGTATTGTGGATTTTTGTTGATTGTGGTCTTGTGTTAAATCTATATAAAGAATACTTATTTTTAATATACAACTTGTGTGGTGTCAACTGTATGTGTTCACAAATGCTTTACACACTGGCTCTGAGATAAGCCTGTCTGCTTGTGCCAACATAACAAGGGGGGGAGCAGGGGTTATTTTAGGAGTTTACCCCCTTACCCTGTCTAGAGGCAAGGGTCCCTATTTGTCACAAGTACCTACCTGTGCCAACTAGAGACCCCCAAATCTAACAACTTCTGTGCCTTTAACCAATATCAGAGATTCAGATCAAGATCAATTCTGAATCATTAATATATACTCACTCTCCGACTTCCTAAACAGAGACATACAATGAGCAATAAGAAAGAGAGAGACACAAGGTGCCAGAGACTCCTCTGCTAGCCTCTCCAACATTCGCTAGACAATTACACAGGAGACTGAGATATATGGAAAACACTGTTTTTAGCTAAAACTCTAACCATCAATGATACTGTAGGAAAATGTCTGGACTAATGTTGATATATTTTTTCAATCTTCAACCAGGCTCCAGGGTATGTGCTCTGACTGATGAATTAAAAAAAAAAATTGGCTGCACTTTCAATTGGCATATTTAACGTATCTATAAGTCTCTAGTATATGGTAGGGACTACCCAAAAACGAAGTGAAATGTCACTTATGGACTGCAGCACCCATTGTGCCACCCACCATGATGACAGTGCAAACATGACTGTGGACCTACCTCTGTAGCCTCTGTGCAATTTTAGAACAGCAAATTCAACCTCTCAAAATAACCCCTTCATGACACCCCATTTAAATAATCCTCTTTTAAATACTAATAAGTCACTCCTAAGTAAACCTTACTACCCATAAGGCAGGGTGCATGGTAATTAAAAGTAGTACATGGAAAAGTTAATGTTAAACATCCTTACAGTGGCACTGCTTCAAAGGCTATTTTCTAAGCGTGGGCGTAAAATCCGTTCCGCTCGCGGATTTTGCGGATTTTAGGCAAATTCGCAATCCGCGAACTCTCGCGAATTTCCCGAAAATTCGCAAGTTTGCACGAAACTGATTTTTTTGCTTGGTCGCACTTGCCAAATAGAATACTATAAAAATTTTCAGCGCGCGGCGTTCACTTACCGTCATTCAGCGTTTGAAGAGTTGTTTTTCTCCATGTTTGCGTGTGCTGCGCCATTTTGGATCTTGCTGCGGGATCCCGCGGGAGTTAGTCGACCGCGATTACGTCATCGCGGCTTGCCACTTTGCACAGTGAGAGTTTGTCAACGCGAGTACATCATAAAGGCCCGTGATCACGCATCGCGGGAGTAAACACTTGCGAACACGTAGATGCGGCGGGCAGCGACAATCTCGCAATTGCGAAATTGCAAAATTTGCACAAGAAATCCACCAACAGTCAGCATAAACCTTCTGAAAATGATTTTTTATCAGAATAACTCCTCAGGTTGACATTTGCCTGCACTTTTTTTTGCAAGGAGTCCATTTTGGGGGGGGTGGCAGGAAGGAAGTGTCCCACAGTCTCCAACTTCCTGTTCCTGTCCAGCAGGCTCCTCCCAGTGCTTTGTTCATGTCCTGGTCACTTTGATTTGGATCTTGACCTGGAAGGATTACTTTTTGTGGATGCTGCTGGATATTTGGATTTGAGGCCTTTTTGACTTTCTTTGGATCACTTTTGGATTAGAAATCTCACAAGTAAGTTTGTTTGGGGCATTACAGTTGCTGCAACTACAATTTTGGAACTTTTTCAGAACATCAAATAAAATATATTGTGGGTAGCCACAGTATCCAGTAGGACCAGGGTTAGTTATGGGTGCATGATACAACTTTTTTGTTGAATTTCAACATCATTTAGGGCATGGATGCCATTGGATTGTGGTGATTTTTGTGTGTTTTTCGATTTTTTGGCTGTTGTTGGGGCCTTTTGCCCAGGGGTACTCAGTGGTGCATGGACTGAGTCTTTCTGTGGGGTCTCTTTAATGTAAACATCATGGAGGTCATGGATGGCATTGGATAGTGGTGATTTTTGTGTGTTTTTCGATTTTTTGGGGTGTTGGTGGGGCATGGCCATGTGGGTGGGGGCCATTTTGAGGACTGGTACAGGCAGGGCCTGGCCATGTGGTGGGGGTCTAGTGGCCATTTTGAATCCAGGCATGTGCTTTGTGCCATAGGCCTGCATCCAATGTGCCTTGCTTTCATCGATTATGCCCAGGGTTACTCAGGGGTGCATGGGCCTAGTCTTTCTGTGGGGTGCCTTGAATGTAAACATCATGGAGGGCATGGATGGCATGGGATTGTGGTGATTTTTGTTTGTTTTTCGAATTTTGGGCTGTTGTTGGGGCCTTTTGCCCAGAGGTACTCAGTGGTGCATGGACTGAGTCTTTCTGTGGGGTCTCTTTAATGTAAACATCATGGAGGGCATGGATGGCATTGGATTGTGGTGATTTTTGTGTGTTTTTCGATTTTTTGAGGTGTTGGTGGGGCATGGCCATGTGGGTGGGGGCCATTTTGAGGACTGGTACAGGCAGGGCCTGGCCATGTGGTGGGGGTCTAGGGGCCATTTTGAATCCAGGCAGTGTGCTTTGTGCCATAGGCCTGCATCCAATGTGCCTTGCTTTCATCCATTATGCCCAGGGTTACTCAGGGGTGCATGGGCCTAGTCTCTCTGTGGGGTGTCTTGAATGTAAACATCATTGAGGGCATGGATGGCATGGGATTGTGGTGATTTTTGTGTGTTTTTCGAATTTTGGGCTGTTGTTGGGGCCTTTTGCCCAGAGGTACTCAGTGGTGCATGGACTGAGTCTTTCTGTGGGGTCTCTTTAATGTAAACATCATGGAGGGCATGGATGGCATTGGTTGTGGTGATTTTTGTGTTTTTTTCGATTTTTTGGGGTGTTGGTGGGGCATGGCCATGTGGGTGGGGGCCATTTTGAGGACTGGTACAGGCAGGGCCTGGCCATGTGGTGGGGGTCTAGGGGCCATTTTGAATCCAGGCAGTGTGCTTTGTGCCATAGGCCTGCATCCAATGTGCCTTGCTTTCATCCATTATGCCCAGGGTTACTCAGGGGTGCATGGGCCTAGTCTTTCTGTGGGGTCTCTTTAATGTAAACATCATGGAGGGCATGGATGGCATTGGATTGTGATGATTTTTTTGTGTTTTTTGATTTTTTTGGGGTGTTGGTGGGGCATGGCCATGTGGGTGGGGGCCATTTTGAGGACTGGTACAGGCAGGGCCTGGCCATGTGGTGGGGGTCAAGGGGCCATTTTGAATCCAGGCAGTGTGCGTTGTGCCATAGGCCTGCATCCAATGTGCCTTGCTTTCATCCACTATGCCCAGGGTCACTCAGTGGTGCATGGGCCTAGTCTTTATGTGGGGTGTTTTGAATGTAAACATCATTGAGGGCATGGATGGCATTGGATTGTGGTGATTTTTGTGTGTTTTGGGATTTTTTGGGGTGTTGATGGGGCATGGCCATGTGGTGGGGGTCTAGGGGCAATTTTGAAGCCAGGCAGTATGCTTTGTTGTGCCATAGGCCTGCACCCAGTCTGACATGCTTTCATCCATTATGCCCAGGGGTACTCTGACACTGGTGCATTTTATTGGTCTTTCCATTTTGGGGGGGTGGGTATAATATTTTTTATTTTTTTTATTTATTTTTTTATTTTGAAAGTTTTAGATAGCGCGGACAAGATCTTTGCAGATACCAGAGCGCTTTACACAGAAAGGGTACACGAGGGAACATAGTCAGAACAATTAAGTCAGGGGAGCATACAGTACAAATAAATGAGGGCACAGCCAAACATGTAAATCAGTGAATCACTAATACAAATAATGCAAATGTGCAACGGGGTCAAACAAATAATACAGATCGGTGCCTATTCTTAAGGTGACCTACTTAACAGTTCAGGTGTATTTTGCCATGAGGATAGCTTTTACTTCTTTCTTAAACAGTGTAGTGGACGAGATAAGCCTAGATAAATAAATGATAAGAAAATAAAAGATAAGAATAAAAATGCTTACTTGCAAACTATTAATTGAAGCGCTACATATGCAACATTTATTTAACTGATGTTCCTCTGGCTTTGTTTGCTTTTAGGTGCAGAAAGACGAATCATCAGCCTCATCGTTCCTCATCAGTGCCAGGAAGAAGTCCTGCTGCGGTGTGTGCAGCACAACGTCACGTGTGGCCACAGACAACTCTGCAACTTGTGCAATGCGTTCTGCTGTTCTGACATCTGAAGAAGATGGCCCCAAAAAAAGTTGCCCGTAGCTCCTCTAGGAAGAAAGTTGACAGTAAGGAGCAGAAGAAGCAAGTGGCGCCACTTACCAAGGAGACTGGTGTGCCAACCATCGCATTTTTTGGGAAAAAAAAGTACGCCTGCAGCAGCAGCGGGGTCTGCTGGGGACCAAGCTGGGAGCAGCACCTCCGCTCCATTGGGCTCAGTGCCGCCACCACCACCACGCCAACTTAGGTCCAAGCCCTTGAGTGCTGCAGAGGCAGCCAGTATAGTTGTTCAATCACCATCGACCAGTGATGTTGGCTCATCGCAAGAAAGTAGCAGCATCCCTCAATCAACACAGGTTGTTGTAACTCATCTGACAAGTGTTCAACAACCACAGCCGCAACACAACCACATGTGCAAGTACAAGCCCAAGTACATGTGGAAGGAGAGGCGGCGCAAGGAGAGGCGCAAGCAGAGGTGCATGGAGCGGCACAAGTGCCCACCATAGTTGTTCCTCCCGAAGTAGGGGCACATCAGGAAATCGACATTCAAGCCGAGGTATCACATGAGGAAGCCACTCCTCCTGATGATTCATTGTCTTCCAGATCCCCAGCAAGGAAAAGATCAAGGATGGTGTCTACTTCTTCTTCAAGCCCCCTTGCTTCTGATGATATGGATGACATTTGGGAACCACCAGTGCTGCCTGAGAGTGAGGCACACCATGATCTGACAAAGGTAGCTAAGCGTAAAAGGAAGGTCCCCGAAAGTCTCAGAGTTATGGAGTGTGATGATGACGCTGAACAAGACGTGGCGTATACTCCTCCTGATGAAGACTCTCACGACGACGACCCAGTCATCATACACGTCACTCCAGCCTCAGCAGGCATGCAGCAAACAGACATTTATACCCTATCCCGAAATGCTGCTGAGCGTGATGATGGCGACGTGGGAATGGGACCACCACGAATGCAGTTAACTAGTACACCACCGCCTACAGCTTCCATATTTTCTCGCCAGAGGGGACCTCAATCTACCTCGACCTCCATTTCCTCAATTAGTGGTGATGTAAGTGCACAACGTACTAAATTTCCGCAACACACATCCTCCAGTTCATCTGGCATTAGCAGCATTCCCACAGGCATTTGAAGTCCGCAGTTTGGGACTTCTTTAGTGTTAGCCCAACAAGGGACAACATAGCCATTTGTACCATTTGTAAGCTTCGAGTTAGTCGTGGTAAGCTTGGTACCAATGTAATGTAATGTAAGTATACTTGTAAAGCGCACTGTTACCTCGTTACGTGGTGTCCTGGCGCTGTATACCGCTGGGGAACCCGTCCTGGCTTTCCCTGTGAGAGGGCACCCCAAGGTGAAGCCAGGCATCCCCGGCGTTGCTGGGGCCGTTGTGGAGATTAAGCAAGCTATTGCCCAGAGTTGCAGAGTGGGACCCATGGTTAGCGTAGGCACCTAAGCGAGAATTATCGAGTCCGCAGACATTGACTCAAGACCCTGCCGCGTCGGGAATTGAACCCTGGTCCCGGGCCAACCTCTGCTTCAGGGTCTGCCGCTTCTAACCAGTGAGCCACACTTCTCCACTATGGTACCGGAGGCCAGAGAGGTCATCTTGAGAGACAGCACACTGTCAAATGGCATGCGCACCTAAGGGAGATCAAGGATGCCCGAATTGCAAGTCAACAAATTGTATCCGTTGATGTTTCATCTGCTGATGACGAGGAGGAAGAAGCGTCAAACATTTCTTCAGTTACACCCAGTACCCCTGTCAGCAGCACACCCCCTGCAATAATATATGAGCCAAACTAAGAGTGTGGGAGAGAGTGACACACCAATGCGAAAAAGTTCATCATCACTGAGCGTAACTGGGTCGAAGAAGTCATCATCATCCCGTACAATGGTCCAGCCCACCAGTAGAAGCATGTTGTTTTCAGATGTGCCATTTGAACGCAACCACCCAACCACGCGTCTGTATAAGACTAAGCTGGCTAAAATGCTAGCGCTGGACCTTCTCCCTTTTTCTTTTGTGGAAGGGGTGGGTTTTCTTGAAATGGTGGCAACGCTCTGCACTAAATGGAAGGTTCCTAGCCGGTTCTATTTTGCCAGAGTTGCGGTTCCAGCACTACATGAAGATGTGCTGGAGGGGATAGGGGCAGCTTTGCAGAAGAGTGCTGTTCACACTATACATCTGACAACAGACATGTGGACCAGTTGCGCAGCCACTGATTACATGTGCATCACTGCACACTGGGTCTCTTTTTCAGGGGTTAAAGCAAAGATAAACGCAGGTGTTGACTCGGACAAAGTTTATAAAGCTGCTCGGAAACATGCAACAATAGCCATGTTTGCCATGGAGAAAAGTCATACAGGAGAAAACATTTTGCATGAGTTTAACACAAAGGTCTTTGAATGGCTGTCCCCAAGAAAACGCATGATTGGTTATGTTTCCACAGATAATGGCGCCAATGTAGTTAAGGCCATGGATATGGGTAACTATTTCAGAGTGCCGTGTTTGGCGCACTGTATAAACCTGGTTGTTAAAAAATTCTTGAGTGAAGTAAGTCCATTCTCCGAGATACTGACCACCTGCCGAAGAATGTGCACACATTTCAACCATTCTTTTAAGGCCCGGAAGCAGCTGAGGTGCCTGCAACATGAACGTAAATTGCCAGTGAAAGCACTCATCCAGGAGGTAGCAACACGTTGGAACTCAACCTTCTACATGCTTGAGCGTCTGTATGAGCAGTATGCGGTAGTCGATCGGTATTTCTTTAAACTGGGTACACCTATGATAGACATGAGGATACAGGTGGAGCAATGGGAGCTAGTTAAAAGCCTGACAGACATGCTTCGTCCTTTTGAGGTCTTCACCCGTGCAGTCAGCAGGCAGGACTGTAATTTGGGAAAAGCTATCCCATTGTTGCGCATGCTAGAGCACCGACTGAAGGCGGTGTGTTCTAAGTTTGAAAAAGATGGAAAGGAAGAAGCATTTGAGTTGGCGGACAAGTTATTACACCGCCTACTTCGCGATGATCGTCTTGAAAAGATCCACACAGAACAGCATTACATTTGTGCTACTATTCTGGATCCACGGTACAAAAAGGCAGTGGCAGGCAGAGTATTCTTTTCTTTTGATGACGCAGATGTTACAAAGTACAAACATTGGCTAGCTGTGTCAGCCACTCGGTTTGAAAGAGAACGGCAGGAAATTGAAGGAAAAGGCAGTACATCAGCATCAGCAGGCCATCCGCAGTGAAAATCCACTTCTGCATCTGTGGCTGTGGCAGAAGTGAGTGATTTTCCCTCTCAGCCGTTAACGACACCAGCAACCGTATCATCTGCACCAGACACAACAGTAATATTGTGCGAAGAAGAGGATTGGCTAACTCAGCTTGGGTTTGCTTCTCAAATGGTCCCAGAAAAAAATAAGCAAAGTGGAGGAACCCTGGAGAACCTCGAGTCGATGCTGCAGGCCTATCTGAATGACTCAACAGAGGTCCATGTTTCTCATGACCCATTGGAGTATTGGCATGGGAAAACAGATGTGTGGCCAGAGATCACCAACCTGGCTATAAATTACTTGTCTTGCCCACTCCCAAGCGTGTCTTCTGAACGTGTTTTCAGTGCTGCTGGTGGCATTGTAACTTCCAAAAGGACCCGCCTCTCGCCCAAAAATGTAGAGAGGTTAACAATGATCAAGATGAATCAGCACTTCATACCACCAAATTACAAAATACGAGAATGCACGCAGGAAGAAGACGAGGAGGACACCAACTTAGATGAGGGAATTTCTTCCCTGTTAACTGACCTACTCCCGTCTGAATTAGCAGAGTTTGAGGACGAGCTCTTCTTCCCTGACACAGAGCCCTGAAAATGAGTCAATGAATCACTAACTTTCTTTTTCGTCCTTATTCACTTTTATTCCTGTGTGTCTGTCTTTCTTTGTTTTGCAAAATCTATATAAAAAAACTTTAATCACCTAATCACAAAAACAAGCCCCTCAGCAGAACTGTCTTCACTTATTTGCTTATTGATTTGAAGGTGCCGCAGTCTGCATTCCTCAGGTTCACAAGTTCACAAGAGCATGCTCCTCTATCCTCCTCCTCCAGACTCCTATTTCCCTCAAAGCAGATGGCTGGATTACGCCCAATGAAGAAGCACTTGTGGGGGTGTTCTACTTCTTTGTGGGTGAGTTGACGGGTCTGGGGCATTGCTGTGAAGGTCTAATACCGGATAAAAGTGGTTTGGAGAAAATCGGAGCAGAAAAAGATTTTGCGCTTTTGATCACTTGCCTGTCTTTGGGGTGCTGTTTGGCAGGCTTTTAGGTTGTTGTGGGTGGGTTTTGTGGTCTGGGAGCACTGATGGCACAGTCTAATGTTGATTGCATTTGTTTTTCAGGAAATCCATGGTGGATAAGGGGAGTTAGGGCCTAGCTGCACAGCGTATTTGGACAGAATTGAAGGTAGTAGGCCCATTTTTGCTTTTTGCCTGTTTGGGGGTGTTCTGCTTTTTTGAGGGTGGCTGCAGGGGGCTGGGGCCATTGCTGGGAATGTCTAATACCGTATAAAAGTGGTTTGGACAAAATCGGAGGTGAAATTATTTTTGCGTTTTTGCTGACTTGCTTGTCTTTGAGGTGCTGTTTGGGGGGGTTCCGGGTGTTTGTGGGTGGGTTTTGGGGTCTGGGAGCACTGCTGGCACAGTCTAATGTTGATTACATTTGTTTTTCAGGAAATCCATGGTGGAAAAGGGGAGTTGGGGCCTAGCTGCAGAGCGCATTTGGACTGAATTCAAGGTAGGCCCAAAGCTTTTTCAATGTGTGGCTTTTCCCGGGTTTTGCCTTTTGGCTTGTTGGCGGGGTTAAACTTGTTTTCGCCCGGCTTGACAGTTCTGGGGCCATTGCTGGGAAGGTCTAACACCCGAAAGAAAGTGTTTTGGAGACAATCCCTGGGGAAAAAGTTTTTGCATTTTCTGAGATTTCGCTCACTCTACCGTTTTCAGGGGGCTGTTTGTGGGGGTTCCTGGTGTTTGTGGGGGGGTTTGCGAGTCTTGGAGCAATGCTGGGTATGGATACTTTTGCTTGCTTTCAAGTGGTTTGAATACAATCCATGGTGGGTAAGGGGGGATTTGGGCCTACTTTACTTTCAAAGAACGTTTTGTCACCATTTTCTACTAGGCCTCGTTTTTGGAGATCTGATTGGGGGTCTGCTACATTTTTGCGACTGGGTTTAGTAAGGGTCTGGGAGCACTGCTGGGAAGGTCTAATTTTGTTCTAAAACACAGTTTACAGTACACCTAGCTTGAGGGGAAAGATCCGCTAAATTAATTCGCCCATACTTATTTATCCTTCAAAAGGAGACTCAGACAGAGTAGGCACTTTCAAAAATATTGTACTGTCTATTAGGAAACTCAAAGTGTGACTTTTTGCACTACACAGCATACATACCTTATATTTATTTGTCAGTGGTGTTCTAATATCACTTCCTGTTTTTCCATCAATAATTACAGGCCGGCATTCAGCCTGTGCAATGGGAAAAAAAGGATGAAGTCAGGCTTCACATTAGCAAGCCGCAATTTAGCATCTGCCAGGCAGGCAGAGGACAGGGTGGCTTCTGGTCACCAGCATTGATGGACGGAGCGTCAGATGGAATGGAGGAGTCCCGCTAATAAGAGGAATGGTTGGATGCATGCAACTTACCAAATTCAACAGGACAACTACAACAGCATACAGATACAGTATCCGTTCTTTTCTAATTAACTTTTAAGTAATGTTATTGCTGTGAACTTCTATGAGTGTGACTCTGCATTTCTTTGATCTCTGCTTCTAATTTCATCCCTACAGCCATTCTATAGGTTTTACTTCTGCTATTTTTTAAACCTAATTTAATGTAAGAAGTGTTTCTCTGAGTGCAGAGAGAGGCAAGTGAAAACGCATAATTATTACTGCAGCCCTGTACTGTCGCATTCTTTCATTCACGGTTGTCGAAAGTACTACTTACTTTTCAGTAACCATGCATGCAGTAGTGCATGCACTTCCTTTATGTCACTTAAAAGATTTATGGATAGCTTTGTACCCAAAGATTTGTTTATCTTCAATTATTGTTTGTCCATGCTGTGCTTTTTGTTTCTTCTCTAAACAAAACTTTCCCAAAACCCCCCATTCCCATCCATTTTCCAAACCCTACCCCTCTTCCCCCGGGCTGTGTGGTTTTGATTGATGTGTGACTAAATGACAGCAATAATTCCACACACTTGCTGGGGAGGATAAGGTCATAGTAACAGGCTGGTGAAGGAATCCGAGGATATATTCTTACTCAGCTTGACACTGAAAGCAGATTTTCATGTGCGCCATCAACTTGATTGGTCATCAAGAACATCCTCCTCCTAGACGTGGCAAATTATTGCGCTGCTGTGTCCTTCACCTTCAGTACTATTTCTTGTAGTAGTAGCCAATGTCAAAGAAATTCAACGCAAGTACTAGTTATACTTTCAATACTTTACCATTTGTTCGGCTACATTGTGGCACTGTTCTAGTGTACTGTCACCTGCTATATTCTCTATCGTACCGTTCTAATGCTACGGTAAGGAAAAACAAGGTTTCGTTTTCTTTTTTTTCAGATGCTGCAACTGCCACTGTGTAACACCACAAGTACCACCGCAATGATGACATTTCATCCGCCCAGGATTGCCAACCTTAATCGCCATTTCCCGTGCAGCCAGCCCTGTGCGTAGCCCTATTTCCAAACACAAATTACAGGTAAGATAAGCGTTTGGGGGGAGGTAGTATAATGGAGTATTAGGAGAGACGAGAGACTGACGGTCCTAGGACTATTGAATTCACTTACTCTGTGACAGGCACTTAGTTTTGAAAACATTTGGGCAATTACTAGTACTTACACAACTTGAATCAAGATGCGACTTAAGTTTCAGGAAAACAAACTTACTGTTAAACCCCCACCCACCAGCCTCAAAAGCAGTAAAAAACACGTATGCTAAGATTAAGTTTAAAGTATATTTATATATCCCTAACATAAATAATCTCCCACAAGACCCAACCCACCCCCCTCCCAAACCCCAACGAATGTCCGTGAAAATTAAGTCCAAAAAAGTAGAAAACCCAACTCCCAATTCCCACCCCCCAGAAGTCTTTAAAAAAGGGGCAAGGGACAGTCTCCTCCTACTGCTGGCTGCTGTTGACTTTTCGGCCCAGGTCGGCATGCTTCTTGCGGAGGGTCTCGAGCAGGGTTTTGGTGTTGAGGAGCTCCTGCTCGAGGTAGGACACCCTAAGTGAAAGGCGGTGCACGCGTGCCTTGCACCTGCTGTGGGGAGCAGCTGATTTCTTTGCTGCTCGGCGGTGGCGGGTGGCTGCGGTACCCCAGCTCCGTACCGCTGGAGACCTGCTGCAGTGACTGGCTGACCCAGGGAGCGCGGAGGAGGATGCAGGTGTCGCCATGGATGTTGTCGACGTACTCTGCGTGTCCCCCTCCTCCTGGGCCACCAGCTGCCGATATTTGGCGACAGTGGCCTCCAGCCTCCGTTGCCGGGCCCTTTTAGCCAGCTCCTTCCGTGTTGGTTTGGAAGGAGCATCTATATGAAGAAAGAAAGGCATAGTCTGTAACCAATCCTCTTTAAGATTAACACAAAATGATTTAGCAGAAAGTTGTGTCACAGTAGAACTAGCAACTTGCAAGCGCAGTACATAACTATTGTGGCCAGTATCTATCTAACCTCCCACTTCTTCATCCTTGCTCTAACATTAGTGGGAGTTTATGGAATCAATTCTACGAGCACTATGGACTCACTCCATTAGAGTCGACTATGACAGTACACCAGTCTTATTCTTCTTCTTCTCTCTTGTTTAGCAAAATTGGTACATTAACTTCTGCAAGCCGGCATAATGCCAGCGCAGTCAACTTGCACCCGAGAAAAACAGACGCCTACCATGATGAGTGAGACAGACTTGCGTTACTGTACCAGTCCAGTACATGCAGGTGGTGATGCTCTTACTTTTCTATTACGGGTGGCACTGAGAATACTGTTACAAGGGCTACTGCTTAATTAATTTAACTTTCACCCTACAATGCCAATGAATAGTAGAAATGGAAAATGAAGAAGATAAATAATCTGATTAAGTATCACTGCACATGGTATGTATTTTCTTACATATGTGATGACTTTAGGTGCTTTCCTTTTTATTGAGTTAACAGTGATACATCCACACATGAATGACCAAGTTCTACTAAACTTATTAACAGAGGTAGTGACTGGCCATCGTAATAGCCGATTATATGCTGTGCTTGCAATACAAACTACTGCTATTATTCATGGTAGTATTCGGACAAAAAAACAACTTCTTTTCCTTGCCTTTCCTACACTGGGACGGACGTGCGGGTGCGGTGTTACATGCTCTTCAAAGTAACACTTAGTTCATCCAGTGACCGTCTACTCTCTCTAGATACACATATGCTATCTAAGAGTCAGATAGTACCGTGATCCAGGCATCCATCCATTCAAACTATATGTCAATTATTCTTCTTCATGTCTCTCATCTGGACAAACCTTCAGTTTTCTCACGGGAAAAAAACCTTTTCATTTTATTTGGGAAACCGCAAGCCATACATCCGTGCTTGACTTGCATTTGAATTTCAACCAAAGCATATATTGCGCACACATACAGTTTCTGTTTCACCCACCCAGGCTGTTCTCCTTCCACTCATCCTTGCTTCATCCTTCACCCAGCCATGCATCATATTCCTTCCCAGCCACCTCGGGCACCAATCAAACACGTATCATTCTTCTTTGTCAGTCATCATTACTTTTAACTTGCTCGTCCTTCCACACTTACTTACACCCTTCTTTCGCTTTTCGTTCATCCCATCCATCAAGTTCATCTCAGATCTGATTTGGATTCTCGAAAAAAAATTCTCCGCTGAGTTGAAGTAAATTTAGAGGAGGCTACTACCTGGTTGATAAAAACTTTGTTCTAAATTTGAAAGTCTGCTTAACAGTATAGTAACTTAACTGTAGAACATATATACTACACCTGTGCAGAGACCACACTATGCAGTCTGCAATCTCAATAAGTAAGGAATATAAGATCTTACCACTGCCCGCCACTACCGTGGCAACCCGCACAGCAGTTTCGTCCGGCACTTGCACCGCCTCCTCCCCAGAAGGGTCATCCTCCACCTCCGCGCTGGGCCCAGCACCAGATGTTCCACCTATACAGTACATTTAAGAATGTTAGATGTCATAGACATACACCACTCACTAGTATTTTGTCTAGGAATGAAGAAATGTGAATACAGAAACCAATCTAATAATTTGTGACTGTCTACTCTAAAGTAAAAATGTCCCTTTTTCTAGGGAAGGGTGTTGTCTTGCTGCACTTTTTGGCACAACTGATGAATGCTTGCTTTTTAACACGCACCATTTTTCTCATAACAGACAGAAGCTTCACTTCTAAGAACAAATCATCATCACTAGGACGGAGTGACCAACGATTCAGCACCAAAAAGAAAAATTAAAGTTCAAACCAGGTGAGGGCTCGGCTTGCCCACAATAAATGTGTGAAATAAATCACTAAGCACTTTTCCATTTTTAAGCAAACGTTTATGTTTTATGACAAGCTTGATTTTAATAAATATTTTTACTTTTAATAAAGCTTTAAAACTTAAATAGACTCTGTGGTTTTTGGTCAAGAGTGAATTAGCAAAAGGTTTTGCAATTTGCAAGCATGAGTCCGTGCCTTCGACACTTCTGGACTCTGACTCCGTACGTCAGCGGAGCAGCGTGTGGGGTAAGACGGAGGATAACTCATCCCGAGTTCATTGCATATTAGCATACACCCCCCAGACGTCTCTTATGCTCATGAAGCAAGCAAGCAAGTCTTATAAGTCATGCAAATCGCATCGGACTTGTAACAGACCGCTGTAGGCACACCATAGCCTTAAGTACTACACATATTTTTAACACTTTTTTCACTTTTTTCCAACTTTAATACACTTTGGAAAGATTAATGAAACATGAGTAAGGTGGGGAAGTTGTGCCCCCGTCCTGAAGAAGGAGCGTAGGCTCCGAAACATGTCGACGCACACCAGAGACCCTGTCCCTTAACACGACAGACTTGACCTTGCACTGCACTTCTTTTAACAGTACCAGCCGGAGGTAGAAATACAATTTTTCCATTACACTCACGAGCCAGGTACTTTTTAACCTTTTCACCACGTCCCACCACTCACATAATAATACCCACACACATGCACCACACATAGCCAAACTATTAAGTGCTCCCACGTAGTCGTAGCACGCCGCATCCCGATAGAGGGGTGCGAAGACCCCGATGATGAAGCAGGACACCAAGGGGCCTTTTGGTGTGTGAGGGGTATTTTACAAAACACTAAGTGCTCCTACACCACTGTGGTGGACACTTCGCCCCGACCCCAGTAGGATTCTTCTTGTTTATGTAAATTAGTCTGTGGAGTAAGAATCCTCCTGTAGTTACTCTACCTCCCTTTTTGTTTTTTGTACACTATCTAGTCAGTAAGGAGATTGGGGGTTCTTCAAAGTCTGATATCACTGAGGTATGTGGAAAGTCTACCTGCGCCTATTATAATTGATAAACAATGCACTATTTAGTGTCCATAGTTCTGTTTGTGCAGATTTGTCCCTGCAACAGTAGCAGTATGGATTGTCCTCCTATCCAAACCAAAAGTAAAGTAGTATCTTATTCTTTCTTGGTGGTCATTCACCTTTTTATTGTTGGTAATTGTCAAAGCATAAACATTTAGAAGACTTGAAAAGAAATTATGGACAATCCCAGAGGACTGCACTCAGTGCATAGAGCTATTGCTGACTAGAATGGGAGTTTCGTTTAACACCTTTTGCCAATTGTGCAATCTTAGTTAGCTACACAGACAGACTAATAACTAAGAATAATCTAGTAATACCACAGGGAGTCATAGTAGAGGCAGGATAAGAATTTAGATACAGTCTACAAGAAGATCAAAGACGATTTAGAAAAAATAGGTACTCTATATTAAAATTAAAACTTACCGGGGCCAGCAAAGGAGCCCTCTCCTGACCGATCCTGGCCTTGAACAGCAGCAGCAGCCGATAACCCCTCCTCCTCTGTCCTCTTGCCCCTGGGGGAGCTGATGTACAACATGAAAGAAAGAAAGACCCGAAAACATGGATGATTGTTGTCAACCAAATCAAACATTTCAAAAGAACAATAACAAAATATTTTGGCGAAATTGCAAAGCACTGGGATAAAATATTAAACTTCATAATGTTATCTCCACATAGGAATCAAATAAAAAGTTTCTTTTTTTATTTTAAAGGCAATACTAGCAGGTCTCTAGCCCTGTAATGGCCACCAGTTGGAGTGAGTCAAAATTATTTTGAACCGACCTATTACTACTTAGTTTGGTTCATACAATTCTTTACTGGTCTCAAAAATACTGGTCAGAAATAGTAACCTAAATTTTGAGACTCATATTTTTTATTTAAGGCTCAAAATTCTTCCACGGGATATATTGACCTATCTCATGTGGTCTACTACGATATTAGTATTGCTTGATTTGCGGACCGTCGACTTAGAAAGTTATGTAACTCACTAAACAAACTACTAAAAAGGTTCTCCTAGGACTGGCAGGCAGCAGTCCGCAGCACGTGAAGTGACAGACAAACTCCATCGTGATTGCAGATCAGCGACAACACTAAAAAGTTTCCTACTACATTAACCAGTCAATAAAATACTCAAACTATCAATCCACCACCACTATTTCTTCTTATTGCCAGGTGTACAAAGGAAGGACTGGACTTGAGTCTGTAGGGGCAGATTTACAAGCCCCTTGCGGCTCTTTTGCTCCATTGTTGCGTGACTTTTGTGATGCAGCGGCAGAACAAAAGAGGCGCCATAGTGCGGCATATATTACCAACGTGACGCATATGGGAGATGCATCACGTTGTAAAGCCCTGCGCCATCAGGGGGCGTTACGGCGCAAGGGAGGGCGTTCCTGCGCAGGAACGCATCCTAAATGTGGCTGAGGGAAATCTACAAAATTTCAATCAGTCACTTTTAGGACAATGATGCGTGACTCAAACCCTGCGCCTGCTTGAAGCAGACGTACGGCTTGATGCAGCATTGGGGAGATAGGGCACCCCAGAGCATTGCTGGAGCTGCGCCATCGTTGCGACGCAACTCCAGCAATGTGCCGCCTTAACGGCACAGATGCGTAACGCTTCGGTGACGTTTTGGGCCCATGGTGCGCCGCATTGTAAATACGGCGCACCATGGGTGGTGGTGGCGTGGCGCATAATTACTGGCGCATCCCTGCTACTTTGCAGGGATGCGCCGGTAATTGAAAATCTGACCCTTAGTGTCTAGTATTACGCAGTTCTTTAAACTACACTCATACATAATTTCTCAGGCCAATGAAATGAACACAAAATCGAAAACAAATAAGCATAGTAGCAACGCTACTGAGAAGGAGAGCAGTGCACCTGAAATGCACAGAAGATTTTGAAATATAATTTACCTACAATTTAATCGGCAGCAATATTGCTCTTGGTAAAAAACAAAAATTTGCAATATAATAACACACAGAGCAGGAGAAAACAGAGTAGTGATGAAATAGCTAGAAATAGCTGCTACTACTACTCACCAAGCCCGGGGATCTCGATGCCGAGCAGGTCGAGCAAGTCGCGTTCCCGGTCCAGGAGATCCGTCCAACGGTGGGTGGCCTGGTTGTTGGTGCGCCGGACCCGAGAGTGTTGATACATGGCCCGGCACACCTTCTCCCACCACTTCCGGAGCTCCCGGAGCCCGTAGCCGCTTGCGATCTTGCCGCCTGCCATGATGGTCCTGGGGAGACGGCACTGGACATAAAACACTAGTGCGGCCACCTCCTCCGCGCTAAAAATCTCCCGTGGCATCACTAGCTCCCCCCTCAAACGTCCTGTACTCGACCAACTCGTAAAGCTCCTAACATCAAGTTAGGATCATTTTTGGTCATTTTTGATCTATAAGTACAATGTACGAACAAATGTTTGATCACTTTCGATGAGAGCGGGTAGACTGATACTCTTGCTCTTTTTCTTCCCCATTCTCTAATTTCCATTCCTGGATCAACCGTTACTACTTATCCAGGGATCTAGCTGATGAGCTTCAACATATTCCATATTTGAACAAGTGGATGCCCTTACCTTCTCACAATACTTTCTCAGAGAAGCCAACTAAGAGCACCAGATACTCCACTTGCAAGGTGAGATGCTGGTCAATTGTATTGCAGGAACTGTAAAATTCTTTCAGCAGGACTCACCTACGATCCGTGAATTATAAACAGCTCACAGATCTGATACCCATTATTGATCCTTCCTCAGCCTTCTAATCGTATAAAACATGCACTGTGATTGAACAAGTTACTACGACGATTGGAAATTATTAAACCTGGTCTCGAGCGGGGCCGGGTCGGAATTATCACCGGCAAAGCGGTGAGTTCCTCCTATCGCAAACACTGACCCCAAAAAGAACTGTTTCAATATATAATTTTCACGATCTCCAGTTTGAGCTTCTTATGTTGACTTCCCACCCTAGACTTTGTAGTTTGATTTTATCCCTTCTGTTTCCTTCTTTTTGGTAACGCTATAGACCTATGGTTCAGTACCCTTCTACTACAGGTAGGAAGCGCACCACCATGTCTCTTGACCCAAGTAACTGTTCTCCATGCACTTGTTTTCTCGGAATTACTATCTCACACATATTTACTTTCGCAACGTATAAACCGCATTTGAACAGTGACCTACCCACACAAATATCCTCACACCTCCAGGCCCCCCCCCTCCCGTTTTTTTGTTTTGCGCCACAACATTAAGATTCCTTTCTATCACGATGACACTACTATAACCGGCGGCACCGACGTATTCACTTTTGTACTATTATCCTGCTTGCTCAACACTCGTCGACATCAACACTGGACGGCGGGGACGGTGCTGTGTGCTTTCACGAAAACGTTGCTGCATACTGTCACTAAACTCACCTTCACACTGCACTTGCACTTGAGACATCCACCAAAAAACGTAATGTTCATTGTAATGTTACTATGTACTCCATCCTCTATTTTTGTATCCTCCCCAGCCCTGAGGAGTCGTCAAAGTATTGTATTTGCTTTACGACGAAACACGTGTCGGCTGGCCATCCATACCAATAAAAGAGGAGTCGGACTACCCTTCGTCTTCCTTTGTCTACAAATGTGGATACCTGAACTTTTATATGTCCATTGAGACATCATTGCTGTACTATCTTAATTTGGTGTGCAACAGGTTTTGCTTGTAGCCAAATATGGAACCACTGATTAATACATCAAATAACAATAGGGAGCACTTGCACTGTAGCTCTGAACAGCAGTGGCACAGCGCTCAAAGCATCTAACACCAGCAAAAATACATGAGGCAACAGCAAAAATGAAAGGCAGACCCACGCCAATGGTGCCACGTCTATCACCCCCCAAGACCCAGACAGAGGTGAGGGCCTTCTTAGGACTCACCGGGTACTACAGGAGGTTTCTTAAGGGATATGGCACCATTGTTACCCCCTTAACGGAGCTGACTTCCAAGAAGCAGCCAAAAAAAGTGATCTGACTGAGTCCTGCCAGAAGGCATTTAATGCCCTGAAGGCCCCCATGTGCACATCCCCCGTGCTTAAGGTCCCCGACTTCTCAAAGGAAATTGTAATGCAGACCGATGCGTCAGAGTGTGGAGGGGGAGCAGTGCTCTCACAGCTGAACAAAGAGGGCCTAGACCAGCCTGTAGTCTTCCTTAGCCAGAGACTACACCCCAGGGAACAAAGGTAGAGTGCCATTAGAAAGGGAAGCTTTCGCTTTGGTCTGGGCACTGAAGAAGCTGAGGCCCTACCTGTTTGGGACTCACTTCCGGGTTTAGACCGACCACAGGCCCCTCAGATGGTTAAATGCAGATGAGGGGGGAGAATCCCAAACTGCTGAGGTGGTCCATCTCCCTACAGGGAATGGACTTTACAGTGGAACACCGCCCTGGCACAGAGTACGCCAACGCAGATGGCCTGTCCAGGTTCTTCCCCCTTGGTGAAGAGAACTCCCAGGCGAGTGGGTAGTTCACCTTACTTTCAGCTGGAGGGAACATGTGTTAGACTTGCCATCTTTTGGCGTGTTTCCCCTGAGTTTTTCTGCCTTCTGACCTCCCGGTTCGTTTCTGTGCACTTTTCGCACTGCTGAACAGTGGCAAAGTGCAGGCGCTCTCTGTGTCAATTGTGCTATGGATTTGTGATTCCATGATTGGATATTTGATTTACTTGTTATTCCCTAGTAAAGTGCACTGAGTTTGCCAGGGCAGTAAATCAAAGGCTACTAGTGGGTCTGCAGCACTGATTGTTCCACCTATGTGAGTAGCCTTAAAAAGGTAACTCAGACCTGCCATTGCAGAGTCTGCCTGCAATTGGTAACTGTCAAGTTGACTTGGCCAGTGCACACACTTGCCAGGTCCTAAACTTCCCTTTTCTACATGTCAGTCACCCCTAAGGAAGGGCCAAGGTACCCCTGTGGGCAGGGCGCAGTGTATGTAAAAGGTAGGACATGCCAGACTGCGTGTGGCATGTCCTGATAGTGAATAACAGCCAATTTCGTTTTTCACTATTGCAAGGCTATCTGTTCTCATAGGCCAGAATGGGCAGTTTGATTATAACATCTTATAATCCTAAACTGACCAAGGGAACAAGGTAGAAATTCGAGTTTAGTATGCCTGAACTCAAAATGATAAAATACATCTTTTAGAGAAGGTGATTTTTACATTCTGTGTTTGAAAATACCACTTTTAGAAAGTAAGTATTTTCTTGCTCAGTCATCCCGTGTGCCTCTGCTGGAATGTGGATTGCCTGTCTGGGTTTCGGACGACAGAAGGCTGGGGAGCAGGAGGGCTCTAGATAGTCTAGGTAGGATCAGGAAAGGGATGAATAGACCTGGGCTGCAATGGGGGAAGGGGGAGGAGATCTCCTTGTACCTCAAAGGGCCTGGTCTGCCTCTGGCAATGCCTTCTTCACCTCATGCTAGGAATTCACACCAGAGAAGGCAGAACTGGTTTTGGCCAGGCACAGATACCCTCTGCATGGAGGATCAAAAGATTTTTGGATACAAATACTGGGGCCCAGACCCCTGAACTTTAGAACTCATCTGGATCAAGAAGACTGCCAAGAAGAAGAGCTGGAGAAGCTTTGAGGAGGAACTACCACTTTGCTGTGTGCTTTGCTGGGCTGACCTGCAGTAGCTACTTCTGTCTTGGGCAGTGAAAGGCCTGGACTGGAATTTCTGCAACCTATTTTGTGAGTCTCTCAGGGCTTGAAGTTGAGCTTGCCCACTGTTCACAAAGTCTCAGGAACAGTAAAGACTTCAAGCTCTTCTGCCCGCAGCACTGGGGACTGTGTGTTTTGTGCTGTATCAGAGGAAAAGCAACTCAACAACGTCTTCGCCGCCGCTGAAGACGCCGAAGCCTTGGCACTGCAGAGAGTACCGCCGTAATGCCGCACCATGACCTTGGTCTCACCGACGACGCCTATTGACACTGCCACCGAGCAGCTGCTCGCACCGCGACCTCTGGGCACCGCACTCCGCACCGCCTTGCTTCACGAGGACGCCTTGGCCTACCCGACGCCACCGCTCCACGCCAAAATCGATGCCGCTGCTTGCACCATGGTTCGAGGGCACCGCTCGTAAGTCACATGAAGCACCACCCTCATCTCGCACCGCTGCCGTGGCCCACCAACGCCGGCACCATCGATTCACGCTCATCAGCCGACGACAGCGCTTCAGCAACGATGACGACGCGGCTTGCACTGTAACCTGCTAGCACTGTGACAAGCACCGCCTTCATCTCGCACCGCGACCCTGCTCTCACCGATGGCGCCTTCCGACGCCGCCACTGAGCAGCTGCTCGCACCACGACCTGGAGGCACACACGCCGCACAGCTGCACTTCGCACCACAGCACCCGACGCCTGCCGACGCCAGCGCTCGGGATTGCATCAAAGAGGAGCTCGACCTGCAACACGAGTAACTTCGAGGGCCTCATCGCCCTGCATTTCTCACAAGTACTGTTTGTGGGTCTTCCCAACACCGTAGCTGGCCGCGACCCCGGGACCAGCCAGAACTGTTGGATTTGTTGTTCACAATGCCATGGTAGCCCTGAACGGAGCTATCGACATCAAGGAACTTTGTTTACATATAGTATTGTGGATTTTTGTCGTTTTTGGTCTTGTTTTAATTATATACAAATATTGGATATGTTTCTAAACTGGTGTGGTATCCTTTTGTAGTGCCTACACTGTGTTACTGTGGGTTATGTGCAAATACTTTACACACTGCCTCTAAGATAAGCCTGACTGCTCGTGCCAAGCTATCAAGGGGGTGAGCAGGGGCTATTTTAGGAGTGTAATTCCCTTATCCGGACTAGAGTGGAGATTTTTGCTTAGCTTTGGCCCTTGCCCTAGCCTACTAGAAATACCATTTCTAACATTGCTGTTTAACACTTGCCTGTGCAGGATCTCATGTACCTCATCTGCACTTTGCCCTGGCCACTCGCCTTGTTGTTCTTTGCTGTTTAACACTTGCCTGTGCGGGTTCTCATGTACCTCAAATGCACTTTGCCCTGGCCACTGGCCTTGCTTTTGTCTAATGTGGGTGCCTATCTGTGTCATGTGTGAATAAAAAGAAGTTACTCCATTTATCTGCCTTGTCAGTGTCCTTGCTAATTAAAACATTATCTGTGTGGGTATGGTTTACTGTGACACATGCACTCTATGCCACTTCAACATTGCCTATGGCTTGTTTCCTCTGATCCTGTATTCTCCCCCCTGGGGTCCCAGACTTGTGCATCGGTGGATGTTGGGTTTTCTGTATGTGTGTTTGCTGTAGGACTGCTTAACTTCCAGTGTGTGGTATTGTCTGTGTGCTGGTTTGATTGTTGTTGTGGGTGTTCATGGTGTGTCACTCATATCTGTGTGGAGCAGGTATGTTTGTTGTGCACACACTGCTTGTTGTGAATGCAGTGCTGTGAGTGTGTGTAGCCTTGCCCTTGCCTGGTGTGCATCCCCTGATGTTCTTCTGTGTTTACTATGTGATTTCTTGGCATGTGCATCTGTTGTGTGTCTGATGTGGCTGTGTGCAGTGTTTGGGCTGTGTTGTCTCTTGCAATTGACAGGTGCTTTGTGGGTGTTGCTGTATTTGCATGCCAGTATGTGGGTTTTGGTGGTGTTTTTCACTAAGTTGTGTTTTGCCAGTGTGTTGTGCCTTACTTGCGGGTCTGTCACATGTACTTAGGTCCATTCTAGTTCCTGTGGTTGTGTTTGGTGCGTCCTTGGTGTTTCCTCCTCTCATATTTGAGTTGTCTCTTGTCATTCTTGTGCATGTGCAGGCATGTGGTACACTAGGACACCATGTTGACTTGATGGTTTGTGTGGCATGTATATCTGTGTCTCATTGTAGGCCCTTTTCTCCCAGTTTGTGTCCATGATTGTTTTGTGTTGATGCACTTGTTGTCTGTGTTGTGGTATGTTGTGTGTGCATTGTTTCTGACTGATAATGTATTGTACTCCTGTTGTATCTGTGCTCCCATTGCCTTTCCACAGTTTTGCTGCAAAGGTCATATCTAGTCTTGTTGTGGTTCTGTGTGTGTTTTTATTGAGTTATGTGTTTTGCTGTTGTTTTTGTGCACACATTGGTTCAGGCTTCCCTGTGTGTGATGTTTGTGGATCCCCCAGGGAGTGTGATTGTTTGTCAGTGTATTGACTAGACATTATTGGCACCCTTGTGTGTGTTTGACACTGGTGTTGTGTGGTGCAGGTGTGAGGAGGGGGGTAAGTGTGATGGTTCACACTTGTGTCTGACAGTCATGGAGCGTTGCAATGGGCCCTGTGTGTTGTGCTGCTAACATACTCCTGTCAAGGGTTTGGATATAAATGTATGGCTGTTCACAGTTTGACTTAATTCCCTTCCTTTCATCCCTGTGCCTCTACATGGGTTACCTTGCTGTCTCCCTGAGTTGTTGCACTGAGGTGACTGTGGTTTGACGTCGCTCACTATGCCATCCATGTGTGATTTGATGGGCTGAGGGTGTTGTTATATGTTCCTTTTCTTGCATGTGATGTACACATGCTTGTTGGTTGGCTCCTTGGCCTTCTATTTGTTTGCACCTCACTTTGGCTTTCCTATTTGTTGTCCTCCATTGCTTCTGGCATGTGGTCTGTGTATGTGGCTGTGTGTCAGTGTGGGGTATGTCTGTGTGATTTGGAAGGTTGTGTTTCCAGTTGAGTGATTGTTCATAATCTGTGTGAATGTTCATTTTGTGCTTGGACTGTTTCCTTGCCATGAGTGTGGTGGTGTTGTGGTGCGTGGGTTGCCCTGGCCCTTTGCTTTAGTGCTTTGTGTTCCTCTGCACCCACACCTGCTGTGGCTGTCTCCCTAGTTGTTTGGTGTGTGGTGCAGGGTGTGGGCTCACCTGGCTAGTAATTGTGCATGTGGAGCACAGGAGGGGCACATGGCAGGTACCTGCATGTTGGAGGGGCTAGTGTGTGGAGGGTGGAGGTGTGGCCCTGTAGTCTTTGTGCACTGCCCATACCTGGTGCTGGCCCTGCCTTCTATATTGTGCGCAGGTTTTCACGCGTCTTCACCGCTGCGGTGACGTGACCGGGACATTAATTTAAGATCGTGGTGGATTGGTGACGCGGAGGGGTGCTTTTGTGTCAGGTAGGACATGTGTGGTTGCACTGGTGAATGTGTTCCTGTCCCCACCATGATGTCTGGTGTGGCCAGGGACACCATATCATCCCAGGAGTTGTGTGTTGTGGTTGTGTGTGCGGATTGTGTGTTTGCGTACCTGTGTCATCGTCTGCGACAGTGCATGAGTTGCTGGTAATGTATCAGGTACAGCACCGGGAAGACGTCTAGAGCTCAGTCCATTGCGGTCAGGACCAGGTGGAAGGGACCGGGACTCTGGTTTCGCGCTTCGCTGTGGTGTTTCCGCCGTCTCTGGTTGACCATTTTTTCCGCTGCGGTGCGACTGGATGTTTGGGGATCCTGATTTGTACGGTGGACGGGACGTCATTCCGCACGGCGGTGAGTCTCCATTGGCTCACACCGCCACTGTGGCGGGTGCACTTTGATGGCGGTGCGCCTCGCATCGCGGAGGACAGGAAATGGGCTATGTTTGGCCATACTAATATGAAGGCCGTGAAGACGCTGCTGGTGTGCGGCAAAATGCATTTTCCACCACCGCCAGCACCGCGGTGGTGCCTCCGGCCGCCATCATAATATACCCCTTAGCTAGCTCCTAGCGCATGCTGCTTGATGAGGAGGGGCTGTTTGTGGAACACAGGACTAAGTAAACCCAATAATCTGTCAATAACATCTCTAAGACAAATATAGCAACAATTTATGTAGATAAGAAGGAATAACTCAGCAACTACAGGCCCACCTTGCCCAAGTACAAGCTACACTTTAATCCCCAAGGCCCAAATGTTTCACTAACATCCGAATCACACTCTGTTTCACACCCAGAGGTTTATCGTGTTATGCCCAGCAGTCCAAACAAATAGCACTTCTCACTACTAGTGTTTAAGAGACCGGTAATATTGAGAAAACTCCTTTAGACAAATAAATAAGATTGATATGCTGGCCCTATGTCACACCCAGAACCTAAGCGTACGATCTGTATTAAGCCCAGCGGTCCAAGCGACAAACAACCTTAACCCTTCCTAGCGCGCTGACTATAGAAAAAAGGTGAAGTCTGCAGGATCGCCTCTGAGGCCAACTTGCGGCTACTCAGCTCGGACACATAAAATAGGCAATATGTCAGATTTCTGTTAGTGGTACGGCACTCAAGTTAAATTTGTGTGCTTCTTCCTAGCTTGCCATACACCTAAGGCTGGGACTATGGCTCAGATGTAGTCTGTTACTCACTGATGATGGCTTCATGCTGGACCTCCTCCCTACAGATTCAGCAGAACTTTAAATCAATTGCATCATCTACTCACCGACCTTGCTGCCCAGATGTGACTCCTTAGGGTGGGGTACCTTTCATTCGGCCTTAGCTGGCTCGAAGATACAATCTCTTCTGTCTGGCTTGCTAAAATGTTGCTTGAATGTGAATTTACCTTGAAAACATAAAAGAACAGGGGCATTTAGCAAAACAGAAGCAGTTGGTTTAATTAAACTCAGCAGCCGGGAGAACAGTGACAGAGTCAGGGTCAGAAGACTGTCTCAAAGTACATTGGTTTAGGCCATCAGCCATCATCATATATATTTCACAAAGTGTCATAATCAGGCAATCAGGAGGGTTTATAAATCGCACTACTCACCCGCGAGGGTCTCAAGGCGCTGCCTTCAGAGAGAGAAATCTGGGCCTAGTCACAAAGTCATAAATCTGACCACCTGGTATGGAGCGCAGGTTGACATAGTGGTGGTGTTGACATAGTGCAGGCCAGTGGTTACGCTTCAAGGTGTCCGGGATGGGGTGAGCATTATCACTGCGTGTAGTGTGCATGCTGTATTCTGACTGGCTGCCTGTTCCTAACTTCATGTGGCATCTAATTGTTAAGGGAACACACACCCCCCGGCCAAATGTGTTTTATTGGGGCCAATCTCCTTGGTCCATTGTTGTGTCGCTGTCCACAGTGGAATCAAACTGGGTTTTTCCTGTTTGCGCATTTGTCTGCAGGCTGTGTCACCCCACCTGTGGTCTCTCAATCAGTTGTGTCAGGACGGCTTGATGGAGAGGTCATATCGGGTGGTTTCGAAAAAGTCATGTTAGTTGATTGTTAAGCATGCATATATCATGGCGCACGTTAACATTGTATTTTCGAATATTTACATTACCCAAACCTTGCACATCAAAAAAATTGAAATATTGATCATCCAGTCTAATTTATATCATACATATTTATGGTAAGGTCTGGTTGCCTCGCTAGCGTCTAGATGTACGATCTCCTACACAGGAACTCTGTGACAGCATAAACAGATGATTTTAGGTCATTGTGGCTTTTTCTTGCCTGGTTCATATGACAGAGCCACTGACCGGGGCTTAAAATGTTTGCACTTTTATGGCGCATTTGGGTTAAATGGCCTGTTGGGGAAAATGATGCAGACACTTTATTACAGTCCCCCGTCTTCGGTTTTGAGTACGGGGTTTTCCCTTCCAAGAGAATGCTATGTCTCGGAACGAGACAAGGCTTGCACCTGTCTTCCTGCATTATCTTTATTTTACGTGTGTGTATTTCTTTTTTAAACTAAAAAAATATTTTGGCCAAAGAAACTAACTGTAGGGCCCACGCTTTTTTCATGTACACAGGAGTGCAGTGACAATGGCATATGTTATCTTAAATACAGGGGTTACTGGGACTTTTCTTACTGTGCAGCTAGTAACCACTAAACAATGTGTGTGCGTTGTAAAATGTTTTTAAAAACATTTTCGAAACCCAGGTTCACCTCCAACTTATCTGAACACTTAACACACAGTTCGACCCAGGCTTACACATTTTATGATAGAGCAAGCAAGGACAATAATATTTATCTTGAAAATGAGAAAGCTCTGAAAAGAATATGGTAAAAGCAAGGTGGGGCCTCAGAAAATGCCTTTTTTTCCTAGAATGGAGCCCGGCATTATCATCGGTTTCCCGAATCAATGATTTATCCCCCGCTGAAGATAAAAGAGAAACCATCCACAAAGGAGAGGCGCCGGCACTTACTGCCAGCCAGCTACTGTAAATACATCTCAAGTCAAAAGTACCTTCAAAGCATGATCGACGCTGCACTCTCTGTTCAAAACCTGCCAAAATATTGCGCATTCCACAGATGAAAAGTAAGCGATAAAAATCGAAAACACTACTAGTTATCAAAATCTCCTTGGTGACTGTTTTTATTTCTTTCAGATCCCTTTTTACAGCATATGTTTACTGATCACAGCTTGTACACCATTCATTTATCCCCGCAACCATTGAAGTACAATGTTCAAGCAAATCTGTTCAGGCAAGAGCCTGTTCTTAAAAAAAAAGGAATGCATTTGTTTTGATGTAGCGCTTCATAGTGTAGTTGTGGCACTGTTAGAAAACGGGGTGCTACAGTAGCTCAGGTTTCCCCACTTCTGCACTATAAATCCCCTCTCGTGAGGCACTTGCATATGGCTACAGCTAATTGGTGCAATGAGATAAGCGGATTCACAAGCGGTCGGTGTCACTAGGGGAGTGGGGGGGGGGGGGCAGCGGCGTCACAAGGGGGATGCGGGGGATGCGGACCGCACCGGGTGACACCATCACATGGGGTGAGATGCACTTGTTAGGACGACTGTTAAGTATACTATACAGTAAACATTTCCCCAGAGGCCGCAAAGTAGTGTCTGTGGCATGCCCGAGGGCCACAACGGTGCCAGGGCCGGGTGATGAAAGGTGGGCGTAGGGGGATGTGAAGCAGATGCATGGTCTTGACAACATACTATGCCTTCACATGACTTCTGTTCACCACCAACACTCTAGTCTCATGCACCAAGAACTAAAGTCAAAGCATTAACTTCTAATGTAAAACGTGAGAGAAAAACAGATACTACTCATTTGGTCGCTGAAATGGTAAATGTGAAACAAGAAAACCTGGTATTACTCCTGGACTTGACCAAATTGTGTGATCCTAAGCAATCAATTAATTTCACTTTACCTCCAATTTCTTCATTACCACATCTAAGAGCTTGTTAAAATATACAAGTTCAGGATGTGTTCTGTACAAAACCTTCCCTTGTGTTTTACTTAATAAAATATAATGTTGATCCGATTATATAATAACCAAGGCTGCACACAAGGTGGACCCGACAAATGACTTGCCTCCTGGTTCACTAATTGCATTGTTTTTTAGAATGGGAGCTGCATGAATGCATCCAAGATACTGTTTGAAAACCATCACTACTAATAAATGCCTACCAATGCAGTGATATAAACTGATCTACTAAAGTAAAATGCTCATGTGTGTTAATAAAATAAAACATTTTAAAGTTTGCAAAGAGAGTATTTTGTGTTTTTACATGCTTAGTTAAAATGGTCTTTAAAAGTAAAGGTGTTCCTTGAGAAAAGTTGTCTACGATACTTTATTTTCTTCTTTACTGTTACCTTAGTTAAAGTGTAAATAAAGTATGCATGTTTGTTTCACAGCTTTCTGAATGTTCCTACTCTGTCAAGCGAACTGTTCACCAGGGGAACGCATTTAAAGGTCAGGAGGGTTGCATGTGGCCCATGGGCCTTACTTCGAGTATCCCTGCTGTAGGGTAATACTGTGTTGCATTCTGAGATCCAAATGTCCCAGTTCTGAGACCAATAAAAACGTACATTCCACACCTCTCAAAGAAGCACATTCACACCCTTACTGTGCCTCTGACAAGTGTAATAGTCAATGTTAGACCTGCCTCATGTGTTTTTTCTGGTGTTAGATGCTTTGGGCGCTGTGCCACCTCTGTCCAGTGCCACAGTGCAAGTGCTCTCTATTGCAAATTGATTTATGGATTAGTGATTGCATGATTGGCTGGTTTGGTTTACCTGTCAGATCCTAGTACCGTGCACCAGGAGTGCCCAGGGCTGGTAATCCAAATGCTGCTAGTGGGCTTGCAGCACTGATTGTGCCACCCACAGAGGCAGCCTGTAAAAATGTGTCTAAGGCCTGCCATTGCAGAGCCTGTGCGCAGTCTCGTACTGCTGTGCTGACGCACAAGTTACTTACCTTCGGTAACGATATATCTGTAAGAAACAGTAGTTAGTATTAGATTCCTTACCTTAGAATATCCCCTGGCGTCAGACTGGATCTGGAAAACTTTTGCGTAGCAGTACCCTTGCGCGTCGGTAGGTGTCGTCTGTGGCTCCGCGTCCGTCGTCGGCGTCGTTGGCGCCGGGATGACGTCGCCGGAGTACTTAGACGCCGCCCTCACGCGCTGATGTCAGTTCTTCTACACAGCATTTCCGTGCCAGAAACGCAGAGCCATGATAAAAACCAACACTGGTGCCATGAAACTAGGGCCCTGAAAGGGGATGACCTTAACCCTAGAGATCGGTTCGCAGAACGGGGAGGATGGGTGGGGCGGTAAGGAATCTAATACTAACTACTTACAGATATATCGTTACCGAAGGTAAGTAACTTGTGCATCTGAAAGAAACAGGTTAGTATTAGATTCCTTACCTTAGAATAGATACCCCAGCAATACCAATCCCGGTGGTGGGACTGCGAACCAATAATCACACCAGAAAGTCCTGGAGGACGGAACGGCCAAAGAAGCCATCCCTCCGGACTTGGCTGTCCAGGCAGTAGTGTCTTGCGAACGTGTGCAACGAGGCCCTCGTAGCTGCTTGACAGATGTCCTGCAAGGGGACTCCTCGGCCCAGGGCAGTAGTAGCCGCCATGACCCGAGTGGAATGGGCCCTCAGCCCAACAGGAGGCTCCTTCTTAGCCAAAGAGTAGCAAGCCTTGATGCACAACACGACTCACCGAGAGATGGTCCGTTTGTGCACTGCCCACCCCTTCTTAGCGCCCACGTAACCAACAAAGAGTTGGTCATCCACCCGGAACTGGCGTGTGTGATCCAGATAGTATGACAGCACACGTTTTGGGTCCAGGCGGTGGAGCCGCTATTCCTCTTTAGAGGGATGCGGAGGCAGAAAGAAGGTGGGCAAGGTGATGGACTGCCCGATTTGGAAGGCTGTGACATCCTTGGGTAGGAAAGAAGGTCTTGTCCGCAACACAACCTTGTCCGGATGGACAGAAAGGAAAGGAGGTTTAGAGGAAAAGAGCCTGGAGCTCACTCACTCTCCTGGCAGAGGTGATGGCAACCAGGAAAGCAGTCTTAAGTGTAAGAAGACGGAGAGGACAGTTATGAAGCGGCTCAAAAGGAGCTCACATCAGGTAAGTCAGAACCAGGTTCAAGTCCCGCTGGGGCATCAAAAAAGGAACAGGGGGGAACATATGAGTGATGCCCTTCAAGAATCTGTTAACAATCGGGGACTTGAACAAAGAAGGCTGATCAGGTAGCCTCAAGAAGGCGGAAAGGGCAGAAAGGTAGCCCTTGATAGTGGCCAGAGCAGAGCCCTGCTGGGCAAGAGAAAGAAGGAAGAGGAGAACCTCAGAAAGGGGGGCAGAAAGTGGATCCACAGCCTTTGCTGTGCACCATGCCACAAATCTGTTCCACCAGCAGGCGTATACCGACTTTGTGGAGGGACGCCTGGCTGCCAGAATCACATTGCAAACTTCAGGAGGCAAGGCAAGTCAAATGGCCTCAACTGTCGCCGCTCAATCTCCAAGCATGGAGGTGGAGACTGGACAGGTTCGGGTGGAGGACGGTACCCTGCTGCTGCGACAGAAGGTCCTCCTGAAGAGGCAGACGAATCGGGGGATCGACAGACATGCTGAGTAGCTCTGGATACCAATATCTTCGTGCCTAGTCCGGAGCCACAAGGATAACTTGGGCCCGGTCGTGCCTGATCTTCTTCAGCACTCTGGGCAGAAGTGGTACAGGCGGAAAGGCGTACAACAGACCGCAGCTCCATTCGCTACAAAAAGCGCCTCCGAGCGAGTGCAGCTTTGGAAATTCCAACGCGCAGAACTGATGACATTGCGCGTTCTCTTCTGTGGTGAATAGATCTAACCAAGGCTCTCCCCACTGCTGAAAGAGGCCTTGCGCCACGTCCGAGTTCAGACGCCATTCGTGTTCCATCATGCACCGACGGCTGAGTTCGACGGCCCTGGCGTTCAGGGAACCTGCCAGGTGTTGAACCACCATGGTCACGGCCTGATGTTCCAGCCACTGCCAGAGGCGCAGAGCCTCCTGGCATAGGGTCCACAACCCCACCCCGCCCTGTTTGTTGCAGTACCACATGGCGGTGGTGTTGTCCGTGAACACCTGCACTACACTCCCCCGGACCGAGGGGAGGAATGCCTTCAGTGCAAGCCAGATCACCCGCAGCTCCAGAAGGTTGATATGGAGCTGGGACTCCGCCGGAGACCAGAGGCCTCTGATCTCCGCCTCTCCCATGTGGCCTCCCCAGCCCTGGAGGGACGCGTCCGTCACAACTACGTGCTCCGGTTGGGGTAGGGAGAGGGATCTGCCGCTGACCCAATCGCGGTCCGTGAGCCACCACTGCAACTGTCTTGCAGTGCCCTCCGAGATCAAGACATTGTCGGACAAGTTGCCCTGATGCTGGGCCCACTGAAACTTCAGGTCCCACTGCAAAGCCCGCATCCGCCACCGGGCGTGATGCAGCAGAAGGATGCAGGAGGGCATCAGCCCCAGAAGCCGCAGCGTCAACCTGACCGAGACCCGGGATAACGGCTGAAAGATCGGAATCAGAGCCTGAATATCCCGAAACCGCTGTTCGGGAGGATAAACCCAAAACTGCGCCGAGTCTAGAACCGCTCCGATGAAGAGGAGCTTATGAGAGGGACACAGGTGTGACTTCAGCACATTGATGGAGAACACCAGCAGGTGCATGAGGTCGGCCATAGTCGGGAGGTGGCTGATGACTGTCAGGGGCGAGCCCGACATCAACAACCAGTGGTCGAGGTAGGGGAAGACTGAAACCCCTAACCTGCGCAGATGAGCTGCGACCACCACCATCACTTTCGTGAACACCCGTGGGGTGCTGGTGAGGCCGAAAGGGAGCACGGTAAACTGAAAGTGCTCGTGGCCTACCATGAACCGCAGGTAACGCCGGTGGGCCAGCAGGACGGGGATGTGAAAATAAGCGTCCTGCAAGTCCAACGCTATCATCCAGTCTCCAGGGTCCAGGGCAGCTAAGACCTGAGCCAGTGTCAGCATCTTGAACTTCTCCTTCCGGAGGAAGCCGTTGACGTTCCTTTGGTCCAAGATAGGGTGTAGGCCCCCTTTGCCCTTCTTGGGTACCAGAAAGTAGTGGGGGTAACAACCACACCCTACTTCTGGCCCAGGAACGCGCTTGATGGCCCCCTTGGCCAAGAGGGCCGTAACTTCCTCTTGTTGAAGTTTCAAGTGATCCCCCGACACGTGGTGGCACTGTGGTGGCATGGCTGGAGGGGACGCCTCGAAGGGGAGGGAGTAGCCCCTTCGGACAATTTGCAGCACCCACCTGTCCGATGTGACAGTGCGCCAGTGGTGGTGGTGATGGCGGACCCTGCCCCCCACTGGCGTCACATGGGCCTGAAAGCACGGACTAGGAGGGTTTTGAGGCGGATGCTGCAGGGGCAGGTGTGGACTGGCCTCGCTATTGTCCCCGACCGCGGCCACGGCGGTTTCCACGTCCGCCACCGCGCTGGATGGTAGTCTGGGGCCCGCGGCTGTCAGGACGTGTGGGGGCGCTCCTTCCTTGGCCACGAAAGGGGCGAAAGGCAGCCGTTTGCTGGTGCCGTGAGGCCCAAGGACTTCGCCGTAGCCCTGGAGTCCTTAAAGCGCTCAAGCGCATGGTCTGCCTTGTCGCCAAAGAGGCGACAGCCATCAAACGGCATGTCCATAAGTGTGTTTTGGACATCAGCCGAAAAGTTGGCGGACCTCAACCAGGTGTGGCGACGAATCGCCACCGTCGTATCCATCGCTCTGCCCTGTGAGTCCGTGGTATCCAGCCCACACCGGATGGAATACCATGCTGCATCTCGACCCTCCTCAAGGGCTTGGGTGAGTTTAGTCCGGACCTCCTCCAGACATTGTGGCAGCACGTCCGCGACCGTGTCCCACAGAGAGGCATGCGGTGTTGACTGACCGCAATCCCAAACTCAGGGAGGAGAATACATTCTTCCCGTATTGCTCATACCTCTTGGATTCCCGATCGGGGGGAGCTGACGGGAATGAGGTCTGGGAGTTAGAGGCCTGGATGACCAGGCTCTCGGGGGTGGGATGGGTGGACAGGAAGCAAGGTTCGCCCGGAGCTGGGCAGTGGTGCCTGGCCACGTTCCTATCTACAGGCAGACCTTTAGCGGGCTTGGACCAAGTGCCCAGAAGAACGTCTCACAAGGCCTCATTAAAAGGCAGCAGAGGCTCGGCCGAGCTTGTCTGCGGTTTAAGGACCTCGGTGAGGAGGTAGTCCTCACGGCCACGACGGGGAGCTCAAGGCCCAAGGCCTTGGCAGCCTGCGTCAGCACCACACTATAGGCAGCCCCCTCCTCCGTAGCCACGGTAGGAGGGGAGACAAAACCAGTGTCGGTCAAAGTGTCCAGACCACTGGCCTCCCCAAGCTCACTTGTCCAGTCCTGAAAAGACTGACACTCACGTGTCAGAGGGTCCTCGGACCCCTCCCAATCCCCCTCGTCTCCTGTCGCCTGGTACTTAGGCTCAAAGGACGGGTCCGGGTCGTAGAAGTAAAAATCTCTCATCGGTGTCAAGAGCGGCGCCGAGTGGTGCCGCTCCGGCGCCGGACCCGAATCGAGGGTAGGACCGGGGATGGCGTCGTCCTGGGACGGCGATGGGGGCTACAACCTGGGGGCCGGCGAGGTCGTGAGGTTGACCGGCGGCGACCCGGATCCGGCGGGGCCCTGCGGCGTCCGGACCGAAGTCGCCGACGGCATCGGGGACGAAGCACCCGACGGCGCCGGGGCTGAAGCACCCGGCCCGCTGGGGGACCCAGTTGGAGCCGCTTGGCCCAAAGGCGCCGTGGAACCCGACGGAGGAGTGAGCGACCTCATGGCCATGAGGAAGGCCTCGATCTCCTCCGGCGTCGCATGGTGCCCAGGGACGGGCGGGTATGGAGCAGCCACGGGGGCGGTGTCGCCCAAACCCCCGGCCGCGTCACGCGAGCGTCGGGGGGAGTCAGAAGAGAGATGTCGCCTCTTCGACTTCTTGTGCCTCTTACCTGAGGACTTCGAGCCCGAAGACTGATGACGACTCCAGGAACTGTGGTGACTCCGGCCCCGCGACCGGTCCCTCGACCTCCTTCCGGACCGGATCTCGAGCGGTGCGGGGCTGACTGCCGGAGCTCGAGTCGCTTGCGGGACCGCTCTCGTCTAGCTTTGGATGTCAGGGCCCGGCAGTTGTAGCAGGACTTGTCGTCGTGGTCTGGGCCCAGACAGTAAAGACACCAGCGATGGGGGTCGGTAGCCGACATCAGTCGGTTGCAATCAATGCAGGGTTTGAACCTGGGCATCCCTACCGGCACCGTCGGAGTCGAGAGACTTCGAAAAGATGATCAAACAGGATCGAAAAAGTTAGTAAAAAATTGTCTAGGGTACAACTTTTTCCGGATCGGCGCTTGCTGGCGCGGAAAAAAGAAGAAGTGACGTCAGCGCACGAGGGCGGCGTCTAAGTACTCCGGCGACGTCATTCCAGCGCCAACTAAGCCGACGACGGCCGCGGAGCCGCGGACGACACCTACCGACGCGCAAGGGTACTGCTACGCAAAAGTTTCCGGATCCAGTCTGACGCCTGGGTATATTCTAAGGTAAGGAATCTAATACTTACCTGTTTCTTTCAGATTGGGCAAGTGCACCCCCTTGCCAGTTCCTAAACCATCCCTTTTCTTCATTTCAGACACCCCTATGGTAGGCCCAAGGGCAGGGTGCATTGTAAGTATAAGGTAGGACCTACGCTGGTGTGTGTGGCATGTCCTAATAGTGAATTACAGCCATTTTCGTTTTTCACTATTGCAAGGCTACTTGTTCTCCATAGGCCAGAATGAGCAGTTAGATTATTACATTTTATAATCCTAACTGACTCATGGAATATGGTAGAAATTTGAGTTTAGTATGCCTGAACTCAGAACGATAAAATACATCTTTTAGTGAAGTTGGTTTTAACATTGTGTGTCCCCCATTACCCTGACTAGAGGCAAGGGTCCCTATTTGTCACAAGTACCTATCTGTGCCAACTAGAGACCCCCAAATCTAACAGTCAAATATAAGGAAGGCAATGAAGGCTCTCCAGAAAGCTAGGTGGAAGGGAACACACAAGCATACATTTTATTACTTCCGCTCAACCCGAGGGACTTACACACATCTCTTTTTCAATTCATCCTGGGCAGCGACAACTGAACACTCCCTGAATGGTCGTATACCCCCAGATGGGTTCTGTACCTATGAGACCATAGCAGCAAAATAAGCTGTAAGGCAAAAAATATTCTTGATAGAACCTGTGGTAGTATTTCACATAGTTATTAAGTGTTGCCTATGATCCTCAGAAGTCTAAAGAGTCTGACAGTGTTGGCAGATATAATTAGGAAGGAACTCTCCTAGGAACCTAAGTTCATCCTGTGCCCAGTTACTGGCCTTCAAGTTGATAAATCCTAGGGTTGGCTCACTGACTTTCACCCATTTATCCTTCACCAAGAACGTTAGGTGAGCAGCAAATCCTCTCTGTCAGATGTGCCTTCGTGTGCTACTTGAAGACAGACTGCTTTACTTGGAAAGCCTTAGAAATGTACTTGCTGATGGAACCAACAAGGCGTAGTGACAGTGGTGGCTCCACCATTGGGGCGTGGGGGCATCGCCTCACTGCTTTCTTGCCGTGCGAGAAGCAGAAACATGAAATGGAAAAACTACCATTTCATGTTTCTTCTTCTCACACGGCCAGAAAGCGGAAGTGCCTGGAGTGCCTGGTTGGGGGTGGGCGGGTTGGCGTTCCTGTTTGAGTGCAGGGGAGGCGTGGCTAGCCCACTTGTTTGGGTGCTGACTGTTTGTTCGGCCACAGGGCCGACCAAACCTGTCCATAGCCCTGCAACCCCCTCCATAGCCATTGCCTGCACAGCTCCGTGAACCGTCATACATGGTTTCGATAGTCCCGTGCACCCCTTGCTTTCATACCCCTTTTGCCTTCATATACTACCTGCACAGCCTCGTGTACTTTGCACAGCACTGCCTGCAAAGCCCAGTGCACCTTCATACCCTGCTTGCATAAACACGTGCGCCGTCAGACCCTGCCTGCACAGCCCGTTGCACCTTCACACTCTGCACAGCCCTTGCACCATCATACAGTGTCTGCACAGCACAGCCTTGTGCACTTTCCTACAGTCAGAGCCCCTCCCACCTTCATACTCTGTCTGCACAGCCCAATCTAGCCTCATACACTGCATAGCCCTGGCTGTAGACCTCCATACACTGTCTGCACTACACAGTGCACCCTCTGTTGCCTCGCCTGTACAGTCCAAGCACTTCCATAGTCTGCACAGCCCTTTCCACCTCCATGCCCTGTCTGCACAACCCTGCACGCTTTCCATAGCCTTTCTGCTGGAGCCATGCACAGCTGTGCCTGTTCATAGGCCTGTCTGCACACCCATAGCCTCCTCCCGGGCCCTGGGTGCACAGACACGGCACCCTCCTGTGCACAAACACAGCACCCCAGTCCTGTGCAAAGACACAGTACCCTCCTGAGCCACGCCTGCCCTCTATACCCTGTCTGCGGAGCCCCGGCTGTGAACCTGTCCCTGCACCTCCTTTACGCAGTCTTGTGCTCCTTCCATTCACCGTCAACACAGCCCTGTCTGTGACTATCTCCCATTTGCAAGTGCACACCTGACCAACCCCCCACCCCCAGACCCCAGTGTCTGCGCCGGTAGTATGGTGCCGTTAATGCCCGTGTGCATCCTTCACATTCTGTGTGCACAGCCCTGAAATTGTCTCTGCCAGTTCCGCACCTCCGGCACAGCCTGTGCTCTCTCCAAACAAAGCCCCCTTTGGCACCATCAGTACTGAAACTGCACGCCTTTGTGCACACTCATTTGGGTGGGGGGGGGAGGGCACACTGCCCATGCTAGACCTTGTCTGCATTGTCCACAGCTCTGTCCTCACCCTCCTCCTTTTGTCGCTCTAGCCCCTCCGGGCACTCCTCCCCACCATGCACAAATTCTGACAGTAAGTGCATCACCCCTTCTTTCCCCTACACAGCCCCTCTCCCTCCGGGCACTGCTTCCCATGCATGGAAACATTCAAACACTATGCCACCCTTCTCCCTTCTCCCTTAACTCAGGAGAAGGAAATTGGATGTTGCATATCATTAGTTCACCATTCATTCTTTCGTCTTCTAGATCCATAGATAAAACAAATCTCTAATTTAAGTGAAACAGCTGCACCTGCTACCTTGATTTCAAACAAAATTATAATTACACTTTAGATCGAAGGAGCATTTAAAATATTGCTACTTAAAAAAAATACATGCCATCACTGCTAACCCTGAGTGGTGAACTCTGCTCCACTTGCGGAGTTTGCAGAGTTTTCGGCATCCGGGTGAAGGCAGTGCTCACGGAGTTCTGAAAAATTCTGCTTCACACAGCGGAGCGGAGTTTTTTCCCTCGTTCGCATTCCCCAACTTCAAGTTGGCGAGCGAGATTTTTCCTTGTTTGCGATCGTCAACATCAAGTTGGCAAGCGCGTGTGGAAAATAATCCTCCCGGCGAGATTTCTCAACGCGGGGGGGGGGGGGTCAGGCTTATCATTGCGAGTGGTCGCATATGCACGCGTCCGCTCGTGTTGAGAAACTGCCCGTTCGCATTGAGAAAGCTGCAGTACGAGTAAAAATCTACTCGAGTGGCAGAAACGGAAGCTGCTCTCGCTCGCGCTGTGCATGGTGCCGTTCGCAATGATTGCACAGTGCGGACAAGCATCCGGCACTGATAATCACTGCTCCTTCTTTCCTTTTTTTATGACTTAATTCTATTATTAAAAAAGGCACTTTTCTAGGCACATAAAGTTTAGCTATTCGAGGTTTATTGGTTATGAATGTATTTTCAGGAAACAATTTTTATAAGCATCATAAAATGGGAGGACAACCTTGCAGATTCATACCTTTAGTACCGTTTTCCGCGGCAAGTAAATAGTATGCTGTGATACAGCCTTTGCATAAAAACATGGCTATTTCTTTAAAAAATGACTTCACGCTAAAAGATGTCAGCAGAACAAGTGTAGAGAATGGGCAAGAACGAGATGGCCAGCAATGCCTGTGAAGCTGCTGATTTATTGGTGAAATACAGTCGCATAACACAGGGCCAAAAAATAACGTCATTTGCTTGACCGCTTGTAATTGTTGCCTTGCACGGCCTGGAGTGATTGGCTCGAGCGCTTTGATCCTCCATTTTCTTGCCATATGCTCCACTGTTGTAGTGATTGATTCTCAGGAGGTTGTGCTGGGGGCGGTACTCCTGTTTATGATAAATCTGTGCTGAAGGTTGCACGTGGCAGTGATCACAAACGTCCTTTGGAACAGTTAAATTAACTGTTCAGAAGTGCTATGTTAATTATTTGTCTTTAGCACGGTCCTTTCCAGTGGATGTCGGCTGTAATATCTATTGTCAAGGGGCCCGTCCCTGGAGCCCTTAAGAGTCACAGGGATATTGTTACACAGATGTGGATTAAGCTGGTGTTCTGAAACAGGGTCTTGTGAGAGGTCAAAGGTTTCACCCCTCCCACTCCCTGTTCCTTTATTTTCTGTAACAGCAAAAAATATGTCGCAAAAAAAGTGGTGGGAGCGCTGCTACCAAATGCAACCTTTCAGACAAAAAGGTGGACACTGCCCATAGGAATGTTTACACATTTAGCTTTATGTACTGTATGGAATGGGCCAAAATGTCTCGTCTCCATACATGACATGAACCTAAAGTGGGCTTATGTCAGCCCCTTGCACATGACTGGCTGGCTCTAGCGTACATCTCAGTTGTCTCATCTTGATTCAGTGCTTTTCTTCCTGTGTTTGTCCCAGAAAGGTGAATTTTAGTCTCGCACTGTTTTGATGGATGAGTTGAAATTTTCTTTGGAATACTAGGGACCTTTGTGGAATTCAAGGAATACCAGCTCAGTTTAGTACAAACCATCACTTGTGAAAGAATAGCACACAGTGGCACAGATGGACAGAGCAGGTGGTAGGCCGGCGTCTCATATGCATCTGATTGGACTGACAGTTTTGCCAGTCAATGTCCTTGCTAGAACAGATTCACAATTGCTTTATAAAGCTTCCTGCTTTCTCAAATTTGCTTCAAAATACACCATTTGCCCACTCTTTTTTCAAAATGTTCTTGGGGGGAGAACCTCCTCAAACCCACGGTAGTTGATTTGGGCTCAATCACAATGCTCGCTAGCTACAGTGTTGTATGACAATTGTTTTATGGCTCATCACTTTCAAATGTCACCATCCGCCACTGTGTAGTGGGCTGTCCAGCCCTTGGGTCCCTTTAGATCTGAGCTTTACTATCAGCCTACAGGTGGTGGACTATATGGGTGCCTAGCTTCAGAGATGATATCTTTATGTCCCTGCCACACATGCTTTCTCAGAAGTTTAAAGGCCATATAGGGCAACCTTACGTTCTACAGCCACAAGCACTGTGGTGCTCTATCTAGAGATCAGCTCTAGAAACCCAACCAGTTCCTACTGACTATGAACTCTTAACAAATTCCACTCATATACTCCCATCCACAGAATGACACCTTACCCACAAGTATCCAAAAAGCCAGTTCTTGTTTCATCCTTACTACAAGGAGTAGATTTAATGCTAGCTTCATCATAGGGCTTAAAACAGACGATTTGCCTGGTAGTCTATTAAAAGTGTAAATATGCCTGTAGAGAAAGTGACTTAATACTCTTAACCCATAAACAGCTTCTCAGTCGCTCAAGACCAGTCCTAGAGCTTGTCTTTACACATGTGGACAACATTTACCCTATCAAATGCAAAGGCATATTTAAATGATTCTAGAGAAGTTTTCCTCACTCCTTAAGTCAGACCTCCATTTGACTATGTGTGGTCATTACATACAACTCATTCACATTGTAGACTAGAACAGGCCCCTCAAACTTGTGGCTTCATTATTGAAATGTATGTATGACCCACGTTTACCCACAAGATAATCATAACCAGTTCTTGTGCATAAAAAAAACTAAATTAAACTGCTATTCCACATCAAAACAAACTCTAAATTAGAACACAAAAATAAATAACTGTGAGAAAGTATCTCTTTCTGTGTGATCACCCCACAACCAGGCGGGCCGCGGGCCGCGGCAATCTTTTGGCGGCGATTCTCGGGGGCAAAATGAGGGGTGGGCACCCTCGAAAACAGGCGCAAACGTCGGGGTGGGCACCCAACATAATTTAAATACCATAAACACCGCGGCCATCACGGCGCCATTACCACGGGCAAAAATGCAGGGTAGGCACCTGCTATCAATACGAGCAGGACAGAGAGCAGCTTCATGCTGCACAGCCCAAATAAGGCGCTCACATCTCGCTGGGGGCACGGACAGCCCCACAAGTCCCCAGAGGTGACCCCTGCATCAAGAAGGGTCTCAGCAGCTCAGGATTAAAAGAAAAAGGTCCTGGGGGGGGGACCGTCGAGCAAAGGGGACCCCATCAAAAGAGATCCTCCAGGCATCCAGGGGCTGGGCAGGGCCCAGGGAGGCAAGCCTTCCCCTGGGCCCAAGCAGCAGCACGCCCCTGGCAGGATTCAAGTAGCAAGACAAGAACCTCTTCAGGGTGTCACAGCACCCTTTTTATACAGCATTTCCCTTTGTCTGTGTCTGCAGGGTGGGGGGAAAACCAGGCGCACTCTTGATGTGCTCAGCCACCCCTCCCATTCACTAGTAAGGCTAGGGTCATCAGTCGCACCACAGGGGGCGGAGCCAGAATTGTGAGGGGAAAGCCCAGCCCTATTCAGGTCCCAGGTGCACCCCTCCCTCACAGTAGCATGTTAATCTCTCCACTCACCACCGGGGCAGACCCATCCAAACTCCTGGAGCCAGGCTCACCAGCCAGCTCCAGCCAATCACACGCCAGACACAAATTACACTAACATGCCAATTTCTAGAAGTGGCACTTCCACACTAGACACAATCACAATCATGCCGCATACATCATTACGCAGCATTCAATCTCACGAGTTTGCACATACCAAACTCGACCCCGCACTCCCCACACATCGGGAACTACCCTGGTCACACATATTCCCCATGCATTCCTATGGGAGGGCAGGTCACTATCCACACATACACAGAGAGCTCACGCACTTTACACTGTACCACAGTAAAAAAGTGCGCAGAGGCCTAAAATCACCAACACCAGGTTACAGAAACAGGCTAGGAAAAAGCAAAAAGTTTCGGGGTGAACCTGCCAAAAAGGCCGGGTCCAACACCTTGTTATACATATCAGTTCTGGTGCTGACCTTTTACCTCGTTATGTTCAAAATAAATGTTGTGTGGTTTTCTTTGAAAACTAGCCTCATTTATTATGCATGAGGATTCTTAGTATCATATCTTAATCCCCTGCCTAGGAAATACACAGTAAGATTACTATCTTTGGTATTATAACCCTGTACAAAAGTAACCGTTATCGTCATCCTTGGACGACAATCCCACAGCACCATAACACATCAATGGTAAAACCCCTGAGAGTACCTTTCGGGTATGAAAGAACCACACCTTCACTGGGATATCAGAGAAGCTTCCATGCTGACATGCAACACTGAAGTCTCTACACGCAGAAACTCCAGCACGCAGAAATATGACATCTCTAGTGTGATGTCCAACTCGAGACCAAGACGGGGTCCTTCGTTCTCGTCCATCAGGTAATGGGTTGGCTCTTTCCTAGGGGATTCTTGGCTTTACACCCACATACATTTTAGGTACACTTAAATAGGGTCCGCATAGTTTTTTTTTTAAGCGCACAATCACCCGTAAGGGTCTCTAGGCGCTGGGGGCCGTCGGGAAGATTAAGCAAGCTGTTGCCCAGAGTCATATGGTGCTGGGCTAATCTGCCGCCGGTGCCAGGGATCGAAGTAGGAGTACGCATGATTACTGTCATGTATCAATATGCCTGCATACATTTACTGTTTTAGCACTATGGTAGAATTCTACCTTTTGGTTACTCTGTTAGTGCTTGCAATCTTATATATCTGTTTCTGTCTAATGATTGTCGCAGCAAACATGTTTTATATTAGAATAACACTGGTTCAATAAATGGTTATTGAAAACATCCCCATCGTTTATTCTGTATATCTCTCTGAGACTAAAGTAAACACGAGTAATTGAGCAAAAAGTTCTGCACTGTTTCCACGATCCCTGAAGGATCAAGGGTTGTCATGTTCGATAGTTTCCAGAAACTATTCTCTCCTTGGTGAAGTTAGGGGGCTTATAGTGGCCATGTGAGCTAGCAGGTCTAAAGGCTAACATATCCTTTGGCGGTGTCTGGAATCAGTCTGGACACCAATCCCTTAGTTTATGTTGTCTGAAGGTGCAGATACTATGTATTATTAGGAACTATATGACACCTCCGCTGTGACCAGACCGGGTTACCAGACTACATCTTCCAGCAGCCCTGGAGGCGGGAACAGCTGGGAATTCCTTTTTCCATGCCTCCCTGTGCAGGAAATAGTGTGCCTCTGGCCCCCGCATCAAGGGAAGCCACCATCTGCATTCTTTGCAAAAGGTGTCTTCCCTCCTGCCACAACCCCTTAAGCCCGCTTTTCTCCTCCCAACTTCTCTGTCCAGTCATGCCACTCTTTTGCCTGACCCCCAGCCTAAGGTACTGTACCCCCTGCCTGCTGTCCCTGTGCCTCCTCCTGTCCCTTTACTGCCTGCTGTCCCTGCACTGCCACTGCGCCACCTACACTAGGACCGCAACCTACACTAGGACCACCACCAGGACCACCAATGGAGGCTGCAGCATGACCATGCAGCGGACACACACATCGGGCGCACCACCAACACACTACGAGTTGTACAACGGCCAGCACCAGGAACCCTGGCCCTCCCGACAGTCCACGACCAAGGAACTCCTGAACCTGGACCCCCAATATTGAAACAGCTATGTCTTCTCATCCCCATAATCCACCAAAGGACTGTTCACCTGCCGACACTACCACTTCTCTTGCGACACAACCTTCAAAAGATCCCACACCACAGCTGCCCACAAGACCTAGAGCACCCCGCAACCGCTCCATTATATCCTGCTCAACGCTCCCTCACTCTGCAAACATGCCACAGAAATCTGGGACACCATCACTACCCTCTCCAAGGATGTTCCCTTCATCACCAAAACTTGTCTCAAACCCACCTCGAACCCCGAAATCACCACCGCCACTCCTAAAGGCTACAAGATGATAGACCACACCAACAACCAAGGCGAAGGCATCACCATCATCTTCAAGGAACCCATCAGTACACCATAACCGTCGACCACACACCTCTCTTGGAACACCTCAACTTCCTACTACAAACTGACGCGACGGCCACAATAAGAGGCACCCTCGCCTACAGACTCATGGGACCCCCAGCAACATTCTGCAACACCATCAACAACCTCATCCCCCCTACCAATCGACTTACACCACTATGTCCTACTCAGAAACGCTACCAAACTCACCTGGACTGACCACACCATCGTACACTTCACCATCTCCGATGCCCAGCACACTATCATCAGGCAACAGAACTCCTCCCACCGTACCTGGAGCAAGGAAACCAAAACTCAGTGGTCACAGACCCTCACCACCTCACCAAGACCACAACAGAACTCAACGGGGCTGTCCAGAACTTCACCACCTAGCTTTTTATGCTTCGCCCTAGTTTTCCAAAGGCCCAATGCTTTAAAAGACAATGTTTCAGGTTCATATATGGTCTCCTACCCTCTGCGATGGCTGCTTCAGGACTGGCTTCTGCCCCACAGATTCAACAGAACTTCCATTCAATTGCGGTGTATGCCCACATTTGTTGATGCGCAACCTTAACCCTGAACCCCTTGGCCGCGGCGGTAATTTCGCCGCGGCGCTAGGGGGGAGGGGGGAGCACGGCGCCACCATGCTCGTGATGGAACCACTCCGTCACGAGCCACGGTGGTGCTGTGCTTGTGCCGGAATGGTTCCGTATCGGCCCCGCCCGCTCAATAGAACGCGCCACGCAGGTGCGAAATCAGCGCCGCGCAGGCACGCCGGCGAGGCCGTGACGGAACCATTCCGTCACCAGCACAGCCCCACCCTGGCTCGTGACGGAATGGCTCCGTCACGAGCACGCAAGGGGTTAATTCCCTTCCTTAGGCTTTAGTCATGTACGAGGTCCCCTTCCTCCTGCCTGACTCGCAAAAATGTTGCCCACGTTTGAATTCCTTAGTAAAAACAGAAGACAAAAGGTGCTCGGCAAAACAGGAAAAGTTTTGTTTAATGAAACAATTCAGGAGGGAGAACAGTTTCAAGCATGAGATCCAACGACTGTCTCAATTTCCACTGGGTTCGCGTTAGTCTTTTATACACTTTTACATCAAGCCGGTGTACCAAATATGGTGAGGAATGATAGTTACTGCCTTAGAGTCATAAATGAATGGTCAAACGGTTACTACAGATGGGTTTTGACCTTGCATGGACACAGTGTAGCCAGTGGTGAATGTGTCCAGATGTCTGCTGTGGGGAGCACATGAGCACATGATCGCTACGTGTGCTAGGTCCTGATTGGCTATGTGTTCCTAACTCTTATGGCATCTGATTTTATGGTGTTTTTTAAGCGTGTGTACCCCCTTGGGACATGTGTGCTTTATTGGGAGCAATCTTCCCTGGTCATTGTGATGTAGCTGCGGCAATCTGTGGGATAGATCAAGAGTTTTCTGCCCACGTGTTTGCCTGTCAGCTATGAGTGCCGGCCTGACTACATACTTGCAAGTCGAGGTAGATGTGCACTACAGGACGGGCGATTCTATTAATAAGGACGATAGTTCATTTTTGTCAATAAACGCATCAATATTCATATTAACACTACTTTTAGTAGTATTGTGCTACATATAGTCCCACAATGAATGAGAGTCAATCATTGTTGGTGCTATAAAAATTAGATTATACATTTCTATTCCTAGTGGCCAATTATAATGTATTCCACATAATAGTTTATGTAGCTTACTGCTAGGTCCCTTTTCCATTTTGTGGCACAGGAGTGCATAAGGAAGATGACTTTTGTTTGGCTTGTTGGTCACAGTTTTACTTTGTGAGCCAGAGAGCATGCAAAGAAAAGTTATCTGGGTTAATATGTAATATGTAATATGTAATATGTAATTGTATTCTATTTGCTATGTATTAGTTTAATAGTTTCAATTAGCATGTGACAATAAATGGGAATTTCAGTTGTCCATGTAGTATATCTAAAACTTTACATATGTAGTGTAGTTTATTTTTTGGGCTTCCTTGCTACTTTTATTAGATTAAGCTTCACTCATTTTTTGGCCCTTATAAATTCATAACTACTTCATACCATCACTTGCAATAGTAAAAAGGAAAATCTAGACATTATAATGTATATTCATGGCAAATATAATGAATATCCTTTCAGCAGTTTCTGCACTACATCGAATTCAAAAATATATGGAAAATACATTAAGGGGAAAATCTGTTTTGGGACTCTCCCTTTACTTTTGCACCCCCTTAACGATTCACCTCAAAAGTTTCCATCATCACAAAATATTGACAGTGCTCTAGGTCTGTAAAGTATTGTGGCAATTTGTCAATAGGTTGTAAAGTTATTGGGGAGCAAAAATCGGACACATTTTTATCTCTGGGAATGCTAACTATAACTACAGATCAGTAATCAGATTTAATGTAACTTTTCTTTTTATCTGTTGTACTTGTTTATTGCTTTGCATAATCATGTGACCTTAAATGTGTCTTTTAGTTGTTCATGTAGCATTCTGAAAGTTTAGAGTTTAGTCTAGTCTAGATTATTTGCTACATTCCTTGCTACTTTTAGTAGTATTGTGCTGCAGATGAAACCCAAGGTGAATGAAAGCTAATCATTGTTGTTATTACAAAAATGGGGGTTATTAATGTTTTCTCCTAATGGCCAATTAACATGTACTCAAAAACAGTATCTTATGTAGCTCACTGCTAGGTCACTTTTCCTTTTAATTGCACAGGAGTGTGTAAGGTAGATGTTTTATGTTTGGCTTCTTTGGAATAGTTTTATTTTGTAAGACAAAGCGCATTCAAAGAAAACTTATGTAGATTAAGTTGGATTCTATATGCTAGATATTTGTTTATTGGTTTCTGTTAGCATGCGACTTTAAATGGACCTTTCAGTAGTTTATGTAGTAAATCTGAAACTATAAATATGCGGTCTAGTTTATTTTTTGGGCTTCTTCGCTACTTTTAGTACTATTGTGCTACAGATTTCACTGAGTTAGTGGCCCTTATCACTTTATAACCACTTCATAAAAGTCTATGTAAAATTCATTGGGGTCACATCTGTTTTGGAACCCCCCCCCCATTTTTTCTTTGCACAACATTGATCAATCACTGATAAAGTTTTCATCAGCCAACAATATAGAAGGAAGAATATGTCTGGAAATATCCATGGATATTTGTCAAACAGGTGCAAAGTTATTAGGGGTCAAAGGTCCAAGGGATTCCTATCTCTGTTAACTATAAAGTGGCTACCACCACTCTGTAATATATAATTACGTAAATACAATAACATTCTTAAGATGCCATGAGTGGACCTAGTCAAGTTTCAAATTGTGTAGGATTTGCTTGATAAAAGTTGTCACGTTTTCTCTTTGTCTCCCTGAAAGCTGGGAGTTGCACAAGTGATCTTCAGTATTAAATTATACAAAATTCAGTTAGGTTTATATTCCTACTTGTACTGTATCAATGTTACAAATTAGGTCTGTAGGTGGCAAAGGTATGCACCCTGTCCAAGTAGGGACCACAAACGTAGTCAGGGTAAGCTAGATACACACTAAAAGATAACTTGTGCTCACCCTCCGGTAGCTTTGCACAGAGCAGTCAAGCTGGTCTACAGAGGCAAAGCGTAAAGTATTTGTACAAAACACACACACACACACACACACACACAAACACACACACACACACATACACGTGTTACCATCCTTGTGGGGACTATGTGTGAATACCAGCCTTGTGGGGACTAACCTTTCCCAATGTTTTTACAACACTCTAATAACAGAAAAATGTTAAGAAAAAAATCAGGATACAGGATCCTGCTTCAAATTTGCAAATATATTGTTATTTAATCGTGCGCACAGCACCATCCTTGTGGGGACTTGAACATGTGCTACCATCCTTGTGGGGACCTAGTCCCTAACAGTAGTTGTGATTGAATACAGTCAAAGACACATGGCTAAATGTTTATTTTATCAACAATATACACAAGCAACATTATATTATATTCATATATGAATTCCTGCATATATACTAGGTGTATACATTTAAGACGAGTATGTTAATGTGCCGAAAAATATCATATCATGCTTAAAGAAAGAGTCTTAATACTATATTTACCCTATTTATTAGTGCATACAATCTTAGGAGATAAGGGAACTAACATGGAATTAAGGAATATGGTCAAGTGGAACCCAGGGCTTAATTAGCTGCTTACATTTTTGCCAAAATAGATTTTCAAGTCCCCACAGAGGTAGTAGGTGAAGATCATTGTGTTTAAGTCTCCATAGAAATAGTGTGTACATTCAAAGCTTAAATTCCATTATAAATAGTGTGAAGCTAATGATGTTCAAGTCCACACCAAGGTTGTGTGTAATTATAGGAATGCTCAAGTCCCCGCAGTGATAGTGTGTTATTATAGTGTTGTTCAAGTCCCCACAAAGATGGTGTGTTATCATAATGATGTTCAAGTCCCCACAGAGATGGTGTGTTATTATAGTCATGTTCAAGTCCCCACAGAGATAGTGTGTTATTACAGTGTTGTTCAAGTCCCCACAAAGATGGTGTGTTATCATAGAGATGTTCAAGTCCCCATAGAGATGGTGTGTTATTATTGTGATGTTTAAGTCCCCACAGAGATAGTGTGTAATTACAGTGTTGTTCAAGTCCCCACAGAGATAGTGCATGAAGGTGATTGTGTTTAAGTCCTCATTAAAATAGGGCCCGATTCACAAAGGTAAATTTAGACCAGGAGTCTAACTTTACTTCTTTTCAATGTTCACCAAGCCCCATTCAGAGATTGTTAAGCTGATCAAGTCGAAGCAAACACAAGGAGATGATGGACGGAGTGCTGAAACTTTTTATTCACTCACTCCAAGTCACGGATCTGGATTAAATCCATCCTTGTTCTTTAGCTCACTTCACCACCCCAGTTCTGACCCAGCTATATGCAAATCAGTGTTGACCCTGTGCCTCATTGGGAACAGTCCAACCCAAACTGCCAAGCCAGGTCTTCCCGAGACTGTAAACAAGCATCCTGCAACCAGTTTCAGGGTAACACCCCTCATCAACCACCAGCTTGAATCCAGTGGCAAAGTGAGCAAGGACCCCACATCTGGGCCTACCCTGCCAACTTAGGACGAACAAATCAAACACAAGGAGATTATGGACGGAGTGCTGAAATGTTTGTCGCTCACCCCCAGTCACAGATCTGGGTTGAATCCATCATCGTTCTTTAGCTCACTTTGTCACCCCAGTTCATACCCAGCTATATGCAAATCCGTCTTAACCCTGTGCCTCCTGGCACCCCCTACTGCTTCAAGTCAAAACAGAGCTTGTGTTTAATTACAGGAATGCTCACGTCCCCATTAATTACAGGAATGCTCACGTCCCCACAGAGATGATATGTTTTTATAGTGATGTTCAAGTTCCCATAAGGATGGTGTTTTATTATAGTTTTTTTTCAAGCTGTTACAAAGATAGTGTGTTATTATAGCGATGTTTAAGTCCCCACAGATATAGTTCATGAAGATGACTGTGTTTAAGTCTTCATTAAAATAGGGCAAAATTCACAATGGTAAACTTAGACAAAAAATATAACTTTTCTACTTTTCAGTTTCAACAATGTAAACTTAGACCAAAAGTCTAACTTTACTACGTATTAGTATTCACAAAGCCCCATACAGGGAATGTGAAGCAGATGATGCTCAAGCCAAAACAGAGCTTGCCTGTAAATACAGGAATGCTCAAGTCCCCACAGAGATGTTTTGTGACTATAGTAATACCATGGTTGTTAAAGAGAATGTGTGATTATAGACATGCCCAGGTCCCCACAGAGATAGTGTGTGATTATAGACATGCCCAGGTCCCCACAGACATAGTGTGTGATTATAGACATGCTCAGGTCCCCACAGAGATAGTGTGTGATTATAGACATGCCCAGGTCCCTACAGAGATAGTGTGTGATTATAGACATGCCCAGGTCCCCAGAGAGATGGTGTGTGATTATAGAGATGTTGAGGTCCCCACAGAGATAGTGTGTGACTATAGACATGCTCAGGTCCCCACAGAGATAGTGTGTGATTATAGACATGCCCATGTCCCCAGAGAGATAGTGTGTGATTATAGACATGCCCAGGTCCCTACAGAGATAGTGTGTGATTATAGACATGGCCAGGTCCCCAGAGAGATAGTGTGCGATTATAGAGATGTTGAGGTCCCCACAGAGATAGTGTGTGACTATAGACATGCTCAGGTCCCCACAGAGATAGTGTGTGATTATAGACATGCCCAGGTCCCCACAGACATAGTGTGTGATTATAGACATGCTCAGGTCCCCACAGACATAGTGTGTGATTATAGACATGCCCAGGTCCCTACAAAGATAGTGTGTGATTATAGACATGCCCAGGTCCCCAGAGAGATAGTGTGTGATTATAGAGATGTTGAGGTCCCCACAGAGATAGTGTGTGACTATAGACATGCTCAGGTCCCCACAGAGATAGTGTGTGATTATAGACATGCCCAGGTCCCCACAGAGATAGTGTGTGATTATAGACATGCCCAGGTCCCCACAGAGATAGTGTGTGATTATAGACATGCCCAGGTCCCCACAGAGATAGTGTGTGATTATAGACCTGCCCAGGTCCCCACAGAGATAGTGTGTGATTATAGAGATGCCCAGGTCCCCCCAGAGATAGTGTGTGATTATAGAGATGCCCAGGTCCCCACAGAGATAGTGTGTGATTATAGATATGCCAAGGTCCCCACAGAGATAGTGTGTGACTATAGTATTACTCCAGTTGCCCAAGAGAATGTGTGTGAATACAGACATGCCCAGGTCCCCACAGAGATAGTGTGTGATTATAGACATGTCCAGGTCCCCACAGAGATAGCGTGTGAATAATCGGATGCTTAGAGATAGCATTGTAGTGAGTGATTATAGTCATGTACAAGTTTCTCACAGAGATATTATGCGATTATAGTGATGTTTAAGTGCCCACAGTGATAATGTTTGATTACAGTCACATTCAAGTCTCCATCGTGATGTTTGCAATGATAGGTGTGTTGAAGAACCAATACAGATTGTATTAGTCTGGTGATTTATTAAATGAAGTAATCCACTTGAGGAAAATGTGTTTGACCACTCTCTCACATGTCTGAATCCTGGTGCGGCCACTCAGCCTTTATTCCTTCCAAGGTCTATACAATCAGTGTTATTTACTTGGATAACCAAAAAAATATGCTATTCAGCAACAAGTACTCTCAGGTGTTAATGTGCACTTTATATATGCTCATGAGATGATATGATGTGATAATAGTGGGACTCAAGCCACCACTAGATATAGACTGTAATTAGCCCATATCTAAGAATCCCACTTCAAATGCAGCATTAACTGATAAAAATCTGTATAAACATATGTCCTCCCGAATGCTGCCTTTGAATTAAATTGGATAATTCCAGAGATTTGAGTGCTGGTCTATTCTTCATGTGAGAAGTGACATTTTTCGATTGTTAGAGGTGTGATGTGGCATTGCCTCAAACACGTACCACCGGAATATATATATATACACACACATAAACCTTGTTTAACAAACTTCAAACATTCATGGATTTCCAGAATGGAGCTAGCAGTCCTTTGTGCAAGAGTAGAAAAAAAACAAGTTGGCAGCGGTACATCCACCTTTGTATGGGAAGGCACATTCTCAAAATGTGCCCAGGTGAAACATTGAAAACTTTCACAAAGTTGAAACATCTATTTGTTCAGCCTTTTATATTTGGAGTGTAAAATAGATATTCTTAAACAAGAGCAGAGAAAGTCACTTCGACTGACATACAGCTGTCTTTTTCATGGGACTAAAACCCCAGAATGTGCCTTCTTTAATTATAGGAATGTTTCACAATGTTAACAAAGATTTTTGAGGAGTGAGCCCAAATGTTGTACTTCGGTGTGTGGGGGTATAAAACTAGGCTTCCTAAAAGGAGCCTTTAAATCCTTTGTTCGGGAATAGAGAAATACAATTTGATAGTCATGCACTGGCTGTTTTTGTGAGAAAAAAAAACTTAAAATGTCCCAATGTTAAAGATAGGAGTCCTTCACAAAGTTGAAAAACATGTTTTTGGCAGTGGGCATTTTATAAATACAGTCTTGAACACTAAGGGCCTCATTTACGAAAGTGTTGCATCACTTGTTAGTGCTCCCTCCTTGCGACATGATGGATGTGCTGCTTTTATTGTACGGCACACCATGTCGCAAGGAATGGCAGATACGTCAGGAATTCTGATGTATCTGTCTGCGCAAAACCCACGCATTGCTGGAATTGTTGTGAGCATGATGCAACTCCAGCAATGCATGGGGGAAGCCTATTCCCATTGCACTGCGTCACCCTTATGCCTGTGATGAGGCAGGCGTATCATTGTGACGCAGTAGTGTCCTAGAAGCGGCAGAGTGAAATCTGATAAATATCACTGTGCCACTTCTACAAGGCTTTTAGTGGGGGGAACACCCACCCTACATACATTATACCTGACGCATCACTTTGTAAATATGGTGCAACATGGCGCAATATTTATTTATGCCACTGCAGCCTCACAAAAAGTGATGCAACGTCGGGGAAAACGTGTATCAAGGGGCTCAACAATAAGCTCCTCATTTTGCAATTAGGTTTGTGTTCCCTTTGTGCCAAAGTAGAGAAAATGACAAATAGTTCTGTAACTACACTTTTCATGAGAAAAGGGACATTTTCAAAATGGGTACATGTTAAATATGGTGAATGAAACAAATATTGATGGCAAAATATCATGTGACAAACATGTTGTCAAAAATATCACCACTGCAAAAATATAGTGGAACAGAATATCAAAATTAAGAATGCAGGTTTTATTGTATACAATATGGTGGCAATGAAGACAATTGTTGTAATTAATATTGTGCTCTTTAGTATACTTGTATTAAACATTGTTTTTTAAAATATATATATATATATGTATGTATATATATATACTTATAATATTAGTGAATATGTCTTTTTTTAAACATAGTTTGCAATATAAAATGTCAATTTAATTTTTAAAAGGCAATTAGATGTGTCTGGTGGCTCAGTGGACAAATGGGTCCACTGCAGGGTGCTGTGTTCAATTTCATGTCCCTAGGTTCAAATCCCAGCGGGTCCACTCAGGCTTTCAACCTTCTAAGGTCAGTAAAATGAGTACTGTTGGGTAACAATAAACATTGGTTAGTGTTGAGGTACCTAAGAGTTAATGTGCGATCTACAAATACCTCTGTTAAGTAGTTTATAATTTAGTAGGGGGATATTGTGTTTTTAGCGGAATATGGTGGGAGGTTAATTACATTTTAACTAATTATATTGTAATGTTAAGTAATGTAAGGTAAAATCAATATAATAATGGTTAATATGTAATGTTTTAATTGTTTAATTGTTCTTTCATTTATTTGGGTTTAATTTCAGATTTTTAAATCATATTTTGTATAGTATGATTAGCAGCATATCAGTTTGTAGGGGAATTGGGTGAGACATTATTTCAATGAAAATAGTTTTCTTTATTTTTTTTTTTAAATATGTAATTCATAAATCTGAATTTTTTCATTGAATATTTAAAATGACATTTTTTTTATTTAGACTATGCAAGAAATAATTAGTGATATATATCAGCAAGTGTATATTATATTTATTATTTTTATTTGTTTAATTTATTAAAATTTTATTATTGTTTTATTTATTTTTTCATTTATCTTCTTGGTGTTTGTGGTTTTTTTCAGTAGTAGTGAGAGAAGTGAATTCTACGTATGTTTATTTAAATATTTCATTGAATTATATGTTTATTTTGTATATTTATAATAAATTGTGCATTTTATTTAAATGTATACAATATATATTTTCTAGTTTAACTATGGTTAATCATTTTATATTTTTACGTATTTACATTTTTTTTAATGACTGTATTGGAATGGTATATGTAACCTTTGTGAAGTCCAACGCTTTCCCTACTGTTGCTTAAATTGGAGTAGGAACAGTAAATCTAGTCCATCAATTCCTAGGCTTTCCATTGGAATTGACATTGTCTGCAAACTAAGAGCATTCTGCTTACCGGGAGGCTGCAGGGGGGAAGGGGGGGGGGGGCGTCTTGCCCGGGATTGAGGCTAGTGGCTCTCTTTCCAAACTCACTCTGTCATTTTCGGTCCTCTGGGCAGGCGTAGGGTGGAGCGAGGATGCCATCTCATCCTGCAGAGCTCTAGTCACGCAGGCTATATATAGTGAAGGCTGGTGCACCAAAGGAAAGCCTGTCTGCGCTCGTCCTTGCCAGGACGGCACCAGGGGCCAGAAACCCTGACGATTGCAGGCCAAGTCTGATGCAATATTCTGCAAACAAGCTACACACTCTAAACCGCGAGCGCAACACCATCTGTCAGCATTTGGTTCAGGTGGAGCTGGGACAAAATTCCTGCAAGAGAAGCTCCTTTATGCTATGCCCGATAATGGTAAACTCCCCTGACAATCCTAAGAAAGGCCAGTTTTTCGTATTAAATTGTCGCTCCCTCCCTAAGCACAGATTTGAAATTGCAGACCTGATTGTGGAGGGACACATGACTGCCCTTTTCCTTGTAGAAACATGACTTCATGCACAGTCCGGCCTAGACATTGTAGACGCCTTTCCTAGGGGCTATGTAATAACCAGACTGGATAGACATCTGGGGAGAGGGGGTGGGCTGGCAGTTATACACAAGAATCAGCTACACTGCAGCCTGTCTACACTGCAGTAGATTTAATGGAAGACTGAAAGTGGCTCCAGCTCTCGCAGTTGGTACATGCACCCACCCACATCCGGGAGCACATCCTTGACCCCATTTTTGCTAACCCGGAGCTGGTGAAAGTCGACACCCTATTTCCTATCACCTGGTCCGATCACTATGCTATCCCCTTCCAGATTCTGGATACCCACTACCTACCTTAACCCACCCAGACCCCCCACCGCAAAATTCAAAACTGGACTAGGATCATTCAGGAGGCACTTACCTCTGGCCTGAATCATAGTCCTCCCTGCCTAGAATATTGCCCACAGGCCACCAACCTGCAAGTTACAACATGGTTAGGGGTGGCACTAGATAGGATAGCACCGTGCAGAACATTTAATTCTCCACAGTCCAGATCCTCAGCAGGCTGGTTCACAGAGGACCTCGCACAAACTAAAATATCTTGCAAGCGTTTAGAACGTAAATGGCGGATGTAATACGGTTTGCAAAACAAAGAGTTTTACCTATGTTTGCTAAAAGAATACCATTAAAATATCAGGGTGCCGCGGACGGTTTTCTACTCTCAAAAGATCAAAGCAGTCTAAAACGCCCCTCGGGAGATCCTTAGAATTGTGAAATCCTCACCTCACTTGATACGATATCAGCGGGCATGGACCCCAGCAGAAGCTGCTGCAATCAGATTGCCCATTTTTTTTCAGCTAAAATCTCAGCGATATACGCCTCCTTTCTGGGTTCTATCAACAACTCTGACCGTCCATCCATGAGGAACTCTGAACCTCTCCTCAATGACGCTTTCAAGATTGAGAGCATCTCAGTGGAAAAACTAGATTCTCTAGTGACTAAAATAAAATTTGGCTTGCCACTGGACCCAGCGCCTCCAGCTTTCTCGAAACTGGGGATGCCCGCATTGGCACCCAGACTGTGTGCGGTACTCAACATGTCGTTTGAGGCCGTCCGACTCCCGGTTGAGTGGAAACAGGCCATGGTGATCCCTCTCCTAAAAAAACCCTTCCCTGGATCCCTCTAAACCAGAGAACTTTTGCTCCATGTCTCTCCTACCTTTTGCGGCTAAACTGGCGGAAATGCACATCAACTCACAATTTACAGAGTTCATCACTGAGAAGCTAATCCTGCACGAGACCCAATCAGGCTTTAGGCCTCATTATAGTACAGAATCGGCCCTACTTCTGGCTAACCCTGGGCAAAGCACTACGCTACGCTTGCGTAATTTGTGAAGTATGCGCAACTTCGCACTACGTGAACTGCACGTAGCACAGTGCGAACACGCGTAGCGGTCATTTTTTGCTTGCTCGCGGTCCTCAACGTCAAGTTGGCGACCACGAGCAAGCAAAATTACATCCTGGCGAGACTTTTTTCTCGTTCACGATCAGCATTATCAAGTTGCCGATCGCGAGCGTGGAAAATAAACCTCCCAGCGAGATTCTCAACGCTGGGAGGTCAGGTTTCTCATTGCGAGTGGTCGCGTTTGCTCGCGACCGCTCGAGATGAGAACCTACTAGTCTGCGTTGAGAAAGCTGCTGCTCGAGTAAAATTCTCCTCAAGCGGCAGAAAACTACAGCTCGCACCGTGCAAGATGCCGTTTTCAATTATTGCACAGTGCGGGATGCTTGTCCGCACTGTGCAATCATTGAAAACGGCATCTTGCACAGTGCGAGCAGGGTATTACGCAGTTCGCCTGGTGCTACGCCCAGTTCCCGTAGTGCGAAGAGCACTTCACGTAGCTACGCGTAGCGCTACTTCGCGAACTACGCAAAGGGTTACTTCTGGCCACAGAGTCACTACTCAAGGTGGCTGACGAAGGGAAATCTGTGGCACTCATTATGCTACATCTCAGCACAGCCTTCGATACAGTCTTGCGTACTGTGTTACTGGATCAATTGTGGACACAGGGTATTGGGGGTCGAGCCTTTGATAGGATTGCAGACTTCCTTCATAAACGCTGGTTTCAGGTCATCCAAAAGCCATATACCTTGCACGTTATCCCATTGCAGAGGTGAGTACCTCTTTTAAATCTTTACCTGCGCCCATTGGCCGATTTTATCCAGAGCCATGGGGTGAAGATGGTGTCTTACGCTGATTGCACTCAGCTTATGATTACATTAGCTAATGACAATGAGAGGGCCACTACCAACTTTAAACTATGCCTCGCTGACCTAGCAACTTGGATGCAGGCTAGCTACCTGAAGCTGAATGCAGAGAAAACAGAGGTTCTGGTGGTGGGGAAACAGCCCTCCATCTGGTCCTCGGCATGGTGACGGGCTGATATAGGCCCCACCCCGAAACCCGAAACCCAAAGTGAAAATTCTAGGCATCCTTTTTGAATCACAGTTGTCAATTGACAGTTAGATCAGGACCACAGTGGGCATATGCTTCAGGGTGCTGAGACTAATAAAGAAGCTCCTGAGGCTAATTCCGGCGGAAGCTCAAAAAACAGTAGTGCAGGCTCTGCTGATGTCTCGGCTGGACTACTGCAATGTGCTCTATCTGGGTACTTCTATAGGCAGGCTAGCGATGCTGCAAAGAGTACAAAACGCTGCAGCACGGATGCTTCTGAGACTACTGAAATGGTCCCCTATTAGACACGGTCTGGCCGAAATTCACTGGTTCCCAGTTAAACACAGAATTGAGCATAAAGCCCTGTGCTTCACGCATAGGATAATGTATTGGAGGGGTCCCAGCTATCTCTTCCCCCTTATCAAGGCGTGTACACCCTCCAGACCGCCTAGATCTGGAGAAGCAGCGCTGGCAGTGATCCCCAGAGTATGCCAGACATCATCACCCCGCATGCCATCACCTCCATCAACTTCACACTACTAGGATACCTCAACTTCCACCTCGATAACCGCTTGGACCCCAACTCCGCAGCCATCCTGGACAACCTCGACACCGTCGGACTCAAGCAGATCGTGCCCGAACCAAAGCACTCAGCTGGGCACATCCTCAATCTCATTTTCACAGCCAGGAACACCATCACCTTCAGCCACACCTCGGACCTCCCATGGACTTACCACCTCTGTGTTCACTTCACCTTCAAATCCAACATTCCCGCAAACGCCCACATCAGCTCCAACGCACGAACAGGAACAAGATCTCCGATGACCAGCTTGCCACCACCCTCAGCAGCTCTGCTCCCACCACAACAGACAATGACCCCATCACCGCCGACCACATGCTACACAACTGGACCACCAACTGTGCCAACACCATTGGCCCTCTCAAATAAACTATCCAGCCCCGCGCCAAGAAAGCCAGCTATTTTTGCACTGAACGACAAGACTCTAGACGCACCTGCAGATGACTCAAAAAACTGTGGAGCAACTCCAAAGCCATGACTGACCATGACAACTTCAAAATAGCTCCTGTGGCCCACCACAAGCTTATCAGACTCTCCAGGAAGGAAGTACTTCAGAACAGAATCGCCACCAACGTTCACAATAGCATGGAACTCTTTGGCATCATCAAAGAGTTCGCTCAACCCAACAGCGAGTCCACAGTCATCACTCCCTCCGAGGACCTCTGCGACAGACTCATCGCTTTCTTCCATCACAAAATCAAAATCATCTATGACAACTTCGACGTCAACAACCCCCGTGAGGAACCCTCTCCCACTGCACACAGCAGCACGCAACCAACACTTAACAGCTGGACAGCCCTCAGCATCGAAAACACTCTGAGGATAATGAAGACCACCCACTTCGGGCCCCCACGGAACCCTACCCCTACATCATCTACTACAAAGTCGCAGACATCATCGCTCCCAAATTTCAACGCATCTCCAACGGCTCCTTTGAGACCACCTCGTTCCCGATGACTGGAAACATGCCAAGATCAACCCTCTCTTGAAAAAACCTTCAGCAGACCCCACCAACCTCGAGAATTTCAGACCAACCTCCCTACTCCCTTACCTGGCCAAAGTCATGGAAAAAGCAGTCAACTTCCAACTCGCAGCCTTGATCGAAGAAAACAATATCCTCAACCCCTCCCAATCAGGCTTCAGAACCGACTCCAACCACCTGCGGAGTCCCCCAGGGATTCTCCATTAGCCCGATCCTGTTCAACATCTGCATGGCCATGCTTGCAGCCTTCATCAGAGCACACGGACTCAACATCACATCATATGCAGTTGACACCCAATTCATTCTCTCCCTTTCCAACGAACCCAACACCGCTAAACTCAACTTTCAAGATGGAATGGAAGCCGTCGCCAGATGGATGAAGAACAGCTGACTTCAATTCAACACGAACATCACAGAGATACTCATCATGGGCCCACATCCTGACGCCTGGAACAACACATGGTGGCCCCCTGCCAGTGCCTAATTTGTGCCGGTGCTTGCCGGTGCTGAGCACCGGCACTTAATTATCAGGGCCGGGTCTACAAGTATTTAGTGAACATCAGTAATTGACTTATAATTAGTGGCACAGAGTGTGTGCTGTGCTGCTGTACCAAAAGTGCAGCCGTCAGTGATGTGTTACTAGTTAAGAGGTACTGGTTGTGTGATGACTGGTGATGTTGAAGAAATTGTTTCACTTTGTGACTCCGATTCTGTCTTCACGACGTTCAAGTTCTTCTCAATCAGGCACTGGCCGCCCAGGGGCAGCAGATCAGTGTTGCGGGCCCAGTGGGCGCGACACTGAGTTGGACAGGGCTTTGCCTGGTCTTCTGCGAGTTGTGGGGCTGTGCGCGCATTCGCTGCTTTTTGCCACGCCCCCCAGCATACCCGCACCTAACCGCATCGAGTATCGTGGTTCAACGGACACCGCCGTTTAAAGTAGCATGACCTGGACGATGTTGGCAGCGTGGAGGTGGACTCGGTGGAGTAGACTGGTCTGGACAGTACCTAGAGTTGAGCACCAGGAGAGGCAGAGCCTGGTAGGCCTAATCATCGATTCATGAGTTAAAAAAATAAAGCTGCGCAATAGCCTAAGCAGCACCAGATGAGGCAGGGCCTGGCAGGCACTGGGGCCTAATGAGTTAATGTCATGAAGCTGCGGGAGCCGCGGCAGCCTAATAGTGACAGAGTCCCGAGTGGAGTGAGTCGTGTTGAGCACAGCCACGTACGACCTCGACGGCCATTGGAAAACTATGAAGGGGCAGCCAAAAAATGCCAGAACACGGGTCAGCCTTAATCACTTTCACGAAGTTCTTCACTTCTGGTCATGACTAAATCAATAATGCTGTGCAAACAAGCGCATCAAACATACACAAAAATTCTGAAGGTTTTATGCATTCATTTGAAATGGATTGATTGCGGAGTGAACTGGCACCCGTGTGTAGTTCTAGTGTGTTGGTGGGGACAGCATTAGTGTGTTCACTGGTTAATGTAGGCAGACATGCATTTCCTACTGTGTGCGTTAAGGATGCCACTGTGAGGTTGTTTGTGAAGGTGGTATGCCCATCAGGGGGTTGTCTGCATGGACCATTTCATCTTGCCATTCAGTGCAGAGTGGGACGCAGAAGGGGTCTTTGTCTTTTTCTTTAAATTGCCTTGTCTACAGTGCAAACATTAACTCTGAAAATCTGAGTTAATGTGTGAGCTGTAGACAGCACAGTGCTGCAACAAAAACAGGCAATTACTGCTCTATGTTAAGCATACATGTTTTTGGTTGTCTATTTTCTACCAATTGAACTATTTGTAAAGTGCTCTGATACCCGACTAGGGTCAAGTTTGCGCTATATAAAACGTTATAAATAAATAAATAAATAAAATAAAAGGGGTGATTATAGTGATGTCCAGGCCCCCAAAGAGATTGTGTGTGTTCATAGTGATGTTCAGGCCCTCACAGAGATAGCTTGTGATTACAGCTGTGTTCAAGTCCCCTTACAGAAAGTGTGTGATGTTAATCATATTGAAATTCCTGCAGAGATAGCATGTTATGACAGTCATACTTACGTTCCTGCAGAGATAGTGCATGCTTATAGTCATGTTCATGTCCCCTCAGAGAGAACGTGTGATGATAAACATTGTGAAACCCTACAGAGATAGTGTCTATTTATAATAATGCTCATGTTCCCACAGAGATAGTGTGTGCTTATAGTGATGTCAAAGTTCCCCCAGTGATAGTGTGTGATCATAGTTGTGTTCAAGTGCCCAAAGAGATAGTCTGTTAAGATAGTTTTGGTCATGTACACACAAAGATAGTCTGTGAGATCAGCGATGCAATAGTCAAGTGAGGAAATGAGAGGATTTGGCTGTCCAAAAGTTTTATTGTTCCACATAGTACTATCAAGCTCATATTACTTTATCTCAAATGTGAAAGGTTGCTCAAATGAGAGACTAACTCAGTTAACCAAGTATGTTTCTGAAAAAAAAAAAGAACGCAGGCTCGCAGAGCTGTCATGCTTCATTATTGGTCTGCTCCTGAGCAGGACCCCACTACTGGTGGCATGGATGGGCTTGTCTTTTGAGCACTTTGATAGAGCGCTTTTTACACACTAAGTAGCAAAGGGATTCACAAGAAAATTCACATAAAACTACATATAAATCACCAGATGGGAACTTATTGTGGTAATCTATGGTAATGTGAAAATCTTAGTGGGATCTTGAAGGATAATCAGTGAAGCCCATTCCTCTAGAGGGGACGTTATCATCCCTGCTTCTAGTGGGTGGTTTGTTGCCTAGGTTTGAGAGGTTGATGGTGATGGAGTAGTTGGACTGTACTTGTTGCTGCACTGTTGTGTTAGTGTTGTCTAGGTTTGTCTGCCCTGGGAAGGTACTCTATGGGCGTTGCATGGGCGTTCCACGCAACTCTCATGGTATTTGGCTCCTTCCCAGGGTTACCAAAAGTGGTAGACCTGGGAACGCACTAAAAAGATGCGCCTTCTCAGGGGAGTTGTAACAAAGAGAAATATCTTTATTTATCCTCATTACTTCTTTCTATGTGTGCTGCATTTTTCAGCCACTTCCTGCACAAAAACAATCCTGCATGCAACAGAGGCACCCTTGCACCATGGTGCAAGGATGCCTGCGTCGGCACTAGGCAGCAAAAACAGTGCCAGTGCAGGGACAAAGGCAGGAATGTGCTGTATTCTTTTAAATATGGTGCATTCTTTCCCTTTCATGCAGCGCAGCATGAAGTGCTGTGCTGCACTTCATGACTTCTAATAAATGTACCCCTAAGTCCTTAATGAGGGAATTAGTATGAAATGTTTTTTTTTGCCAATAACGCCACCTAATTAGGCAATATGGCATCATGGCATAATTTCTGGAATGTCATGTATCAAGTGTGAAATGAAAATCCAGAAATTGTGTGAAGTATGTCAGCATAGTTTAAATTTTGCCCAGGCCTAATTTAAACACTGGTGGCCGGTTTACAAAGTAGACCCTGACTCCAGAAATTATCTAACATTCTGACCTGTATTGTCTCCTGTTAATAACATGCCCTTTTTAAAGCCATTTTAAAAAAATGACCATCAGACAATAAAGGTATTATTTCCTTTATAATGACACCTCTTTTTCAAAAAAAGTGTTCAGTGTCACAAAGTAATTTGGATCAATATCAGCTATGTTCATCTATTTTTATGTTGAGCCTACTAGGCAAAGCAAGCCTGCACTGTGGCTTATCAAGAACATGGAGGGGTCTGATGCCTTCCCATTGATTGACTTTCCCTTTCACCCATGCGCTTGCTTCTTCTTCATGTCCCAGCTTCTCAATCTTGTGTTTCTCCCTACCATGGAGCATTGTCTCATTACAATCTCTTTGCTTGGCTGTCATTTATTTTTCCACTGCTTGCTTTTCCAGTACTACTTTTTCTTTTGTGTGAAGTACTCCATGAGAGTGCATGAGATTCCAGACTGTCTATTTCATGTACTTCTCTCCTCCCGCACTGTGTTGGTCTCGTGTTCTCTTCCCCCAAGCCCTTAATCCTCCCTCTTGTGCTCACCTGTGTGCTTCTCCCCATTGTTTCCCCTACCCATGCCTTTGTTGCTGCTTTTCCCCAACCCCCATGTTTCTCTCCCCCTCTCCCTGTTACTTTCACAGCCAGCATGTCTCCGCCAAGCCCTTCCCCTCGTGTGTAGCTTTTGCGTCCCCGTACTATCCCCCTTGTTATTACGCCATTCCCATACCCTGTGCTGCTTTGCCGCTCCCCCCTCCCTCCCCAGTGTCTATTTTGCCTGTCTTCTTTAAATAAATATTTTTGCGTGTTTTATTGTCTTTTTAGTTATTGATCCAACACGGATTGATAACTAAAAAGACAAACGATTGTCTGCATCATTTTGTAGGCTTGTGCATGTGCAGTGCACCGCATATGCTGTGCAGTGTGGCTAAAAACCATTGGCAAAATCGATAGGTGACAAATGTGAGACCTATTGGCTTTGCCAAAGAGTGTTATATAGTGCCACCATACTACCTTACAGAATACTCAGAGGACCTCCTAGATACTTCCGTTTAGAGGATGCCGTCAGAACAATGTTATATGGAGCACTCCGACTCTCTTGAAAACACAGCCTTCCCAGTGTCCAGCCATGACTATCTACCAATCATGTTTAAAAGTTTGTTTACAAAAGCAATTCTATCCGGGTTGAAGAAGCCCACAAGCATGCATTTTAAAACAAAGTGCCATTTTTGGTTCAAACCGAAGTATTAAGAACAAAATGGGCCACTTAACCTGTTACAATTGGTGTGGAACGTTATTTGCTGATAGTGTTAGGAGTTTCTGTGATAGGAAGGATTTGGATATAATAGCTCAAAATAATTAGCTTCTGAAGGGATCTGAGACATCAGACACGTATCCTTGTGGCTGGGTGCAACCTCCTGATATAGATCCAGCCGGTAAAGAACAAATTATTTCATTTCAAAATAACTTCTTCTACAGCAATAACTTCCAAAGAACCTGTTACTACTTGCACTAAACGGATGTACTGGAAAATAACTGTGTCCAGGAGCACTGGATCAGAAACAGGCCTGCTTGGATGCTTCAGCCGAGTCACGCTGCTCCTCTGCAGGAAAGGTGTGCTCTTTGATGAGGGGCCCATCCCCCAGTCTGGAAGAGGAATGAAGTTCAACAGCCGCCAGCACACAGGTCTTTTGTCCTGCTAATGAGCCTTTTGTTATGCGCAATTGTGCATTTGCAAATCTGTGGCGGCCCATCCTGAAGCCTTGCCTTGAGTTTGTTTGCAGGCAAGCAAGTATGCCTATCCCCTCTCCAGACACAGAGGAAAGGGCGAGGTACAAAAGAGACGATTCCTTTCCTGTCATGGAATGGTTTTGTTTTTCACTTTTGCAAAGTCGTATTTACTTTTACACCACCTGCATTGTTATCAACGAGGAGCTATCAGGCCCGATATTCAAAGCAGCTATCTGAAGAGGATTCTCTGAGTTTAAAAGAATTCCGATCATGCATCTCCTTTTAATGACCGGTGGGAATGTTAAAATGTTTTTAATGAGACGGTCATAGATGTAACGCGCATAGAAAGTAAAGTGTGCAATAAGGTTGTGCAGGGGTATTTAGAAAAGATGGAGGTGCTTCCAGAAGCCCTACAGTATAAACACACAGTAATCCATACACTGATTGATATTGAAGGCAAGTTTACATAACTAAGATGCCCATGTGTACATTTACAATCTTGTGCATTACACTTTTTTTTATTCAGCATAGATTACAGTAGATTCAGACAATATTGGTTAAGGCGCATTTTTTGTTGTTGTAAAAACACATATGGTAGAGTTTTATCAGAGATGTGTATTGAGAATCCGTGCATTTGCCAATCCTAATACAAACATACCACAACACTACAAACTCAACAATGTAAAAATGTCATGTTATAGTGTTTGTTTGAAAGACGTTTGCCAAACTAAAATATCTATAATTACATATGTCTAAAAAGGACAACACTTATTTATTTGTTTTGTTTTCAGCTCATGGCCAAGTCTCTAATTATGAAAACCAATGGTAGGCCAGTGCAATTTAGCAGGCTCATTCCCTTTGAATTTTAATGGAGTATTTATTTATTTGCTATGCTGTTTCAAAGTTGTCATGAGTCCTGATGCAGGCAAGAACACATTACTCCACTTATCAATGGTTGGGTACGAAAACAGCCATAACCAGAGCCACTGGAGTCAGGTGGCAGGGGAGCACCATATTATACAGCAGAGTTGATTAAATTAGGTTGCCAAAAAAGGCAAAGTATGTGGTAATGTGCCACATTTTTCATAGCACTACTTCTTTATTTAGTAATTTTTGCACATCATAATGCTGTCTGGGCAAAGATTTCACCTAAATAGTACCAGTTTAACAACGAAATACATTAATGAAAGATGACCAATTAACCTTTCTGAAGGGTCTTCGAAGATGCGCAAACACTTATCGCCCCATTTTTAGTAACCTTAGATCCGTTTGAGCCTGAAACAAATTGTTTTGTTAAAATCTGCAGATTATGCAGGTAGTGATGATGGACTATGTAGCAAATGCAGAAAATCCTTAATTATGGGATAAAGGGAGTGGCTGAGGAATCACATAATTTCACAAGCCCTCCCCATAATTGACAAACAGTGAATATTTCCACTGGACCCTATTGCTGTAGCATGTGCTACACTAATAGTAACTATGCACTTGTTTATTTGGCTGTTATGTGGATTATGACTTGCAGTGTTAAAAATTACTGGCAGGTTCAGTTTATTGGATTTGTTGCTTTCCCTTTCGCCTCTTTAAATGTACCATACTTTAGTTTCACAAGATGATCTGGCTTGGATGTCCCTGTGGTTACTTGGTAAGTGTGCTGTTCAAAAGTGACTTGTTATATTGGGCAGCCCATAAGGATAGCTTTATTTCACAATTTAACAGCTCATTCCACTTTCATGTGCAGCCGCTCTGTTTGAGAAAACACTTGGGGCCATATGTATGAAACTTACATTTTGCGATTCTCAATTAGCGAATTTTAGAGAATCGCTATTTCAGAATCGCAAAATGCTAAGTATGTAGGATTTGCAAATAATTTTGCGAATCCTACATATTCCATAATTGCGACTCGCAAATTGCAATTCGCAATTAAGGAATACCTCCCCATTCATTCCTATGGGCCTTGAGGCCCATAGGAATGAATGGGAAGACATTCTCAATTTGCGAATCTCAATTAGAGAAACGCAAATTGAGAATGCAATTTCAAGGGTGCCACGGTGTAAAAAAAACACCCTGTTGTACCCCTGAAATGTGCATGTGTGCCCATGTGGGCATTTATGTGTGCCACATGGCACTTTAAAAATGCAAAAAAAAGCTTTTTTCAAAGAAATCGCAAATTACCACCAACTTGAAGTTGGTGGTAATTTGCCATTCCTTATGGCCAAATTGCACTTTTTCTGGGCCTCATACATTGCATTTAAGGAATCGCAATTTGCGATTCTTTAAATGCAATCGCAAAATAGGGAATCGCAAATTTGCGATTCCTTATATTATTCCTTATATTTGCGAGGCTGTTTAGCTTACATACATACCACTTAGCAAAATTGTCTTCATAAATATGGCCCTTGATTTCTCCTCATAGGCTACACAGGAAGGAAAACCTAATTCTTTGAATGTTAAAATGTATTTATAAATTAAGACTACTGATCAGTGCAATATGTTCTGGTCATTTCTGCTTTTCTCATACAGCGCCCATACATTATTCAAATAATGGGATTATGCATGGACAGGTATAAAACGTCCCCCAGACTTGTCTTTCATCCTATTTAGGGTGACTTTGTTCAAGTTGTAAATGAGATTTGGGTATCATTCTACAGCTATATATATATATATATATATATATATATATATATATATATATATATATATATATATATATATATATATATATATATATATATATATATATATATATATATATATATATATATATATATATTACCTACTGGCGGTCGCCAGTAGGTATATATAGTTAGGATTTTTTCTCTATGGGATTTTTGAAAATTCTATGTCTAATAACTTTGGCGTTTGTGGACGGAATTGGCTGAAATTTTCAGGAAAATGGCACATTTTGTTTCTGAGCAGCCCTTGGAAATTTGGGGGGGGTTCGTCAAGGGGGGGCCGAGAAAAAAGGGGGGTCCCAAAACGTGTTTTTAACATTGAGTTTTCCATAGGGCGGTTGGCCTCACTTTTAGCCCGAACGGCTGAATGGATTTGCACGAAACTTGGCAAAATTGTAGGGACTGGTAGCCCGATGTGCCTTTTGTAGGTCTCAATATATGTGCTCCAGTGGATTTTGAGAAATTAACGTTTAAAAAAAGATATATATCTGTAACAGCGGACCTGGCAGCGTCCCAGGACGCGTACTTTACGCGCAACGGAGCTTTGTGAAGCGAAGCTGATTGGTTCTCCGGCGTCTGTCAACATTCCAAACAGTCCGTAGCGGCCGCCATCTTGTCTCTCGGTAGGATCGAGAGACAAGAGGAGGCCAAAGCGAAGGGGCAAATGACCATAAGGGGGCATAGTACATTGTCGCTCACCCCCTAGGTTTGATGTGGAGGTTTTAAAAGGGCCCCGCGGGGCAAAAAAAAATAAAAATAATAATAATCGAACAGCTGAATGGATTTGCACGAAACTTGGCAAAATTGTAGGGACTGGTAGCCCGATGTGCCTTTGCTAGATCTCAATATATGTGCTCCAGTGGATTTTGAGAAATTAACGTTCAAAAAAAGATATATATCTGTAACAGCGCACCGCTTCGCGTACTTTTCGCGTTACGGAGCTTTGCGAAGCGAAGCTGATTGGCTCTCCGGTGTCTGTAAACATTCCAAACAGTCCGTAGCGGCCGCCATCTTGTCTCTCGGTAGGATCGAACAGCTGAATGGATTTGCACGAAACTTGGCAAAATTGTAGGGACTGGTAGCCCGATGTGCCTTTGCTAGGTCTCAATATATGTGCTTCAGTGCATTTTGAGAAATTAACGTTCAGAAACAAGATATATATCTGTAACAGCGCTCCGCTTCGCGGAGATAAAATTATATGTGTATTACCTAGCTGTTGCTAACACCAGTTAGCGACGGCTAGTAGAATATAGCGACCATCTTGGGCCCCACTTTGCATGTGAGTGATATTTATCACTAATGACATGCAAAGTGGGCATGCCAAGATGTTAGCGACTGGAAACAGTCGCTAACATCGCTATCTCCTATTATCAACTTTTGGAAATATTCGAGATAAGCGCGAATATCTCCAAAAGCTACCACCTGCCCTGAGCAGTTCTTAGCCATGTTATCCAATGGGAGGTGGATAACATGGCTAAGAGCATTAGCTCGGTAATGCATGAATATCGCTGAGTTTTCAGCGATATTAATGCATTGCGGTCGTTTTTTATCGTATTTCCGATAAACCTTGATAATAGCAAGGTTTATCTGCGATAATTTCTGACGGTAAAAAAATCGTTGCTAAGCATCGTTAGGGATAAATATCGCTTAACTTTGGTAATATGCCCCAACGTCTGTTAACGTTCGATTCGAAGGAAATCAGGAAGTGTTGAAAAACATTGTCTGCGCCATCTTGTCTTTTTTCAAATGCCACACTTTTGTCGTGCACGGCAGCCATTTTAGATGCCTTGACCAGACCCACTCTGTGCACGCTGTCGATCCTTAGCATGGCTCCCCACCCTCGCAAGCATCTCCCCCAGGCAGTGGTCACCCCCGCTCTCTGTCTTATGCATGGGTAATAAACCTCCCCCCATCTGCGCTGCTCTTCCCTGAGAATCACACCCTGTGCCCGCCCGACACCTCCCTTTCGCCCTATTCACTACCGCACCCTCTGACACTCCTTTTCCTCTGTGTCCGATTGTCCAGGCTGGTCCTAGGGTATCAGCTAGCCCTGCAGATGTAGTTTATGGCCACAGCTGTAAAGAATCACCCCTCTTCAAAGGAGTTATAGTAGATCAAGACCCACACTCGATGAGATCCGTCACAGCAGAAGCGTTGCTATTATCTGAAAACCATCCTGTATTGTGATTGGGGAGGGGACCGAGCCTGAAGCGGAAGATTCCAGGGATGACTCTTTGTACATCAAAGTTTTTACAATTATGTGTCACATTAAAAATATATAGCACTCCGACAAAGTAGTAAGATTATAAAACTTTAATAATTTATAAATATATACAAGAAAACAAAAATAGTAATAACATATAAACATTTTTAGGGAAAAACAACGAAGTAGCGGTCGGCTGTGCGAATAGTCCCAACGCAGCACAACGTCCAGATTTCCGGCGTGGGGCGTCGCGGGGGGTGGGTCATCAGTAGCAAACTGTTGTGCGAATAGTTCCAAGGCAGCAGAACGCGCTGAAATCTAGATGACACGAAAGTGATGTCTAGTAAGTTGCCACCCAGCAAATAACGGCATGGGGCGTCGCGGGGGGTGGGTCATCAGTAGCAAACTGTTGCGCGAATAGTTCCAAGGCAGCAGAACGATGGCACCAAGGTGATGTCCAGTAAGTTGCCGCACTGGTTTTGGTATCCTACAATGCTGCTCCGAATAACGGCGTGGGGCGCTCCGGGGGAGGCGGCGTGAACGGGCCTCTCCAGGTGGAGTGTCATCTGTTGTAGTGGGGCGCCCCTTTACCGTTTCAGTTGCCATTCCGTCCGTTTTTGGTCCACTGTGTCAAAAGCCGCAATTCAGCTGAGTTGCGCCCACTCTTGCGGTGCAGCGATAGGCGGCTGTCACAGGACTCTCAAAATGGCGGCAGGCTGTTTCCTTTTTGGGCCTGGTCCACTGAAATGGCCCTGGGACACCTTGGAAATCGGACGCTTGTCTGCTAGGTCTTGGACCCCATTCTCGAAAGCGTCCCCTCCGCCTTGAGAATTCATCAAACGTTTTGGGGGCTCCGACTCCTGCAGGCTTCTGGTGGGGAGCGGCTGCCATGATTGCTCGCGGAATGACCACGACTGAGCTACGAGATGGTGGTGCTCTCATGCTGACGCCAGCTTCAGTCTGAAACATCCAGAAACAAGGTGGGGCTTTCATCGTTTGGGAAAAAAAAAAAGTTTTCATCCAATGAAAAGTGTTGTTTTTAGGTCACATGATCAAGCCTTCCATCATTAGGAAACCAAAAGTAAAATGAACCAATGAAAAGTTTTATAAACAAGTCACATGACCTGTTATGCGGCATAGGGTGTAAAATGCGGAGAAAATACGTTGGCACGTGAGGCGGCGTCAGTAGCGGACCGATGTGCGAATAGGCCGAAGGCAACACAACGCGCCAAGATCCGGATGGCACCGAGGTGGTGTCCAGCAAGTTGCAGCACTGGTGTGGCCATCCTACAATGCTGAAAGTCGGCGTGGGGCGCCCCGTTGGCCTGTGAGTTTGCGTCAGTAGCGGACCGATGTGCGAATAGGCCGAAGGCAGCACAACGCGCCAAGATCCGGATGGCACCGAGGTGGTGTCTAGTAAGTTGCCGCACTGGTGTGGCCATCCAACAATGCTGAAAGTCGGCGTGGGGCGCCCCGTTGGCCTGTGAGTTTGCGTCAGTAGCGGACCGATGTGCGAATAGGCCGAAGGCAGCACAACGCGCCAAGATCCGGATGGCACCGAGGTGGTGTCTAGTAAGTTGCCGCACTGGTGTGGCCATCCTACAATGCTGAAAGTCGGCGTGGGGCGCCCCGTTGGACTGTGAGATGGCGTCAGTAGCGGACCGATGTGTGAATGGGGCCGAAGGCAGCGCAACAATATTTTCGGAATAGAAGACACCACTAGGCGCTGAGATTCCAAGATCCGGATGGCACCGAGGTGGTGTGTAGCAAGTTGCCGCACTGGTGTGGCCATCCTACAATGCTGAAAGTTGGCGTGGGGCGCCCCGTTGGCCTGTGAGTTTGCGTCAGTAGCGGACCGATGTGCGAATAGGCCGAAGGCAGCACAACGCGCCAAGATCCGGATGGCACCGAGGTGGTGTCTAGTAAGTTGTCGCACTTCTGTGGCCATCCTACAATGTTGAAAGTCGGCGTGGGGCGCCCCGTTGGCCTGTGAGATGGCGTCAGTAGCGGACCGATGTGCGAATGGGGCCAAAGGCAGCGCAACAATATTTTCTGATTTGAAGACACCACAAGGCGCTGAGATGCCAAGATCCGGATGGCACCGAGGTGGTGTCTAGCAAGTTGTGGCACTGGTGTGGCCATCGTACAATGGTAAAAGTCGGCGTGGGGCGCCCTGTTGGCCTGTGAGATGGTGTCAGTAGCGGACTGATGTGTGAATGGGGCCAAAGGCAGCGCAACAATATTTTCTACAATATTTTCGGAGTAGAAGACACCACAAGGCGTTGAGATGCCAAGATCCGGATGGCACCGAGGTGATGTCTAAGTTGCGGACCGATGTGCGAATGGGGCCAAAGGCAGCTCAACAATATTTTCTGAAGAGAATACACCACAAGGCGCTGAGATGCCAAGATCCGGATGGCACCGAGGTGATGTCTAAGTTGCGGACCGATGTGCGAATGGGGCCAAAGGTAGCGTAACAAGATTTTCTGTATGGAAGATACCACTAGGCGTTGAGATGCCAAGATTCGGATGGCACCGAGGTGATGTCTAGCAAGTTTTGCCACTGGTGTGGCCATCGTATAATGGTAAAAGTCGGCGTGGGGCGCCCTATTGGCCTGTGAGATGGTGTCAGTAGCGGACTGATGTGCGAATGGGGCCAAAGGCAGCGCAACAATATTTTCTGACTGACACCACAAGGCGCTGAGATGCCAAGATCAGGATGGCACCGAGGTGATGTCTAAGTTGCGGACTGATGTGCGAATGGGGCCAAAGGCAGCGTAACAATATTTTCTGTATGGAAGATACCACTAGGCGTTGAGATGCCAAGATTCGGATGGCACCGAGGTGATGTCTAGCAAGTTGGTGTGGTCATCCTACAATGCTGAAACTCGGCGTGGGTCATCCCATTAGCCTGTGAGATGGCGTCAGTAGCGGACCGATGTGCGAATAGGCCGAAGGCAGCACAACGCGCCAAGATCCGGATGTCACCGTGGTGGTTTCATAGTTGAGAGGCACTTCATCTGCAGTGGGGCGCCGAGATCCGGATGGCACCGAGGTGATGTCTAGCAAGTTGCTGTACTGGTGTGGTCATCCTACAATGCTGAAATGTAGTGGGGCGCCCATTTACCGTTTCAGTTGCCATTCAGCTGAGTTTCGGCTGCTCTTGATGCTACAGCGACAGGCGGCTGCAAGAGGACTCTCAAAATGGCGGCCTGTTCTTTGGATTTGGGCCTGGTCCACTAAAATGGCCCTGGGACACCTTAGAACTTGGACGCTCGATTTTTTTTTCCTTTCCTGTACATGCAAAAAAAGGTAAATGCCCGGTACGTTACACGCTTCATCTGCCACGATGAACTCTCCTGAGGAACCGAAAAAAAATATAGTTGTGGTAACTATACCATGCATCGTCATATGGAGAGGTGGCACCAATTAATTATAGTGCTGCATAAAAGAGAGATTTGGAGGAGAACCCCTGACCTGCTAGTACATTCATCAAAGAAGTGGCACTGAGAGCTTCAGAGGCAAGGGAAACGGTCCCAAATATTTAGAAGAACTTTGGAAAGATTAAAATGACATGTTTAGATTGTGGTAAATTAATTTCATGTGGACAGATGAGTGTTACTCTAATAAATACAGCATATGAACATCATGATAGTCGATGGTTGGTAGAGACATTTTGACTATATCCTGGACCTGCCCGTCCTCGCCCAAAATGGCGCCGGAATAAATGGGACTCGTAACTCCTTGTTGTGTACTGGTTGCAGAACCTTGAAATCACGAGATACGTATGCAGTTTTGAAGCACATGGCGGGCGGGGACGAGAATTGATTGAATATTTCGACATCCCTATTGATATTAAGTTCTGATGTGTTATTGATTACTGTACTGTTGAAAGTTCGAATTAACGTCACCCATGGTACTTGCCCGCAAATGTATATCTAGATAATTTTATTGTAACTGGCCCTGTCGTATTTTAATTATAAAATGTACGTCCACCGATTCCGTAACTGTTAGACACCTTAGTTCTTGCAACCTAATGGCCCGCCCGTTACGTTCCTCTACAGTGTAAATGTCTATTCATCATATACGATTACAGTTTGCTCCGTGGCAGGCCCACGTGGTTATAGGCTCGTATTTGTATAATGAAATTTTCACAATAAAGGTTTTTAAAAGAAAACATGGTAGTAGTATATACATTGGTAACGTTTTTAATAATAGTCACTGTTTTAGAATCATTAAAAGGCAAGTGAAATAAAGCAGACCAATTACATGAAGGGTAAAAGGTATAATACGAAGGAACGCAGTAAAGATAAATGGTCAAGGGCTGTTGTGTTTTCTATTCCTGCAACATAAAGTGATCGCTAAGAATCTCATATTCAGGCGTATCGGCGACTAAGACAGCAGGTCGACCCTCTTTTGCTCAACGGCTCCGTCATGGGACGAAGAAACGCTCTTTTTCTCGAAAAAAGAATATATTTTACTTGCAGGACAGTTGTAAAATTTCCGGGAAAGTACATTAGCCTGGAACATTATAACATATATTTAAGAAAAAATAATGTTCGGAAGTAATTAAAAGCGTAATTTTTAGGTGATATGACCAAGGCTTTCATCATTAGAATAAGAAAAGTAAAATGAACCAATGAAAAGTTTTATTAACAAGTCACATGACTTGTTATGCTTACGTTACGCGCTGCGCGCCCCGGATGACTTCCGGATGCGCTAACGCGGCGCGTCTATGACGCATTACGCGACAACGCAGGTCCAGAATATAGTCAAAATGTCTCCACCAACCAGCGGTCGAAACACAACCCCTTTCAGCAGGCTAAATAGTTCTGTTAAATGACAACAGAAGGGACAGGCAACAAGAACCATCAGTCAAAGAGGGGAGGGCTAGTTCTTCTCTACCGGGTTACATTGGGGCGCTACCGGAACTGATCGAATTGGTAGTCTACAGTGTTTCTGGATGTTTCCACCACCATTTCGTAGCTCCGTTGTGGCCATTCCGCAACCAATCATGGCAGCCGCTCTTTATCGTTATTTTGGGCGGGGTGGGTGGCGGAGCCGAGCTGTTTTGCAGCCATCATTGTGTGGAGTTCAGTTCATCTCATTTGTATTTGTCATGAGGGGTTGTTCCTAATGTTTCTATTTTAGCGAGGTCAAAAAGAGATCCCATTAGTGGCCTACTGATTTTGCTCGATTCCTTTTCTTTTTTTTACACAATTTTTCGTTATCTGCAAAGACTAAACAGAGTATTGCGACTCTGTGTTTGTTTGTAAATAGAGAATGAACCAAAGAGAACTAATTCTAAAACAGTAAATACTTGGATAACAATCAATCAAATGGAGAGAGAAGCAGGCACGACGGATTACAACGGGGGCAAAGGCCTGCGTTAACTACCTTTCACTATCTGCAAAGAGAGAGTACTCCTAATAGAAATGAGGGGGGGGGGGCACCATTCAAAGCAGATCAGTGTGCATAAACACGAAAATGTTTTCACTTACCACGTACTTGACATTCGACAGCTTATGATATTTGCTATTAAAAAACCATTGAAATTCACTGAAAAAACCATAGGTTATAGACCATATATAGTTAGGAATTAGCATTTACAAAACCTTGAAAATTCACTGAAAAAACCATAGGTTATAGACCATATATAGTTAGGAATTAGCATTTAAAAAACCTTATTTTACTCACACAAAACCATTGAAATTCCATATATAGTTAGTTGCACTAACTATATATCGCGCACCCGCAATCCACTGCTGATCATGTCACATATTACATCATTCATGACATGGTCAGTGACATCACTGATGACATCACTGATGACAACATCCAGTGATTATGTGTTTCTGTAAAGTTTGAATATGTTTTACATATTGAAGAATGAGTGGATGTATAAGTGTCTGAATGAAGGTTTTAGTAGGTGCGTGATTGACTGTATGAGTGAGTGATTAAATGCGTCTTACTGAATGCACGGGTTAGTGACTAAACTGTCTAAAAGTGTGCATCAGTATGTCTGTTGTTGTGCAAGCTGCTGCACGTGTTGATCAGTAGCTATATAAGTAGCTATATGGGTTATTGATTGGTTGCACAAGTATTTGTATGGGAGACTGAGTGTGTGTATGGCTGGCTGGGAGGTGTGTGACTCTGTGCAGATCAATGTGTACTTGTATCAGTGATTCTATAAGAGAGTAACTATGTGTTAGTATATGTTTCAAAAATGTAAGGTGTTCTGTGTTTAACTGTATAGATGAGAAAATGGAAGTGTGATTGATTCTTTTCAGGACTGACTAGGTGTGTGAGTAACTCCATGGATGAGTGGCAGAGTGTGAGTGTCTGTATAGGTGTATGAGTGCATATGATAGTGTTGTAAAGATGAGTGATTGTATGTATGAATGATTGTATGAGTGAATGTGTGTGTAGACATAGGAATCAGTGAGTGTGTATGTAGTAACTAGTATTGGTGTGTCAATGGTTTCAAAAATGATACTCTCTATTTAACACTGGGTGTAACGGAGGTTATATTAGAGTGTGAGGAGATGCATTGTATTATCACATGAATGATATCATCAGTGATGTGATCATTGATGTCAAGTGAGATGTCATCAGTGATGTCATTTGAGATGTCATCAGTGATGTCATCAGTGATGTCACTGACCATGTCATGAATGATGTAATATGTGACATGATCAGCAGTGGATTGCGGGTGCGCGATATATAGTTAGTGCAACTAACTATATATGGAATTTCAATGGTTTTGTGTGAGTAAAATAAGGTTTTTTAAATGCTAATTCCTAACTATATATGGCCTATAACCTATGGTTTTTTCAGTGAATTTTCAAGGTTTTGTAAATGCTAATTCCTAACTATATATGGTCTATAACCTATGGTTTTTTCAGTGAATATATATATATATATATATATATATATATATATATATATATATATATAATAATGGAGGGGGAGCGAACCCATATCCTCCTGGTAGGTCGCTCCCCCTCCACGCAGCTCCGCCTGTGTGCCCCTGCTGCCGCTGCCGAGTACCCGCTGGTAAGTGTGCTCTACCCCTGGTTCTGTGCCCTGTTGTGCCCTCTGTGCCACTGTTTTCCCCCCCTCTGTGTGCCCCGTTTTTGCTTCTGTGCCACTCGTTTTTCCTCCTGTGTGCCCCGTTTTTGCTTCTGTGCTACTCGTTTTTCCCCCTCTGTGTGCCCCATTTTTGCTTCTGTGCCACTTGTTTTTCCCCTCTGTTGTGCCCCGTTTTTGCCCTCTGTGCCACTGTTTTCCCCCTACTTTATGCCCTGCTTTTGCTCTCGGTGCCACTCGTTTTTCCCCTCTGTTGCGCACTGTTAGACCTGGCATCATTGGCATGAGTCTCTCCTCCATTTTTTCTGTTTGCCTCCTCTGTTTACGATGTTTTTGCTGGTATATGCTTTGGGCACTGTGCCACTGCTGATCAGTGCCACAGTGCAAGTGCTCCCTATGTGAAATTGCTGTATTGATTGACTTCCATGTTTGGCTTATTTGGTTTACTGTCAGTCCCTAGTAGAGTGCACCAGGAGTGCCAGGGCTTGTAAATACAAATGCTGCTAGTGGGCTTGCAGCACATGTTGTGCCACCCACAAGAGCGGCCTAGTAAAAGTATGTCTGAAGGTCTGCCATTGCCAGACCACGTGCAGTCTGACTGTCACGAGGACTGCGCAAGTACACCTACTTGCCAGTCCCTAAACCTTCCCTTAACTTCATGTTAGTCACCCCTATGGTAGGCCCACGGGCAGGGTGCATTGTAAGCATAAGGTAGGACAAGCCTGACAAGGTTGGCATGTCCTAATAGTGAATTACATCCATAGTCGTTTTTCACTATTGTAAGGTAGCCTGCTCTCCATCAGTTAGAATGGGCTGCCAGGATTATTATTGCTATAATCCTAGCGGGCTCGGGGAGCATGGTGCAATGTCGAGTTTGGTATCCCTGAACTCAGGGTTTAATAACGCATCCGTTTGTGTGGATGGTTTTTGGACTCTGTGTTTGAAAATAGCACTTTTAGAAAGTAGCTATTTTCTTGTCTAACTGTCTACCGGTCTCTGCTGGTTCTGGTGTGCGTGTGACAGGAGCTGGGTGGCTCCAGAGAGTCTGAATGAGTCAGTGTGGGATGAGTGGGGCATTTGCATTGAGAGTAGGGGAGAGTAGCTCTTGATAGCCTGCCCTGCCTGATACAATGTTGGCTCCACCCCCCTGCCAGGCGACTGATGACTCTGTGCTTGCCTGGGACTTTCCTGGCCCGCCTCCTGCCGGGCAGCTGATGGCCCTGCCCCTGCCAGTGACAATGCTGGCTCCGCTCCTGCTGAGCGGCGGAGGACTCTGCCCTACCCAGTGAATAGGCCAGGTGCTCTGGCCTGGCAACACCCACAACAAACCCAGGATGGGGGGAATTTCCCCTGCATGGACAAAGGGATCAAAGCCAAAAAGGGGTATAAGAGAAGGACCCCTGAACCAAGAATTTAGATCACTTCTGACAAGGAAACCTGAACCAAGGACAAGAAGCCTGCTGATCTAAGGACTGCCTACCCCTTCTGCCAGAGTGCTGTTTGTTGGGGGAATCCTGCATTGCTTCTTTATTTTTGCCAAGGAACCAGGAGAGAGGAACTTTGTGTGTACTCTCACTCTTTGCTGAGAAAATCTCCAAGGGCTGGAAGAGTGCCAGTCTCCTGTTGAAGTCACAGGGCTAAAGGACTTCATCTGCTTAAAGTGCTATTTGCTGGAGTTTGTGAATCCAGCACCTCTGAAAGAATCCAGCAATCTCGACGCCGACGGACGCCGCCGAATCCAGCTCGACATCGTGAGTAACGGCTCCAGTGTCCCGCTTCCTCGACGCCGGCCGCCGGGCCCGATCGACGCCAGCAGCAACGCCAGTGAGTAGTGAGTTCGGCTCCAGCTCCAAGTGACCCCGTGTCTGCACCGCTGCTGATCGCATCGACTTCGAGCCCTCTCGACGCCGTGAGCGCTGCTCACTCTTGCAACATCGACATCGACGACGCCGTATCCCGCCTCATCCCGTGAGCGCTGCTCCCGCCTGACTTCGGTCGACGCCGCTGCAGATCGCCCCGACTCCGAGGCCCGATCGACGCCGAAGACGCGACGCCGGATATCTCGACGCCGCTGATCATCGAGTGCTTCACTTTTCCAAGGTACTGTGTTGTTGGGGTCTGTGCGACTCCGGGCTCGACGTAGCGCTCCTCGCGGTCGACGCCGAACCTGTGGATTAACTTTGCCTCGACGTCGTGTGACTCCCGTGTGGGTTACATTGTTGCCAAGAACTGTGTTTTAGAGAAGAAGAGTTGCTTTTGATACTAAAGACTTTTGTGCTAAGAAGAAACCGTGCTTGAACTATTATTTTTCCTTCCAAGAGTATTTATTGAGACTGTGGTATATTTTTGTCGTTATTTGGTCTTGTGCTAAGCCTTATATAAAAATACTTATTTTTATAATACTACTGTGTCGTGTCCATTTGTAGTGTATTCACTTTATTACTGTATGTGGTCATAAATGCTTAACGCACTGCCTCTGAGATAAGCCTGTCTGCTTTGCCAAGCTACCAAGGGGGTGAGCAGGGGTTATCTAAGTGTGTGATCTCCTTGCCCTGACTAGAAAAGGTGTGTCCCTATTTGTCAGAAGTGTATACCTCTGCCAACTAGAGACAGCCGCTTCTAACATTGGTGGGTCAGCGGTGGGATTTTGAACTTTGCATTTGTGACCCATGTGCAGTGATTAGTGTGCGCTACATAGTGAAAGCAGACCATAGCGCAGCCACAATCTGTTTTGGTTGGATATTCTATTTTTGTTCTCCGCTTTTCCTGAAGCTTGATTTTTGAAACTGCCAGTTTTTACCATGAGTGATACCGGAGTCACTCCCCTTGTTGTTGTTGTGGAGGAATTTGATAGAGCCAAGATAGGGACATACGAAAAGAAGCAACTGCAATACTTTTGCAAGCAGTTTCAAGTTCCTACCAAAGGCATCTCCCGGAAAGGAGACTATTCCAAAGCATTGGAGGCCTGGTTAGAGGCCAGAGACCCCTCTGCCCCGGTGGTGGTACCGACAGAGGAAGGGGAGGAGGAAGTGCCCGTGACTGGGCCTGTATCCCCTCCTGGCAGCAGTGTTTCCTCCAAAGGTCTTTCCCCTGAAGAAAGAGAAGAAAGGGCGAAGGAGCGAGCCTACAACGTGGAAATGGCAAAACTTAAGATAAATGGGCAGTTGGAGATAGAGAATGCAAGAGGCAGGAGAGAAGCTGATTTGGAGATCAAAAGATTAGAGTTTGAAAGAGAGAAGTTAGCTTTTGAGCGTGAGAGAATGGTGAGGGACATGGAGCTCAAAGCTAAGGAGTTAGAATTGAATCCCTCTGGTGGCAGCGTCCCATCTGTGCCTGCAGAAAGTAGGTTTTATTTTCCCAAAGATGTGATCAAAGATTTTCAGAAGAATGAGGATATTGGTCAGTGGTTTAAAGCATATGAGTTAGCATTGTTGGCCCACCGGGTCCCTGAGAAGGATTGGGGAGCGGGGTTGTGGGGTCGCTTTGTGAATGAGGGAAGAGATACCCTGTTAGACATGCCTGTTGAGAATAGGACGTCTTATGCTCATATGAAAGATGCTTTAATGTTAAGGTATGGCCTAACCCCAGAAAAGTACAGACAGGCCTTTAGAGAATGTAAGAAGTTGCCTGGTACCACGTGGGTGGAGTATGTGTCATATTTTTGCAGAGCCATGGATGGTTGGGTAAAGGGCAGCAAAGTGGAAAGTTATGATGCTCTTTATGATTTGTTTGCTTGGGAGCACTTGTCTAATAACTGTTTTCCAGAGCTGCGCCAGCACCTTATTGATAGCAAGATATCTAACCCTAGAAAACTTGCTGAAGAGGCGGACCGCTGGGTCAGTACCAGGGTCCACAAGGGTCCAGTGGGAGACTCAGCCAAAGGTGGGCAGGGTCCCCAGCAGAAGAGTGGGGGGGACAGGGGTAAACAGAAGGAGTCCCAGAAAGGGCCCCAAAGTAATCCCCAAGGGAACCAAGGGAAAGGTTCCCAGCCTCCCCCTGTGAAGAAATCAGAGGCCCCGCCAGGTAAACCTGGTCATAGGGGCCCACTGACCTGCTTCGTTTGTAAGCAGGTGGGACACCGTTTTTATGACCCTCAGTGTCCCTTGAAGAAGTCTGGTGCACTACCCAGTGCACCACCCCGTCAGTTGGCTAGTGTAGCTCTGGGAGGGGAGGAGATGGTTGCCCATGGTGGGGAGGGTCCCGCGGAGATGTCCCTGGTCTCTCTAGGAGACATGGAATTGGTCCCTCCACCCCCTCTGCCTAGTAACACTAAAAAATATAGGCAGTGGGTGACCATTAATGGCCATAGAGTGGAAGCTCTCAGAGACACCGGAGCGAGTGTGACAGCTGTCAAGTGTCACTTGGTGTCCAGAGAGCAGGTTGTTCCCCACGCATTCTACCCTGTGATAGCTGCTGACAACTCCCAGAAAGAGTGTGAGGTAGCTCAAGTTTCCTTTGAATGGGGGGGAGTTTCAGGTACTCTTCAGGTTGCTGTGAGGCCCGCCATGCCTGTTGATTGTCTCCTGGGCAACGATTTAGAAGACCCCCCTTGGGCTAAGGTGGAGAGGGAGACACATTTGAAAATGTTGGGTGTGCCAGAGTGGGTGTGTGCAACCACTCGATCCATGACAGCAAGTAAGGGTGTTGATGGGGTTGTGGAGCCTGAAAGTATGGCCCAGGACCCAGCTGTGAAGAGAAGAGGCAGGGGGCGCGGGAAACCGTCCCCCGTAGTTCCCGTGGTCCAGGAGGAGGCAGACCTCGAGGGGGATGCCCTGGAACCCACAGGTGAACAAGTTGCCGAACTGGGAGACCTGCCCGAGCTGACCCACTGGCAGCAGGATGGTGGTCCCTCCAGGGAAGAATTCTGTGCAGAACAGAAAGTGTGCCCTTCTCTTGTGGGTATGAGGCAGCAGGCCTCAGCCCAAACCTCAGGTGATCAGTCAGGGTCACATTTTGTTTACTGGGAGAACGACCTCCTGTATAGCGAGCCTAAGGCTGCTGAGCCTGGGTCAGCCCGTGTGCTGGTGGTACCCCAGCGCTTCAGAGCCTTCCTACTGGGTTTGGCTCATGACGTTCCTTTAGCTGGACATCTGGGGCAGGACAAGACCTATGACAGGCTTGTCACCCATTTCTATTGGCCTCAGATGCGAAGGGACACAGATGTCCATTGCAAGACCTGTCAGACTTGCCAGGCAAGTGGGAAAAGCGGGCGGAAGCAGAAGGCTCCCCTCCAACCTTTTCCCGTGGTCAGTACCCCCTTTGACCGGGTGGGGATTGACATTGTTGGGCCACTGGACCCCAAGACAGCCCTGGGCAACAGGTTCATCCTGGTCTTGGTGGACCATGCCACACGGTACCCGGAAGCCATCCCTCTCAGAACAGTGACTGCCCCCGTGGTGGGACGGGCGCTGATGGGTGTTTTCTCCCGAATGGGGTTCCCCAGAGAGGTGGTGTCAGACCGGGGCACCAACTTCATTTCCAACTATATGAAGTCTCTGTGGAAGGAGTGTGGGGTAACTTATAAGTTCACCACTCCTTACCACCCTCAAGGTAATGGGTTGGTTGAAAGATTCAACCGTACCCTTAAAGGCATGATCATGGGTCTTGAAGAACCAATGAGGCGTAAATGGGACGTCCTCTTGCCATGCCTGTTGTTTGCTTACCGTGAGGTGCCACAGAAGTCTCTAGGGTTCAGCCCCTTTGAGCTTTTGTATGGTCACCCGGTAAGAGGACCTTTGAGTCTGGTCAAAAAAGGCTGGGAGCAATCTCCCAGGAAACCTCCCCAGGATGTATACAGTTACATGCTGGCCTTTAGGAACCAGACTAGGCGCTTCAGGGATCTTGCTCAGGCAAATCTGGAGGCCAGCCAGGAGGAGATGAAGCGGTGGTACGACCAGAGGGCCACTCTGGTAGAGCTTCAGCCTGGACAGAAAGTTTGGGTCATGTCCCCTGTGGAACCTTGTGCGCTCAAGGACAGGTGGACTGGACCATTCGAGGTTGTGGAGAAGAAGAGCGATGTCACCTACCTGGTGGATTTAAAGTCTCCCAGGAACCCCTTGCGGGTCCTGCATGTCAACCGTTTGAAGCCCCACTTAGAAAGGTCCGAAGTGGGCATGCTCCTAGCTACAGATGCTGGAATGGAGGAGGAGAGTGAGCCTCTTCCTGACCTCCTGTATGCAAAAGAGCAAGATGGGTCAGTGGATGGTGTTGTCCTCTCTGACACACTGACCCCTGAACAGCAGCAGGATTGTCGCCATTTGTTGGGGCAATTCCCTGATCTGTTCTCCTTGATTCCTGGTGTTACTCAGTGGTGTGTCCATGATGTAGACACCGGGGACAGCACTCCTGTCAAGCACAAGGCTTACAGAGTGACTGACAAGGTCAGGGCATACATCAAAGAGGAGGTCTCCAAGATGTTTGCCCTAGGGGTGGTCGAGTCCTCTAGCAGTCCTTGGGCCAGCCCCGTGGTCTTGGTTCCAAAGGCTGCAGCGCCTGGTGCTTCACCGGAACTTCGGTTCTGTGTGGATTACCGAGGACTCAATTCAGTCACCAAGACTGACGCGCACCCCATCCCCAGAGCTGATGAGCTCATCGATCGGTTAGGGGCTGCCCGGTACCTTAGTACGTTTGATCTAACGTCTGGGTACTGGCAGATCGCCTTAACTGATGGGGCAAAAGAGAGGTCAGCATTCTCCACACCAGATGGGCACTACCAGTTCCGGGTTATGCCCTTTGGGATGAAGAATGCCCCTGCCACCTTCCAGAGGTTGGTCAACCAGGTCTTGGCTGGACTGGAGGATTTCAGTGCCGCCTACCTGGACGACATCGCAGTGTTCAGCGCCAGCTGGGAGGAACACTTGTGCCACCTCCAGGAAGTGTTGTTGGCCCTGCGCAGAGCAGGCCTCACAATCAAAGCCAGTAAGTGCCAGATTGGGCAGGGTTCAGTGGTGTACTTGGGGCACCAAGTAGGGAGCGGCAAGGTGGCCCCCCTACAACCCAAGATTGATACCATCCTGGCATGGGCACCGCCCAAAACCCAGACTCAGGTGAGAGCCTTCCTGGGTCTCACGGGTTACTACAGGAGGTTTGTCAAGGATTATGGTAACATTGTGCACCCCTTGACTTCGCTGACTTCCAGGAAGCAGCCACGACTTGTGAACTGGACTGACGCCTGTCAGACGGCCTTTGACACCCTGAAAACTGCAATGTGCACAGCACCCATACTCCAGGCACCCGACTTTTCTAAAGAATTTGTTGTTCAGACGGACGCTTCAGAGCATGGCGTGGGGGCTGTTCTAGCTCAGGTGAATGAAGAGGGCCGAGACTTACCTGTAGCCTTCATCAGCAGGAGGTTACTTCCCAGGGAACAGAGGTGGAGTGCGATAGAAAGAGAAGCATTTGCTGTGGTCTGGGCACTGAAAAAGCTGAGACCCTACCTGTTTGGGACTCACTTCCGGGTGCAGACAGACCACAGGCCCCTCAGATGGTTGATGCAGATGAGGGGTGAGAATCCAAAGCTGTTGAGGTGGTCCATTTCCCTACAGGGGATGGACTTCACGGTGGAACACCGCCCTGGCACAGATCACGCCAATGCTGATGGTCTGTCCAGATTTTTCCGCCTTAGTGATGAGGACTCCCTAGGGTAAGGGTAGTTCTCCCCACATTTCAGCTGGAGGGGACACGTGTTAGACCTGGCATCATTGGCATGAGTCTCTCCTCCATTTTTTCTGTTTGCCTCCTCTGTTTACGATGTTTTTGCTGGTATATGCTTTGGGCACTGTGCCACTGCTGATCAGTGCCACAGTGCAAGTGCTCCCTATGTGAAATTGCTGTATTGATTGACTTCCATGTTTGGCTTATTTGGTTTACTGTCAGTCCCTAGTAGAGTGCACCAGGAGTGCCAGGGCTTGTAAATACAAATGCTGCTAGTGGGCTTGCAGCACATGTTGTGCCACCCACAAGAGCGGCCTAGTAAAAGTATGTCTGAAGGTCTGCCATTGCCAGACCACGTGCAGTCTGACTGTCACGAGGACTGCGCAAGTACACCTACTTGCCAGTCCCTAAACCTTCCCTTAACTTCATGTTAGTCACCCCTATGGTAGGCCCACGGGCAGGGTGCATTGTAAGCATAAGGTAGGACAAGCCTGACAAGGTTGGCATGTCCTAATAGTGAATTACATCCATAGTCGTTTTTCACTATTGTAAGGTAGCCTGCTCTCCATCAGTTAGAATGGGCTGCCAGGATTATTATTGCTATAATCCTAGCGGGCTCGGGGAGCATGGTGCAATGTCGAGTTTGGTATCCCTGAACTCAGGGTTTAATAACGCATCCGTTTGTGTGGATGGTTTTTGGACTCTGTGTTTGAAAATAGCACTTTTAGAAAGTAGCTATTTTCTTGTCTAACTGTCTACCGGTCTCTGCTGGTTCTGGTGTGCGTGTGACAGGAGCTGGGTGGCTCCAGAGAGTCTGAATGAGTCAGTGTGGGATGAGTGGGGCATTTGCATTGAGAGTAGGGGAGAGTAGCTCTTGATAGCCTGCCCTGCCTGATACAATGTTGGCTCCACCCCCCTGCCAGGCGACTGATGACTCTGTGCTTGCCTGGGACTTTCCTGGCCCGCCTCCTGCCGGGCAGCTGATGGCCCTGCCCCTGCCAGTGACAATGCTGGCTCCGCTCCTGCTGAGCGGCGGAGGACTCTGCCCTACCCAGTGAATAGGCCAGGTGCTCTGGCCTGGCAACACCCACAACAAACCCAGGATGGGGGGAATTTCCCCTGCATGGACAAAGGGATCAAAGCCAAAAAGGGGTATAAGAGAAGGACCCCTGAACCAAGAATTTAGATCACTTCTGACAAGGAAACCTGAACCAAGGACAAGAAGCCTGCTGATCTAAGGACTGCCTACCCCTTCTGCCAGAGTGCTGTTTGTTGGGGGAATCCTGCATTGCTTCTTTATTTTTGCCAAGGAACCAGGAGAGAGGAACTTTGTGTGTACTCTCACTCTTTGCTGAGAAAATCTCCAAGGGCTGGAAGAGTGCCAGTCTCCTGTTGAAGTCACAGGGCTAAAGGACTTCATCTGCTTAAAGTGCTATTTGCTGGAGTTTGTGAATCCAGCACCTCTGAAAGAATCCAGCAATCTCGACGCCGACGGACGCCGCCGAATCCAGCTCGACATCGTGAGTAACGGCTCCAGTGTCCCGCTTCCTCGACGCCGGCCGCCGGGCCCGATCGACGCCAGCAGCAACGCCAGTGAGTAGTGAGTTCGGCTCCAGCTCCAAGTGACCCCGTGTCTGCACCGCTGCTGATCGCATCGACTTCGAGCCCTCTCGACGCCGTGAGCGCTGCTCACTCTTGCAACATCGACATCGACGACGCCGTATCCCGCCTCATCCCGTGAGCGCTGCTCCCGCCTGACTTCGGTCGACGCCGCTGCAGATCGCCCCGACTCCGAGGCCCGATCGACGCCGAAGACGCGACGCCGGATATCTCGACGCCGCTGATCATCGAGTGCTTCACTTTTCCAAGGTACTGTGTTGTTGGGGTCTGTGCGACTCCGGGCTCGACGTAGCGCTCCTCGCGGTCGACGCCGAACCTGTGGATTAACTTTGCCTCGACGTCGTGTGACTCCCGTGTGGGTTACATTGTTGCCAAGAACTGTGTTTTAGAGAAGAAGAGTTGCTTTTGATACTAAAGACTTTTGTGCTAAGAAGAAACCGTGCTTGAACTATTATTTTTCCTTCCAAGAGTATTTATTGAGACTGTGGTATATTTTTGTCGTTATTTGGTCTTGTGCTAAGCCTTATATAAAAATACTTATTTTTATAATACTACTGTGTCGTGTCCATTTGTAGTGTATTCACTTTATTACTGTATGTGGTCATAAATGCTTAACGCACTGCCTCTGAGATAAGCCTGTCTGCTTTGCCAAGCTACCAAGGGGGTGAGCAGGGGTTATCTAAGTGTGTGATCTCCTTGCCCTGACTAGAAAAGGTGTGTCCCTATTTGTCAGAAGTGTATACCTCTGCCAACTAGAGACAGCCGCTTCTAACACGCACCATTTTGCTTTCTGTCCCACTGTTTCCCCACCCCCCTGCCCACTTGCTGCTCCTGCCTTTCAGCTGCTCCTCCCTCCTCCCCATATATGCCGGACGCTGTGCGGCCGCGACGCTGGATCGCGCCCAGCGCCAGAACCCTTGGACCCCGCGAACGCCACAACACCAGACTTCGCTACAACGCCAGCACCCTCCACGTACTCAACGCCGGTCGAAACCACACCTGCTTCCAGGCCGCCCCGAAACGGACCCACAGACCCTTCTCCTGCCGCACCTGCAGCTTCACCTGCGACAGCCTTCAAACCTCCAAGGACTGGACCCAACCACCTCCACTGCATACTCATCAACACCCGCTCGGCACGCAAACACGCTGTCGAGCTCTGGGATCTGCTCAACACCTCTGCCCCAGATGTGGCCTTCCTAACCGAGACCTGGTGGAACGACTACTCGGCGCCCGACATCGCCAAAGCCATCCCGGACGGCTACAAGATCACCCGCAGGGATCGCACCAACGGAATCGGAGGAGCAATAGCCATTGTCCACTAGTCCACCCTCAAGGTTGCCACCCACGCAGACGACACCCTCAACACTGCCGAACACCTGCAATTCCGGATCCACACCGACCCCAACACCACCCTCAGAGGAACACTCATCTACAGACCCCCCCCGGACCCCGGGATCAGTTCAGCGACTCCATCGCCGACCTCGCCAGCACCCACGCACTTGCCTCCACGGACTACATCCTCCTCGGGGACCTGAACTTCCACCTCGAGAACAACAACGACGCCAACTCCGCCACGCTGATCGACAACCTCACCAACCTCGGCCTCAGACAACTCGTCACCGCACCCACCCACGCCGCCGGCCACACGCTGGACCCCGTCTTCTCCACAAGCACCCACGTCGCCTTTGACCACACCACCGAACTCCACTGGACCGACCACCCCTGCATCCATTTACCGTCAAGAAACCAACAACGCACCACCACACCCAACCGCTCCCTTGCCGCTGCTGGAGCAAAGTCACCGAAGACCAGCTGATCACCACCCTTGCCCAGAACCCACCCATCGACACCACCAACCCAGACGCCACAGCCCGCAACCCCAGACAGTAGATCGACAACTGCGCCAACACCCTCGACCCACTCTAGAAACCCTACAACAGCCATGCCAGCAAGAGAGCCACCTGGTTCACCGACGAGCTCCAGACCTCCAAACGCGCATGCCGGAAACTGGAGAAGAAATGGCTCCACGAACGCACACCGGACAACCACGCAGCCCACAAGGACGCCACCCGCAGACATCACCACCTCATCAGACTAGCCAAGAGATCCTCCTTCAAAGACCGCCTGGATAACAACGCACACGACAGCAAAGCGCTCTTCAGCATCGTAAACAAACTCAGGTCAACGCAGGTCAACGCCGTCTCCTCCTCCTACTACAACACCCTCTGCACGCTCCGCAGTATCTACAAGTGGATCCTGACCGAAACAAGAAGAACGGTGACACAGGCCCTCGTCAGCAGCAGACTGGACTATGGCAACGCACTCTATGCAGGAATCCCAGCCAAACACCTACGACGACTACAACGCATCCAAAACGCCTCCGCCCGTCTGATCGTCAACGTCCCCCGCCGCAGCCACATCACCCCCCACCTGAGAGACCTACACTGGCTCCCTGTCGACAAGAGGATCACCTTCAAGCTCCTCACCCACTCACACAAAGCACTCCACAACGCCGGACCAGCCTACCTAAACAGCAGACTCAGCTTCTACACCCCCACCCGCCAGCTCCGCTCCGCCAGCCTCGCCCTTGCCGCTGTCACCCGCATTCCAACGAACGACCTCCGGTGGCAGATCCTTCTCCTACCTCGCCGCCAAGACCTGGAACACCCTCCCTACCCACCTACGGCAGACCCAAGACCTACTTGCCTTCAGAAGACCTGGCCCTTCGAGCAGTAGCGGCACCCCCCCACCCTCAGCGCATTGAGACCCACACGGGTAAGTAGCGCGCTTTACAAGTAGTCTGATTGATTGAATGAATATTGTAAATGTCTTCTTAATGGAAAAAAGAAATTATAGGATTTCATCTTATTGCTGTTTGAGAGTCAGAACATAAATTTACACCAGTATGTATTTTTCCATAAACAAATGTGATAGATGTCTGTGTTGCATGGTTTTGCTCTTTAAATGCTGCAAATTGTATTTGTGCTGATCTAATAATGAATTAATATAGGATCTGACTTAATTTTCAACGGTAGATTGAATTTGAATTCATCATCGATAAAGTCATCCTTCAGCCTCAAATATACAAACTTCTCCATTCATCCATCCATTCATTCTCTCTCTGTCATTGATCTTCATGCACAGATTTAGGAACGCCATGGTATTTTTTGAAAGCCGTGTCTTCTTGTGGGTTATGCCAAGGCAACTTCCAATTGGACCCCTGGATATTTCAATTTCAAGGTGTTGTTTGGAAGCTTGATCATCTTGTGGGTTTCCGCCTACTCTTGTTCTAGGTTGAAACACTAGAAACAGCATTTTTCTTTTGGTGGCACCCACTTCTAACCTAGAACATTCTTAAAACAGTTGGTGGTATTTGGGAAACACACACTGCCCATGGTGTTTAACTACATTGTTCCTAAGTAGTTTACTATCCTCCCAAGGGCGAGTACCCGTCAATGACTATGCCAAACATGCAGCTTAGTATAACACATTTTTATTCTTCTGTGTGGAACTGTGAACTCAACATTCTAAATCAGTCTGCAACACATTCAGCTCTAACTCTTATGGCACAGCTCTACTGGGTCCATCAGGAGCTAAAAGGGGTCCATCATTGCAAACTAGGCTGGGTTTGGTGGTTCAAAGGACTAATGCATTCACTGTAGGAGCCTGTGTTTGACCACATGGTCACTGGTTCAAATCACAGCGGGTCCACTCAGCCTCTCATCCTGCTGGGGTCGATCAAATGAGTACCATTGAGTTGGGTAAAAATAAACCACCGTTATACAGATACCCTTCTGGGTCAACGTGCGCTTTACAAATACACGTTATGTTAACTCTCAAGGCACTACATCATCCCCTCTGTTACATGAAAAATTAACAATGCAATTAAATCACTTCAATAAATCTTTTTGGTGCTTTAATTGTTTGGCCTGATCCCCTCATTGGAAACTGGGAATTGTCACACTCAATGTCCAGGATCTGCATTGAAGGGGAAGGTGAACATCAGTCACTGGTATAGCAGAATCAGTCTCTCCTTCAATGTGTAGACTTGAAGAACAAGAAGTTGAACGCAAAAAGTGAGAAAAGTCTCTGGTAATAGACTACACATGGTGCTGGGCAGTCACCATGTGTCCCTTGGTAGAAACCACTTGAAAATGATCTGCATCTGGTGTGGGAGCCTTCGATCTCCTCTATTAAAGACCATGTTTTTTGCATGTCGTCTTTTGTCAGCATAAACTTTCATTTTTTTTAAGAACCAAGTCCTTCGCACAAACTGCGCTCAAGTCTTCCTTTCTATGATTGGTCCACTGAGGAATTTTGGCTGCCTCATTGCTCTCCCAAACATCATTGTCACAGGACTTTCACCTGTGGTCAAGTGAGATTTTGAATGATAAGCTCTTAAGATAAAATGTAATACAGTTTTTAAATGGAGCTTTTCAAGAGTAGCCTGCTGCACTGCTTTCTTTAGTGAACCCATGAAGTTCTCAACAAGGCCATATGCCTGCGGCCAGAGAGGTGTGCTCTTCTGATACTTTATATTTAGCTGCTATAAGAACTCTTTGAATTCACAACTGTTAAACTGTGGGCCAAGATTTCAATATGGCTGGAGCACCCCATTTTGCAAAGATCCCATCCTGTCCCTTAATTTGCTTGTTTTTTTTGTGATAGATGAGAGATCCTCAGTTTAAAAAAATTGTGAGTATTCATCCGCAATCTCCATCAGGTGATGTCTATTGTCAAGTGTACCGAAAAAGTCAATGGCTACTCTTTTCCAAGCGTGCTTCAGGAGTTTTGGCATGTTTAAGGTGTGTTGAATAACGTTAGTAGAAAGGCAGTGGCACAGATGAAAGGCCTTTAATTCCTTTTCAACCCTATCATCGGGGTACAGAAACCAGACTTGGTCTTTGAAAGCGTGTTTTGTGGCAACAATTCCATGATGGCTTTCATGGGTATCTGTTTCTGAGGACCTCGCTGGTCCCCCTGAGTGGCTCCCTACTCGAGTTGGTCATCTAAACGAACTCCAAGTGACTGAATTACACCTAGAATGTTTTTTACTCAAATGTTTGGGCTAAGTGTCAAATTCTTTGATTTTGCCAATGCTTTTATAAGGTTGAATGAAATGGTTTGGTTTAATATATCGTGTAAATTCTATATTTATAGAACCCTATGGTGGATCTTTTTCAATGTGGTGTCTAAATATAGATAAAAAGACAGTCAATTTTTATAAATTGCAGTCAGATTTGGTTGGTGTCTTGTTGATTCCTTCTTTAATTGTTTTGGTGCTGTTTATGCATTACTTGTGTTCCTTTGTGCAAATCTTGCTGCTCAGAGCCACAGCTACACATGGTTGAACTGAAGGTTTGACAAACGAAACCTAAGGGACTGAGGGCCCGATGTAGGTCGGTCGGTAACAGCCGAAAATCGGTATTTTCGGCCGTTACCGACCGGTATAACAGAAATGGGATGTAGGGGCATGTGTAACTGATTCGGTAAAATTACAGATCGGTAAATTTACCGATCGGTATTTCTACCGAATCGGTAAATTTGAGATGTGGGTGGGACTCTTCTGAGTCCCACAAGCCTTACAGAATCTGTATTTTACCATCAAATTCATTTTGATTTTAAAATACCGATTCCGGTGTGCATGCACACCTATGCCATATGACAGGCAGACCTGCCCTTAGGGCAGGTCTGCCTGCCACATGGCACCCGAGCCTCTTTTGGGGGTGCCAGAGGGTGTCAAAGTGACACCCCCTGCACCCTTGTGTAATTCGGTATTTACCGATTCGGTAAATACCGAATCAGTAATGCCCATTCATTCCTATGGGCTTCAAAGCCCAGAGGAATGAATGGGCATTACCGGTCGGTATTTACCGAATCGGTAAATACAGATTTGTACCGATTCGGTAATAGGAACATCTGGATGCTCCTACATGTCCCCCCTTCTTATTTACCGATTCTTAATTACCGAATCGGTAAAATTCAGTAATTAAGATTCGGTAAATAAGTCCTACCTACATCGGGCCCTGAATGGGTTGGTAAGTGTGTTACATAGTGAGGTCTTACAACCACACAACAATACATTCCATTGTTTCACTGGAAAAAAAAGTTTAAAGTGCCATAATAGTGATGCATGGTAATAATATCACACTTTACATAAAAAAAACTCGAAATGCACTGAAAAAAACCCATTTAAAGTAATGTTAGAAGACTTGATTCACAAAGGGACTTACGTGTTGTAAAGTTACGAGTGCCAGGACTCTGCACTCACAGCAGAACCCTCCACTCTCATGTGGAATCTCTGCACTTAGGGCAGAATCTTCACACAGCACACTGCAGAGTGTGGGCTGTGTCGAGGTTATGCCCCGAGAGTGTAACTTCATCCCATTGTGTGGAGACACCGCCACAGCAGCAGAGACTACATGCAAGTCCCTTTGTGAATCAGTCTCAATGTAGTTGAAAATGTCTGTCATAAAAAACTCTGAAATTCAAAAATTATAGTTTACTGACCTAACTGTAACTTACACCTCGCCATGCCCTGCTTATGACCTCAATATCACATCACAGCAGTGCCAGGATACCCTTGCACATGATAGTGTGCTTTACACATAAACATAACATCACTCATGATATGTTCAGGCATCAGTGATGACAATACTGATGATATTTCAAATAACATAATTGCTGATTTCACTGATGACATCACCCAAGCTACTGCAGGGGTTTGCTGCTCCTTGGCGGCAAACTCCCACCACAAATGGCATTGACTAGGCCTTGCGGCCAATCTCCGTGGGTAGGCAACTGTTTTGTGTGTGATTTTTGAAAGTGCAGTTGCATGTTTCTGTCCTAGTCAGGCATTTAGAAGCGATTCCAAGCGGGTTGGGAATGAAGTATACTCATTGCCTCAAGTGTGGTCAGTGCTGGTAGACCTACCTCGTCTCTGCAATCCTGGAGATTACAGAGTAGGACCCCATCTTGCAGCCTTAATGGTGATTGGAACTCACTTCCAGCATTAAAAATGACTCAAACCTAGATACCTCTGCATAGAAAAATTATGACTGAGTACTTGCTAGCAAACTTTTCACATAGTGGTTTAATAGTCACTAAAGTCACATGCATCTTTTTAGAGGACAATCTTCTGACATGAATGGTCACAAGTAACCCTTACTACAAACTAGCTAGCAGCGCAGGGAGTGGAGCCAGGTCCATAGTTGCACCGGATCTGGTGCAGAACCCGAAGTGGGTTCAGGGGGCACAGGTAGCATGAGGGCAGACCTGTAGGCAAATTCTGACTAGAGGTCGTGAAGATCCTAAGGGACCTTCTTGTGAACCAGAGGGCACAGCTAAATGTCAAAGATGTGCAGCATGCTGCTGCAGCAAATGACCTGACTTGTGAAAAGCTCAGAATTGGCTCCTCAGGAGATTGGGAGCATTACCGACTGGCACGTTCATGTACTCACACCTTTTCTGGAGTTCACGAATAGTGGGAAGGGGGAGAGTCCTCAATTGACTTCTTGTGCTTCTTCTTGGACTTACCTGATGACTTTCTGAAACATAACTGAGACAAAGATCTGCCACATGAAAGACTTCGGGAGCAAGAACAGCACCTTCCTTTTGAATTAGACACCAATCGTATTGCGGAGTCTTAGAAAGTTAGCAATGTAGAGTTTCGTTGTACGTTCCTGTATAGCCTTCAGATTAATCTGGACGCAGTTGTCGCAGACTCTGGAATTCTGTTCAAATCCCAGATACCACAGGCATGCCTTGTGAGGATCTGTCAAAAGCATCTTTTTGCAACAACCTTACAAAAGTTCACCTCTGTTATTTTGGGATTTTCCCTCTCATACTGTAAAATTGAAAAAAATTGTAAGGAAAGTCTTGTCAAGTTGAAAAAGTAGATCTGGATGTGCATGTGAAGGAGAGGAAAGAAAAGATCTGATGTGGGTGTTGCTAATATGCAGCCCAGTGCTTGTCTTCTGGAGCAGCACAGATAAGGCTTTGAGTTGCCCAACACCACCTGCAAGCGCAGTACTATGGTCTTCCATAGTGGAGAAGTGTGGCTCACCGGCTAGAGGAGGCAGACCCGGACGCAGAGGTCAGACCTGGGACCAGGGTTCAATTCCCGACGGGGCAGGGTCTTGAGCTCAAAATGTCCACGGACTCGATAATTCTCGCCTCGGCGCCTACTCAAATCATGGGTTAACACTCTGCAACTCTGGGCAATAGCTTGCTTAATCTCCACAATGGCCCCACCGTGATGGGATGCCTGGCTTTCACCTTGGGGATGCCCAGTTAGGGGTTATCTCACAGGGAAAAGCCAGGACGGGTTCCCAAAGCAAGCGCCTTGAGACCTTACGGTGAAAGGCGCTATATAAGAATGTATGATTTACGATTTATTTACGATTTATTCCAGTTTCTAGTTTGATGTTCTAGAATATTCACAAGATGCGGTTAAAAATATCGATCAGAAAAGGGTTTTGGCACCTACTCAAACATAATTGGGAGCACTGAGGAAGCAGGAGCTTTTCTTACAAGATGCTACTGGGGAAAAAGTCTGTTTTCCTGCAGCTCTCCCTTACCTCCTGCTTTTTCAGTGGTACTTGTTTTCACGCAGCAGGCTGGACTCCTCCCTTGAATTTTGCTGTCAGAGATGTCCAATCAGCCATAAAAGTAGAAAAACATGTATTAATGTGTTCAATTGTTTTTGGCTGGTTGGGCTACTCTCAGCAAAATTAAAAGGAGGAGCCTAATTGGCCCTATCTAATCTGGTAGCTACTGAAATTAGTGAGTTGAGGGAGAGCACTGTAGGATGGCACTGCCTGTATCAATACTCTGGGTATTCTATGTGTATAAGTTAGATGGTACTGCTGTTGTGTCTGTTCCTTACTCTGAATGAAGCTTATACTTCTGTTGCTGAGCAGTATTTGCTGGTATGTGTTAAAGAAAATAGATGAAGGAGAAAAATCTTTTCATGATTAAACTAAAGAGAACTAGTTTGGCCAGTGCTGTGTCACTGTAGAAAAATATTGGGAGTGGGGAGGAAGCTACCGGGCTACCTATAGGTAAAGTTTGCAACAGAGAAAATGTGGCACTGAATGAAGGTGCCAAATGTTCATGTCACAAAATGCATTTATATTGTATGAGTCCATCTTTATGACAGGTAACAAAAAAGAAGCTCCGCTGGTAAAAGGGGCTTTAATAATAATATTAAAATCCATTATTCTAATGATGTACTAAAGCGCCTGATTTGCCAATAACTGCTCACCTTAACTATGCATACTGCAAACCAAACAGGTAATGTGATAGATGCTTTTGTTACCTAGCCATCAAGCATACTATCCATTGAGTTTGATCATAAAAGGATGAAAGCCAAGGCCAGCCACGTGAAGAGTTAAACCAGCAGTGACCTGCGTGTCTCTGCGAAGTGCATCTAGTTATAATATCAGACTACTACCTCTGCAAGGCAAATGCTATATCCATTTTCAATGGACACTGCCTTTCAATATCAAATATGCACTCTAATTGACATAAAACATTTACTTCAAAATGTTGAGTTTAATTTCGATCTGTACCTTTTCAGGCGTCAATGGGTTACTGCCAAGTAAAGGAGATATTTCCTGAGCTCGGACCAAATACTTGGTATACTTTCAGAAGCTTTTAAAAAACGCCACTTTGACTTTGATTTACAAGTACTATTATTCCAGTATCCAGACTCTCAGATTTTTACTATTCGACACAGTGGAAGGCGCATATCCCCTTAACGAGTGTTCTTCTGCAGTGTTCACTGTTTGGAGCTGGGTGCACTTGTGATGAAAAGAAATGCATCATGCTCAAAAGGGGCTCACCAGGCCCAGAAGCCCTCAACTATGCCTAGCTCTCATACACTTCTCTGCGCGGATTAAGCAAGAGTATTTTACAAAGGTCACAAAAGTTAAATGCTGACACTTTTCCAATTGTTGCTTTAAGATGTGGATTACATAAAGAATACATAGATAGCTACTCCTGTTTTCTATGCTCGCGGTAATAAAGATTTAAAAGACTTTGCATTTTTACACTGTGAAGAAAGAGGGTCCTTCAAACAGCGGTTCTCAAAATTTAGATTTAGGTAAACTTCCATCCCTCTCAGACCAGGAGAAAAGGCAGCAATATATTAGCAACACAATAGTTTTTGGCCGATCACCTGTAAAGGCGTTAATGTATGTAAATCAGCGCCTTTGTTTCTTTTCCAAGGCAGGAAACAGAGGTCAAAGTCAAAATCTGAGCCCTTAACTGTGTGAATGAAAGTAACACCTCGCCCTTCCCCCAATAACATGGTTTGGGATGCAGCTTCAAAACTTGTAAAAGGCACTGCGGAGACCTGAGAGTAATGTAAATTGTGAAGCCTGTAGCGTACTGAATAAAGTTCTAGTGTGCTTACAATAAAGGGGCAATGCCTATTACCACCGCAAAACCAATGAATTAAACTGGTGGCAAACCTCGTACTCTGGCGTCCTTTGTACTGCAATTATCCCAACACTCTATACCCCTGGACCTCGCAATGTAAAAGCTTGTCCTTAGATATATCTGCATGTTATATTAGATTCTTTGTTTTTATGACTGTGGTATGGTCACATCATCGGTCTGGACGTGAACCACTCTGTCTTTCGTTGCTTTGCGCTAGTCTTCTCATCCCCCTTAACAGTTCTTTCTTGCAGTCTGTTGTGCAGTTAAAAGAATTTCAGCCTCTTCGTACCGCCCCCACCCAAAGAAAATATGATTGGCGTAAGGTATTTAGTGTTGTGTTGAATATGTGGCAAGAGATTTTAAATCTGGTAGAATGATGTTAAAGCATGCATAGAATAGTGTGAAAAGCACTTTTCATAACGGGTTTCTAGAGGCAGGTCATTCCTTATAAAGTTTATGCCTAATGTGTTTGCTTACTTATAATTTGCACGCCGCAGATTTAAATTGATCCTAGTTTCAGTAAATTCATTGTGAATGTCAAATACAATGAAACTGGATTATTGAGCGAATACAAATGTACCTAAAGAAATACTTGCAACAACAACAGCTGAGAGACATAAAACAATGTATGATGAAAGGAAGGCTCTCTATTTAGGTTTCACCCTCGTTTTTTTTACTGGTTCAGTGTACCCTTTCACGGCTGTCAAAAGGGAAATTTTTTTCTTTTTTCCCCTCTCCATCATTTATGATTTAGTACTCCGTAGTAGTGCATGTTGTACTCCTTTCTGTCCCCCTCTTCTACCCCCTTCCGGACCCCCTCACACCCCATCCTCCTCCCACGGTCATCATTTTTATACCCATCCGACACTAACTACTGGCCAGTTCGGTATTGCGCTTTCTATCTGTCCTCCCCTCCTTTCTCTCGCTTTTTGTTTACCCTCTCCTGCCGTTATTCACCATTGGCTTTGCCAATGCCAGGTACTTTTACAATTGCACTAAAGGGGTAACCCTGTATGCCAAATAACTAATACTTAAATATCTAGTTACACAAAAAACGGTTCCTATTGCTCAATTTGAAATATTTCACAAATTAGGAATACATGAATGTTATCCAAAGTGAGTTAATCATAACAACAGCATCCATACTAATCTCATAAGTAAATAGTTTTATGAAGAGCCTGTACGGTGAAAGAACATTAATGTAAGGTGCTTGCAACTGAAAACTGACCCACTGCACGTGAGTTATGGCCATAGTGACCATAGTGTAAACTACTCAGAAAACAATGGTTAGCAAAGCCAGTACGATTCACCTTTATAAAGTGAGTGATAAGTTAGTGGAAGGGAGAGGTGTGGCGCAGCGACCAGGGCAGCTGACTCCAGAGCACTGGGCTCACAGTTCATTCTCCGGCGACAGCTCAGCCCAGCACCATGTGACTCAGGGCAATAGCTCGCTTAATCTCCAAAACAGCCCCCAGCACCTTGAGACTCTTAGGGTGATTAGTGTGCACTTCACAAATATCAGGTTATTATTATGCCAAAGCTTATTTCTAAAACATTGTGTTTAACCGCTTCGCCGTGGCGGACATTTCGCCACGGAAAAACTGACCTGTGCACAGTTCAGACGGCGTCCGGCGCACATGCCCATGGAGACGTCTGACGGCCAGGGGCCGTCCGACACATCGAAAAGATTAAAAAAAGGAACCACAAATTCAAAATACTAACGCTATGTAACGCTTCTGAATAATTCTGTGATTCATGTTCCTTGGATTTGCTAAAGATCTATTTCGACCTCTGAACAGGTCGTGGCTGCAGTGTGATGTAGGCATTTGTGAAACAGTAGTAAAGGGATATGCACTGTGCTCTGCTCTGTAAAATCACAGCATGGCAAGGAGAAACATCTGTAAGGGAAGACTTTAAAAAGTGAGTCAGAGATGCGAACAACCCATAGTATTGAGATGTCCTTTATGCAAAATAGAAAAGAGTGGATTTGTACCAGAGGTGAAAAGCATGCCCCATGATCAAAGCATCAGAGCACCCTTTTGCTAATGCTCCAAACTTTTTTTGTATCAAAGCCTTGAAACACCTCATCTAGCCATCATCTAAAAGAATATATTCTATTGTGCATATTAGTAAGTGAACAAAGACAAAGCAACAAAAACTATGAATTCCTGATACAAGCATTAAAATATAATAATGGGCATTGATGCCTCAAGGTCATTTTCAAAAACTAGTGCAGGGCAACATCATTCTTTAATTGTAGATAAGGATCAAAAGGCAATAATGAAGTATTCCGGGTTTAAAAACTCACCCTAATTGCTTTTAGCAATATTTATAAAACAACAACAATTTTGAGACACCGAAGGTCTACGTTAAATTGCTTCATGTAAATATAATTTTTATTTTATTAAATAGAAAAAAGGTTAATTTTCATGAAAATATTTGTATAAAAACAAGATTATGCAGCTTTCCCTTTGACATCTCTGTCCTTTCTGCTGCTAGCAGGTGATTCTGGTGAGCAAAGTGTGTTTAAATGCTAAGTGTGTTTAAGGCTGCAGTACCAGCTCCCCTCTACAGGGGCAGAGCGAGAAAAATTTAAACACACTTGCTGAAACACAGGTCCCCACAAGGCAATTTTTTTCAAAGTTGTAAAAATTGGCACATATGTTCCTGAAGCCATTTTTTATCATTTAGAATAAATTGCCTTGTGGGGACTTGGGTTCAGGTCCCCACAGTGCAATCAAGTCCCCTCACTCTCTTTCTCTCTTTCTCTCTTTCTTTCTCTCTCTCTCTCTCTCTCTCTCTCTCTCTCTCTCTCTCTCTCTCTCTCTCTCTCTCTCTCTCTCTCTCTCTCTCTCTCTCTTTTTTTGAATTTTTAAAGAATAAATCAGAACATAAAGCTTAGATGTCAATAGCGCGAAGGGGTTACGTGAGGTCACGCTACATCAGGGTAAATCCAAAGTTCAGGCCTACTGCAATAAAAGACAGGCTGGCTACAGGACTCAGAAAGGTCCCACTGATAAGGTATCTTGGATGGAGCAGACGTCATTGTTGAAGACTCGATGCGAGGAGTCGACAAGGCATGTCGTCAATCCCGTGGATGAACATGAAGCTTCGATCTGCGCAGTCGAGGAAGGCTTTGATGTTGAAACTCTTTATGATGTAGGCACTGTATTGTCATCAAGCTGCACGGTCTGTCATCATCAAGATGCTCAGTCCGTTGAGGCAATTTCATCGGAAGCTCATGCGTCAGCATCAAAGGACATTGCATCAGTTCCGATCTGCGCATAGTCATCACTGCATCGATTTTTATAGTTCTGAACAGTAGAATCATCTTTCAAGGGCCCTGGACTAGATTGGCACCACTTGATCTCACAGATGGTAGAGTCCCAGTGCTGTTGAATAGTTGAAGGAAGTCTTTGAGCTGTCACCCACCCCAGACATGATTTATCATTACCATTCGAAAGATGTGAAACATGATGAGTAAACTCCTTTCTAATTAGGAATTACAGCTTTAAAGTGTTTTAAGGAATCCCCAGTGCTAGCCTATGGGAGGACAGTAGTGAAAAATGAAATTAGGTGGCTGTCAACACCAGGACATGTAAAACTTAACCCCTTGCGTGCTGCTGTCGGCCGTTGGCCGACGGAAGCACTACCTCACTAGTGCAGCCGTCGGCCAACGGCTGACGCGGCCCCGCCCATTTTGCGGAAGTGCCGCACTGCCGCGAGATCGCGGCCGCGGCAGAGGGGTTAAAAGTTCATGTCCTGCCCTTTACTTACACAGAACCCTGCCTTTCAGGCTAACTAGGGCCTACTGTAGGGGTGACGTGTAATTAAAGTGCAGTTTAAGGCTTCACTATGATGCATATTGAAAAACTAGAATAATTACCATTCACTGTGGCATAGACAGAATCAGCAGTATGGCTAATACATTTAGTTATTTCATTACCAATCTCACCATTTCATTTCTCTGATTGCATGAAACATTATCCGGTGGGAAGATATGAACCACTTGGGAGTAGTTTCATACAAGAGCTATGGTGCTTGCCTTTTACATCTCGTTGCCAGCGTGCTTGAAAAAGAGGTTTTTCTTACAGGGGAGGAATGTGATTCTACTGTCGGATATTCCCTTGTGTGCCAGCAAGTAAAACTTCACGATGTTTGCAATGTTTCTGCTCCTAATTTGGCTTTTTTCTAAAAGGAACCCCTGTACCCACTATTATTCCAACGCTTACTTTGCTATCCAATGGTAGTTAACTCATTCTTAATAATCTGAACTGCTGCAGTTTGCTGGCAGGCATCCTGTACATAGTAACAGTTTCACGAGTTACTTGTTGCAACAACTTCCTGTTCCCCCCCCCACATGGCAGTGTAGATAGTTCGCTGTAGCCTTCCACTGCAACTTTGAAAACATATTTCAATAAGCTAAGCAGACTCAAAGCACTATTTTTCAACAAGAAGTGGCTCTCCCATCAGCTCGTGAGACCTTCAAATTGCAGGTGGTGAGAATGTCCAGTGAAATACAGTCATAGTTGAACACAAATCTCCCCCCACATTTTGGAAATTAATACACCAGATATTTAATGCATCTGATACAAAAGGCCAGGCCCATTTTTTTAAACTTGTGGGACCGGCCCATGACCTCTTTTCAAACTATTTTTGGAGTAATCCCTGTCTTTTTCATTCAATTTTTTCCAGCGTATTTGGAGGGTTCCCTATGCTGCTCCTCCTGGTTTGTGGTATTCTTGTTCTGCTACTACTGTTTCACAATGCCTGCTCGATCTGTGGTTCTACCAGGCCTGGGAACAGCTGCAGTTGTACCGTGATCGGATGAGACAGCTCTTTGCTTTGATGCCATTCAAAGTTCTATAAGTCGATTTTTGTTTAACCTTCTGTTATGCGTACTTCAGCTGTATGTAACCTGTGTTTTACTACATCCGGTGCCCCTTTCAGTGGGCCACGGACGTCTGCCTGACTACCACGTCACACGCTTTCCTGGATTTTGAACTGTTGAGGTACAATCGATCACTGGGGCCACTGGCTGAAGCGAGTCCCTGTGCCCGTACGCAGTGCCTGCTGGAAGTGAGTTTCATCGAAATCGACACAGGTTCAGCAGGGATGCTTCTAACGACAATTGGATGTGATGAGCATGTCTGTTCATTCGAATTGCCTAATTAGATGGCAACACTTTTTTCTATGGAAGGTTCAGAGGCCTTGATGGAGTTTATGGTGTTCTATTTGGCTATCAATATATTGAGCTCTGAAGATACGCTGTAATTGGATATATTCTTGCGTACAGAATTTTTTTACCCGCCTTTTCCACTCTCTCTTTTGGCCACCTTTTTTGCATTGGAGACTCGCCAGAGACACTTTGGTTCTGCTTACTTCTGACTTCTCTCACCACTTGGTGCTGCCAATCTGACCAAGGGGAGGGTCACGTGCCCCATATGGGCATTGTCATATTTCCTATGTTAGCAGGAGCACGTTGCTGATTGTCTGCTGCGTTGTATGTCGTTACAACGAATTCCGTTGCAACGCATGCCTTTACCACGCATATGTTACAACTAATATTCCTTTACCACGCATAGATTAACAATGTTTTTCGTTGTTAATTTATGCATTGTGAGGGCATATTTTTGTTAAAGGTTATACCTCTCCCCTTACACGCCCCCAGTCTCCACTCCATATAATTACCCCTGCCCTTAACCCTTAAATTTTTTTATTTATTACATTTCCCCTTACCTTTTTACCTGTCTCCTCTCCATCTTCGTTGGTTACGGTGGTCGTACGTCGTAAAGAGGAAGCGGAAGTTTAATTCCGTTTCCTCTCTAGCGACGCTGATTGCTTGATCTTCGGCACTGCAGGTTAGTTTGTTTTTTTATTGGGTGGGGTAGACCCCCCGACCCCCCTTTTTAATCCCACGCTTTTTTAGTTTTTGGGAGGAAGACCCCCCAAACCCCCTTTTTTTTTCATTTACCACACATACCTTTACTACGTATTTCGTATTAAAGGTATGCGTGGTAAATCCTCTCGTTGTTACCACGCATGCGTTGTAATGCATGCGTGGTAAAGGTTTTCGTGGAAACGGCCGCGTTGTAGTGTCCGTTTCCCGTCTGCTGCATTGCGCACATTACTACACATATTTATTTTGCTATTGCCACACTGAAACTTCCACTTAGAACTTTGTTGCTGGGATTTAGTCTGAACATTATGAACAAGGTCGAACAACACTTCCCCTTGTTATTCTGTTCTCGATAGGCCCTAGCACCTAGACAAAACATACAGATGCAGCTGTTGTTTGGGAACACGTACTTTGGTCATTTGAGGGTACACAAATAGGTAACACAGACACTTGGAAAGGGAAATTTCCAGGGAGAAGAGCGTGACAGCACCTTTGATGTAGATCTACCATCTACAGAGTGAGGTGCGGGGTCTGCTAATAACACCCAGAGATCTTCTAACATATAATCCTCTTGCTTTTATACAAGGGGAGGGAGGTTAGGCTCCTGTGTTGTATATCATGACAGCTCCTTTGATGAGTTAGAGTACTTGCTATGCTGACCGTATTTGTGTTAGGCATTTTTCTACTGGTAGTGGCACATATACTGCACTGCATACTAGTGCACGTTAGTTAAAATAAACATTTTAAACTTTTATCGTGTCTCTGTCAGATCTTATTGGGGACGAGTACAAGAGCGTGAGGGAAACGGTGTGTCTTGCAACGGCGAGTGCGTAGGTGGGTAAGAGAGACACTATACCTAGTCGTTCCTGGGCTCATGGGAATTTATCTGGTAGGATAGCTCAGTCCCTGCCTGCTAATGTCCCCTAATCCCAAGCATAGATCTGTGAGTACGCAGAAGCCCTGCAACAGCCGGTTCTTTTCTGGGAGTTTGTCATGCATTCGCTTGGCAGGCACGTGTTTGTTGTTGTCCTTTTGATATTTGGCCAAGGTCTTAGAGTGCTCTTGGTGATGTTGAACTCGCTCAGACATCTAACTCCTTTGTGAGCTGTGTCTAGGAGTCCCTACTTCTATCGGCAATGAATCCTTTGGTAACGATGATGCCTTTTCTGCTTTTATTTCTCTTCACTTGCCACGGTTTCTTTTCATGCGCTCTTAAGAGCATTATTTTTCGGCCAACCTGCATCGTGAAAGAAAACAGTCACAGATTAGCCCTCCCACTGAACTCCCAGCAGTAACTGGAGTAGCAGCTGTTTGCTGCCACTTAGCAGGGACTAGAAACACGGTTTTACCGAGCATTAGCCCATCAGGGATTTTACTTTTCCGTGCATTTTGTCTCTGGTGTGGATAGAATAAAGAAGGAAAACTGCTTCCATCTTGCAAGGAGCCGCTATACTAAAAGACACATTACAATCCATTTCAGGTTTAAATGTGCTTGCTATCTGTCAAACTTCTAGTCACACGGCTGCTAACTAGTAAAATAAATGAATCCGGTTTGCGCAGCAAACACGTGTTTAATTCGAATCAATTAATACGTACAGAAGGTGACTTGTGTTTCAACTAATGTTTAACGACGCCGCGCTGTAAGGGGTGTGCTACACAACTGTGTCTTACTCCTTTAAGACAGCACACTGTAATGGATGTCCTCATTTTGTGTGAAGAGGCCACAATTTTGTTACACCGGCCTGCGTGCTACAGGTGAATTCTTGTTTAAGATATCTGACTGAACCTAAATTTCAAATCGATGTTCTACTGCGAATGTGAAATTCTCTCTATGCTCTCGGAAGGTCTTTTCAGGTTCATTAATTAATTTCCCTATGGGATGTATTGGATCAAATAGTGGCATAGCAAGGGCGCCATGAGCCCTAAGGCATGTGACGGATTGGCCACCACGGGAAGTAAACGAAAGCCATAATGGTCATACCACGGGGCACTTAGGATCCCAGTTCACATACTGACTTTTGACAGCTAGACCACCCGGGACCAATCCTCTATGAGGATTAAGGGGGGCCATCTTCACTGAGTTGGAGCTCTCAGTTCCAGTGGTGGCCGCCGCCATCTTAACCTCTTCCATGAGTCACGGTGGGCGTGTGCTGATGACGACCGGGAGCCGTCATGACCACGCCCGCGATCGGAATGTTCAGCACTGCGGCGGAATTCGCGCCGCAGTGATGAGGTTAAGTGGTAGAGCGGCCACAGAGTGAGGCCAGGGGGTTGGGGAAGGGAGGGGGGCGGGGGGGTTGAAACAATATAATAAAAATGTATAAAACTTACCTGCAGCTTTTGCTGACGGCCACCTCGCTACTGCTCTTGTTGCCATCTGGCCGTAAGGGGATGGGCCCCCAAGGGCACAGGCTCCACACCCAATCCAGACGCTGCTCTCACATGAGTGCAAAGCAAGGATTAGTCGGAGTGGCCTCATTTGATGCTCAGATGGTGCATTGGAACCTTTGCCTTTCCTTCCACCCTGCGGTGTAATACAGCTGGGTTGGAGAACAATAGGTGGATATGTGTGTTTGGCTGGCCTAGGACAGCCGACCAAGCACACATATGAGTGCACTCTACTCCTTCTCCCTCCCTGACATGCCCATCCCCACCCCATAGTTATTGAGGGGCTCAGACAGACTGTATAAGTAAATGACAATAACTGTGTTATTGCCATTTTATTTATCATCTGCTGGCGTGGGCTGTGGGGCGATGCTCCTTCGGAGCCCCCCCTGCTCAGTTCACCCTGCATCATCTTCAATGGCAGTCCTCAAAAATCCCAGATAGATGGCTGCCTTTACAGTTTAGCTAAAATAGGAGAATAGCACAAAAGCTGCAAATTTGACTTGGCAGTCCTCCTGCCCTTTCTATGACCACACTGACACCCAAAGTATCTTACCTCCATAGCAATGTGAAGTGTGTGTCAAGGTTTGGCATGCATACACTCCATGTGTCGTAATTTGGCAGCAACTGAATTAGCATTTAGCTCGGCTACACGAACTTTCACCGTTAACTTGACCAAACGTGCGGGCCCATTTTGTATTTGTTAGCTTCCATTTTGTATGAACATGCGGCCTCGTGGTCAGCATGCCCTTTCGTCCTTCCTCTATGCCAATGACCATTTACCTTGCCCGGCACCAGGCTATTTTTAGCACTGGTCAAGCTCACACATGCGTACTCGGACATTTGGATTAATGAACGGTCACCTCTTAGGAATGTTCTCCAAAACTGACCAGTGGTACTAAACTCCTCCCACATGTTGGCTGTGTTCCAAAAACGCCCATATATGTACCTAAACTGTAAAAAGAGTATACCGCCTACCTTTTTATTACTGTTAAACTTGTATAAAAGAGGTCGCGCACTGATGTTCGGTGTGATACTTCTTGCATTGCCGAAGGGTGCTGTAGGAATGTACCACCACCCCATGGGGTCTTAATAAACTTGTCTTTTGCATTTTCCAGTTTCCGTGCCAACTTCTATTTTATGGTGTTCGAGAGTTTTTGCAGAGTATGTAGACCTGACGAAACCCAATACCACAAATTGGCGACCACGAAGGGACTCATCGGCGACTCCGATACCCGAAGGAGAGGTCGCGACGAAGGCTTGTAAACTCGCCATGGACGCGTACGCTGCCACTGAGTGACCTGAGTCTTGGCATCCACGGTGTTTCTTCCTTTCCTTCTGACTCGACCTTCCAGGTGGCGCCGGTCCTCGACTGAGATCCTGGTCGGTTGGGTTGTCGTGTAGTGCCCGTTTGGCTGATTCGATTACGGAACTTGGCAGTTGGAACCTGGACGTTTGAAAATATTTGGTAAGCTTGTGATTGGTAAGGTAGTCTACTGACACTTACTGTGGCTTTTTGAATTTGTTTGAGTTAGCTAACGTTTGGACCTATGATTTGAGTTATATGTGGAGTGCACCTCACATAGACAGGCATGTAGAGATATTTCTCTGACTTTGTATTTGTTTGAACGGCACACCGTGTATAAAACATATTTAAGTGCCATTTTATGTAATATCGCGTTTTCGTGATATTTTGACATGCCTGTTCAAAGCACACTTCGAGGAATGTGCTGTTTTGGAAATGGTACCAGTTATCGATTAAATGAATCTCAGCCGGCTCCCCCAGAGGGGACACCTAATCGTGAAATGTACATAAAATTTGGCCTTCCCCCCATTATGTATAGTACATTATGGCATAAATATACAAAAACTGATCGTGAATTGCAATGGCCACTACATGGGTCGTTTGATTTGCGAAAGGTTCAATATGTGGAGCAGTGTTTGTTTCAGCGCAGGTCTAGACAGGATATGTTTGATTGTGTGCGTATGTGGGAGAAAGCGGTGCGTGAACGAATGAAGCGTGAACAAGCCTTGGCGGACAAGGAGCAGCGAAAGGCTGCTCATGATAAAGCTTTACAGTTGCAAGAGAAAGAATTGCAGGAACAGAAAGAAAGGGAGATTCGAGAACATAATTTGCAAGTTAATGGTCAGTTTCCTATTCGACGTCCTCTTTATCCTGTCCTTACTAATGACTCAGATGATTTTTCATTACTAGACCGTTGCCCGCCTCCGTATGTTCCGCCTACGGCTCCGGAGGAGGACTCGGGCGAGGACGATCTGGAAAGTCGGCGTACCAGGTTAACTGCTGATCGAGCTACGGACTTGCGAGCGTTGGCTCGTAAACTTAATGTAAATTCTATAACTGTTTCAGAGATTGATGGCCTTATGTGTAAGTGGCCCAACCGAGAACGATTGTATTTTTTAGATCATTTTGCAGTCGAAGTTGTCGAACGGTTTAGGCGGTATTCACCTGAGTTGGAACCTAAAGTTATATCAGTTGGTCGTGAGAATTTTCGTAAAGGTATTTTTGTTCTTACAGATGTGGATGAGTTTTTCCAGCGCTTGGTTAAGCTACGGGATGAGGCGACACGGCTACGAGCGGCGAAAAAGGCATTGGATTCGTCTGCGCCTGGATCAGCGGAAGTATCTAAAGAGTGCCCTATCTCTGAATCAGATAAGACCGCTACAGTTAATGTCATGCCTATGCGAGAAGCTGCGCCTTTGTATGTCCCTCCTAAAGGGCTAGGCACAGACGATGATAAAATGTCTAAAGATGCGAAGGGTTATTTTGTGTACAATTGGGTTTATACGCCATGGAATAGAGCAGACGTTATGGCACTTAAGAATGCTTTGCCTGATCCTCGCAAAAATCCAGCAGCTTTCTATGAAGGTGTGGAAGGTGCTATTTCTTCATGTGTTATGACATTAGTTGATATTGATCTTTTCTTTGGGTTGATATTGCCCCCTGACATGTGGAGGGCGATTCATAAGTTTGATGATCGAGCGATTCTAGGTGCAGATTGGAAGGAATTAGCCCGAGCTGATTTAGATAGAGAACCTGCATGTAAGCCATGTCAATTGATTTTAGATCTTCCGGTGGCTATTTTGAATAAATTAAAAACGCTTGTTCCTCCTAAGAAAATTGACTGGACGATGCTGGCTTCTTGCAAACAGAAGCCGGATGAATCGGTCTCTGATTTCTTTTCACGTTTCGAGGAAGCATTTCATGATTACAGTGGGCAATCATTAACAGAGGATACGGGCAGGCATTTGTTCGTTGATAAGTACGTGGCTAATCTCCTACCGGAGATTGCAAAACGTTTAAAAACTAGTGAAAGTTCATGGACCATGGCAACCCCTGCTTCTTTATTAACTATGGCTCAGTATTATGAAGACAGGAATTGGAGGCTAAGGAAAGTAGTGATAAGAAAGCGAAGGATTTAAAGACGAAGGTGATGTTCGCTCAGGTTTATGCGATGCAGTCGAGAGAGAATGATAGGGGTAGACGAGGATCGTATGGTACATCTTCTACTCGTACTGATATTTCTGAGGATCAGTGTGCATACTGTAAACAGTTTGGACATTGGGCTTCGGATTGTCCGGTGCTTCGAGAACAGCGTAATCAGCGTGGACGAGGGAGTGGAAGGTCACGGAATAGTTATGCAGGACCAAGAGGTGGAGCGAATGATCGTGGTAGGTTTGAGACAAGGGGTCGTGGTCAGGTTGATCATTATACTTTTGATCGACGGAATCAATATCAGATAGCTGAAGGAGAGTTTACTGAGTCTCAGGATAACAATTATGCATAGGATTGCGTAGGATGGGGTGTGGAATTGGTTGAAGTACCAGTCGATCAGAGGGGTCCATATATATCAGCACATATTTTGGGTTCTACTGATCAGTTTCTGGTCGATACAGGAGCTACTCGTAGCGCTCTGTCCAAACACTTGGTTCCAAGGGCTTCCCTGTCTGGCGAAACAATTACTTCAATAGGGTTCGATGGTACACCTTCTCTTAGCCCATTGTCTCAACCCCTTACATTTCACATTGACAAATTTACTGCGCCATGCCCGTTTTTGTTATCTCCAAACACACCAGATAATATTGTGGGACTTGACATGTTAAAACATTTTCGAGCAACCATACGCTGTGCCCCTGAAGGGGTGCGGGTTATTTTGAATGAGAACTACCCAGAGGTTGAGAGAACGTGCCTCCTGAAGGAGGCCGATGTGTTAGCTTCTCTTCCAAGCACTTTATGGGCCACTTCTGATACAGATGTGGGTCAAATGATTATTCCTCCTGCACGTATTACTGTAAAGGAGGGAGCGTCTTTGCCTCGTGTACCACAGTACAAGATCTCTATAGAAGGCGAAATAGCTTTGACACATATTGTGAATGACTTGATAATTGGGTGGTGGAGGAAGTTCCCTATAATGTTTGTAACAGCCCGATTCTTCCGATCCTAAAGAAAGACACAGACACTAAGATCTATCGTTTCATTATTGATTTGAGAGAAATTAATAAGATAGTTGTACCCCAGTATCCGGTGGTGTCTGACATTACCACCTTACTCACTTTGATTGCACCTACAGCTACTACCTTCACGGTAATCGACTTGAAAAATGCTTTCTTCTCGATTTCCATTCATCCTGACAGTCGATATTTGTTCAGTTTCACATTAAATAACAAATCATATAGATTTTGTCGAGTTCCTCAAGGCTACGCGGAAAGCCCTAGCATTTACAGTCAGGCTTTAAAAAGACAGCTTGATTCTTTCGACTTACAGTCTGGGGTGGCTCTTATTCAATATGTTGACGACATTTTGCTTGCAGCAGACACGCATGAACAATGTGAGAAGAGTACTCTCTCCCTACTTTCTTTTCTTGCTAAAAATAATCACAAGGTCTCACGGAAGAAGTTGCAATATTGTAGACCAAAGGTGACCTACCTCGGTCATCTTTTGTCTAAGGAGGGGCGTGCATTGACATCAGACCGAATTCAAGCAATATTAGATACACCAGTCCCTTGCACGCAGAAAGATGTTCGTGCCTTTATAGGTTTGACGTCTTTTTGTAGGCAATGGATACTAGGATTTTCGCACATCATAAAACCCTTGTTAGCGTTGTTGTCTAAAACTGCACCAATTCCCCTTGAATGGACAGATGAATGTCAGAATGCTTTTGAGCAATTGAGACAAGCTCTTTGTTCTGCACCAGTGTTAGGTACACCAGATTATACAAAGATCTTTACATTATATGTACACGAGAAGGATGGGTGCGCATTGTCAGTCTTAGTGCAGAAACACGGAGATAAACAGAGACCTTGTGCGTACTTTTTGGCAGTACTCGATCCTGTGGCTCGAGGTCTGCCTGGATGTTTTCGAGCAGTTGCAGCAACAGCAGTAGCTATACGACAGAGTGAGGGAATAGTTCTGTCACACAAATTGTTGGTGTTAGTTCCCCATGCGGTAGATGCTTTATTGAACCAAACGAAAACACAGCATCTAACTAGCGCCCGTTTAACAGGATACGAGCTAACACTGTTGGCGCCACATATTACACTGAAGAGGTGCGCCACTTTGAACCCTGCTACTTTATTGCCATATCCTGTTGCTGAGACCCAGAAGGAAGAACATCATGATTGTGTTTTTCTGACTGAAGAACAAACAAAGGGTCGTATCGATTTACAGGATATGCCACTTCCAGAAGTAGATGGGGAATTGTGGGTTGATGGATCGTGTTTAAAGCTGCCAGATGGTACGACTTCTGCAGCCTATGCGATCACGACACTTAAGACAGTGGTAGAAACAGCACGAATACCGCAAAAATCGGCTCAAGCAGATAAATTGATAGCCTTAACGAAAGCATGTGAGTTAAGTGCTGGTTTATGTGTCAATATCTACACTGATAGCCGTTACGCTTTTGGAGTAGTGCACGATTTTGGCCTACTCTGGAAGGAACGAGGGTTTCTGACCTCACATGGAGTACACATCATGCATGGAGAGTTGGTACGTGATCTCCTGAATGCACTATTATGTCCAAAGAAGGTAGCGATAATCAAATGTAGTGCACATAAAAAGGTGACAGACAAAATACGACAAGGAAACGCTTTTGCAGATCGCATAGCGAGGGAGACTGCCATGTTACAAAATGTCTCTCCTATGTATGTGGTGAGATCACAAGCTGAGCGATGGCATGATGCTAGAGAAGAAATATTAGACATACAAAAATCAGCATCTGAAGCAGAACTTGCGACATGGGCAACAGAGGGAGTATTGGATGATGAAGGGTCTTGGAGTAGCAAAGATTTGGAGAGATAGAAATTGCCTGCCGCTTATTTGCAAGCAATGGTCCAAATGACACATGGGCTGGCACATGTTGGAGCTCTTGCAATTACTAAATTGCTTACACAAGTTTGGGAGCATCCTGAGATTGCCAGCACGGCCAAGAGAGTAGTGCAGACCTGTCTGATATGCCTACAGTACAATCCTGCTAAAGGGACTTGTACTCCTAAAGGAGGGTTCGTTCCACCTACTGCACCATTTGAAGTACTACAAATGGATTACATCCAGCTTGAGCGCTGTAATAACCTCAAATATGTCCTAGTGGTGGTGTGTGCTTTCAGTAAATGGATTGAGTCCTACCCCACAAAGGATAATACAGCATTGACAACAGCTAAGGTGTTACTCAAAGAGTACTTCCCACGCTATGGTGTTTGTAAATTTTTGTGGAATGATAATGGTCCTCATTGTGTTGGGAAAGTAGTGGAGCATGTCCTGAAAGGATTGGGAATTAAACAGAGGTTCCACGCTGTATTCCACCTGCAGTCAGCAGGTCTAGTAGAAAGGTATAATGCGACTCTGAAGCTGAAGCTAGCAAAGATTGTGGCATCCACGTCTTTGAAATGGCCGGACGCTTTGCCTTTGGCATTACTGTCTATTAGATCAGTGCCACATTCCCGATCTGGCCTCACACCCTATGAAGTGGTGTTTGGAAGGCCTATGAACATCTGGGGAGTTCCAAAGCCTCGTTTGATACATGATGGGCCTTGTATAATGATGAACGATTATTTGGCACGATTAACAAGTGATTTACTTTCTATTCATCAACAGGTTCGAGAAGCGCTCCCCGACAACTCCTTTGGAAAGGCTCACGATCTCCGTCCTGGGGACCATGTAATGGTCCGCGTGTTTGAGAGAGCCAGCAGTTTGGAGCCGAGGTGGCGTGGCCCTGAACAGGTATTACTGGCAACTCGGACGGCTGTGCGAGTCACGAATAAGAAGCGGTGGATTCATTCAACTCACTGCCGTCGTGTCTCTCCGGATCTGGTGAATCCTGCGATGCTGTCTGATTATCGAGACATCTTGGATGCAGAGAAGAGCCCAGCTGTTATGCCTCGCGAGTCGGAGGGAGCCTTCCCGGACCACACTGTTTCTGGTGGAGCGAAGTATAACCTACGGCCAAGAAAATAGAGTTTTTTTTTCATTTTTCGAGACTGGTTGAGTAACCGTTCTGAGGTTTGCGAAAACGGAAGCCGAGAATATCAAGGGGGGGGATCAGTTCTGGCCAGTGTAGCGACACCCGTCTTGAATCTCGGAGAAGAAACCAGCGGCTACCTCGGATCTCCGCACTCAATTTTTATTTTTTAGTTTGGTTTTTGAAACATTTGTTCTTTGTACTATGGCACATACTACGATGAGAAATAGAAGAATTCTGGGTGCAGTTCTTTTTGTTGCAACTATAGTGGTAATAGCAGTAATAGCTTGGACTGTAGAACGATTGCTTCCTGCACGAGAATATTTACTGCCTACCACTCCAATTCCATCTGAACATTTCCATTTTACTTTTCCTTATCATGAAGAGAGACATAGACAGACTTACTTGAATAACAGTTTCATTCAAATCTTGCATCACACCCATAATATGACGAACACTTCAAACTGTTGGGTATGTGGAATGTTGCCTGGACATCAAAAGAAAGGAGGAACTCCACTTATTCCTCTTCCATTTTCACATAATGGTTCTTGTAATGCTTGGTACACTCTTCTTTTTACTCTAAGATGGCCAACAAAAAATGGACTACTCTTTCGTCTAAACAAGGTGTGTTACAATGATAAAGATGGTTATCCACAAGCAGAAGGAACTAAATTTGAGTGGGAAGAATATCGGCCGGACAATGTATCTACACCTCGTGTTTTCACTAATCAAAGACTTATAAATATGTCCAGTTTGCATGTGATTACGGTTATTGATACTAAGGCAGACCTTTGCGTGAGAAATAAGGGAACGATTCCGGTAGGCAATAGTGAATGTAATACTACTCTCACATTTGATACACCAAGTGGTATTGCTTTTGTAGCTTCATGAAACACTTACTTTATTTGTGGGAATAAAGGATATCATCGTCTTCCACTGGGTGGTTAGGAACTTGCTATATATCCTTTGTGCTACCCCCTGTATTTATTGCCCCGCCTATGTACCATAATGATTTTGTACTATATCATGATTTTATATAAAATAGGGTTAAGAGAACATTAGAGATTGAAAACGTGGACCAAACGGACACCTCCTTACAACAATATGTAGATTTTAACTTGGGTCTGTTCTCTTTTGTTGGAGCTGCCTTAAACAGCAGGAAAATAAGACGGCTAACACGTGTCGTGGAAGCTGTTGCTAATGAAACTGCCTCCGCTTTAGGGAACTTAACTGAGGAACTCCAAATTACTAGAATTGTAACGCTTCAGAACCGAATGGTTCTTGACGTAGTCTGGCTGATCGTGGGGGTGCATGCCGCATTATCGGAAGTAGTTGTTGTGTTTACGTCCCAGATAATTCACCTTCTGTATAAGATGCCATTTCCAAATTGCACAGAATCGCTGCTGAAATTCACCCCGAAAATGGTACATGGACATTCTCTAATTGGTTCTGGACTTTGCTTAGTACCTGGGGTTGGAAATTACTGACTATCCTTTGTATGATTATTGGAATACTCTTTTTCCTTTGTTTATGTATTCAATGTGGCCCTACCCTATGCTCTGTATGTATTACGGCCTGTATCCCATCCAAACGAGCTATTGCCAAAAATGAGCAAATGAGTAATGCAGAAGTGATGAAGATAATGATGATTAATATTGATGATGAACATCCTGACTACTTCCATTATGAGGTAGCTTCAGCTAAATGCTAAAAGGGCCGTCTGTCGTAATTTGGCAGCAACTGAATTAGCATTTAGCTCAGCTACACGAACTTTCACCGTTAACTTGACCAAACGTGCGGGGCCATTTTGTATTTGTTAGCTTCCATTTTTTATGAACATGCGGCCTCGTGGTCAGCATGCCCTTTCGTCCTTCCTCTATGCCAATGACCATTTACCTTGCCCGGCAACAGGCTATTTTTAGCACTGGTCAAGCTCACACATGCGTACTCGGACATTTGGATTAATGAGCGGTCACCTCTTAGGAATGTTCTCCAAAACTGACCAGTGGTACTAAACTCCTCCCACATGTTGGCTGTGTTCCAAAAATGCCCATATATGTACCTAAACTGTGAAAAGAGTATACCGCCTACCTTTTTATTACTGTTAAACTTATATAAAAGAGGTGGCGCACAGATGTTCGGTGTGATACTTATTGCATTGCCGAAGGGTGCTGTAGGAATGTACCACCACCCCATGGGGTCTTAATAAACTTGTCTTTTGCATTTTCCAGTTTCCGTGCCAACTTCTATTTTATGGTGTTCGAGAGTTTTTGCAGAGTATGTAGACCTGACGAAACCCAATACCACACATGCATATCATGCAAAGGCCACACTGTTACTCTACTTGGCAGACTGTCTCCGGCCCTTCCCCCTCTTTAAAAACACTCACATAATTGCCTCAAATGTCCTGTGTATTCCATCCTATTCAAAATGCATGAGTAAGAAAGTACCAATGCATCACAATGTGCTACCACATTTCTACCATAGTAGTCTTTAGTGTAGAATTGGTGACCAAAACCACCTGCTTTTTCATTTTTTACCACAATGTCCCTCACAAGGGACTCAGCCCTTCATCTTAATGTAGCCGGTGGGTATCCAGGAGACTCACGGAAATACTTGTTTTGCAGGTTGTTTTTCAAAACTCTTCTCAATTTCAAAATATTGCAGAAATGGTTGCTAGTTATGTTGTTACTAGATGTGTCATTTCTGCATCGGCATAGGGTCGAAAAGTGGCTTTTAGATTCTGCTTAAAAATACTAATTTCGTGACAAAGAAGTGCCTCTTCTACAGCATTTTGCTCAAAATGTTCCTCATTCCAACACTTGCAGGGTACATAGAATAACCAATGTCGATGTCGTGACAATGTTGAGGCAAATCCAGAAAAATTGGATGAATTTAGAATATGTACAACAAAATCCCCATCGAAAAATACTGCGTCCAGAATATCAACTGCTGCCACATTGCGACATTTGAGAACTATTGCTAAGTGACTACCAATCCCACAATGCATGGCACTTTATTTTACTCACCTGAGGAGAATTACTTATTGTGTGGTTATTTATGGTGAGTCCCTTGATATGAACTTGCACTCAAATGCTGCTGGCCCGTGAAAGAGAATGTAAGATTTGAAACGCGTTGGGCATCATTATTAAAAGGAACTGACACGCTGAATTTTGGTGCGCTGCAAGTGATTTTTTTCGGTGCGAGTGAGTCTCGTCTTTGGGCACTTGTGGAAAGGTAATATACGCTGCAGTCCAAGCCCTGGAGACGCACCGCTGCTAATAATTGGAAAGCGGTTCTAGGGCCCTTTGAACATGAAGCCTGGCAGAGCACTGGATTGCGATATTTAGCGCACCTTAAACATCGTGCATTTCCAAACTTATCATGGTTATTATTATTGTATGTGGAAAACTTGCGACATTTGAGAACTATTGCTAAGTGACTACCAATCCCACAATGCGTGGCACTTTATTTTACTCACCTGAGGAGAATTACTTATTGTGTGGTTATTTATGGTGAGTCCCTTGCACTCAAATGCTGCTGGCCCATGAACAAGGATGTAAGATTTAAAAACGCGTTGGGCATCATTATTAAAAGGAACTGACACGCTGAATTTTGGTGCGCTGCAAGTGTTTTTTTCCGGTGCGAGTGAGTCGTCTTTCGGAACTACAGTCACCAGTAGGTTGTTATAGCTAGGACCTAATTTACATACCAAAGTATTTTTTGAATTGCCTATATCTTTGGTGCCGTTTGACAAATCTTCATGGGTGTAAATCTGTTCAGTAGTTTGAGATATTAACTGAAATCAAAAGTTTTATATTTTCGGATCCTTCTTGGATTTGCGAATCTACGCATCAAAAGCACTGCTGTGATTGGCTGGCTGCAACCAGTCATTTTATTCATCGGGACACGGTTCCCAGAAGGGAAAATAAAGTTAAAAAGTGATAGAAGGGGTCAGGGTAGAGGTAACCTGACCCTATCGGACTAATGGAGGGGTCAGTGAGGGGCCCTCATGAACAAGAAATTGCCCAAAAAACTTTTCTTTTTTACCATGTGAGGTGCCCTGGATCCTCCTGTATCCTCCAGATTCGGGTGGATCTGCAGATCCAGACCCCAATTAAAAAAAATAATACACTCACAGATCCAGACATCTACTCACACATTCACACACCCACTCACAGAACCTCAAAACCACTCACAGACCCCCACATATTTCACACACCCATTTACACAAATGCACAACCTGTCACACACCCATACGGACATTCACACACCTACTCACACAGCCACTCCCACACCCAATCAATCACAGACCCACACAGCCAGTCACAAATGCACCCATCACACACTCACACAACTGTTTACACACCCACACAACCACTTATATACCCACTCACACCCCCTCACACACCTGGGTTGCAGGGACATTTTAGTTGGGAAGTAGCATAAAAAAACATAGAAGTTCACAAAAAAATAAAGGCCACAGGAATATTATAATTAGGAAATAAAAATTTAAAAACCTTAGAAATTCACTGAAAAAAAGTAAATGTTACAGGGACGGTATAGTTAGGAAATGGGATTAAAAAAAAACTTAGAAATTCACTAAAAAAAAAAAAAAGGTTACAGGGACATTATAGTTAGGTTAAGAGTTAACACACACAAACCACAGAAATTCAGCAGTTATAGTTAAAGTTATCTCAATTAACTATAACTTGTGCCCTAAGGTAACTATGAATCACACCCTCACCATGCACTGCTAATTACCCCAAATATTATATCCCTAGAGACATTGTTGATGTCCCGATGCAAACGACGCAGCCAGAGAACTCCACACCTGGCTCTCCAACTGCGCAGACAAGCGCGCCTCGCTACGCAACCTCGACAGAGAACGCCCCAGGAAAGCCGCCTGGTTCACCACCGCTCTCCAAGAAGCCAGACCTACCTGCAGATGCTTGGAGAAGAACTGGAGAAGAACTGGAGAAACCCCAAGAACACCGAAAACCACACCACTTACAAGGGCACCATGATGGACTACCACAACCAGATCAGAACCACCAAGAGGAACTTCATCCACAACAAAATCCTGACCAACTCCACCAACTTGAAGGAACTTTTCAACACCTGAGCTACAATGCACCATCAACACCACCTTCAAAACAGGCACCTTCCCAAATGACTAGAAGCGTGCAAAAGTCAGAGCTCTGCTCAAGAAGCCCACAGCTGACCCTACCGACCTCAAGAACTATCGGCCCATCTCACTCCTCCCCTTCGCAGCCAAAGTTGCAGAGAAAACAGTCAACAGGAAACGGACACGATTCATTGAAGAGAATGCTGTCCTCGACACGTCTCAATCTGGATTCCGAAGCAACCACAGTACAGACACCACTCTACTCGCTGCCACAGACGACATCCGCATCCTCCTGGACCAAGACCACTCTGCAGCCCTCATCCTACTCGACCTATCAGCGGCCTTTGACACAGTCTCCCACCGCACAATAGTCACAAGACTACACAATGCAGGCTTACAAGGAACAGCCCTGAACTGGATCTGATCATTCCTCACCGGAAGAAGCCAAAGGATCAGACTCCCACCCTTCCTCTCCGACCCCACGAAAATCACCTGCGGAGTCCCACAGGGTTCATCCCTGAGCCTCACCCTCTTCAACATCTACATGGCTCCCCTCCCAGCAATCGTCCGACAACACAGCCTCAACGTCGTATCCTACGCCGACCACACCCAGCTCATCCTCTCCCTCACCAAAGACCCCGCCACTACCAAACTAAACTTGCAAGACGTCTCAGTCTGGATGACCAATGCAAAAACAATTGATGGACAGAATGCAGAAAAATGTCATACATTCACCCCAGTACAGAGATGTGGGCCTAAATCCATCGTTTTTTTGCACTCCACACCACCCCCGTTCAGACATGGCCATATGCAAATCAGCCTTGACCCTGTGCCTCATGGGAACCGTCCAGCCCGAACTGACAGCCAGAAACCGGTCCTAGGATGCTTGATTCCGGTCCGGGAAAGACATGGCTTGGCAGTTCAGGCTGGACTGTTCCCATGAGGCAAAGGGTCAAGACTGATTTGCATATGGCCATGTCTGAACTGGGGTGGCTTGGTGAGCAAAATAACGATGGATTAAACCCAGATCAGTGACTGGAGGTGAATGTTTTGCCAATGTGCAACATTCCGTCCATCATCTTGTGGGTTTTCATTCTGGATGACCAACAGCTGCCTGAAGCTCAACACCGAGAAGACAGAAGTCCCCGTCCTTGGTACCACCCCTTCTGCATGGGACAGCACCTGGTGGCCGACCGCCCTTGGAAGCCCTCCTACCCCCTCAAACCACGCCAAGAACCTCATCATCGTACTCGACTCATAACTCACCATGAACCAACAGGTCAATGCCATGACCTCCAGCTGCTTCAACACCCTCTGCATCCGCCACAAGACCTTCAAGTGGATCACCCCTGAGACAAGGAAGATAGTCACTCATACTCATCACCTGCAGACTGGAGTATGGAAACGCACAATACGCAGGTATCAACAAGTCCCTACTTCCCAAACTCCAGACAATACAGAACACCGCTGCCAGACTCGTCATCGGCATTCCCCGACACAAACACATCAGCCAACACCTACAAAGTCTCCACTGGGTCCCTGTGGAGAAAAGAGTCACTTTCAAAATCCTCACTTGCCTACAAATGCCTACACAACAATGGACCCAAATACCTCAATGACAGAATCAACTTCCACGTACCCAAATGAAACCTCCGATCTTCCAACCTCGCACTGGCCGAAACTCCATGCATCCACAGAGCCAGAGCAGGCGGAAGATCCTTCTCTCACATTGCTGCCAAGACCTGGAACGAGCTTCTGGCAGACATCAGACGAGCCCCCTCCCTGAACTCCTTCAGGAAAACCCTTAAGACCTGGCTCTTTGGCTAAACAGATCTGTGGCCTCCCCCACCTAAGTGCCTTGAGACCCTCACAGGTGAGGAGCACGCTTACAATTCCCTGATTGATTGATTAAATCACTGAAACATTTGCATCACAATTATTAATGAGAAAACTGTGGAAGGTGAATGGGGGAAGTTATAGTTACCTTAGGGCACAAGTTATATTTATTCAAGATTGCTACAACTTCTGAATTTCTATGATTTTGTGTGTGTAAAATCTGAACCTAACCATAACGTCCATGTAACATTTGTTTTTTTAGTGGAAAAAATTATATACATATTTTCACTGAAAAAAAACAAAGGTTACAGGGTATGGTTAGGTTTTTTTCGTGAATATATTACCTACTGGCGGTCACCAGTAGGTTGTTATAGTTGGAACCTTGTCTTCATTAAAAAAAAGTTTTTTCTTTTGCCAATATCTTAGGCGCCGTTTACACGTATTGACGAAGAACAAGAAACATTGAAATTGAGACTTTCATTTTGCCCTGAGGCTAATCTGGATTATGTGCAAACTCGAATTGATTTATTCAAGTTTATCAGAATGTTGAAGCTAAGAAAACACTTTTTGTCCAATTCTTCATCTAGACCCAGTAGGAGCCCTGGAGAAGATATAGACAGGGAGGAGGTCTAGCAGTGAGCGACATGAATTTAATGATGGAGATGAGAGCCATGGGTATGGAAACTCGCAATGAGGATGTTACTATCAATGCGAGTGATGTCGCTCAAGAGGAGAACATTGATATTTATTAGGATGCACCAAAGGGTTTTAGACAGAGTTCAAGATTCACACCTATGACAACGACAGATGTGACCGATGTGTATAATGATTTGGTGTTGAACGAACTGAAGAAATTGGGTAAAGAAGCATATCATAATGCTAATAAATTGAGCAATAGCCAACAGAGGACTTATCATGCGTGGATTAAGAAGCGGTCTGAACATGATAATTGCATAGTTCGCAGCGCAGACAAAGGGGGCAATGTTGTCCTAAGGAACAAAGAGAAATATCTAGCTGAGGCATACAAACAACTTAACAACAAGAACTGTTATTCAAGGGTTGATGAAAGATTAATGCTAGATAGTAACAGTCATTTCAATGATGAGTTGAAATTATGGTATGACCAAACCCTCTTAAATCATGATGAGTATGTTTCTAAAAATTGATCAGCCAGTAACTGCAGTGTTTTATCTAATCCCAAAAGTGCACAAGGATGTTAACAACCCTCCTGGGTGCCCAATAATTTCTGCAATAGGTAGTGCCCTCGAACATACGTCCAAATATGTAGACTAATTTTTTAACCCCCTTGTCAAATCGCTTCCCTCTTACATACAAGACACTGGGGATTTTCTCAGGAGGATCAATGATATCCCTTCGAAGACAACTATTTACTGGTAACCATCGAAGTATTCACCTTATATACTAGTATAAGGCACACAGATGGACTACGGGCAGTGGGACACTTTTTAGGTACATGGTCTATCAACCTATGGGCACATACCCAGATGATCATTCGTATGGTGGAGAAATGCTTGAAGAGTAACTTCTTCTTGTTCAATGGACAGCTTTTCCACCAGACCTGCGGTCTGCGATGGGCACCTGCTTCGCCCCTAGCTATGCAAATTTGCATAAGGGCTGGTGGGAGGAGCAGGTTATCCGGGTGCAGTACCAAAGGGAATGGGACAACCACATTATGCATTGGAGTAGGTTTATTGACAATATGTTTTTAGTATGGAAAGGCACTGAGAATGAAATAAAATCTTTAATTGCCAAACTCCAAAAGAATGATTTAAACCTTGCCTTTACAAGTGAAATCAGCAGTAAAAGTGTCGATTTTCTTGATGTAACAGTTTATGTGGATAAGGGGAAAGTTAAAGCTAAATTAAATAGGAAACCCACGTGTGGTAACACTGTTGCATGCTCAGAGCTTTCATCCTACTAATTTGAAAAGAAGTATACCCTATGGGGAGAGCCTGAGGGTGAGGCACAATTGTAGTGTACCAGAAGAGACCAAGAATGAGTTTGACGTTCTAAAAAGGAGGTACAGGGAGAGAGGATATCCTGAGGATTGGATTGACAGTGGCATCGAGAAAGGGTAAAAAAAACCAAAGAGAGGAAATCTTGTTTAATGCAAGTGAGAAAAGTGTGAAAAATAGTGAGAATCAATGTAGGTTCATCACGACATTTAGCAAGCAGCATGATGAGGTGAGAAGAATACTCAACAAGCACAGGCACATTATTAAGAATGACCCCTTGCTTGGTGAGCACGTTGCAAAGAGACCCCAGATTACATTTCAAAAAGTTAGGTCCTTTAGAGAATCCCTGGTGAGCAATACTCTAAAGAAACCACAACCAAAAACAACCTGGTTAAACAAAAAGCAGGGATTTGCGAAATGCTCAAAATGCAAGGCATGCGCATATGGAGATAACAGGGATCAATATAAGGTGGGCCTGACGAATAAGATCAAGGGCAAGTACACCTGCAAGACGGATTTTGCCGTCTACGTACTGCAGTGTCCATGTGGCCTGCGGTACGTGGGAAGCACTATCCTTGAAGTACATCAGCGCATTTTACAACACTTGAAGGCGATAAAAAAATGGAGACCGGTCGTACCCTGTGGCCAGGCACTTTGAGCGAGTTCATAATAAGGACATCATAGGTTTGACCTATTAGTGATTGATTCTGTGATGATGAATATAAAAGGTGGTAATCGGGTGAAAAAGTTGAGGAAACTTGAATCCTGTTATATCATAGAACTCAATTCCAATCAACCAGGAGGTTTAAATATAGAAGAGGACCTACACACACACACTTATAATGATATTTGGAGTGTCGCCCAAGTTTTATAATTCAGAATGAAATGCACACAAATTTTTGAACAGACTCAATATGCGTAAGGCAGGTTAGTGCAAGTTACGTATTCTCTTTGGTTGTGCCTAAGCCCACTTGGGCGTTACTCAATTGATGTTTTAGCAATGTCTAATGTGATTGCTGAAAGCGTGCTGTACAATTGCTCACATGAGCGTCGTTGGTCATTTTTTGACAGGTATTAGCGATATCTATTCTAATTAAATTCATGAGATACGCAATACCCAATGGGCTCACATGAGTGTGATTGGTGAATTTAAGGAGCAAAGTTAATAAAGCTCACTCGAGCTGTATGGTAAAGCACATACAAATCGAGCATCGGAATGATTGTCAAAGTTATTTTTTAACATGATTTGAAAAAAAGCACGCGAGCAACTATGACAATGCAATGGGTATACACAATGTTTTAAATCTAAGCTAAGTGAATAGATACATTAAGAAAGCACAATGACATTGAATGTTTAAACGTTATTTTGCAGATTTAAAGAAGTGTAACTTACAAAGCATGGTTAAAAACTACGAGTCTGTTCTTTGTTTATACGTGTGTAGTTGCTAAGCAATGCACGTCATGCATTTTTAAAAATGGCCGCAATTCAAATCCATTTGACCAGTGAGCAAGACTGCTTGGCAGTTGAAAAGCGTTTAGTAGCAGCAAGAAATAAAGATTGAAAATCGCACACATGGCGTTGTCATCTTTTGTGGTGATATTGTGAAACTCGGCTCGAGGAGTCTATCAGGCAACGCAACTCTTGATATGGTGTGGCTAAGAATGCTCGAGAAATACAAAGATATATATATATATATATATATATATACACATATATATATATATATATATATATATCCCTACGGGGGGAAAAAAAAGGTTACAGGGGCTCAGATTTCCCTCATACATAACCAGTGAAATTCGTCAGTTATAGTTACCAGAGGTAACTATAATTTACGCCCCCGCAATGTACTGCTTATGATCTCACATATTACATCATTCATGACATGGTCAGTGATATCACTTATGACATCTCAAATTACATCACTGATGACACCATCCAGTAAGTGTAAGTATTTTTTAAGAGTTTATGATTGTTAAACATGTATTCTAATGAGTGATGCTCACTGTGTAGACTTGGCTAGGGACATATTTACCTTTATTCTTTGGGTTCTGTTGTTGAGAAATTAAGTGAACCAGTTAAGAACGGACCCTGATAACCCCATCCTACGTTCAACTAGTTCTAAGAGGCTCTCATTTGTGACTGTATCGAAAGCTGATGAAAGATTGAGTAGGATGATAAGGCAGGATTCGTTCAGACCCAACATTTTTAGGGCATCATCAACTATATGAATGAGCACAGATTCAGTACTGTGGCCCTGGCGGAAGTCGGATTAAAATTGAAGTAGGAGACTGAATTGTTCAATGTGGTTACACAGTTGTACATGGGCACATTTCTCTAGGAGCTAGTGTCATATTAGAAACTGGCCAGAAATGTTTTGGATCAGTGTGATTCGCTGTGGGTTTCTTCAAAATAGGGGCAACATGCCCAGCTTTAAGGCAGTCAGGGATCGATCCTTGGAGTAGTGAGGCATTAACTATCTTGGTGCAGAGTAGGCGCAGGGACAATTTGACCTCTTTGAAGAGATTTGCCGGTAAGGAATAGCTAAAGTGGTTTGAGGGTTTAAGTGCGGTTAGTATTTTGAGAATGTTGCTTTTATCATAGGTTTTGAATGTACTCCATGAGGCATTGTTTTCAGTGTGTGAGCTGAGAGACATGGTGGTTACGCGATTCTGAGTGGGTGGTTACTGCTTGAAGTGTAAGAGGGAGGTGCTCATTAACTGTCCGCAGGTTGATTTCACTCCTCACAGTTTATCTGAAGTGGTGGGGTCGGCTGCCCATTGGATTGTAGCTTGATAAGTTCAAATAATTTCCTTGGGCAATTTCTTGCATTATCTAGTTGGTTTCTAAAGAAATTTGCTTTCGAATTTCTGATACACTTGTTGTAAGGACTCCTCAATGATCTCAGGTGTTTAAAATATTCGAGGGAGGTTGAGTATCTCCACGATCGTTCAGCTAGTCAGAGCTTAAGTCTATCTGCATTTAGGCGTCATTGAACCAGGGTTTGGATTCTTTGGTGGACCGTCCTGTTAGTTGTAAAGGTGCTATTGAGTTGGAATGTTCAGCATTGAGTTGTTGTAATGAGTTGTGAGGTCATTAACATCTGTCATATCAAATGGAGGTGGCAAGATGTTGCTGAGGGATGAGATATTGTTCAGGTTGGTACTTTGCATGCTCCTTTTCCAGTGTGTGGGTTTCTTAAGTTGAGTCTTTTTTGACCTCACTGATTTCTGCGATGAGGAAAGTTATGCAGTGGTGATCTCTCAAGGGAGGGTGGATTCCTTTTGGATGTTATTATGCTTCGCAATAATGAGGTCCAAGGTCGCCCCCAAATTGTGGGTGGAACGGTCACAGAATTGAGTCAGGTTATGGTCAGCTAGGAAGGATTTAAGGCTGTTGACTGCTGGGTCATTCCAGTGGAGGTTGAAACCTCTGGGGGAGATCTGGGTGCAGTGTTGTCCTGCATTGGTAGAGAGGTTTTCCATTATCTGTTCTAGGAGTGTGGTGTTATCTCCTGGTGGGTGGTAGATCGTGTGCAGTTTACCCACTGGACTGTTGTTATTCAGAATATAAATGCATAAGTATTCACATGAGGCATTAGAAATGTTTTGAGACTGTTTCGCTGAGAGGCTGTTTCAGTCTACACAAGCAATAATTCCTGCCTGGTCTAATTGTATGATGTTGTGGTTGGGTGGAACTAGTAAGTCAAGGGTAGCTGAGGAGGAGTAATTTAGCTAGGTTTTGGTAAGGAGTAGTAGGTCCAGGTAGTGTTTAATGATTTGGTCCGAAATGGCTGTTGCATGTTTCAGTGCAGATCTGCAATTGAGTAGCATGCATTTCAGGTGTGGTTTGGTGTCCTCTGCAGTTATCTGAGCAATGGGCACTTGCTTAAGGTTTGACTTGTTTGCGGTTCTGTGATTGGGCCTAGGTTCTCTGTGGGGGTTTGTAAAATAGTTTTTATTTGGTCCCAATCTGCTCTGTTATTGCGATTTGTGGAATTATATGAGAGGAGTGTGTGAATGTCACCATCGGAGATAGGATCTTTGAGTCTTATAGGCAGTGTAGGCATTGAGATAGGGTATCATTCTCCAAGTCAGATGGGTAGATGCTGAGAGGGCTGGGGTCCCAATGAGTGTGGTGCGCTATGGTGGTCTAGAGAGGTATTTTGTATCTAGAGCCGGAATGTGGCTATTCATCACAGGAGTTTTGTAGTTCCCTCTGTTTGCCAGCTCTGAGGTGATGCGGATTTGATTTTGTATGTCTACCATAAGTAGTTCTAAGTCCCGTGACATTTCACCCAGTTTAGATTCTAGTAATATGAAAGACCCAGAGATTGAGGTTTGGGTCCAAAGACCAGGAGAAGGGGGGGGTCGAAATGTTTATGTTAGTGCTGCTGGCCTGGTATAACCTGCAGGGTGGATGTCAAGGTGTCGATGGGTTGGGGTGTGAGGTGGGGAGATGGACCGCTGATGAGTTGGGCAGATAGGACCACAGGTGTCTTATGCTGTGTAATATTGTTCAGATGAGGGTTATCAGGCATTGTGGGTGACATTGTTTTTGGCCAAAGGGAGTGCCTAAGCGTATTCGAAGTATCCATGAGGGTGCATTCAGCGGATAAGAGGATAGTCAAGGTGGTAAGGTTATTTCCTTGGATGTCAGTCAGTGTTTGCTACTTTAGCGGGTAATAAGGGGGTAGTCTGGCTTGGTGCTTCATGGATAGGCAATCCTGTTCCTCAGAAAGCGGTGGAGAGTTGATGTGTGAGCAACATCCTGGAACATTATTGACAGGCACTGGCATAACTGCAGACCTCTCCACTCCTCTTAATACCCTCCCTATGTACGTCACAGTAGATGCACCTGCCATTGAAAGTGCTCCACTGGACAACAATGGCAGAGTCGTCATTCGTTTTTTCTGTGTGCCTCATGAAACTTTGGGGTGGGGCAAAGACATTTTCTTTCCACAGTATTTACCTCAACAGCAGGACTTACTCGCTTGTGCTCACAGAGCAAGACCCCCAATTTACAGCCTGAGCTACTCTGGACAGATACAGCTGGTTATCCAATTATGCAGACTAGGTTATGCAGCTTTTGATGAAAAGGTCAAGAAGTATAAACTACAAGAATATCATGCACAGGTAAGAGTTGGTCCAGTATAATGAGCAGCAGATGTGGAACGTGCTCATGTACTGAATATTAAGGTAGGACTATTTTTACATACAGGATCAAGTTGGGTGATCTAAGCTTCAGTGTCACATTGACTGTTCTACTGAAGAGTTAGCAGCAGAAAATTGCTATGGTAAAGCATATCCACTATCAATTCATAGAGACAGTTTAAGAGAAGCAATTAAGTAAGTGCTTGTAAACCTGTTGTGTCAGAGAATTAATACCACACATCTTTTTCTTGAATTTCGTATTTTTGTCTTTCGTCAGTGGTGTAAAATTATATAAAATATTTGTCTGAGCAAGAAGGCACTTAAGAATCTACTTGCTCTATAAAAACAATAAAACCCACTTACCCCATTTGTTGCCAAGCAGGGTTTATCGAGGTGCTGATTCTGCACCTTCTTACAAATCTACACACAGGAGAGCATAGAGTAACAAGCATTTGCAATGCAATAGGTCTCGCAGCATTAAAGTTTGAGTTATTGGCATTGTATATGACAATGTGTTGCATTTTCTGTATAAGGCTTTATTCTATATTTGTATTGTATTGTGTTATTTGTAGAGTACAGGCCTACCCCACGGTGTGTATTAGCCTTACTTATAGTAGTGTTAACAGGTGCCTTGTGTTTCTGGTTATCAGGTGTACGCCAAGATCTTTACCGTGTGCTGGTGGAACAAGAATAAAATTACATATTACAACAAGTGGGGAGTAAAGGGGCCAAGCATCAGCAGGTGAGGGGGTGTAGCTCGTCTATCATAGCAGAACGGTGGAACTGCAATGGTAAACGCGTAAAAATTTACTTTTCTCAATCTGTCCTCTGAGGCAGCTGGTGACATCTGAAAGGGGTAGGGTGCAACGCAAAGTGAAGTGCGCATGTCGGGCTGGCCATCGCAAGACAGCAGGCCATTCCGACATGTGCACTCTGCACTGGCACGCAGTCATCCTACAATCAGCAGGAATTAGCCTCGCCCTCACACTCACGCTAGAACAGCATAGACTCGCAGCACAGATGTAATAAAATGGGAATGACCATTTTATGAATTTGCGTTTACCTGCTGCGCTCGCAGAAGGCGGGCGATGCTCCTCTGCCCTTTAGGATGAACCGCCACTAACTGTCCCTCTGTGGGACCCAGAACACCCCTTTATCTGGCAAGAATGAGGTTGTGAACGTTGCATGCATCCAACACAGCACAGATATGCCATGGAGCTGGCTATCACTATGTTCACAACAGCACTCCACACCATAACATACCACACTAACAACCAACAGTTCACACCGGGGAAAAGTCCTAACATACTTCCAACACCATGTAGTCTGTATCTCGGTGCCCAACAACACTTGCCGCTTTCACTCACCAATACTCACTGCATGACACCTTTCCAATCAAACTTCTTATCTGCCATTCTTAAACAGAACATGACAGGCCCCCTCATTCGCACCACACAGCACCAAAGCAGTATAATTCAAGGCGCTACTAACTCAACAGAACTCCCACCTGCACCGCACCAACATACACTTAAAAATGATCAGATAGTTTGTTTAAACATATCACACCGCGTGCACATGGCATCAGAGCTATTCACAGGACTAGCGATGCTATCATGAAAACAATTTGCACAGGCCATGCAATGGACATCTGACCATTAAATTCAGCTAAAAATGGCAAAACACCCTGGTGCCCCGATCCACACATATAACAGTACAGACTTGATGAATTAAAGCTGTTAGCCATTCTGCCTGTGGGGAAATACGCTGATACATGATGGCCCAAAAGATCTTTAGTAAGATCGAACTTCTTTTACATTAACATTAATCATCATGAACCATTAATAAACAAGCCACTTAACACATCTTCACTGAGCACACAGAACCAAACACTGTGCACTACTCGATGGAAGGAAACCCCAGAATGCACGAAGAGCGGCCAGACTAGCTCTGCTGTGACATACTAATGGTAGAACGTGCTGTACAAATGGGGATTCTATAACACGTAAGAAAACAGCATGATTAAAACCATACATTGGTTCTTACTTACACGTTTTCCATGCCATTGACATTACGTAGTCACAGTGCTTGAGACTATGTTTAGGGTCGTGGCTATTAACAGTGCAGCGGGTGCAGTGGCACCAGAACCCAGTGGTCTGAGGGACCTATTGAAACATAATTACAGATTTGTATTTCTAGTACCAACCTAGGGTGTGGGGGGGGCCATGGTGCTGTTGCTCCGCCACTCTGTGCTTAGCAGATGTCTGGTGCCTGTATCGCACGAGGAACCTTAGTATGTTCACCTCATGGCTGCTCTTAAGTTGACCCCTTTGAAACAAATGCTAGGGGCGCCCAGAGCTGTTCCTTTCTCAGGTCCCAGGATAAGACCAGCCCAGCAGGAGAAATCTGAGCTGAGAGGCGGGGTCAGAGGTCAGCGCGCGCTCTTGTTCTGCTCTCTGCTGATGCCATCCATGTGTGAATATCGGGCCGGCCCTCAGCTCAGGTGCAGGCGGAGCCCGAGCTTGGACCGTTTATACCGTAAAGCCATTACTGACCACAGCTCATTAGTGCCGGGATTAAGGCTATTGTGTTACCCTGGGCGCCTGCCCCACTGACAGCGAGGCACCAACGCACCACACTTTGTGAAAAGGCGGGAACAATACTAAAACAAGCAGCAGGAGCAAAAGGGGGGAGGGGGAGCAACAGAAAATGCCCCCAGAATCCTGCCGCGGCCGCACCGGAAGTCAGGCAAGGTCGCCTGTGACGGGGGCGGGGCCGCGTGCGGAACGTAAGAGGAGGCAGGCTGAGTCAATGCGTCTCGCGCCCCGGGGCCGCGCCAGCAGGAGGTTGTGCGCCGCGTGCTGAGAGCAGAGTCTCCCAGATTGGCCAGGTAAGTTCAAAAGGGCTGGGGGGGGGGGCTTGGTGCACTCGTGTGTGTGTGTGTGTGTGTGTGTGTGTATGTGTGTGTGTGTGTATGTATGTATGTGTGCGACGGTGACGGCGGCGGGGGAGGGGGACCTTGGTGCACTTGTGTGTGTGTATGTGTATGTGTGGGGGGGGGTGTCTCTGTATGTATGTGCGTGCATGGGCGCTTGTGTGTGTCTGTGTGTATGCGCATGCGTGTGTGGTGTTTCGAGCTTCCCAGGAGACAGCGCCTGGCCACAGCGCGCGTTCGCGTGCGCGTGGCAGTTTCAAATCGCCATGTGCGTGGCCAGGATTGTCTCCTGGGAAGCTCACACGCCGACAAAAGGTTCTCGGCGGAGACGCGCTTCCGCGCGGCTAGTCGAGACCTAAAAAACGGGACAGAAGCAAAGCTCCAGGGCTGAAATGTCCTACACGTGTTTAAGGAAATTTTCTATTTACTCCTCAAACTCTTAACACACTGGAAAAGTTGGAAATGTAGTTTTGACAAGGATAGGAGTAGATTTATAACAGGGTGGGGGTAAGAGAACTGTTGGAAAAGAGAATTTGAAATAACTCAGCAGAGTTTTGCATGGGTAACGCAGAGTAAATTTACTAATGTAAAAAGGACATAATTTTTGTAAACTCTTGTGCATTCCGGAGTCGTAAATCTGCACGGCTGTAAGGACGTGTAATGTCAGTGCCCATTTGTGACTTTACTTATGTATTGCAGTGTTAATTTACTGTCAAGAAGCCTATGATGGCTTTACACTAATTTGTCATTAAAGATCCTTTTTTTGTATTTATTGGTGGGAATCAAAAACATTTTATTAAGTGATGCTCCAGAAAAATAGTACCAAAATTCAAGCAATTGTTTAGCATTTTTTTTCGTTAGCTTTTTTTGTGTACATTTTATTTTGAAAGCAAACATGCACTAATCTTGCTGTCAAGCTTTTTTTTATATGTACTTGCATATGATCAAAGAAAATTCTGGGTGCATTATAAACAGCCTCATATTTTTCAACTCTGAAAAACACGTGTTACCATTTGTATACTGCACCTGCTTTGAGTAATGCAAGCAGAGATCACAGCGCACAGTGTTTCTTTGGAGAGCCGATTCTGGTATTAAAGATTTGTATTAATTTATCATATATTTGAACAATTTAAACATGTGGATATAAACATCACCTTAGTGGTTGACAGTTCCATAATGAGGTTCTGTAAACTCGCTGGCAATGGGTTTGTGCTGTACTTGTTTGGGCTTCTTGTCAAGTGCACCAAATAAACTTGCGCTCTCAGACCTCAAAAATATATGCCCTCGCCATCAGTCATGGAGGATGGCGCTTATTGTCAAAATTTGTACTGCAGCTTGAAACCACCCTTCATAGCACAATGATGCCTGGAAAGTCACGTGATTTACCTTCCCAGTGAGCTGCAATCCAATTTGGTGTTCTGCAACAGTGTGCAGACGGGATCAGACTAAGGAAGCAAGGTGGAACCTGTTGGAGGGCATATTTTGTCACACCGACCTCTATTGCAAAGTTGTTCTTTCCATTCCCATAGTAAAACGAGTCAAGTCGTTTGCCACTTGTTAACATTGTAGGACACAAAATCATTTCCCACTATATTTCTAAATGTAATTTAAAAAAAAGAAAAAAGAAAATCGCATGAGGATATAAAGTAACAAGCGACAACAACTATCCCATATTATCCTGACCACGGAACCCAGTCTCCCCTCCTCTACTTTAGCTCGAAGGGGTGAATTATCCTGAAAGATTGCTTCACAAGGGCACGGCAAGAGAGTGTAAAAAAAAAATATTTTCAAGATCACCCGTGCAAGTAAACCTCTACTGTAAAACACCCTTCAGACAAAGGATTTTTGAGGTAGTCTCAATAGAAAGACTAAGGTTAGAAGATGAACATCACCATAATGAAACAGATCAGGAGAAGCTCAGATGTGTAAAGTCACAAAGAAAGAATCAAAATACTTCTAAATTGTGCTTTCAGGTTTTTTTTAATTAATTTTGTACAATGCAAATATTTAACAAAGCTTCACAATTTTTATTTCTATAAAATGCATTTATGGTCTTCTAATTCACAATTTGCTTTTCGATGCATACTTCTAACTGTAAACTCACAATTTCTTAATCTCATACAATGGGCATGATATTTGTTAATTAATCCACAGCGTTGACCTTTATTACAAAAAGATTTTTTGAAGTTAGGACAAATAATCTCTCATTTGAGGCTTGAAACCCCAGGATGGGATCATTCGTTTCTAGACTTGTTACTTGCTGCTTAGCAACTTGTCCTACGTGTCTTCCCTCCTTCCTGTTGTACAGCACGGTGGGTACAGGAGTGGGTTGACGGTAGATAAAAACCCTTCGTAGACACTCGCAAAGAGCAGCGTAGGAGTAGTTTGGTGCACAAGTAAAGAATTTCTTATCTTGTTTTGATGCTTGGACATAGCCTGAAAAATAGAACATTGACAGAATGATATAACACACAACAAATGGTACAGAAAAGTTCCAAAGATAAAACGTTCAGCTGGTCATTTACTGAGCTGGGCTCATGGTATACAAGCACTGCAAAGCCAGCAGGTCTGACAAACAGCAGGGGTAGAATGTATGTATGAACAACAAGGGAGGACGTGTATATGTTCCCGGTGCATGCATATCCGTCTCTGGTCTGAGTTGGCTGTGCTGGCACTGTAGGAAAGCCAGACTTGATGGTTTTGGCAATCCTTTTTTATGTTGTGCTTAAAGCATGGATTAGTAAACACTGTAAATAAAAGGAGTTACAATTAATAAATAAGGGCCAGATGTAGGTAGCTAGAATTGCAATTCCTTATTTTGCGTAAGCATTTAGAGAATCGCAATGTGCGATTCCCTAAATGCTATGCTAGTAGGCATCGCAAATTGCAATATTGCCTCAAGGAATCGCAAATTACCACCAACTTCAAGTTGGTGGTAATTCGCAATTTCCTTTAAAAAACACTTTTTTGCTATTTTAAAAGTGCCATGTGGCACACATTCATGCCCTTAGGGCATGTATGTGCGCCACATGTGCACACATGCACATTTCTGAAGTGCAACAGGGTGTCCCTCTGGAACCCTTGCACCCTTGAAATAGCGCACGCAATTTGCGAGTACCTATTGGGTACTCGCAAATTGCATGCGCAATTCCTATTCATTCCTATGGGCCGTTAGGCCCATAGGAATGAATGTGAAGGTATTCCTTTATTACGACTCGCAATTTGCAATTCGCAAGTAAGGAATATTAAGGAATCGCAAAAAATATTGCGATTCCTACCTACATGGCATTTTGTGAATCCTTAATATATACTTCCTCATAGGGCTCTGCAACACAGCTTTAGGGCATTCCATATGATGACACTATAAATGTACTTGAAATTGAACATGAAGGATGGGCTTAAAGTGGGGCCCTATTAAAATAGCTGATTATCCTTCTCTGGTAACAAGATGTTGTTTGGTAAGTGGTGAATGAATTAGTAAATTGTGCACAGCTCAAACCAGTAACACCTGCACTTGTGTCACTTAACATTCCTTTTTGCTTGACAACAATTCAGAGACAATGCTGAGATATATGGCCGCTGTTATATTAAACAATGTGTCCACTTGCAGCTTGAGACATGCTTTTATAATCATTGCTCATCATAATTATCACTATAGTATTTGTTTTATCCATCCTTTAGACTCTTGATTGTTGCTACTTTGCCTACCATCTTGTGACCAGCCCCCACCGTATCTAGACTGCAATAGCAATGCCTGCACCGCGTTGCGGTCTCCCTCAGGCTGCCCTGCCGTACGGCATCCCAAGGCCTGCACATAAGGGATGGCTGCGTTATCCGGCTGTCCTTGAAGGCCTTATCAATTGTCTTGTTGTGGGCAGAAAGTCGCTCTTTTACTACGCCACTATGGTGCTCATGCGCTTTTGCAGCTCCTCCCCAAACCTCAAGCCCACACTTGTCTCCTGATAATTGCAGCCCAACAGCTCCAGGATTCCTGCGATGTTTAGAATCAAGAGGTCTATGAAAAAAGCCCTTGAGATGTACCCAATCTCTTGAGTAATACTTCGGCATCCTCACATTTCTAAGGTCTTTTCTAAATGTCTTAAAACACCTGCTCTGGCAAAACTTGCTTATTGCTGTGGCTTCTGCTCCATCTCTCAACTGTGCTGTACATGTCTGCTCCTTTCCACTAACTGAGACCACATTGCTGCAGCCTTCCCAGCATCCTTGCTATTCTGATGAGGTCCCTGCATCTAGGAGGCTTATTCTTCCCATAGCTGCTAGACTGTTGCCCCAGAGGTGGTACCATTGCTGGTGGAGGGAGGGGGATGTTTCCGAATAAGATTTTTGATTTCAGGTGTGAGCTTGGCCTACCTTATTCCTGGGCACCCAAACCATTTCAACCTTTGCGCTTCCCAGCCGTAACCCCCCTCCCCCTCCCCCCCCCATATATTTTTCCTCCTACTGGCTCACTGCTGGGTTTGTGAAACATAGGAGTGTCCCAAGATCCATGGCACTTTGTTCTTGGTTCCCTGTGTACGGCGGAACCAAAGACCATTTTTTAAAATTTCTTTACCCTAATGTATAATCGAAATGCCTCGGATTCGCATGTTCCCATCGTTTGGATCCCTTCAATGTTAAAGCTGCACCCCCTTGCAATGGTAGCTTCCTGATCCTGAATGAACGTGTGCCCTTCATTATCAGCCTAAATTGGAAAATGCTCAGCTACTCCCTTTTGGGTTACTTAAATAATAGACATTGGTCCCGATTCACAAAGGTAAAGTGATACGAAAATCTAAATTTATGACTTTTGGTATTCACAAAGGGCATTTACTACTCGGCTTTCGGTGTTCACAAAGAGCATTTTCTACTCGTAAATGACCCTTGTGAATACTGAAAGTCGGAAAGTTCACCTTTTAGTATTCAAATAGGGCATTTTGGCACGTTTTAAGTTGGGGGATTAAGTCCCCTTGAACCCTGAGGGTCCCTGGGGTCAAACTAGCCTACCAGGTAACTCCAGTAAGAGCCACAGAGCTGCGTTGCAGAGAGGTGTAAAAAGGGGCGTGGCCTGGACCACCTCTCTGCAACGTAGCCCTGTGGCACTTACTGGAGGTACCTGGTGGGCTAGTTGGCCCCCAGGGACCCCCAGTATTGAAGGGGAATTAATTTGCTGTGAGGGGACGTGTCCACCGGCGCGATTCTAGGGTTTTGTTTTATTTTTTTTTAGAAGGGGGCCTGTGTGGACCCCTTTCTTTTTACTTTTTTGGGGCCCTGGTGACCCCCATCACCCAGGGCCTTACCCAAATAAAAAAAAAAAAAAAAAGAATTTGAAAGGGGCCGCGTGGGCTCCCCTACCGTGGCCAATTCCAGCCCCGGGGACCCCATCCCCTAGGGGCATGGCCACATAAATATAATTTTGTTGTTATGGAGGGGGGCTTCGTGGCCCCCCTCCTGAGGCCTCTATTGGCCCTGGGGACCCCATCCCCCGGGGCTGGCCTTTATTTATTTATTTTGGGCGGGGAGGGGGCCGTGTGGCCCCTCCCGGGCTACTTCTAGCCCCGGGGCTGGCCCTCTCTGGGGGGACCGTGGGGGAAACCCAATGCCCGCACGGTCCCTGTCGGCGCCCCGCGTCAGCTGGCATTGCTTTTCCACATTGGGAGCTGCTGACATGTAGCTCCCCGTGTGGAAAAGCAATCTGGTTTGGATTTTGGAAGAGCGCAGGTTTCCTGCTCTCTTCCAAAATCCAAACCAAGTTTGCTATGACAGGGCGGGAGCCGCACGGCTCCCGCCCTGTCATAGGAAACTGCGGTGTCCGGAGGTGGGCACCCCGGGACACTCCAGGAGCCGGCCCTGGGTGTCAGTCCCCAGGGCCATCACACGCTCCAGGAGGGGGGCTGTGTGGCCCCCCTCCCAACATCAGCACAGCCCCAGGGGGTGGTGGTCCCCGGGACTCGGGGGACCGTAACCGACCCCTACATTTTAATAATTAGTGCCCCGGGGAGGTGGTGGTCCCCGGGGTGTGTGGGGGGACTCGCGCCACCCCACCCAAGTTGTTTTTATAAAAAAAATAGAAGCCCCGGTGGGTGGTGGATGTAAGGGTGGCCACGTGCCCCCAGCAAATAAGGCCCCCCCATAGATTAAAAAAGAAGCTCCGGGGGTGGCGGACCCCGGGGCTGCGGGGGGCTGTGTGCCCCCGCAACTCAATTATCTTGTCCCGGGGAGGTGGCGGTCCCCGGGGCAGTGTGGGGTTTTTTTTCACTGCCCCCAGGACCTGGCCCACCCAGGGGCTAAATATTAACAAAGCGTGGGAGCCCGCGCGCAGCAGGATCCACGGATCCTCCGCGGATTTTGCAGATTAAAAAAATACATATATGCTTTTGTGGGCCCTGGGGGTCGTTGTGGGACTCCCTGAGCAGACCTAGGGGGTCAGGATGTTTCTACCCTGTCCCCTTTTCTTGTTTTACGCCTTTGTTTCCCTGTTTTCATGTGCCTCGGTTACTGAGGCACAAGATGGCTGCCAACACTTCCTCGTTTAGAGTGTTGACAGCCAATTAGAATAAAGCTCATGGTCAGGAGGGTCCACAGATCCTCAGTGCCTCTAAATATCGATACTTTTATTTTTTTATTTCCTCAGCCACGATTTAGGAAAAAGAGTTCTTTCTGAAACAAGGGCTACCTTTGTGCTAAATTTGGTGTAATTCCGTTCAGCAGTAGCAGTGTCTAAAGTTTCCGATGGGAAATGCATTTTTTTTACCTCTATTTTTTTTAATTTCTCAGGAACTACTGAACGGATTTACACCATTTAACAAAAAGAGTTTTATTCTGAAACAAGGGCTACCTTTTTGCCAAATGTAGTGTAATTCCGTTCAGCAGTTCGGGCTGGGGTCGTGTCTAAAGTTTCCTTTGGGAATTAACGTGGAGAAAACACGTTTTGGGACCCCACTTTTTTCTCGGCCCCCGGTTGCCGAATCACCCTGAAACTTTCAAGATAGGAGCTGACCGGAGCACCCCACTAGTTTAGAAAATCTGGCGAAGATTCGTCAACCGGCGCCAAAGTTATTGGGAAAAGAAAAAAATGCTTTTTGAATAGAAACAAGGTCCTAACTATAACTACCTACTGGGGAGGGAAGGAAGGAAGGAAGGAAGGAAGGAAGGAAGGAAGGAAGGAAGGAAGGAAGGATATATAGATAGATAGATATATATATATAGATAGATAGATAGATTATATATATATATATATATATATATATATCCCCCTCCTCCTCCTCCTCCTCTCTCCCCCTCCCCCTCTGTCCCTCCCTCCCTCCCTCCTCTCGGCCAAAGGAGAGCACGCTAACCTGAAAGTGCTCGTGGCCTACCGTGAACCGTAGGTAACACCGGTGGGCCGTAAGGACGGGGATGTGAAAGTAAGCGTCCTGCAAGTCCAAAGCTACCATCCACTCTACAGGGTCGAGGGCAGACAGGATCTGAGCCAACGTCAACATTTTGAAATTCTCCTTCCGGAGAAAGCGGTTGACGTCCCTGAGATCCAAGATAGTAGGCAGGCCTTTGTCCTTCTTGGGCACTCTTTGCCAAGAGTGCAGAAACTTCCTGTTGGAGAAGGGCCAGATGATCCTCCGACATGCGATGGTACTGAGGCGGCATGGATGGAGGGGTAGTCTCAAAGGGGAGGGGTAGTCACAAAGGGGAGGGAGTAGCCCCTTCGGACTATTTGCAAAACCCACCTGTCCGACGTGATGGTGCGCCAGCGGGGGAGGTGATGGCAAATCCTGTTGCCCACTGGCGATTGGTGGCCCTAAAAGTTTGGACTAGGAGGGTTTGGAGGCTGCTGCAGAGGGGGCTGTGGTGGACTGGCCTGCCCGCTGGCCCCCAGAACCACTGCGTTTGTTCCCATGTTCCCGGCCACGCAGGGGCTGAACAGCTTGTGCTGGCCTGTGGCTCTGGGCAAGACGTGGCGGGGCACCTATTCCATAGGCACGAAAGGGGTGAAAAGCAGACTGCGCAGGGCAGGTGGTGGAGAGGCCCAAGGACCTGGCCGTAGACCGAGAGTCCTTAAAGCGCTCTAGCGCAGTGTTTGCTTTGTCACTGAATAGGCGATGGCCATCAAAGGGCAAGTCCATAAGGGTGGATTGGACACCCCAGAAAAAAACAGTCGACCTCAACCAGGCGTAACATTGACGAGCTACCGACGTGGAAATCGTCCTGCCTAGTGAGTCAGCGGTATCCAGCCCACAGCAGGTGGTAAACTTCGCTGCGTCTCTCCCCTCGGCAAACTGCTTGAGAGTATAGCCCAGAACTCCTCCGGGCACTGAGGCAGCACTTGCGCAACCATATCCCACATGGAGTGGGTGTAACGGCCTAACAGAAATGCAGTATTTACCAACTGCAGTCCTAAGCTGGAGGAAGAAAACATCTTCTTCCAAAGATGGTCCAGCTTTTTGGATTCCCTATCAGGTGGAGCGGTAGGGAATGCGCCCTTGGAGGTGGAGGCTTGGACCACCAAGCTCCCAGGGGTGGGGTGTTGGGAGAGGAAAGTGAGGTCGCCTGGGGCCGGGCGGTGGCATTGGGCAATCATCCTTTTCCGCAGGAGCCCTTGTGTTGGGCTCGAAAGGATGTCTGTCAGGGCTTCATTAAACGGCCGCAGGGGCTCCGAAGAGCTAGCTGACGGTTGAAGCGCCTGTCAGGAGGTTAGTCCTGACTGCCATCATAGGTAGCTCAAGGTGGAGAGCCTCGGCCGCCCTATGCAACATCACAGTCTAAGACGCTCCCTACTCTGTAGCCACAGTAGGAGGAGACAACATACCAAGGTCTGGTGAGGTATCTAGACCACTGGCTTCCCTCAGTTCATCACCTAACTGGTCAGTCAAAGGGTCTCCAGACCCCTCCCAGTCTTCCTCACTTACCTCTGGCTACCAATCTGGTCTCAAAGAGCTAGGGTAGAACAGGGGCACAAAAGTACCCGTCGGCGCCGGATCCGCCATCAGTCCACGCCAGTCCAGCTCCCTGTATACTTCGAGGTGGAGGCCGGGGTTGACGTTGGCTGGGGACACAGCCGATGCTGGCAGCGGACTTGGTGCTGGTGGAGTTGGCACCGGTGGAGGTGGTAAAAGGTCGACCAGCGCCGATCCTGGTCTGATCCAAGGGGAGCCTGCGGTGCAGAGGCCGAAGCCACCAGCATCGAAGGCCCAGGGCCCCCAGCCGATCCGAGGTGCTCAAATGCTTGCCAGCGGAGTTGGGTTGCCAAAAGATGGCGTGCATCGCTTCGTAAAATTGAAGAAGCTGGGCAGTGGTCGCTCCAAATCCTGGAAAGGGTGGGAAAGCCGAAGCCGACCCTTCAGGTTCCACACAACGAGCTGTGAGAGGGGCACCATCTGCATCTCTCATTGAGTCGGTTGACAGACGGGGAGAAGTCGAATAGCGACAATACTTCTTTAACTTCTTCGTGTGCTTCGACCTCCCTGACCCAGAGTGCAAAGACGTGGAAGAAGAATGATGGCAGCTTTGTGACCGTCCCTCGACCTCTTACGCGACCAGGACCTTGAGCGAGCGGCACTGAGCCGACTGCTGGGTCTCAAGAAGACTTTGGATTCATGGTCCGTCAGTGGAGGCAAGACTTGGGGTCGTGGTCGCGCCCCAGGCAGAAGAGGCACACATGATGCGGATCCATCACGACATTAGTCAGTTACAGGAACTACAAGCCTTGAAGCCGGGCATCCCTCGTGCGCCAGGAGTCGATGGACTCAAAAACGATGTCGACAAAAGTCAGTAGAAAAGTGACTGGAGGTACCGCTATTTCCGGATCTGCGATAGCTGGCGCAGAAATAGAAAGAACTGCTGTCAGCACGTGAGGGTGGCATCTATATAGCTACCGCAACGTCATCCGGGCGACCACGATGCCAACGATGAACGTGGAGTCGACCGACCGCCACCTTCCGAAGTGCAGAGGTACTACAGATGAAAAACTTTCCAGATCCAGTCTGACGCCTGGGGGTAATTCTAAGGTAAGTAATTTATAACTAACTGTTTCTTTCAGATTATATATTTATGTAAAAATTGTTCCATAAGAACATGAGGTTTAACAAAATATAAGTTCAAGAAATTGAACCCATTAAAACAAGCCAATTGGAGTAACAAATTGTCCTAAGGAGGTAGGAGACATCCAACTTCCAGAAATAAGTGTAACTACACCCACAATCCTAGCATGTCGCATTATATGGGGACGAAAATTCAAAATGTTCTTAAAGATGATTAAGAACCATAGAGAGGGACATCCTCTTAGGAGAAGAAAATAATCCCACCAAAGAATACAAGATATGTGTGAAGTAAGTAACCCCTAAGGGGTAAAATATTATGACACCACATCCCAGAAAACTTTGCAAGCAGTGCTCATGGAACAACCATGTTCAAAGAAAATGAGTAAGCAAAAATGCAACCCCCAGAAAATGGAGGGAATCATTATCTGAAACAAGTATCCAGAAGAATATTTAAAGGTTCTAAGAAATAGATGAACATATCATCAAGGGACAATAGCCAATGCGCAGGCAAGGAGAGTCACCGCCAAGACCTAACAACGTGGCACAGCTGGCATAATCACCATCAAAAAGAGTAGCAGAACTTTTGCGAAAATTACCTAAAGAAAATCCAGCCTGCGCCATATAGGAATTCAATGACAAGTGCACTCTACCAAAAAACAGTAAAAATGGCAGATCAAAAAAGAATTCCCTAGTGGGAAAATCGGTCAACGGTACAAAAGGGGGTGGTGGTCAGAAAGAAAGACAGCCAAGAAGAGCCCACAACTCTACTAAACCCAGCGCAGCCAAACAGTATAAACAAACTCTCTATATAGAAACTACACAAAGAGCATAAACAGATGTCCCTATAAGAGATACTGAAATTCTAAAGCAATGGTAATGGTTGGTTGGTAATGCTTACCAACATACCTAAATACTTAAAAAAAGGAGCAGGTGACACAGGTAAACTTCCTAACCGGAAGAAATCTCACATGCAAACAACCTCTTGAGCGTGAAGCCCATCATCAGAGGACAAAAGGGAAGAAAACCCTATGCAATAAGTATCCTTTAAACAACGTAACCTATCTTAGGCAGTATTGAAAGAATAATACCGGCTAACCGCAGGAACGCCCCATTGGGTGCCACCACAGGCTGAATTTAGACAACTATGGCCCTGCCAAAACATGGCCAGCAATGTAAGAAACAAAAGATCAACATCCCCCATACAAGCCTAGTATAGGGAAACAAATTAAAGAGGCATATAATTAGGACTCTGTTTCACCTTGTCTATCACGGAAACACTGCAAAGCCAAGTCGGCCCGGGCACAGATGGGTGCTGTCAAAGGGCATGTCGACAAAAGCACCCTGGACAGCCTCTGAAAAGCCTGAGGTATGTAACCAGGCACAACAACGTAGTGCCACAGAGGAGGCCATGGTCCGACCCACTGAATCAGTAGAATCCATGCCACATCTAATGATCAGCTTAGCTGCCTGTTGACCATCTCGAACCAACTGATCAAGATTGGATTGGAGGTCACCTGGAAGTGACTGCAACATAGTTTGAAATGAATCCCACAATGTGTGAAAAAAGCCCAAGCACACAAGCAGTGTTAATAGACCTTAAAGCAGAACTAGCAGAGGAAAAATGTTTGCCGCACGCATCTTGTCTCCTAGAAAACAACTGAACATTAGGTAGAGAATCTACATCCTGTGAGGCTGAAGCAGCATGTACCATCAAACTACGAGAAGAAGGATGCCTCAGAAGACAAGCAGGATCTCCATGAGCAGGCTGGTGTCTGCGAGATATATCATGATCCACATAAACTCCTGTATCAGGCTTAGCCCAAGTTTCCAACAAAATGTCATACAGCTCCTCACTAAATGGAAGAACAGGCTCCACCCCTGTCTGACCTTGACAGAGGATATCAATCAGGGGATATTTCCACAGTAGAAAGAGATAACTCTAAAACCATAGCCACTCTCCTTGACATGTCCGCAAAGGAGGAACTCACCTCAGTAACAAGCCTAGGTGGGGAAAGAAGTCCCGAAGCTGGGAAAGACTTCAGCACACTAGCCTCCCCTAATACAGACAGCCAACTCTCCTCCATATGAGGTGGAATAGCCTCGGATATAGGATGCAATAGCCATGACTCCTCTCTATAATCTCCCAAATGGCGACCTTCAGAAGTACCACCATGAGAGAGAAGCGGAAGGACAACCTTCCCCACAGAAGGCTTAATTGACTCCACACCAGACGTCGACAGATGCAGTGAAGGAGACGTCTCGACATCGAGAGGAGGTGAATTGGCTTCGATCGACGCAGGGACGCCATTTCTGGAGCCTGTTGATCGAGGATAGACGTAGAAGGTGGAAACCCAAAAGGGCTGTATACCGGCACCGAAGCAGAGTCGGCTGATGCCTACCCAGGACCCAACTGACGCCAAGAATGAGCCCACCTGTTTGGCTCCTCTCACCTCCATGGGGTCCAACGGCACTCCAAAGGAAGGTGGAGACCAAATGATTTGATGCAGAGAGTTCTAATAATGTCTAATTCGGGCCATCGAAGCCCCAGCTCCCAGAAAGACATGGAGGTACGGGGAAGAGTTGTGTATGGCCTCCTCAACCGGTGAACTGCAGGAGCTCTGAGAGACGGAGTCTCTATGTGACGAAGTCGGGGTGTTCAGCGACTTCAACCGCCTGTGCTTACCATGGGACATCGATGGTTCATAGTGCCGTTCACGGGAGCAGCTCCGGCTCTTGGAAGGGCGCAGTGAACTGCCATGAGAAGAAGACCAAGGCTGTCGGGAAGTCTCAGAGGACAGCGTCAACCACGCCGCCAGAAGTTTCATTCTGGCTATCCTTGAGTGCCTTCGGCTTCAGCTTCTGATAGGAGCTGCAATCTTTGGAGTCATGGTGTACTCCCAAACAACACATACAAATGGAATGCGTGTCCGTGGCCGACATCTGCCATGTACAAAACCCACAAGGCTTAAAGCCTGAAGACTTCAAAAAGGTACACTGTTCCAACCGACAAAAAATGTTGCGGTAGGCCAGAAAACTGCGAGTGAAACACTTCTCCAGATCTGCGTTGCAGCACGGAAAAGAAGAAACTGGCATCTGCATGCCAGAGGATACTTATAGGACTCCACTGACATCAGAACAGGAGTCAACCTCATCACAGAGTCATAAGACGCCGCCCCCAGGTGCACAGAAGTGCTGCTAAAAAAATTACGGATCCAGACTGGTGCCTGGGGAGACTTCGAAAGTTAAGGAATCTTCATCCAGACAGCTCTATCAGGTATTTAAGTTTGGTGATTAGGTCCGGCATGAATGGAGGTTAAACTCATATTTAAGGTCTGAGAGAGAAAGACAGATGAGGAGGTAATGGAGAAACTGCTAAAATTCTGAAGCATAAAGTAAGAAAATGAACGTAAAGGTAAAAATACTTAATGGTTATCATGCTACGGTGTTCCTGTACTTGGAAAACTATTCGCATACAGAGGGATCAGTCACTAATATATAAAACTGCTAATAAAGTAAATCATAAATGAAAAGGTTAGGTTATCCTAACTATAAAAGAAAAGCCTGCAAGCAAATAAGGCTGTAAAGAAACTGCTGATTTCCGGCAATTTATATAATGAAGTGTTTTGTAGCATTTTATCATGTTGCTTTTTGATGGAATTCTGAGGCATACACATAGCAAGTTATTTATTATGACACCGTTTTAAAAGAATAATGTATTATTTTAAAATACGATCAACTTTTTTTGTATGGCGCTTCATTACATTGTATAGTAATTTCCAAAAGGGGTGGCTAGATGACCAATAGCTAAAAAGGTATACACAACGAACGATGGTGGGGTCAGAAAAAACAACAAGAAAATGACTGCAAAGGCATCCGACACCAGCTCTTTCGTACTACTGCTTCAAATGTCCTTTCTCCTCCATATTTTCATATCGTACAGTTTTATTTAAACAAAAAAAAAAGCCTCGAGTGAAAATCCTTTTTCTTTTATGGACACCAAAATTACACAAGTCTATACTACAGTGTAGACTACGCCGCAAGAAATAATTTTGAGAAGTGAATCCAATTTGTCTTTGGCTTCAATAACACACTTTCGTTTACAAAAATTCTTTTTTTTACACAACTGCAGCGCATGGCCCAAGACCATTTGATAATGAGACAGGTACGGATGGCAGTGATATATCTATGAGGGAAGACTTGTGAAAATGGCAAAATGAGTATATAGCAATTTCAGCAGAAACCACAGTGCATAACACTTATTTTGTTCCTACTTTAGTTTGAACACTTCCTTTTTCGTGGGTGCTTACTGCTTGTCGTAATAACTTTTGTGAGGCCTGCCACTTTAAATAAGGACATATAATAAAAAAGCAAAAATTGATGTAAGCTATAATATTTCAAAACTATATTCTTTTGCAAATATTATATATATATATATATATATATATATATATATATATATAAATAACTATCTATACCTATATAGATATCTATATATATATATATATATATAAATCTATCCATCTATAAAGCTATCTATCTATCCATCTATCTACAAATCTATCCATCTATAAATCTATCTATCTATAAATCTATCTATATATATATATATATAGATATATAGATCTATATATATACTCCCCACGACACCCTCCTTGTATCCAAGGGCTGGAAGAAAGATCTGCAGAGTACAAAATTGTTACCAACAGAGAGTTATTGCAATTAAGGCATGACCAAAGACAATGGGTCTCTGAAACGCACTGGGTGTTTTTTTTCGCCTTAATCACAATAAATTTCTGTCGGCAACAATGTTTGACTCGGCAGAACTCCCTCCAGCATCGGAGACAGGGAGGGGGGGGAGTAGTACGGAATATCTATGTTTGGTGTATTAAGGGCTCACTACCCCGCCAGAGACTGCCACATTTAGGCGGCCAGGAGAAGTTTGTGGCTATATACATATATAATCTAATAGGCCCTAGTTTTCATAGGAAACACGTTTTGTGACATGCCTAGATCTTTGGCAAGGTGCCAACCAATGATGGATGGAATGATGTATGAATCAAACATTCTCCCCCAGTCAAGAGATCTGGATTAAATCCATTGTTCTTTTGCTGACTACCCACCCTAGTTTGGACCCAGCCGTATGAAAATAAGTCTTGACCCTGCTCCTCATGGGAACAGTCCAGCCAGAACTCTGGATCAGAAACAAGCATCCTGGGACCTGTTTCACCATTTGGCCAGACCTTTTGTACTCACTCTAGACAGTCTGGAATCAAAAATCAAAGGGGTATGGAATCCGTGGTACGATTTTGCACAAAATAAATAACCTTACAATCTAATGATGGGTAACTTTAGAGTTTATGCCATTTTTCGTGGAAAGCAACAACTTGGGAATTTCTGAAAACTGCGTTGATGCTATATTGAGAACGCAATAAATATACACATAGTGACCCACAAGACAAGAAACATACTGACTAACAAGTCAACCAGTCTTGAAAAATCCCTACTCCTCCAGCCTCACAGAGCAAAACACTTGCTGGCTGCGATCGAAGAACTTAAACACTTCGAAGTGCTAAGGAAATGTCAAACTGCACAAAGAATAAAGATATTTTTCAAAGATTCTTTCCTACTTATCCCTATGCATACAGTTTTTCATTTAACTCATCTTAGTACTAATTTTAAAACATGTATGCTAATATGAATGCTTACATATCATTCTTGAATTCTGTACCAGACTGCACGCTCCACAAATGTTTATAAGAGGCCTACCTACATAAGAAATGCTCTCTAATTGAACACGACTTCCCAATTTCTGCTCTATAGCCTCGTAAACCTATGACATATTAAACCTTGTTATAGTAATCCATTAATCCAGCATATGTATTCTTATTATTTATGTGGTTTGGTCCTTACCAAAGGGACAGCAGAGCACTTTACAAAGAACCAAACTCACATGCAGTAGAAGTAGCAAAGCAACAAACAATCGATTATTGTTCTTTGGAGAGAGTAGAAAAGTCAAGAGGTTACACAGAATGCCGGTACAGTAAAACTGAGAAGAAAGGAGTCATCAGGATGACGAACAGAAAGGTGCAAGGGTTGCGCAGTTCGGTAGCAATAGTTTGAGCTGGTTGTCTTAAGGTTTCCCAGGCCAGTTGGAAGTTACTTTTAGCTTCTATGGGTAACACATTGAGCAATTTTACAACTGTAGTGAAATGGTAAGCTCTTTTTCGCATTGGATAACAGCCGTGCAGAGGAGTGTGTTTGGGTAGTGCACTGCCACCGAGAGAGTGGGAAGGCACCAAGGCTTGGACTACTAAACCGAAGCTTGGAATGAGGAATTGAAGATAGTCTTCTTTAAAAGGCGGAATTGGTAATTGGCTTTTTTTCACCAGTTTTGTAATATGTTCATTCAAGCCAATTTGTGAATCAATGGTGAATGCGAGTGATTTAGTGAACAATAGTAGGAATGATGCAATGCCAAGGCTGGGAAGGACGAGTCATTTTTTAACTGAAGGCAGATGGCTATTGGAATAGAGAAGTAGGAATTCTATCTTGTTGGGCTTCAATGTAAGAGAGTAGGCGGACATCCAATCAATGTGCTGCTCTACTAAGAAAACAAGTTACTTACCTGTAACTTCAGTTATCCAGTATTGGTATCTTTCATAGATTCACATGCCTGAATAATTCCCCGTCGCCGAGGCGGGAGTCCCACGGTATATAAAAAAGCAGTGCTAAAAGTAAATTACAGTAGTAGGCCCTATGAGAAGGCCTCAGGCCTAGATTGTAGTAGCCTATCTACCTCATTATGCTAAAAAGACCAAAGTCTTTGCTCCAACCAATCAGCTCACAGCACCCTCTAGAACCCTCTCTGCAGACCCAGTTCTCCTCACATTTTCATTAGCACAAGTGGGAATGAGTATCCCAAAATTAGAGAACTGACTCTCCGGGGAGGGGGGTGGGTGCATGTGAATCTATGAAAGATACCAATACTGGATAACGGAAGTTACAGGTAAGTAACTTGTTTTCTTATCCAGTATTGGGGTATCTTTCATAGATTCACATGCCTGAATCAGAATAGCAAGCAGTAAACCAGGTAAAAGCCGGTTGCGGATGGTGGGAGACTTATCGTGGTACACTCCCATAAACTTCTGTTTAACAACCAACAATTGCAAAGTAAATTATCTACTAATAAAAAAACATGACTAAATTCCAAAGAGTAGTCATATAGTATTCCACAGGAAAGGAATATTAGCATAACATAAACAAGTAAACTGTAATACATGTATTTCTTTTATATTTACAAAAATATTGAATAGTGAACACTCATTATAAAATGAATCAAACATTGTTACCTGAATATGTTCTTATGGAAACAGGTGACGTAAAACCGCTTTACCAACTGCCGCATCCTCTTGATTTGCTGATTGCAGGCAGTAATGTCTTGTACACGTGTGGACATTCTTCCATGTCGCAGCACGGCAAATGTTCTCTAGCGTCACTCCTGCAAACAATGCTGTAGACGCTGCCACAGCCCTTGTAGAGTGAGACCTTACAGGCCTTTGTAGTGGTCGGTTAGCCTTAACATGGCAGAAATGGATCGCAGAGGCTATCCATCTGGAAATTGTGGCTTTAGTGACCGCTTTTCCCAGTGTAGTCTGGCCATAAGCCACAAATAGCTGATCTGACTTTCTGAAGTTCTTTGTAGATAAAACTTTAAACATCGTTTAATGTCCAAAGAATGTAGTGTTCTTTCCGCCGGGAATGTAGGATTTGGGAAGAAAACCTGCAATTTCACTGGTTCCTTCAGATGGAACTGAGAAAGCACTTTGGGTATGAAAGTTGGATTCGTTCGAAGAGTGACATACTCTTGAGAAAAATGTAATAAAGGTTCTTTTAAAGTGAAAGCCTGAATTTCTCCTATTCTCCTGGCAGAAGTTAGGGCTAAAATTAGAGCGACCCTCCATGTCAAGAATTTGAGGTCGGTTTTGTGGATCGGTTCAAACGGGTGCTTCATCAGCTGTGAGAGGACCGTGTTGAGTTCCCATTCCGGTGGTGAAGGTTTAACTGGAGGATAAGTCCGTTAAAGACCCCTCATGAATTGTTTTATTAGCGATGAAAGCATAGTGATGGAGTGTCAGCCACTTTCCTGAACCTGGATAAAGCCGCTAAATGGATCTTTATGAACGAGAAAGAAAGACCAGAGCGAGCCAAATGTAAAAGATAAGGCAGAATTTTTTCTGTTTGAGCTTCGATAGGGTGTAAAGAGTTTGAAGTACACCAGGAGCAGAAACGCTTCCATTTGAGACGATAAGTCTTCAACGTGCTCTGGGCTCGTGCTTTCTTCAAGATGTCCCGGCAGTCTTGAGGAATTTGGAGGTGTTGAAATTCTAAGAAGTTAGGAGCCATGTGTGCAATTTCAGAGAGTGAGGGTCTGGGTGAAGTATCTAACCCCCGTTGCGTGACAGTAGTGTTGGAGCCGGTAGAAGTTTCATCGGAGGCTCCTGTGACAGCAAAATGAGCTCCAGAAACCAATATTGACGAGGCCATCTGGGAGCAATTAGAAGGAGACGACAGCTCTCCAATTTCATCTTGCGCAACACTCGCAGAATCAGTGGGATCGTAGGAAAGGCGTAAGCATAGATCCCTGACCATCACATGGACAGGGCATTCCCTCTTGATCTCTGTTGAGGGTATCTTCTAGCGTAATACCGGCATTTCTTGTTCTGCTGGGTCGCAAATATGTGCGTTGGTTTGCCACAAGTCTGAAACACCTTGATCACTTGCGTGTTGTCCAGCTCCCACTCGTGGCAATCCGACAAGGATTTGCTTAGTTTGTCTGCCAGGGTATTGTGCAGACCCCTGACATGTTCCGCCGTGAGAGTTATGTTGTGAAGCGTCAGCCATTCCCATAACTATTGAGCCTCTTTTGATAGTGTAGCTGACCTTGTCCCTCCCTGTTTGTTTACATAAAACATGCTGGTGGTATTGTCCATTCGGACCAGGACTGAAGACCCCGCGATTCTGGGGAGGAACGTTTGTAGAGATAGAAAGATGGCTCTCAACGCTAGACTGTTGATGAGGCATTTCTTGTGTTTCTGAGATCATTTGCCTTGCACCTGCAAGTCTTGGAGATGGCCTCCCCAGCCCTCCGTGGACGCATCCGTCGTCAGGACGAAGTCTGGAGGAGTTTGCAAGAATGTGAGTCCTTGTCTTAGATTGTGTAGTTGTGTCCACCATTGAAGAGCATCCACCATGCGTGGGATGACTTTGATAATGTCCTCAAAGGAGCCTGTCGCTTGTTGCCATTGAAGATGTAGCTCCTCCTGTAGAGGCCGCATTTTGAGACGTGCCAGCGGAATGAGATTTATGGCTGAAGAACACATTCCCAGAAGTGAAGCGAAGAGGCGAACAGAAAGTGACTTTCTTTTTGATAGCTTTATGGCCAATGCCTGTAGACGGAGCTGCCTTTCTTGAGACAAGAATGCCTTGCATTGCATCGTGTCCAGACAAGCTCCTAGGAAAAGCAGGATTCTTCTCGGGATCAATTGAGACTTGTTTTCGTTGACAGTGAGACCTAGGGATGCAAAGAGATTGCGGCACACTTATGTCGTTCTGCACCCTGCATTTTGATGGACCTTCGACTAGCCAGTCGTCCAAGTACGGAAAACCTGGATCCCTGATGAGCGTAGTGCTGCCGCTACCGGGGTCAGGCACTTTGTAAAAATCCTTGGAGCCGACTTCAGGCCAAATGGGAGTACTTTGAACTGATAATGGGCGCCAGCCACAGTGAAACGGAGATACTTTCGATGTTTTGGGTGAATTGGGATGTGGAAGTACGCGTCTTCCATGTCCAAAGAAGCCATAAAATCTCCCTCGTTGCGGCAATTTAAAATTTCCGAAAAAGTGACCATGCGGAAACCCTGCTTCTTGAGATATTTGTTGAGATTGCGCAGGTCTAGGATCGGTCGCCATTCCCCTGATTTCTTTCGTATGAGGAAAAAACAGGAATAGAAGCCTGTCCGCCTCTGATGTACTGGAACTTTTTCTATAGCGTTCTTGAGGAGCATTGAATGAACTTCCTTGAACAATAAGTGAAGACGAGGGGGGGGGGACCCCTGGGCGGAGTAATTGGTGGTTTGGTGACAAACTCCAGGGTGTAACTTTGGTGAACTAAGTCCAGTACCCACTTAACGGATGTAATCCGCTGCCACTGTTTTTGAAAGGCAGATATCTTCGCGCCCACAGGGAGGGAAGGAAATAATGGTTGGCGCCCGGCCGCGGGTGTCCAATGAGGCATGCAGGACTATTGATCAATCCTTGGTAACACGGCCGGCACAGAAGCAGGGTTTTTCATCACTTTGACACCTTCTTTGCAGATATAATCTATAATAGGAATGGCTCTTGACACCTTCCTAGTTTCTTCTTTAAAATCATGAAGAAAACATTCTGTCTGCTCCACGGTTACCGGCAACTGAAATATAGTTGCAGCTCTCTCTTCAGGCGGTGAGTCTGAAGCTTGTGGGGTTGGTGGAGAGGGCATGGGAATAACAGTCATCCCACGGATCAAACGGAGGATTATTAGGTAACTCTCCTTTCTCTACTTCTTCATCTGAAGAAGTGTACGGGGTCTGTGTAGGCAAAGCAGGTTGTGGAGTTTCCGTGACCGGAGACCTGGGCGGTGGAACCTCAGGTTGAGGAACAGGGACAGCAGGTTGGGCTGGAGGCACGACCTGTTGAGGTGGAACACGTTGTTTATAGTCTGCCAGCATAGCCTGTAAATCTTGGATGAGGCTTGGTGGTAAATGACTCGCCTCTGAAACCTGAGACCGCCTCTGGTATTCTGCATGATGATGTACTACAATGTCCTCCTGATAATAATGCCCGGAATAAGTATCCTCTTCTTCATCATCCTCCAGGCATTTAATATTCAATTCTGAGGGATGGTGAGCTATTCCGAAAGCTCCCTCATTGTCATCATCCTCAAAATCCTCCTCTTCGTCATCAGCATAAGTCTCTAGGAGATGAGAGGGCATAAGTGGCGAGATGTAAGATTCTTGCTGTCTCTGGTATGATACTAATTGAAAGGTCTTTGAAGAAAGGGGTGTAGAGAAAGCCTGTTTCGCAGGTAAAGGCTTAACTGAAGCAGTATCTATTGGTCTTGATGACACCGGTGATATTGGTGACTTTGATAGCTGTACTGTCTCAGTCGACGACGACAGGTTCATCTTCGACGACAAAGGATTCGTCATCGATGGACTCGACGTCGACGGGACCGACGTCGATGGACTCGACGTCGACAGGATTGCCGTTGACGAGACAATCTTCGACGGACTCGTCGTCGATGGACCTAGCTTCTTCGTCGACGAGACAGTCGTCGACAGTACCGTAGATGACTTCGTCGACGGGGGCTTCTTTGTCGACGAGTGCTTCTTCGTCGATGAGGCTGTCGTCGACGTGAGTTCTTTTATCCACAATGCAGATTCTAGTAGACAGGATAGGAGAGGTGATGGCTGTAGTAGAGATCATAGCAGTCGAAGAAGTAGAAGTTGAGATGGTAGTCACAGGTGAGGAGACAGAAGAGCTCTTACTCACGGTTTTCCTTGAAGATTGCTTGAGAGCTGAGGCTCCAGAGATAGAAGATGGAGATCTCTGTGAAGAGCCTGAAGTGGAGTGGAAGGTTTTAACATGTTTTCTCCCCTCACTTGGATAATCCTCTTGAGATTTCGCTCTCTTACTGGAGGTAGAGGCTCTGTCTTCATCATCAGTAGAAGAGGATTTTAGCCATAAAAGGACTCTGGCCTCCCTATCCCTTAAAGTCTTAGAAGGGAAGGTGCGGCAGATCTTACAATTTTCTGCCTCATGTTTAGGATAAAGGCAATAAATGCAGTCCTTATGTTGGTCATCAACATGGACCCTTTTCTTCTCGCATGTTCTGCAAGGTCTAAACAAGGCCTTCTTGTCAGACATCCTGAAGCTTAGAGAAAACTGAGTCAAGACTAAGGGAGACTCCCTTCCACACGACGTGCGGTGAAAATCTGAGGAGAACTGGCTCTGCAGAGAGGGTTCTAGAGGGTGCGGTGAGCTGATTGGTTGGAGCAAAGACTTTGGTCTTTTTAGCATAATGAGGTAGATAGGCTACTACAATCTAGGCCTCAGGCCTTCTCATAGGGCCTACTACTGTAATTTACTTTTGGCACTGCTTTTTTATATACCGTGGGACGCCCGCCTCGGCGACGGGGAATGATTCAGGCATGTGAATCTATGAAAGATACCCCATGTTGGTAAAATGGTGAACCTAAATAATATAGCGAGAGTGCTCCTCCACCAAAAACGGTTATGCACCAAAATCAAATGGGGCAAGAGAAATCCACCAGCATGAGAGGAAAGAAAAGTGATCGGGCTGAGATTACTGGTTCACTATACATTGCTTGAGATCACGGTCCAGTCTCCCACTGCTGTTTTCACTTTACTTGCCTCTGGCAAGTCAAAGTTTGAGAACCAAACCAATTACTCTTTCAATATTGAATTCTTGTCGCTTGGTCTGTTCTTTCAGGGCATTTCAATTCTAAAACAGTTTTCAACCCCCGGAATGGTATCCATGGCAGGAATGACTTGAATGATACTGTAGATGGATCCCCTCAACCTCCTGCAGAACTACCTGAAATACTAACCAGGAAGAAACTGCCTGTATGGTGGTGGGCGTGGCAGATTTTAAAACAGACTTCAAAGATGAGAGCACCCATGCATCTTTGTTTATCTGTGTCTAGTGATGATAGTGAAACGAAAGCCTCAACCCACTGGACAGGAGTGGTTGGCTAACACAGTGCCAGAGAGAGATAATGGCCACCTGGGAGTGGCTGCGACACTTTGGTCTTGGCTAGGAAAACAGGCTCATACTTACGCACTGAAGTGTTTCTACACTGACTGCCTTCTTGAGGCACAGGAAGCTCAAGCAGGAGCCTAGGCCAAAATTACTAGAGTTGAGAGACTGGAAGGCCTTCATCAGCTACAAGAAAAGCAGGCATCTTAGTGCCTTCATCAGCTACAAGAAAATCAGGCGTCTTAGTGCTATAGGCTTAGGCTCTGGAAAGGTATTAGCACGCACGCGCGCTATGCTGCAGTAATTTGCGTGTAAGCGCAGCTTCGTTTTTAAAATTACCGCATTTAGTATTTTATTTCCTAAATTGCTTTTTTCCCTGCTTTTAACTCCTCTACGCTGTGCCCACACACTTGCATGTTAATTGTGCCCCCCACCGCGTTTTGAGCGGACCTGTTACCTTACATCTCTTGTGTCTGGCGCCCGGTCGCCATCTTGGGGGAGGCAAGGGTCGAGTGTGCCATTGGTTCAGCGCTCCAGCGCTGTTAATGACCACAGGTGAGCCCTACTTAAAGCTCGCTCGTGTCGCGCAGCGGTGACGCGTAGCGGTGGCGCCTGACTCGCGCCTGAGTCAAGCCAGAGTCCTGCCCGTCTGCGCCCGTCCGCGACAGGACGTGCTGGACGTGGCTGGCTCTGGCTCTCGTCTATTCAACTATTACTCCGCCGGGGTCCATCATGCGGGCGTACACACGGGACTGCCTGTTGGCCATTGGGCAGGTAAGTTGCTGTTGTACCCTTCCACCGGTACACCCATTGCGTGGCCCATACCATTGCCCTTGTAATGGGTGGGCTCTTGACTCTCCGCGTTCTCTCCCAGGGATTCTGCCTTCGGAGACCTGCCGTACTGCCGATATCCCTACTGCCCTGAAGATTTTGAACTTGAATGTGAGGTCGGTGTTGAAACACTACCAGAACATCTATGACCTCATTGAGGAGGAAGTTCCAGATATATTTGCCATGACTGAAACATGGCTACAGGATGCTGACACCGCTATCATTAATCTAGCTTGCCCACCCGGCTATTCGATGTACACCTTGAATAGGCGGGGTAGGGGTGGCGGTGTAGCCTTAGTGGTAAAATCTATCTATCCCTGTGTCTGGACTGCCCTAAGCATCTCTGGGTGTGAAAGTGCCCTGTTCAAGGTCTCCGTCAGCCCTGAGTTTACCCTGTCCGGTATGGTCGTTTATCGGCCACCCGGCAGTGATGTGGTGTTTAGGAATGCTTTCCCTGATATAGTTGGCCCTCTGGCTGCAGACTGTGCCAACTTTTCTATCATGGGAGATTTAAATCTGCATTTCGACACCCTCTCTGGCTTGACGGTACGTTCCATCTCCTCTGACTTGGAGGCCTTTCAACTCCCTCAGATGGTTTCCCAGCCTACCCATTCAGGGGGGCATATCTTGGATCCCTTGTTCACTAATCTGCCGGGGATTCAAATTACTTCTGTTTCACCGGTGGAGTGGACAGACCACTTCTTGGTATCCATCCTATGCCCTGTCTTTGCCACCCCTTCCATCTCTTCGGCTAGACGGGTTCAGAAGAGGGCTTGGAAAAAGCTTCGGTTAGAAGACTTTCATCGTCTTCTATTAGAGGAGCCGCTCGGCCCTTTGACGGATGTAGAAAAGGGGTATGACCTCTTCTGTTCTTGGATCACCAGGGCCTTGGACTCTCTGATACCTATTGTATCAACTAAAATCAATTCTCGAGAGTCGAGCCCCTGGTACGATGGCGCCCTTCGGGCTTTAAAGGGTGCCTGTAGACGGGCTGAGAGGGCTTGGAGGAAGACCTATGGGGCTGACCTAAAAGCCGCATACTCCAGGTCCGTTAAGCTATACCATCGAGCTATTTGCCGAGCCCGTGCGGCCTTCTATGCCGCTGAATTCCGGAACAGTTCTAATCCGTCGAAAGCCATCTTTAAGGCCGTTAAAGATCTTACGACGAAGCGGATCACCTCTACGACCGAAAGCTCTCTTTCCCACTGTGAATCCCTCGCATCCTACTTTTTAGGGAAGGTGCAAGCCATTTATCGGACATTTTCTGGTACAGGGCACAGTGAGGAAAGTATCAATGGGGCTCACCATCAGACTACTCTGCTTGTTTTCCCCCCCCTCACCTCGGACGGCTTTGACAAACTTGCATTGCAAGTTAAATCCGGATCCCCATCCGATCCGGTAAGGCCTGCTCTTTTTCGGGATCAGGCTTTTATGGGGCGTTCAGTTATATGCTCCCTTGTCAATCTGTCCTTGGAAACGGGAGTAGTTCCAGCTAAGTGGAAACAAGCTGTGGTGTCCCCAATTATTAAAAAGCCCACTCTGGACCCATCTAAGCCTGAAAGTTACCGCCCCATTTCGCTGCTACCCTGGCCAGCCAAGATTACTGAGGCCCACGTCAATCTGGCCCTGTCTGAGCATTTGGCACGAACCAATGCCCTCGATCCCACACAAAACGGATTCCGTGCTGGGCACAGTACGGAAACCGCGTTACTTGTGATGGTGGAACATCTCCGGGCAAGGTTGGATGCTGGTCAAACGGCGGCGCTTATTTTGTTAGACCTTAGCGCCGCCTTTGACACGGTGGACCACAGCATCCTCCTGCACCGGCTCGAGGAGACTGGTATTGGCGGTCAGGTGTTGCAATGGTTCCGCTCCTTTTTAGACGACCGCTCCTTCTGTGTTGCCATTCCTCCCTTCAAGTCCAACTACCAACCGCTGGCCATGGGGGTTCCGCAAGGGTCCTCGCTGAGTCCCACGTTGTTCAATCTCTACGTGAGACCGCTGGCTGATGTCGCTAGGCAGTGGGGCCTAACCTTGGTCTCATATGCCGACGACACACAGCTGGCGGTTACTCTCAGCGGGGACGCGGAAATTGCGGCCCCCAGGTTTCAGTCTGGACTGAAGGCGGTGGCTAGTTGGCTGACAGGCAATTGCCTTCAGCTTAATGCCACAAAGACGGAGGTGATGGTCGTCGGTAAGGGAGTGGAGCTGTGGGGCGACCAATGGTGGCCTTCAGAGCTGGGACCTACTCCGACCCCGGTGTCGGAGGTGAAAAATCTCGGGGTATGGTTGGATGCCGGCCTCTCCTTTGTAGGGCACACACAAAAGACTGCGGCCTGTTGTTTTGGACTTCTAAGGGGCTTGAGACCAGTACTCAAGTTCTTTGATGCCCCAACCAGGCAACTGGTGATCCAGGCTACTGTCATCTCTCGCCTGGATTATGCCAGTTCTCTCCTGGCTGGGGCTAACCAGGCCGAACTAACCCGTTTGCAACGGGTTCAGAATGCCGCGGCGAGAGCGATTGTTGGCCTGCCCAGATTTAGTTCTGTGGCAGGTGTCCTTCGCTCTTTACATTGGCTTCCGGTTAGGAAGCGCATTCTCTTTAAGATCTTGTGTCTTGCTTTTAAGATTCTGAGAGGTATCGGCCCGGAAATTTTGTCGAGCTGCCTTTCCTTTTATGTCCCCACCCGCAGTCTCCGTTCCCAGGGTTTGGCCCTTGCAGTGGTCCCCAGATTCAGGCTCAGCCGTATGGGAGGCCGTTCTTTCAGGGTCGTGGCTGCATCAGCATGGAACTCCCTCCCTGTTGAAATTCGTTTGATGGAGGACCTTTTGACTTTTCGGAGGGCGATAAAAACTTTCCTGTTTTAGTGGCTCTGTCTTTATTCTCTGTTGTGTTGTGTTTTGCCTTGTCCTTGCGCCGGGACGCTCCTTGGCTGGAGTATCTGTGCGCACAATAAATCACCTTAACATAACATAACATAACATAACATAGGGATGTGGAATTCATATTGCCCGATGCAACAAGTATGCCCAACCTCCTGTAGCACAAACCCCCTGGCTGCCAGTTTACAGTCCCACAGTATGGATCGTTGAAAGTGGATAGTTGGTCATGGTGGAAGGGTTTTTAATCAGGAATATGGAATTCCTATAGCCAGACGCCCGGAACATATTGTTTGGTGTCAAGGGTAACATGTTTTCATGTGCATTTTGTCCTTGGAACAAGTAGACCCAACCCCTACAGCACAAACCCTTTGGCTGCCAGTTTACAGTACCACATTATGGATCAGGGAAGGACAATGTATACAGTTAAGGTAATATGTGAGTTAATGTTGTTCAAACTTGTATTTATGGTTAATTAATGCAAAGCCTTTATTATTAGGGCATGCACTAAAAGTAAATGTTCTAAGCTCTGTCTGCACTACTTTCGGTGGTTCCACTATAAATGTGTACACATGTTTTCAAAGCTTAGTAATATGAGGCTATGTATAATGCTCACAGAATGCTCTCTGATTATATGAAAATATTTGCAGAAGCTTGATAGCAAGAGTGTTAATTCCTTGCTTTCAAAATAAAATGTTCTCAAAAATTGCAAGTAGGAAAAAAAACATTTTGCTTAACTACTTTAAGATTTTAGGTACCATATCTTTGCATTATCATTTAGTAACAAATTGATGTATGCTTTTATTTCCCAAAAATATTCATAATGGAAAATCAGTGTAACGAGTTTAAAAACGATTATGGGAAACAAAAATCAACAAGCATTGGCTAAGCCAGTAGGTCTGAAATTGGTGGTCAGTCTTTTTGTTTTGTCAATGCGTGACTTGTTAAGGCATGGTTTTTGTAAAACCTTATCGATGTGGGAGCTGCTGGGCCCTCACCATTGTAACAAGCATTGGCAAAAGCAAAAATAGTTTTTAGTCTCAAAAAGCACACATTGCCACAGCAGTTCCAGGCACTGATCAAAACTACTTTGTGTGCCTATATGCTCCTTGTAGAAGAGCAGAATACTGTCCCTCACAGTGAAGCCAGCTGATAGACCGAAAGAACGAGACAGACATGTATTAAACACAAAAGGCCATGGTTAAAGCCAGGCCTAATTAGAGGCCCAATTATTAAAGGAAGCCTCAAAAGTGCATCCATGGTATATATCCTTGCATTAAGGTCATTATACAGTTTCCGTGAATTCACAAGAATTTACATAAGTAGGTTAAGAAATAGTACTCCTTGAAAATATTTGTGAACTGCATTTTAGCATGAGCAAATGTGCAAGTGTGGATTTGCTCATGTGAAAGTTCACTTTTCCTCTAGCCACATTTTTCCAACCCTGGAAAAGGTTTTACGTCTTCTACTGTCAGCTGTAAATTTCAAACCTTTTTCAATATGGGAAAAGATTAGAAAAGGTGAAAACCCTTAAAAATGCATTTTAGTAAGTTTGCACAGACTCAAAAGGGCTTTGCAACCCTTGAACTATTGCTTACCACTACCTTCAGCCCATGTATGGAGTCCTGCAGAAATGTAGCAACATAAGGGAATTGCTGGTATTGAAACCCTACTATGGTACGAGCCCTAGCATAACTAGAGAGGCTATATCAGAACTCTTATATAATGAGATTGCTGCCGTAATTTGTTGCCGCATTACATGGCACAAAAGGGACAAGTGGATTTTGCTAAAGGACAAGTAGATGTATGAAGCAACCTGCCCCATGGGCAAGTAGATATTTTATTAAATTTTACACTACAGTAAATTGTTAATACTTGTACATATGATTCCATAATTCAAATCCTTTAACTTTGAAACTGAGTTTTCTAAGGAAATGTAGTGAGTACAACTTGCATGACTGAAATGTTTCCAGTACAAAATTGTGTACAGTCGTTGCAAACCCCTAAGAATTTGAATCTACTTGTAATGTTCCCAGATTCCTCCTTGATTTTATGATGTTACATACAGAAGCATAAAAACAAGATTAGTAGCTGCTTAAAAATAAAACGCACACCAAAAGTTGCAACTTAAAAAAAGATTCGATAAATTGTGGTATGCTAATTTAACTACCATTTCTGTAGCATCTTTTAGTACACACTTTATGATGCATGCAAATAGTTTTTTAAAAAGTCACAGAAGAAAACCTGTGCACCTGCGGGTATATGCCCTTACATTGGTGCTGATTTACTACTTTCTGGAATGTCAGAGAGTTTATGGAAGCCTTGAAACTGTACTCAGAGCAAACTTTAATGATTTACATTAAAGGCTTTTTTTTTCTCGTGTACATATGCTGAAAAATTGCAAATTCACACTTATTACACCACTTTTTTCCTACCATAAAACAGTTTTACACCTGTCTCTATCAGGAGTAATTTTCCAACCATTTTGATTGCGGAAAAGGACTAGGAAGGTGTTGCAAATTTGTGGGTGTACGGAGACTCACAAGGCACTGAAGCACTGGAAATACCACTTCCCCCGTCCAACCCCTCTTAGGCCCAGATTAGAAATTGTGCAGTACTTCCAGCGTGGTAAATCTGCACTCTTAAAAGCCAGTACTGGGCCACTATGAGTTTATCCTCATGGAATCGGTAATAACTGTGCCGACCCGGTATTACTGAGAGGAATTGTGCATGGTATTCCCTTTTATGTGGGGATACTTGCTCCCATTTAACAGCTGCTCCAAGCAGGTAGTATTGTCTGCGGGGGAGAACTGCTGCAGGGTGAGAGGAAGTAGGGATGATGGTGGGGGTCACACGAGACTGTACACTGGCAGGGGAAGCATTACATGCTCCAAATGTGCCTTGGCTAAGGTTTAAGCTGTGGCAGGAAAGCAGATCAGCCTGTAATGTAGGCCCTTCAGTATGTGAATTTACTGGTGGATTTTCCCTATGGTAAAATGGAGTCCTTTTTCCGCACCGATAAATCATAGTGCAGGAACATCTGACAACTCATGACTGACCATATGCGCGTACTGATGTCCTATGTAGATTTGCAGAAAGGTGGCAAAATAAGAACATTGCTGGAATCCACAACCTGATATAACATGAGTCCTGGCATAATAAGAGAAGCTATTATCAAAGTTTTTATATATTGAGAAAACTGCCATCATTTGTGAAACAGCACAAGAGGAAGCATCCAGTTTCTTGGACAAGTAGATATTTTATACAATTCCACACTCCTGGTGGTATAGGTAGAATAGCATTCACTAACGAAACCATGAACATGTGTGCCTTATACTGTTAGAGAGCGGTATCAAACAAGATCTTTCCATCAGAAGTGAGACTGCTCACCTTCCCTCAGAACTGAGAACTTGAGCTATGACTGCCAAGATACTTACTAACTTCAGTTCATGATCCTGGTTAATCACATCATTGATGTCCTGTATTTTAACTGTTACTTCCTTGCCCAGGTTAGGAATGAGCCTGTACTCTTCTTGGGCTTAGTCAGAAGTAAAAATGTGTATCTGCCGACTCAAGCAAGAGATAATAGTGTTGCTGTGCATGATGTCATTAGTATTGGTATGCCTAAGGGAGAGACAAATTAAATGGTGCATCTTCTTCAGTCAGGTTTACCGACACTTTGTCTCCTTGTTGTAGGATGTCGCTTTGGCCTTGAAGGGAAATTCCATCACCAGCACTCATGGATTCTAGGGACTTCAGGACACAAACACTGGACAGTCCTTGAGAGTCAGTGTCTGTTGTCCAATGGCTTTGAGATGGTCTGCCTAATTAAATACTCCCTCCAAATCACTTGATCACGCTTGAGCACTTGTGGTTCTAAGGTCAAGGATGGCCTTGATGGTGGAGCAGTTGACGACACCAAGTAAAAAATGACATTTACTGTCTAGCAAGGGAGTCAGAGAACAGACGGAAATTACCTTCAAAGCTTTAGCAATGATGGCTTCAATCAATCAATCAATACAATTTGTACAGCATGCAACTACCTCTACTGAGGCGTCGCTGTGCTCAAGGCAAGCCTGGAGAATAGATTGGCCAGCACAATCTAAGCTTGACTTAACAACCATGTTTTTAAATCTTTCCAGAATCTCTGCTCCGTCTTGGCCATGCGTCTGTGAGTGGACAGGGAATTCCAGAGCTTAGCTGTCCGTCCCGAGAATGACCTGCCACCTCGTAGAGCTTTCAGAAAAAAGAAACAAGGGAACCCCTATAGTCAGAAGGGACCAAGGGTAGTAGTGATTATTAAGAGACAGCAGTCCCTTACAAGGTGGGTGAGTCAATATAAATAGCCACAAAATTACTATCAAGATTGGGTCTGTTTGTGTCAAAATAGACAGGTTAAGAATTTAATAAACATATAACTAAAGCACAACAATCCATAACTAATAAGTGAGCTGGACGTGAAAGGGTATTGGGAAATCAGCTGATTTCCTTACCACAAGCAGGTGACTTAAAAGTGACTTGTACGGTGAAAATGCAAGTAAGCTGAAGTCACAATTACAAAAACATCTTGTACTCCACAAAACTCCTAATTTACAGTTTGGAGTTTAAGATGCAAATGTCAACGACGTTTCGATCCCCAACTAGGTTATGGGATCATCATCAGGACTAAGCAGTAAAGCAAATGCCTGAGAAGTTGCCCGGATAAGTATGGGAGGGTTAAAGAGGGAAAGGGGGTGAGGAAAACAAAAAGGGGAAGAATTAAAATACTTTTGAGGTATAGTTACACAATTGAATAAACGTGCAAGGCACATGCTTAGATAAGTTTTCATGAATGATAACACACATACTGGAGCCCCAGTGTGGTAACGCTGTGGTTAAAGTGGTAGGAGCAAACAAGGTCAAATGTGTAGACATATGTAACCAATTGAATAATGCATGTGTGTTAGACTTTAGCATGTTTTCCGAGTTTTTTCTTTCTGACCTCCCAGTTTTGACTGTTTTTACTGGTGTAATGATTCTGCGCACTTCCTTCACTGCTGATAAGTGATAAAGTGCAAGTGCTCCTGATGTAAAATGTATTATGGATTGGTATTTCCCTGATTGGCTTATTTGATTTATGTGCCAATCCCTAGTAAAGTGCACTGCGAGTGCCCGGGCCTATAAATCAAATGCTGTTGGTGGGCTGCAGCACTGGATTGTGCCACTCACACAAACAGCCCGTAAAGAGTAACTCTGGCCTGCCATTGCAGAGCCTGTGTGCAGCCTGGGGCTGCCATGTCGATTTGGCAAGGGCACACACTTGCCAGTCCCTAAACCTTCCCTTTTCTATATGTGAGTCGCCCCTAAGGTAGGCCCAAGGTACCCCCATGGGCAGGGTGCATTGTATGTGAAAGGTAGGACATGCCCTGGTGTGTTTGTGTACCATGGGCAGGGTGCATTGTATGTGAAAGGTAGGACATGTCCTGGTGTGTGTGGCATGTCCTGATTGTGGATTACAGCCTACTTCGTTTTTCACAATTGCAAGGCTACTTGTTCCCCATAGGCGGGAGTGGGCAACTGACCTAGGGAACATGGTAGAAATTCGAGTTTAGTATGCCTGAAGTCAGAGTGATAAAATACATATCTTAGTTAAGTTGGTTTTAACATTCTGTGTTTGAAAATAGCACTTTTCTTGCCTAACCATCGAGCCTCCCTCTGCGAGGTTGTGTATTGTCTGTCTGGTTTGTGAGTGACAGGGGCTGGGGGAGACTCCAGGAGACAGGGTGAGTCAACACAGGGCTGAATAGACCTATCTGCACATAGATGGGTGGGAGGAGTAGCACCTGGTTCTGAATAGGGCTGTGCTTGCCTCCCGCAATGCTGGCTCCACCTCCATTGGTGCGTCTGATGTCCCTAGTCTACACTGTCAAAGGAAAAACAGGAGTCTTGTAAATAAAGTGCTCCAAGACTGACCAGAACTGGTTTGGGCTAGGTACAGGACCCTCTGCCTTCGGAGGACAAAGGAATTGCTGGTATAAATATTGGGGTCTGTTTGGATTTGTTTGGTCATGACGCTGTTATAGCCCCAGACAGGGCTATCGACATCAAGGAACTGTGTTTCAAAGTTATTTTGACAACTGAAGATATTTAAGTACTGTATTGTGGATTTTTATCATTTTGGTCTTGTTTTAAGCATATAAAAATATTGGATATTTTTCTAAACTGTTGTGGTTTTCTTTTGTAGTGCTTACACTGTATTACTGTGGGTTAGGTACAAATGCTTTACACACTGCCTCTAAGGTAAGACTGACTGCTCATGCCAAGCTACAAAGGGGGTGAGCAGGGGTTATTTTAGGAGTGTAACTGTCTTATCCTGACTAGGAAGAAGGGACCCTACTTGGACAAAGGTGCAAGCCCTTGTCAACAAGAGACCCCCATTTCTAACATTGGTTGTCAGCGGTGAGGATAGTACTTGTGTTTGCACTTGACTTATAGTGATTGGTGTGCACTACTACCATATCACAGACCATTACGTACCACATACTTGTTCTTTTTTTAGTTTGGGCCTAAATGGAAATTGCCTTTGAGGAGGATAGGTTGGAATCCTACATCGTAAAGGAATTGAAAACCATTAGCTAGAACCTGAAAGTCCAGGTCAGAGGCCTCACCAGGAAGGAGCAGCTACAAAAGGCAATGAGGGCCTGGGTAGCAGCCAGACATGCTCGTGGGCAATCTGGTGATCTTGGTGGAGAAGCCTGTTCCTAGGGTGGATGTGCTTTTGGGAGAGGGGAACCCTACAGGCAAGGCAGCAGTAGCTTGTCCCCAGAGGAGCTGGAGGACAGGCGTGAAGCTAGGAAGTTTGAGTTGGAGAAACTCAGAATAGAGAGTGAGAGGGAAGACAAAAGAATAGCCATGGAGGAAAGGAAGATGATATTAGATTATTAGCTTATTATCAAAGAGCTGGAGCTAAAGAGTAGAACCGGCTCAGATGGTGGCAGCAACTCTTCAGCAAACACAGACAGGATTGTACACAACCCCAAGAATGTAGGTAAAGAGATAAGCCGGACTGCTCGTGCCAAGCTACCAAGGGGTATATGTGTAGACAATAAGGGCACCCAATTAAGTCAGCAAGGGACCTTGGGAATTGATTCTTTAAGACAACAACGGTCCCTTACAAGTATAAGATTAGAATTAAATAAATATAGATGAAATCGTTACTATATTAGTTTGACATGTCCAGCCGGACAGAGGTCTAGTATTTACTTATGAAAGAATGTAGTACAAGAAATTCTCACCATATACAAGACGGGGCACAAGCCTGTACCCAACTTTACAGACATACAGCATAGACAGAAAAAACAAACAAAGGGCTTTTAGGCAAAAGCTTAGCGTTCTGTTATACTGTTGTCACAGTTTAAAATGAAAAACAGAACAATACTAGCACCTTTACATTTTAGAAGGAAAAATGAATTTTTACAGTTGTATAAGGTGCATATAATTGTCGAGGGCGTTTCGATTCGTATTTAAAATTCACGAATCATCATCAGGACATATTTATACATGCCTAACACTAATAAGCCTCAATTGCCTATGGGAAAAGGAGAAAAGGAAGGAAACTACAACATGTGGTCATTAGGAGGATTCAAGGAGTATATACACGTACATTTGAAGTTGGAATGCAGTCATTACCATCGTAGAATTTAAAAGGTGACTGGTGAAGGCAGTAAATGGAACTGATGTGGAGTACTCTGCGTGTAACACTGGTGCTTAACCGTCGGGTGGCGGTGAACGTGCATGGAGTTGTTTCATGTTAGCCTGAGTGAAGTGGAGTGGAAGTGATCTTGATGGTGACTGAGGGAAAAGAGTGCCAGACGGAATCACAGGTGAGCGGGACTCATCTACAAAGTAGTTGCAACGCAATGGCGTTTAGTTGCTGAGCCCCAAGGAAAGGGGGTGCCTGGGAGATAATTTGGCCGTGAGAACGAGCAACAAAGGTCTAAAGCCTTACCATCAGCAGGCCTGTAGGCCTCGGATCCGGACACGGTTACGGGGTTAGCGTACCTGTGAATTAAAAACTACTATGAGGGTCGAGCTTAAAAGTGAGGTAGTAAAGGACCGCGTATGGACGGGGTGAAGCTTACCGATAAGGAATGCGAAGGGAGAGGCGTCGGTATGACCGGGATGAAGCGTTGCCGATCGCTTCGAACCTACACCAGTGCAGGGTCCTCCAAGGAATAGGTTAAAGTTGAGCGTCAAGGAAGCCAGGGTGAGGCGTATAAGATCGCTCTGCATATCACTCCGGTTCGGTGACCTGGAAATAGAATTGGATTTAAGGGAAGGTAAAGGCAGAGTGGACCTTGTGAGAGGTGAGCTCGGCCGTGTGGCGGGAGGACTTACCGGTCTTGGTGATGCGAGGGCAGCTCGATCGCAGTGCAGTTCAGCTACCAAGGGGGTGAGAGCAGGGGTTATTTTTGGAGTGTAACTCCCTTATCCTGACTAGGAAGAAGGGTCCCTACTTGGACAAAGGTGCAAGCCCTTCACAACTAGATACCCCCATTTCTAACCATGTATCAGACAAAATAATCTTAGAAATGAGATGTACAGCAAGAAAATCAAAAAGTGTGGCCCAGTTGGTAGCGACAGAGGGACCTGACATAACTATGTTCTTGCGGATCCGCTATCGTTAAAATTGCGCTTCCATTTGGACATCAGCCTGCTGTATTGGGTTCTACCACAGTGCCAAAGGAAATAGTAAAGAACCTGGGAGACTGGCTGGACCAGGAGTTATCTCCAGAATATCAGATAGCCGCAATGACTGGAAAGTGTTTTAACACTCTAAAAATGCTAAAAAAGATATTTGACATCCTTCCGCTCTCAGCCATAAAAAATCATCCAACAGGCATCAGTTAGCTCTCAGCTGGACTACTGTAATGTATTATAGTATTATATCTAGGAGTTACTTAAGCAAGACTGCAGAAATTACAGAGCACAAAATGCCGTCTAGTACTAAATCTCCCGAGGTGTGCTTCCGCCAGGCCTGCCTTAACTAGTTTGCACTGGTTGCCACTCAAAGAGGGAATTCTATGTGAAGTCATGGGCTTTTACCACCGAATCTTTAATGAGAGAGCTCCACGATACCTTACCTCTTTAGTGACTTGCCACAAACCTAGCTGTAATCTCAAATCCTTAGGAACCAGCTAGGGAGTCATCCTGGGGATAAGGAAAGCTAAATGGGGTGGCCGTTCTTTCGCCTTCCTAGCTGCTAAGACCTGGAAATCTCTACCTCTCTACCTATGGATGGAACCTTCGGAGCTGTAGTGCCGAAGGAGGGTAAAACCATGGCTATTTTGACATGTGCTGGCATAGACTTAAACGTAGCTCATATAATTAGGTGGCCTTATCAGCTGATATTTCTCCTTCTGGTCCCTCTCTCGCAGTGCTTGGACGCACTGTTAGACACAGCCATGTGATTTATAAATATCCTTATTATTATAAAAAAATATATATGAATATGAACATTGGATGCAAATTTTATTTAATTTAATGCAAGTGCTTAACAGCCTATACGTTTTTACCAAGTTAGATGATCAAAAGGCCACATATTAAGGACACACTACTATATACTGTTGAGAAGGAAGGCAATTAAATGGCAAGAGATGATTCTAAGACTAGTCCTAGTTTTAAGAGGTGTTTAACCAGGGTTTTTGCAATCTATTGAGTCTCTGACTATTACGGTCTAGTGGTAATGAGAAGTCATGCCAAATTCACATCAGTTCATTCAAAGTCATTGTTAGCAGCTTGCCAAGGCTAATGAGACTGGGGTCTGTGAAACTGAGATGTCCTAACCATTACAACTAAAACATGGTAGGAGAGGGTGGGCTCAGGAGTCATAAGAGCATTTTGGGCGACAGTTGGAGGAATACCATATTTTGAAAAGTAAAGTGATTTTAACCTTGGCAGAAGGTGGCTGGTCCTTCAACCAAGCTACTACCACCCAGCCACTAATTATAAAGGGGAGTTACTAAAAATGCCAATCCGATGATACGAAAGTGCCATGTAAAAATTAGTGGCTTAATTTATCACTCAATATTTACACGGCCAAGCAGTGCGGAAGAACTGCAATTCTGTTATGAGCTCAGCTGGTGGCAGTCACCTGTCTCAGTCTACTTGGGGGCATAGGCAATTCCCAAATATTACTGGGCCAGATGTACAAAGGTTTTTTAGTTTGCAAATGCCCCAATTCACAGAATGCGCTGTTGGTGCTGAAAAAAAGCATTTTCCAATATACAAAGGTCAAATTTGCGATACAATAACCTATTACTGAATCACAAATTCGGTTTGCGATTCGGTATTAGGAGTGGGCATGCTTAGAGCGTCCTTCTTAATACTGAATCACAGTGGTATATGTGAATATTTTGAGATCAAAATGAGGATGCAAAATATTTGAATTTTACCACCTACTTTAAGTAGGTTGTAACCCATTCTCAAATTGGAAGGGGTCCCCAAGAGTCTTAAAATATTTTTTTAAGGGCAGTCAGTGGTTAAAAAACTGAAAGAAAACTTTCCATTTTTCTTTTGTGAAACGCATCCCATTTTCCTGTAAAAAAAATGGGCTGCACTTCAAAAATAAAAAAGAGCCTTACTGAAAAGCAATCACAGACATGGTGGTCTGCCAAGTCCAGCAGGCCACCATCCCTGTGCTTTTTGCTATTTCCATTGCGCCGCAAACTGGGACCCACCATATGAATATTATTGAGGTAGATCTACTCGCTACCCACTGGGAATCGCAAAATGTGTTAAAAACACATTGGTACATGGGTGTTCCCGATTACCAAATAGCGAATCGCAAAATGTGCTAATTGGTAATCGCAAAATATAGACTACGTACATCTGGTCCTTTGTTCTTTAGTCCTGGCATGTATTCTACCTTATAATTAAAACACTGCAACCTCACTGACATCCTTGCAAACATGACTGATGCCGTGTACATCCCTTCAGCGGTGAGTAACTTTATCAACAGTCTGTAACCCTGTTCTAATACTTTAGATCTCTAGATAAACTGATGGAAGTGTATGTGACCCCAAATACGTAGTAGTATTTCTCTTTCTATAAAGGAATATTTTTCTTCAGTAGGTGTCAATGATCTTGAAGAAAAGGCCATTACAACTACCTTACTCTGCTCATCTACTTGAGTCAGAACAGTTCCTCTACCACAGACTTCAGTAGAGACTATAGATTTGTTCGACAGATGAAATCCTTGAACAGGCAGAAACCTTCAAATGTTATTTTTTCAAATTGACAAGATCATTCTGGGACTCCTGTCCACTCAAACTGTGCCTTCATTAACAATTGTCTAAAACTGTATATATTCCCTTTGACGTTCCTAAAGGACAAGTTACTTACCTTCGATAACGCCTTATCTTGTAGAGAAATATTCTAGCTGCAGATTACTCACCATACAATTTCCCAGGCGTCAGGGTTGATCCGGAAAACTTTTGCTGGTGGAATACCCTTGCGCGTCGGTAGCTGGCATTGGTCGGGTCTCATGATGACGTCGTCCATGCTGGAAGTGATGTCCGCGTCACCTATATAGGCGCCAATCCGGCGCTGACGTCAGTTGCTTTTCTTGACTTTTTGCACTAGGAGCGAGGAGGAGGGTCTGCAAGGAATCTGCAGCTAGATTATGTCTCTACCAGATAAGGCATTACCAAAAGGAAAATAACTTGTCCATCTGAGACATCAAGCTGCAGATCCCTTACCTTCAAATAGATAATAGATACACTAGCAATACCATCCCTGGAGGAGGGACTGCTGACAAGTTTAGATCAGGCAGTCCTGCAAAACGGAGCGGCAAAAAAGGCTGTACCTGCAAACTTGACTGTCCAGGCAGTAGTGCTTAGTGAGCGTGTGCAGAGATGCCCACGTTGCTGCCCGACAAATGTCAAGGACTGTAACACAAAGCTGCAATGCTGTTGTCGCAGCCTTAGCTCTGGTGGAATGAGCTCTTAATCTTAGAGGACAACCCATCGAGAGATAGTCCTCTCCTGCACTGCACAAACTTTCTTTGATCCAACGTACCCCACGAAGAGTTGGTTGTCCAACCGGAACTCTTTAGTGCGGTCAAGGTAGAAAAAAGCTGCTCTTTTTGGGTCCAGATGGTAGAGTCTCACACCTCCTCTTTATACGGGTGCTGAGGAGCAGAGAAAGTGAGCAAGGTGACAGATTGCCCCACGTACAATGGTATTGCCATTTTCAGTAAGAAAGAGGCCTTAGCACCAAAGAAGTATAAGTACATTTCTGGGGCTCCCAGTCCACGCTGTTCAAAAGGAAGTGTCAGTATTTCCCATGCCACCCAGGAATACTTTCCTGCACATGCCAATATTATACGGTGGGAACTAAGCCGCTTGCAGAAACACATCAGCAAGGAAATTGATAAAATAATAAACAAATTCAAGAATTTATGAAGTATCATTATCTTAGCAATGGCCAGTCTCCCCTTAAGAGACAGTGGAAGCTTGGCCCAACCCACCGCACAGTCCTCAAAGCCATGTCATCAGTCTGCCGTAGTTGCCTCATCCGAGCTCGTCTAAATCTCGACTGAGCCAGATCTCCAGATAGGGCACTGGGTCTTGCACCTACGTCAAAGGGAATTCGGACTCAAAACACTGGGTCACTGTTATTAGGGGGAATATGATGGATTTAACCCGATTGAGGTTTATGCCCGCCATCCCATCAAAACGAGTGAAATTGCATAACGAGTAAGACCAAATTGTCCTGGGGGTCTTTAATATACAGAGTAACGTCATACGCATACATGGAAACCAGAACTTTAGGGTTGGGGGAGGGTGGTGCAATTGCCAGCCTGTGGTGACAGTGATGCTGCCATAGTCTAGCTGCCTGGGGTTCCATTGCAAACACAAATAGTATGGGTGAAATGGGGCATCCCTGCCGTGTAATGCTACATATCAGGAAGGCGGTGGGGGGTGATTGTTCTACTGACCCACAATCTACTAGTGGGCTGGGCATAGAGAAGGCTAAATCAGTCTTGTGAACTTGTCTCCCCACCCAAAGGCTTGCCAGTCACTTGAATAGGTAGGGCCATTCGAGCGAGTCAAACGGTTTAGTTGCGTTCAAGAACACTGCAGCTGCGAAAAGGCCAGAGGAATAGGACACGTTACAATGCATGCGTGTCATTGCAACGCAGTCATTACAACAACCACGTTGTAACGACCCATACCATTACAACGCAAGTCATTACAACGACTTGCTGTAGGGGGGGCGCTGGAGTTTGGAATAGTATAATTTACTATTCCAACTCCAGTCTGTGTAACAGTAGAAGAGGTGTTGGATTTTAAATCCAACACCTTGTCGTTGTAACGACTTGCGTTATAATGGTATGCGATGTAACAAGGCGTCCGTTGTTATGACTGCGTTGTAATGGCGTGCTTTGTATCGACTTCATTGTAAACAATGTTTACCGACCAGGGTCTATGATATGCAGGAGAGCAAAGAAAGCGTGCAGGTTGAGGGCCGTGGATCAGCTGGATACAAATGCAGACTGGTAGGGGGCATCATGGTCAGAGGTAGTGGGATGAGCTGTGAGGCGATCAATTTTGTTAGTATTTTATTATCCAAGTTTATCATGGTCAAGGGTTAGAAGAAATCACATCTTTGGGGATCCTTATCCGGTTTTAAAATAGTCACAATTGGGGCCTCCCAGAGGGAAGGAGGGAGCACACCATTCCATAAGGATTTTTCATACATAAGTAGGAGATGTGGGGCACAAATTTGGGCGTAGTCCTTATAAAAGGGGGCCGTGAGGCTATCTAGTACTGGAGCCTTATCACCAGGTAAAGCACTAAAAACCTGGACTACTTTGTCCACTATAAAAGATTCTAGGCGGAAGTACCAGTAGCTCTATTCCAGCCAAAGAAGCTGCACTACATCCATGTAAGACAAGGGGTCAGGTGTGGTGAGGTGAGGGGCTGATAGGACGTATATAAGTTGGAGAAGGAAGTCATCTCCTGCCGTATGGCATCCACCCCAGCATGTGTGTTCGGCTGATCAACTATATATTCACACGCCCAGGGTTTTCGCCGCAGACCACCCAGGGCCTTACCCCCTTGATCTCCCTCTCTGCAGCACCTTGCCCGGGCCACCCTCTCCAGATAATGCATTTCTCTGTACGCTGCATCCTCGAACTCTGAGAGTTTGCTCTAGATGGATGCCAGGGTGGATTCCCTACATGTGTAGAAGTATTGAAGTTCTAAGTCTCTAATCTCCACCTCTAGTCTTGTCAGCTCACCTAGCAGCGCCCTAAGAACTCTAGCTTGCTTAGCTACACAGAACCCACGGATCACTAACTTGAAGGCCTCCCAAATGATGAGCGGGGAGGAGACCTATTGCTCATTGTGGTCAAAATCCTCAAGGATGGACGTCCACACCTCTCTTCGGAATACCTGATCCCAGGCCGGTAATCACCATGAAAAAGGATGTGATGTGCATTCAACTTGGGCATGATCTGACAGTGTCTGAAAGTTGTAAAATCTGAGTAGGGTTCCACCTGAATTGGTCAGCTATGACAAACCGTGAGCTTGTGTACGGTATGAAGGAGGGGAGGGTCAGAGGGGTTGATTATGCCATTATGAAGGTCACAATGGAAGTCTTGGGTCTTGCTCAGTAAATTTATTGTACCACTACTGACAAAAAAATAGACTATAGCATGTGACATTGTTAAAACGTCCTTTACACAACTACTGATACTTTTACAGCTTTTAGTTACTTAACATCGTTCAAGAGTTGAGCTATACCAAGGATCTATTTTTACTTACATTTGTGAATTTTATTGACAGAAGGAAACCCTTATCACATTAAATTCGAATTTAACCAAATCTGCTGAATCAATAAATCATATCCAATTAGTTCAACTGTATAACAATGACTTAGTAGAGACTATAAAAAGTAAATGAACTGCCAACATACTACAATACATACCTAAAGCATTAAATGTTGCAATGTGCTTCCACATCTCTCCTTGGGTGGAATGTGGTTGCCAAAGCAAAGCATCAACATCGTGCCGCAAACAGAAGCATGGCATCTCTTCAGGATTTACAACGACTGAAAAAAGATACTGGTTGCTCCCAAGATTTACCTAAAGGGAGTAAAACATATACATTATCAAGTGTAATTTCAATCAATGAAAATAATGGTACACGCATTTCCAAACACAAAAAAATTATTTCTGCATCAAACAACCTACAGGAAAGAAGATCTGTAAACAAATGTTATGGGACAACACTCACAACAGAACTGTGAGAAAAGATCTGGAAAGACGAAGAAATACCGTAGTAAGCCATAGAAATATTATGTCACGCAGGACATGGATTTACATTTTCGATGAGATGAAGCGACCCAGTCGAATTGTGCCTCGGCAAATGTAGCCAGTCCATCGTTTATTCACTCAGAACATCCTTTACAATAGGATACAATAAGGGTACCTACCCAATATTATCCTACGGGACCATTATGATGTGGTTTGCTAAAATTAATAATACAGAACATATCTGGGTGCAAGTTGATCTTTAAGGAGTGGCTACATTTAAAAAGCCATCAGACTTGGTATCTGGGAAACATATGATGACGTAAAACAGTTGCCAGTAATACAATCAATAAGGCCTGAGCTCTGAAAAGAAATTATTTGGGGAAGTACTTTATGGTCAAAAAGTGAAATAGTGAAGAAATATCAGAAAGATTGAATAATTAGAGCATCTGCAAATATGATGTCATACTTAATTGATTTTCATACCAAACATGGAGTGAAAGACATTTGCAACAGAATGATGCATGAAGCATCAGTCCCAATAACGCGTAGAAGGCTGAAGCAATTAACATCATAGAAGCTAGAATGCCGTTATCCAATAGTATTGCTAAAGGTGAATCTTTGAGAAGTATACCAAGTCTTATGGTCCTGAATCCCATTGAGTGACAGCCTGGGAAGGTGGTTCATTAATGTTAGAAACTACAAACTTGTGTAACTGACAGATATTCTCAGGGGTTGCCTGGATGTCCTAGTGCTGTGATGGCGTTGTACTGGGTCATTTATCATGGGAGTTAAATAAGGAAATTCCACATGCAGAGTCGATCTACCACTTCTGACGAGGAAGCACAAAGGCGATTCTTAATGTAATTTACTTAAGTCTCTCTTAACATGTACATGGATTTGTATATATGCCATTACAACTGCTCATTTACATAGCAAAGCCTACCAGTAGAGGTATCAATGTCAGCAGCTATTGAATACCTAATTGAGTACACTTCATTTAATGCGCTGATGTACCATGTTGTATTTGTAAATCCATCTGTTTTCCTTATTATTTATAGGCATAACAGAATAACTAAGCTCAATTGTCAATTTGCAATTCAAACTAACTTCAAACAAGATCCAGAAATTCATGGTAACAGCCTTGCAGTGAGTGATAAACGTCCAATTCGGGTTGAATATATTCATCCAAGCCTGACATTCCATTTGTTTAAAATGAGTACCACACCAGGTCATAATGAGATCATTGATGCATCTCTTCTAGACCACCAGGGAGTCTAAGAATACATAAGTACTGACATATGTTAATGATTTGCCTAAATGAGAGCCCTGCAAAACTGAACAGATTTGGTGCAAAGGATGCACTCATGCCCAATATTTTCTTTAGTTAAAAAAACTGTCTTTCAAAATGAGGCAGAAGATATTTTTTGTTAAACCTATAAAAGTAAGTTGCATACTAGGGGCTGGTAGGGCTCTACAATACATTCTTAATCTTATCAGGGGCAAAACACAGAGAAATTATTATAAAGGCAATTTATAACTAATGTACATAGCAGCTCTTCCTCAGGGCTACATGGGTGGTTTTTGATCACATAATGGTGTAAAGCATGAGTAAGTGGCACATACATTTTATTTTTTTTAAATCCACATATGTAAACTGGGGCAGCTAATAAGAGTATCATGCGGCCAGTGAAGGATAGGACAATGGCTCACTGCCCCAGTGTTTTATTTTAATCACCACGGCCTATTAACAAAGACATTTTGGAGTATGTAAAGGATTATGTTACTTACCCTGTAAGCATCTATTCGTCGCATGTAGTGCTGCAGATTCACATGCTATGCAAACTCCTTCCATCTAGTGTTGGGAATGGACACTGCAAGTTGTTTTTCCCTCCAAGACGTTTTATGATTGGCGTTGTTTCTCCTCCCGCTCGATGCATTGCACATGTTGACCGCTGTTCCTTAGAAAGTTTGTTTTCCCCTTGCCATGAAAGGAGTGAGGATGTAGTCTGCTTAGTAAGACTTTGTTATTAGACATGAAGTAGGTATTTTGTTATCTAATACCTGCTGGGGAGGCAGGAGGGTGCATGTGAATCTGCAGCACAACACACTACGAATAGATGCTTACAAGGAAAGTAACATAATCCATTCGTAGCATGTGCTAGCTGCAGATACACAAGCTATGAATGAACGGTAAATCATTCCCCTTACACGAGGTGGCTTTAAGCATAAGATGGTGCAGTTGTCCCAAATAACATTTGAAGGAATGTTTGTCCAACTAAAGCTTGTTGTCTCGATTGAACATACAAACAATAAAGGTTTGTGAAAGTGTGTGCGTTTATCTCTGTTGCTGCTCTACAAATGTCATTTAGAGGGTTTTTTTCCTTAAAAGGCCATAGTTGCTCCTTTTTTAGGTTTCGCCCTGGCGTTGCAACTGCGTAGCAGTTGCTCCGCCCAGGGCGAAATCTCATGATCCTACATATAGGGCTTTGGTCCCGCCTCTGTCTCCCATTGGCTAGCTGCATAAATGGAGGCTAGCCATTGGGAGACCGAGGCAGTCAATCACGCTTTCCCGTGAAAACGCGATTCGGGGGCGTTTATCGGTCTTTTTTTAAGTCCCGCCCCTTTGTCCTGGGCCGCGCTGTCATTGGCTGCCGGCCCGGGTCACCCCCGTGACGTCATTCCCCGGGCCGCGCTGTGATTGGCTGCCGGCCCGGGACGGGAGTTGTTTTTTCACGCATGTAACCCTAAGTCCTTATGTTTTCAACTGGTTCTTATGTAAAGCGCTCTGACACCTTCGGGTAAAGTTCGCGCTATATAAAATTGCACAAATAAATACATAAACAGCACGGCATAAGCCCCATAACGTGTGTGAACAGGCGTGCCCAACAACGTCAGCCAAGAATAGACCAACGGCCATCAGGAGCCTTCACATCCAGAGTCACCGGCGTCGTCACCTTAACCGGTCGGGTACGCAAAGGACAGACCCGCTGAACTATGGCGGAGCTCTGACTAGCCACGGACAACTCTAAAATGAACCATTCCCCGGACCCCCGCCCACAGTCAAAGGAGTTTGTTTAATGGTGTTGAATGCGGTCCTACGCAACAGCCAATCAGCATTTCGAAGGATGTGCTTCAAAGCTCCAATTCTCGGTCACCTTACATGTTAGGCGTTCCTACTCGCGGACAACTCCGAAGATGTGACCAGCAGTGGGATTGTCTGTTGTGCGACCCGGAAGTGCTACAATTACAACAGATGCCATTCATTCAAAGGTGATGAACGATTAATGGGCATCAGGTTGAATCATGGATGGTTCGTGCAGCGAACCAAGTGCGTACCCCGAGCTGCCCAAGTGCCCCCCAACTCCTCCTCCCCGCCCGGACACTTCCCTTCCCCACTCGGCTGAGCTCCCCCTCCTTGCCCCACGTCCGGGTCGGAGCGCTGGCACCCGCTCCACCCGGGTGCACTCCCTGCCCGTGATCTGCCCTCTCCCCGGCCACCCTCCGCTTCACCCCGCCCTCATCTTCGATTTCTGCCCCCCTTCCGCCGTTTCCTCTTTCGAGCTCCGCTGTCACCGTTCGCCCCGAGCCTCCACCCGAGCTCTGGTCACCCCGAGGGGTGCTGTCTCCCCGAACTCTGCCGCCCCCACCCCCCCCCCGATCCGAGCTGTGCCTCGTGTGCTCCGAGCTCGGCTGCTCATCCCGAGCAGCTCCGGGCACCCGAACTCTGCAAGAACCCCACCCCCACCGAGCCGCCGCGTGTGCTCCGGGGTCTGCTGCTGACCGGGGGTGGGGGCTCGGTTCATCCAAACTCTGCAACTCCAGGAGGGCTCCGAGCTCTGCCCCCCCACTGGAGGAGCACCGGCCATCTGTAGGACTCCGCCCCACCCCCCGCTCTGCCCCCAGAGACCCGAGGTCCTAAAGAGCTCTGTGCCCCCCGCGTCTGCGCGCCCCCTCACCAGACCCGAGCGGTGCCCATCAGCCCCTGCACCCATCCTCCCCGGCTGGTGTTCGAGCCGGGCCCCACCCCCCGCCCCGAGGAAACTAACTGCTGACGGGGTCCCCCTCTCTCTTCAAACACCCCATCTCGTTCCACACTCCTATCCTGAGGGGCTTCGGTCCCTGTCACCCGGCAACTCTCACTCCCCACCCTCTAATGTCTCTCTTTGCCCCTGCAGGTGTCTCCGGCCCTGGAGCTGCCCCCGGCCCTGAGGTAAGAGAGAGAGTTTGTTGGGGGGTCCGAGGGTGGGGCCATGGGTGGCGGTGGCATCTGTCCGTGATGTACACCGGGGCACTTGACCGCGGGTGGTTGCAGGGGATGTGCGCAGGGAGTGACGCGCAGGGTTGTGGATGCATGGGTGTGAGGAGGGATGCATGGGTGTGAGGAGGGATGCATGGGTGTGAGGAGGGATGCATGGGCTCTAACTTTGTCAAAGGCGAAACCGTTGCATTGTAAATGCTTGTTTCTTGTTGAATGAGCTTTTGGCACAGTTGTAAATGTTCTTTTTGCTTTTGCATTACACATTTGAATGCAATTAATAATCTATCTTGCTATACCTGTCTTGGATATAGTGTTTCCTTTTGTTGGATTTGAAAAAGAAACAGAGTTGTTTTGTTTTTCTGAAGGCTTTAGTATATTCCGCATAGTACTTAAGTGCCCTTTTAACGTCTAGTGTATGAAAAAAATGTTTTGCAAATGTTTGTGGTTTCGGTAAGAAAACCAGACACTCCAAGGTTTGATTTAAAAGGAAAGGAGAAAGGACCTTGGGTAAAAATGTTGGGTTGGTACTTAATCGTACTTTGTCTGAGAACACTTGGAAGGAAGGTTCTTTGACTGAGTGCATGTATCTCGCTTACCCTTCGTAAGGATGTTATTGCTACCAGGAAAGCTACTTTCCATGTTAAGCATTGCAATTGGCAAAGCTGCATTGGCTCAAATAATGGCCCCGTAAGCCGGGTTAAGAGAATATTTAAATTCTATGCTGGTATTGAAGGCGTGCGTGGTGGAATGATTCTTTTTAAACCTTCCATTAAGGCTTTGATTACAGGAATGCAGAAAAGTGACTGGTGTTTACAGTTTTGTAAATAAGCTGCATTAGTCGCTAAATGTAGGCGTACTGAGGTGTATGCTAACTGTGACTTTTGCATATGTTACAGGTAACATATTAGTTGTTGTTCAGTTGGGAAGAGGGATTGTTGTGCTCTGTAGTACAACAATGCACAATATGCTTCCATTTGGCTGCATAGAAAGCCGTTGTGTTAGGTCTTCTTGTTTCTATATGCATAGTCATACATTCGTCAGGTTGATTGAGGTATCCAAATTCTAGGACCTCAGGAACCAAATTGCAAGATTGAGCTTTTGAGGATTGGGATGTCTCTCCTAGGCTTTGCTGTGTGTGAGAGGTTTTGGATAATTGGATAGCTTCTTGTGAGGCTGTAGGGAGATCTCCAATAGTGTTGTATACCATGGCTGACGAGCCCGGGTGAGTGCTATCAGAATTAAGGTTATGGAAGTCTTCTCAGTTTCCTGACCACAGAAGGTATGAATGGGAGAGGAGGAAAAGCTTAAGCAAATATCCCTGACCAGTTCATCCATAGAGCAATGCGCTTGGACTGTGGATATCTGGAAGCTAAGTATTGGCATTTAGCATTTTCATTTGCTGCGAACAGATCTATTGAGGTGGAGCAACCAACGATTGAAGTATCTTTGTTACTATGTGCTGTGCATTTCCCACTTGTGAATCTGCTAGTGTGGTCTTCTGAGGAGATCTGCAATTGTGTTGTCCTCCCCTGGTATATATTGTGGTAGGAGGTGGATGTTGTGACTGTTCGTCCATTTCCATATCTTTTGTGCCAACTGGGATAATTGTATGGTATGGGTTCCCCTGTTTCTGAATGTAATACATTGCGGTCATGGAGTCTGTGCACAGAAAGAAGGTCTTCCCCACTATGTTTATGAGGAACACTTTTAAAGCCATTGCAATAGGCACTACTTCTAACATGTTTATGTGTAGAACCGGTTGTTGTGTTGTCCAGTGTACCTGAACCACAATGTCCTTCATATGAGCTCCCCATCCCAGAAGTGATGCATTGGTTGTGATTATGTGCAGGATTGGATTCTTGAAGGCTCTCCCTGTTAATATGTTTGTAGTGTTCCACCACAATAGAGCTTGATGAACCTTGGGTGAAACAAACACTAAATCTTCCATTTATTTATTTGGTGTTTTCTATAGCACGAACATGACCCTGCGTAGGTTATCAGAGTGCTTTACAATTGCATTTCCAAAACCAAAACCATTTATGTTTCCAAGTCATCAGTTATTGTACAATAATTAGAACTAAACATTAAGCGTAATATACATTTATACAATCCCACAAAGGGTTAATTATCGATGAGAGGTAGCAAGAATATGATCATGACAGGTCCGAAGACAATAGCTAAACTGTTGAACTTATGGGAGATATTTCCTTATATGGAAAGATTGGACTTCCTTTTTGAATGCCGCGAGGGAAGGGATCCTTCTAATGTTAGGCGGGAGAGAGTTCCAGATTGTAGGAGCTGCACTGGAGAACGCTCGGTCATAAGTTCTTTTCTTACAAAAGCGAGCCGGTTTCAGTAACAGGTCTGCATGGCTCCCGGAGAACCAGCACCCTCCTGATAGAGTGAGTTTCTGGGCTAAGTAAGCTGGTGCTTTGTAATGTATCACTTTGTGAGTGATACATGTCAACTTGAATTAAACTCTTGCTTCCAAGGGCAACCAGTTGAGTGCTTTCAAATGAGGGGAGATATGGTTGAATTTTTTGGATCCAAATATTAGTCTTGTGGCTGCATTAAGACAAGCTTTCAGTGGGGCTGTTGAGACCTTGGGGAGCCCGGCCAGAGTTGTGCAAGGATTTAGTAGAGTCAACAATCTTCGGAGTACATTTTAAAGCTGTGATTAGGTTGGTCCATCCTACTATATTTGATGAGCTTTTCTGGGGCGTAATCAGCAGGAATTCTGTTTTATGAGGGTTAAGTTTCAGGTGGTTGGTGGTTAGCCATTGGAGGGTTCTCATTAGTGCCTGGTTCATGGTACTTTTCTCTTCTGTCGATGTGACTTTGATGTACAGCTGAGTGCCATCTGCGTACTTGTGGAAAGAAATGTTTCCGTGAGTGGTTCTACGTACAGATTAAATAACGCCGGAGATAGTGTGGACCCTTGCGGAACTCAGATTGTATTTCTGGTTGAACCGGACAATGCTTGGTTGACTATGAATTTTTGCGATCTGTTCTCAAGAAAGGAACTAAACCATTTGAGGACTTTTCCCTCTAGTCCCATTCTGTTTTTCATGCGATCCAGTATTTTAGCATGGTTTACAGTGTCGAAAGCAGACGAAAGGTCCATCAGGATTAGGAGACATGTTTTGTTATGGTAAATGGCAAGTAAAGTGTCATCCACGATGTGCAGAATTGCTGTTCATGTGCTATGGTTCGGTCTGAATCCTGATTGGAAGTCATTTTACAGATTGAATTCCGAACTCAATTGTTGATGCACACATTTTTCCAGGACTTTGGCTAGCATGGGAATGTTTGTTATTGGTCTAAAATTGTTGGGATCAGAGGGGTTCTCTTTTTTTTTTTTTAAGAGTGGAGTGACTTGCCCAGTTTTTAGGCAGACCAGTATTTGGCCTTGTGTCAACGAAGCATTGATGACCTTAGTCCCAGACGGGATGAGCTGATGGTTTATAGAAGACCAACACTTTGCAGGAAAAGGATCGTTATAATGATTGTTGGCTTTAGTGGTCGAAATGATCTTTGCAATGTCTAGTTCACTGACAGGCTTGAATACTGACCAACGAGCATTGTTTTTTGGTGTTTCTAATTCTAGTTGAAACTGAAGTTCATCTAAGGTGCTCTTACCACTTTCAAGGTCTACGGCTGCTTTTTTGAGCTCCCCCTCCAATGAATTTTCTTTGTCTGTACAGAAGGAGGAGAAATCTTCACTGTTTAAGGTTGTTTTTAAAGTGGCTGGTGCAGATTTGGTACATTTATTGGTTTGATCTTTTAGTAGATCGAATAATTTCCTTGGTCTGTTTATTGCATTATCCAGTTCTTTCCTGAAGAAGTCTTTTTTTTACTTTAGAATGCTTTTGTTGTAGGCTTTCCTGGACTGTCTCAGTTGGGTTAAGTGAGGCGATGAAGGGTGTTGTCGCCATTTTCTCTCTGTAAGTCTCAGTGAACGCCTTTCTTCATTAAGGGCACTATTAAACCAGGGGTCTTTGTAAGTGATACTTTTGAATTTTAAAGGGGCTACGTCCTCAATAATGCTCGACATTGTCTTGGTATAGTGCTTTGTGAGGTCACTGACGTCAACCATATTCTTAGGTGGTTGCAATTCTATTTCACAGTGAGCTACAACGTTATCCATATTGATTCCTCTAGTGTCACAAGTAAATGTTTGGGGATTAATTGGTTGTGAGGACATTTTGGTTTTTATGAAGGGTATTTCGAAGGTAATGATGTGATGATCAGATCAATCGAGAGGGGGTGATTACAATTTTATTGATAGATTTTTCTTTAGCTATGATCCAATCTAAGGTAAAACCTTTGGAGTCTGTAGGTAGATGACATTCTTGGACCAGCGAGTGGTCTTCAAGGAAGGCTTTGAAAAGGGTGATCTGACTGTCAGTATGATCCTCCCAGTCAAGATTGGAGTCTTCTAAGAAAATATTATTAGACTGCAGGTTTGAGTTGTCAGTGATGATTTCTATCATCTGGTCTATGACCTTGGTCTTTTTACCCGGGGTGGTAGAGTGCTTGGAGTTTACAGTTTTGGTTATCAGACGATCTTAAGGACATGCCCAGATATTCACAAGACTCTAATAGGTCAGATTGTATTTTTGTGATGGTAATGTCTGATCTATGTATACAAGCCATGCCTCCTCCCGTTTTGTCACGTCTGCCCTGTCTCGTAATACAGTAATTCAGGGGGAATAAAAGATCTAGGCATGGGGAATACGAGTCAGATGGCCAAGTTTCTGGTAATATAGTAAGGTCAAGTTCTTTGCTTAGTATGAGGTCGGCTATGGCTTCAGCATGTTTTTTTGCTGACCGACAGTTGAGTAGTATGCAACAAATGAGTTTCTGTGGTTTTATCATTGACGAGACAATCTTGCCGGGAATTGATAACACATTTTCTGTAGGTTGCCAAAATGTAGCCTTCTATTGTTAGGCTTAGCAGGTCTGCAAGCATTCGTTGGGACTGTTTGAATATTGTTTTCACCTATGTTAGTGGGAGTAGTGGGGATTGGTTTGTATGAAGACAGAAGGGTTTGGATCTAATTGTCTGTCAGATAGCTGAGTTGCTTAGAGGGGCAGAATACTCTGTTTGACGCAGCCATAGGGGTAGATCGAAGTTTAAATTGTGTTTCATCAATGGATTTCTGTAGAACCTCCATTTTTTAAAGCCATTTTCCTGATAAGCACAAAAGGTTCTTCATATCTCTAATAGCGAAATGCATGGCTTTGTAAGTTTTGCTGGATTGGGAACTGAGATTATCAAATTCCCTATTATGCTGAGGGGCTCTAATCTTTTCAGACTCTATTCTAGGTAGAGTAATGGTAGGTAGTTGTATGGTGCCCTTGTTGGAATGCTAGCATTGAATATCTCTGAGTGATAGGGACAACTGTTAGTTTGTTTTGTGCATGTTTCTTTGTGGCTAGAAGCTGTTTCGCATTTCCCTGTGTCGGTCATATGAGTGCCTCTCCAGTTAACCTGGTCAGACACTGTTGATTCCAACCCACTAACTGTTCCCGGTAGAGGGTTGTGATCAGTGTTAGGGCTTGTATAGGTGCTAGAGTCTCTGTGGTTAGAGGTGGATAATGTAGCTATAGATAGATGTGGGCTGTTACTCCTATCTTTAGAATTACTGGTTTCCCGATTGAACTGTTGGTGCTCATTAGTGATTGTGTAATCCATCGCCATAGCTTGATTCGTCTATTGGGGTTCTGCCCAGATGACGTTTTCAATCACGGCCGGTTGATTCCCATGTGGGGCGATGGCTTGTGAATTCTTATTTGGACGGATGCTTGGGGGGGGGGCTGTTAAGGACATGAATTTTTAATGTTGAGAAATATTTGTCAAATCGTTCCAGGTCTTTGTTGGCAGCTTGAATGAGAAACATGCTGTTTTTATAACAAGTTATGCTAAATGTTGCTCTCAGTTTTCGAGAGGGTGTTATTAGCATCCTAGTGCCATAAGGAATATTTTTCGATTCCTGTATTTTCAGCGAGTTATTTAAGGTATTTTGCCATTTTAGAAGTAAAGAATATAAAGTCGTTAATAATTGCATCTTTTTTATGTTGAAAGGTGGGTCTAAGATTAGAGTTTCTGAGTTTCTTCTGAGTAAGTTATGTTTAAAAGTTTTGGAGGCATTTTTGGAGAGATTAGAAGGGTATAATATTGAATAGGAATTCCTTCCGTCAGGTTTTAGATGATGCCCTGATATGGTTATGATTAAAAGATTTCGTACCTTATTATTAAATCCTCTGTAATTAAGTTAATCTTATATCTGGAGGGTGAATAAGCAGGGGATCCCGGCTGAAATGCTTCTGCAGGTATTGAGACTGTAGTACCTATCTTCCTTAGCTGAATTAGGAGTCTATTGAACGGACTAGAATAAGGTTTTAAATAAGTGCCTGAATGCTCATGCTCTCTATCTTAAAGTGGACTCATTGTTTAAGCAAAAATGCAAATGTTAGCAATACCTTGCCCCAACCAAGATGACTGACATGAAAGTTTAAGTCTGGAGCATAGTCCTATGACTCTTTCACTGTACCTAGCTTCTCTGAAATGTAGTCCTCTGTTACTTTCTATTCACTAATCCCAAAGATTCTACCTATTTCTTTGTACCAACCATGCCTAGTAGTCTTTGACTGTTTCCCTGCAACTCGATGAACGATTAGTCCTATCTCTGTTCCCTCCCGCTTGTGACCATTGAGATGCTAAACACTCAAAGAGGGGTCACATGTAGGCGAGCATGACGCAATTCCTAGTAGCTGCATTACTGTTTTGACTGATAGGCTGAAAAACATACAATTGGTTCTGGAAATTAAGGACCCTACGGGGATTGGGCTAAACTGTCCCCCATATGGTGTTGAGTATTGACCCTAGTATATGGGATGGTTGGAGAGGTGATTTTTGACATATTGATTGAGAAACCCAATTGATGTAATACATTTATTGTCTTTTCAGTGTCAGATAGACATTTATTCTTGTTTGGACTCTTGACCAGTCAATCATGTGAATGTTTTCTCGTTAGTTTTGCTGCCACTACTGCTAAGTATTTTGTAAAGACCCTTGGGGCTGTTGTTACTCCAAATGGTAGTTCTTGAATTGATAATGACGCCCACTTACCACAAACCTCAGAATTTTTTCTGTGTGCTGGATGGATTGGAATGTGAAAGTAAGTGCCCTTCAGGTCTAGTGCAGTCATGAAGTCACTTTTTTGAAGTAGAGTTATCACATCTTGTAATGTGACCATGTGAAAATGTTCTGATAGTATGTATCAATTGAGTGGCCTGAGATACAAAATAGGTTTTAGGTTTCCATCTTTATTTGGTATTAGAAAATAAACAGAGTACACTTCTCTGTTTCTATACTTGTGCAGGACAATTTCTGTCGCCCCTTTTTGTAGTAATGCCGTTACTTCTTTTTTGAGCAGGTGAAGATGCTGTGTACTTAGGACCTGCCTTTTTGGTGGTATATTTAGGGGTTGTTGAAGTTGTTCTAGGCAATAACCTTGTTTGACAATTTCTAAGACCCATTAGTCTGAAGTAACATTTTGCCACAACTGATGGAATTGTTGTAGCCTTCTCCGGAGTTTTGTGGTCGGGGGGTTAGGGGGGTCCGGAGTCTGAGACAGATCATTTTGGTGGTGGGGTGGAAATGCCCGTGTTGGGGGTGCCTCTTCCCCCACATTTATTATTTTTGTAGCTGCCATGATAGTAACTATGCCCCTGCTGGTGGTATTTTTTCTGTTGAGGCGGATAGGTATTACTTTCTGTGGTAGAGGTTTCTGCAGCTCCTTTACCATGGTACCTCTGAAAGGGCTGTTGCTTTTGTGTTCTGATTTGTAAGGCACCCATTTAGAGGTGTTCTCAGTCAAAAAGAACATTTAAACTATGTTGCTGTACTTCTGGTTTGAACCCAAAAATGCAAAGCCATGCAGGTCTCCTGAGCATGATAGATGTATTTATGCCCCGAGCAGCGGTGTCCGCTCCCTCTAAGTCACATTTGATGGTAGCATTAGAAAGAATTTTATCCTCTAATAAAATTTTCTCCCCACTTTTTATATTCTTCAGGACAATGTGGCATGGGCCCCTGTATTTCATCCCATGTTGCTCTGTTGTAACGTGAAAGGAGGCCCACAGATTTGACAATTCTTCAATGATAATCGTGCCCAGTGGCAACTCTTTTTGCAGCTGCGTCAATTGTTTACTTTCCTTATCTGGAGGAAGGGCTTTTTTTGGACGGCTTGTGCAGATACCCTTTTTCTAGCAGTGGTGACTACAAGGGAGTCTGTTGGGGGATGCCCTCGAATGTAGACTGGGTCAGTTGGTAAGGGTCTATATTTTTTCTCAATTTGTGGTGTTAGGACCCTTGTTTTAACTGGATCCTTGAACACCTCTTTGGAAACATTAAGGATGGATCCAATCATAGGTGTGCGTTGGAATGTACAATCTGTGCGTGAAAGTGTTCCAATGAGAAAATCACTTTCCTCCTCTGTAGAATGCATTGGGAGCTTATGATACTCTGTAGCTTTCTGAACGACACTGATAAGATGAATTGTCATCAGGAGGAGAAGGTTTTGTTGTGGACAAATGGTTCAACGTCTGGATCTGGTAGCACCACATCATAGTGTTCCCATGTGTGATGATTATCTTGTGTGCCCTGGGAATCAGTGTCCTGTATTTCTTCCTCTTATTTTTCTTGTGGAGAGGGTGAGTGATCTTGAGGTGAGGCAGGTGGACTAAAAATTATAGGGCTTGTGGCCCTGTGGTCTAATGGTACAATTTTTGATGGAGGCTGAGGAAACAGACCCTCCTCTCTGCCTTTATTTTTTCTGCCTCCTTGCGTTTCTCCTGCATAAAATGCAGCAGGACCTCAAATTTTACATCCAATTCTTGATTGGACAGGGTAGTGTGTGTTTTTTGTTTCTTTGGTGCCGATGGCGTGTCTTTACAAAATTATAGGGCTTGTGGCCCTGTGGTCTAATGGTACAATTTTTTGTGGAGGCTGAGGAAACTGACCCTCCTCTCTTCCTTTATTTTTTCTGCGATGACGTGTCTTTAGAAGCAGTCTGTTTTGGAACTCTGGAGATATGGATTTTCTTCTGTGTAAAAGTGTGTCCCTGTTGTTTTTCCCATTCCGAAGTGCTTTTCGATTCCGTTGTGCTTGATTCAGAGCATTTTTCCAGCTCCAATGTGTGTTTCTTGGAAGTTTTCCGTGTCAAGGTTTTTGTCAGTTCCAAGTGATGCTTTGGTGTCAAAGGCTCGGTCGGTGTCATTTGCCTTTCGGTGCCAGCAGTGTGCCTGACCAACCCCTTGTTTTGGCCTGGCTGCCCAAATGGGATTGAGAATATTTTCGTCTTTTCTTAGCTCTGAGGTATATGCACGGTATCTGCTTGAACCTGTTGGCCTCGGAGCACCATGGCAGGGTAGTGGTGGTGGTGAGTGTTTATTTTCTTTCGCATGTGAGGTAACAGTACTCATGATACACAGTGTTGTCTTGGTCTTCGGTCTCGAGGCATTGGTCAGCGTCGGAGACTTGGGCTGTACTGGAGCATGTTCCTCTCCAGGCGATGTATGGGATGTGGTGAGGTGTGGGCTGGGCTGGGTATGACCCTTCTACCTCCTGTTGACCTCACTGTCTGCTTCACTTTCGTGGCTGAATTCTGCCTCAGGTGGATGCTCTATTGTATGTGTTAGGTGTCGATCCAGTCGATCCAGGCACAAATTACATACGTACTTGGCTTCACACCAAGGACACCGTCTGAGAAGTTTTCTTGGTCTCCATCACCCGTAGATGGTCATTCTCGACGGTCGATTGTTGTTTGGACGCCAGGAAGTCCTTCCCGGTGTAGTAGTTGATTTTTCGATCTTTGTTGTTTTCCGGTAGGCCATGTGGCATTGAAATCTGCAGAGCTTCGACGCAGTCCGTCCAAGCCCAATAGTGGAAAACACTTTCTAAGGAACAAAGCGTTCGACATGCGCAGTGCCTCGAGCGGGAGGAGAAACTAAGAACGATACTAATCATAAAACTTCCTGGAGGGAAAAACAACTTGCAGGGTCCAGGCCAAATACTAGATGGCAGGAGTATGCATAGCATGTGTATCTGCAGCAAAGATATGCTACGAATACTCGTGTATACCAAAAGATTCCTCGTAAAATTTTTGAAGTTTAGGTATATACGGATTTGTATGCAAGAATGTCATTAGGTCTCGGACTAGCGTCCCACGCAGTGGGCGGAGCCCGAGATTTTATGTTTTGGCAGTATGGGGGCTTGAACCCGCCGCTCTTCTCCATTGGCTGGCCTCGTAAATGCCAGCCATTGGAGGAGAGGGGCGTCACTCGGTTCAAGCCCCGTCTTTTTGCGATTCGGGGGCGTGTTTTTTGCAGTTTTTAAGCCGTGACGTCATCCGTCACTCAACTGCTAAATACACGCCCCCAAATCGCGAAAATGGCAGCACTTTTGTTATGCCATTTTGCCCCGACCGCCGCCGCAAGAAGTTGCCAAGTTCTCGCCCCAGCCGGTGAGTGCTTGTTTAGGGTGTAATTGTTGTCTTCATTGCGGTTGTGGCTTGAGTTTCTTTTTAATAACACGTATCTCTTTTGTGGTATTTCGAGACCACTAATGTGTGTCTCCAATGACTCTACCGGAAACGCCGTGTGCGTCGGCATTTGTGATATCTACGAGGAATAATGCACACATGAGACCCGATAAGAGGAGGGGAAAGGAGGCACGTGATTCATGTATGCTTCCGTGTGTATTTTACCATGTTGACAAAGTGGTACAGGGGTGTGTGTATATGTGTGTGGAGGATGGGGAGTTGCATGCCGGCACTGCGACCAAGAGGAGCCGATATGTAACAGGACACTGCAGCAAAAACCTGCCGTCCAGCCAGCGAGATTTCAGAGTGCACTTTTAATGCACGAGCATGCCTCTAGTGTTGAATTAAATATTTAGTTAAACAACTGCAAATCGTTGCATTTTAAATCAAAGCGCATCTTCTTACGAACACTCATCACGATGCAGTTGTTTTATTTATGTGTTTTTACGATGTCCCGCGACTTGCGCACGCACGCGCAGGGGCCACATGCCCCTCTTTCTCCCTCTCGCTCATAAACCCCATGCTACGGCGTTTTGCTTACGCTAGCAATTGTTGGGAATGCGCCTCGTTAAGCGTAAGTCTGGTTGGCCCTGTTTTGTCTGGGGGTAATGCAGCCTGTCGGGTAGGGAGCCGCTCCGTGAGCAGAGCATCCTAATATTGTGCATAAGCAGCACCACACGGCCATTTCAGACGCTCTGCAGCAGCGTGGCATCGGATTATTCCCTGAAACCCCCCCCTCCTTTTATTAGCTGGATTCTGCAGTTAGCCCAGATTTACTCGCTTGGCCACACGCTGTGCATTAGGCCACATCTGCGCGCCAGCGGATTGTTTCATCTGTAAAGCTATTAGGTTTATTACGAGCCCTCATACTGCAGGTGCACGGGCTCCTTGTTTTCGATAGTCTACTGGGCCTTGGAAATTGAAGTTTCCCAGTGCTGGCCAGTAAAGAGTTAACTAACATAAGAGGACCTGATTCACTTCATTCAAGCTCCACCCCTTTCAGGATAGCTCTGCCCTTTATATGTGTAACGGGACCCTCGAAAATAATAACGCAATTTGGGAACAGGGACTAGAAGCCTAATGCGGTTTTAGTTGCTAGGTGGCATCTCGTTTTCCAGTTCTGATTGTTAAATTAACAGCTCTGCATTCTGGGATTTGTAGTTTCCTTTTTTGCAATGTAAAAAAAAGCTAAAGACATTGCAACATGCAAAGTTTGTTGACCACAAGGGTGACATGGGTAAAATTGGAAACTTCACCTACTGCAGCACTTTTATTTTAGAATCTACATGTATTTTAAGGTTCCCTTCCTAACGCCAGGTTTTTCCTTGTGAGGCCTGGGTAAAACGCTTAATGCGGGGCCCTCTGTACACTAAATTTGCATTTGCAGGTACTGCAAGAAACTGCTTCTAGGTATAAAAAGAAAACGTGCTCAGCGATAGAAAAAACATGGTATTTTCCCTCTAATGAACATGGGTTTCAATAACGCATCTGTAAGTACATTTTACTAAAGGGATACTGGGTCCTGCAAGAGAGAGCGCCCTGGTGCCTAATAGCACTCAGCCCTCTTGTCAAGGACCTTTGTGTCAAGGACTCTCCTTCTGTCCCTACTTCTCTTGTCAAGCCATCCTCTTTATTTCTCTCATTCAACCACCATCCTTACTCCCCCATTCATCCATCATCCTTACTTCAAGTCATCCTTCTATCTTTGCATCCTTCTCTTAATCATTTCACCCATCCAGCCACCTCTCATCCCCCATCCCTCCATTCGTTCCTCAACCTCTGTCCACAAAATCATCCATGCATTTCTCCATCTTCCAATCGATCCATGTATCTCTCCATTCACCCATCTCTCAATCCCTCCGTTCCTTCTTTCTTTCCTTTTGTGCTCTCTTGTGTGCATTGGTTCCTCACACCCCATAGCTCCATCATGCGTTTTCCGCTACTGTCACCAATCGAAATCACAGTAAACATAAAAACACTAGACGTATTGACTCCACCAAAGCTTGTTTAATTTAAGTATGCGGCAAGGAGATGAAGCCCAAACCCCCTCATCCAGGGAGTTTCAGTTCGGCACAAGGCTGGCACCCGCCTGCCCTTTGCCACCAATTCTTCCCACCTGCCCCCTCCTCTTTTTACTCAGCTCCGCCTTTTCTTCCCACTCTGATCTTTGGCACTTGGCTAAAGCATGCAATGTTTTGCATCAGAAACAAGCATTTATTTTTGCAGCATTTGGAAACCAGAAATATGGGGTACACCCTTTTTCAGGTCTGTAAACTTTGCACGCATACAGGGATATATCTTGTGCACTACAAATCCTGGCAATTCAAGGCAGAGGCATACTTCCACTTTTTGTGGCCACTTTTTGTGGCAGAATCCACAATTCAAGAAACGTTACTTCAACATAGATGAATGGTTTATCAACCTGGGGGCCCCGAACTAGCGACAGTTGTCTGGTTGCTGAGTGTAGGAGAGGCCCTTCTATGGTCCTCGGGTCAGTTAAAGAAAGTGGGTACTTTTGGGAAAGTGCACACCGCCCCTTTGCTGGTAACCTCTACATGCCGGGTACCCTGCAGCTGCAGGATGATTTTTCATTTCTCTTTCATGCAGAATAAACTCATGTGTCAAGCACAGTCTTGAATGCCAGACGCTGACTTGTACACGAGCGATGGTTCAGTAAAAGACAAGTGACAGTCACTCAGCCGGGGAGCGCAGCAAAACAAACTCAGTGTAGTTCAGAGGTTGTTTCATTCGTCCCTCACACTCTGAAAGAGGAAGGATCCGTGCCCTTCCTAAAGGACAGCTCAGTCAGGCCTGCTCGGGTTTTGGGCCGACTGATTGTTCTAGACTCTGGATTCTTGCACCTAGAATCTTTTTTTGCTGTTCCCATTTCATGAAAGTTTTAGGTTTGGGGAGCACCTTGTGGATGGCTCCATTCAATAGACTGTTAGGTGTGTCAGCGAGCATTGTGTTGCAAAAAGAGTCCAGGGGTAGCACAAATATTCGAACCGTGAATGTTCTTCACTTTCAGATTAAGAGCCGGGGCAGCTTAATCGAGACAACAGCTATCTATGATGTGTCTTTTTCACTTGGACCAAAAGAAGGCGGTGGGCTTTCTGAAGTTTTTTAAACTGATAGTGCAGTCGTATTTGGTGCAGTGTATTGTATAGCTTGCAGTGGTACCTGAATTGTGCATGTATCTTATGTTGAACTCGGTGCTTAAGAATGTTCTGCTGAATTGGTGAAATTGTTGATGAAAGGCTCCTGACACTGGTAGTCTGAGAGCACCTGCTAGCCCCCCAGGGATCTTTTCATGGGGGAAGGGGGGGGGCTAAGGGGGAGAGATGCTGAAGGAGCAATGAGTGGGTGAGTTAGTTTTGCCAGGGCAGGGCTTGGGGAAGAAGACGTAATATATTTTATTTGCTGATTGAATTTCAGGCTTCTCTTGTGCACACCCTTTGATGGTATCTAGGCCATTGGAGACTTAAGAAAAGCAGGTCTTGGGGCCACAAACTTTCATGATGAGTTGTATGTTATCACTTTAGAAATTGGAGAGAAAGTGGCTTAGTTTGACTTTTGGCTGTGCTTGCTCTAGAGGGATGAAGGCCAGTTAAGGATGTGCCGTGAGTGTTGGTGACATTCAGAAGTCTATCAGTGAGCGTGTTGTGCCCAAGGTGGTAAACCCTTAAGGAGGCCCCTGAGCCTGCGTTTTAAATTTGACTGGGCTGCAAGCTCGCCCTGCACAGGGATGACGAGGGTTTCTGCTTCGTGCCTCTGTTCCCTGTTCGTGCCTCTGTTCTCTGTTCGTGCCTCTGTTCTCTGTTCGTGCCTCTGTTCCCTGCTCGTGCCTCTGTTCCCTGCTCGTGCCTCTGTTTCCTGCTCGTGCCTCTGTTTCCTGCTTGTGCCTCTGTTCCCTGCTTATGCCTCTGTTTCCTGCTTGTGCCTCTGTTCCCTGCTCGTGCCTCTGTTCCCTGCTCGTGCCTCTGTTCCCTGCTCGAGCCTTTGTTCCCTGCTTGTGATCCGGTTTTCGTGCCCCTGTTACCTGTTCGTGCCTCTGTTCCCTGCTTGTGCCTCTGTTCCCTGCTCGTGCCTCTGTTCCCTGCTTGTGATACGGTTTTCGTGCCTCTGTTCCCTGCTTGTGATCTGGTTTTTGTGCCTCTGTTCCCTGCTCGTGCCTCTGTTCCCTGCTTGTAATCCGGTTTTCGTGCCTCTGTTCGTGCCTCTGTTCCCTGCTTCTGATCCGGTTTTCGTGCCTCTGTTCCCTGCTTGTGATCCGTTTTTTCGTGCCTCTGTTCCCGGCTTGTGATCCGGTTTTTTGTGCCTCTGTTGCCAAGGGCGTTACTGGGCAGAGAGCTGTGTGTGTGTGTGTGTGTGGCTCTCTGTGTGTGGCTCTCTGTGTGTGGCTCTGTCTGTGTGTGGCTCTGTCTGTGTGTGGCTCTGTCTGTGTGTGGCTCTGTCTGTGTGTGGCTCTGTCTGTGTGTGGCTCTGTCTGTGTGTGGCTCTGTCTGTGTGTGTGTGTGGCTCTGTGTGTTTGTGTGTGGCTCTGTGTGTTTGTGTGTGGCTCTGTGTGTCTGTGTGTGGCTCTGTGTGTTTGTGTGTCTCTGTGTGTTTGTGTGTCTCTCTGTGTATGTGTGGCTTTCTGTGTGTGTGTGGCTCTCAGTGTGTGTGTGTGGCTGTGTGTGTGGCTCTGTGTGTGTGTGTGGCTCTGTGTGTGTGTGTGTGTGTGTGGCTCTGCGTGTGTGTGTGTGGCTCTGTGTCCGCTAATACTCTCTACTACTCTCTAATGCTCACCTATTGCCATTGTAAATGACAACACCATTTATTTATGTTTTAAACAAATGAAAAAAATACAATTTGCAATGCCAATAGCTCTAACTTTAACAAAGCCGAGACCATTGCATTGTAAATGTTTGTTTTTTATAGGCATTACCAGGTGACAAAACATATGTGGTCAGTTTATTCTGTTTCTTAAAGCCGCAGTCCACTCCAGAAGGTCAATGATTTTAGATCAATTTCAGGGCATCGATGAATCAGTACTTGACTTAATTTCGATTTCATTCATCCCAGCCTGTTTTTATTCTGATTGTTGGTCATTAATATCCCAAACCTGATGATTTCACATATTTTACTTGCATGCTTTAATAACTTGTATGTATTTTATTGCTATTTTTGCACATCTTGCATGCTTTTATGGCTGTTCACAGCTGAATAAAGAGAACTTCTTCAAATCCTGTTATACTCTTATGTACTCTTCAATGCCTTTGTAAACTGATCCCAAAACATGTTAACTGGAAATAAAATTAGAATGTTCAGTGAATAGTCACATACAATAAATATGAAAGAAAGGACTGTGCCTTTTTGCACTTTTAATAGGGAGTTGGATATTTTAGGCCAATTCACACGTGAAATAAAAGCACATAAGAGTACTCGTATATTACTACGTCCAGGACTGATAAATACTTTTGTTAATCGGCCCATTCACAACCGACATTATTTTGCCCTTTATTATAATTAATAAAAACTGAAGCATCAAATAAACAAAACGTGCCATACAAAGTGAAGCATGAAATAGAAAATATCTTCTCTGGTTGGTTGAAATTAGCCCAGGATGATTTCCGACTTTTTCAGCAATGGTCCATAGTGTGTTTGACAAGAAGAAATCGGATCAAAGGGAATTTTTATGGGGCGCGTCCTAATACATGAGGTTCAATCCCAGCTATTTTCCTCTCTACCAAAATAGCCGATGACTGGTCTATGCACAGCCAGTAAGTTCAAAAGGATATTTAAGGCTACAGCATTTTTGCTGACGGTTAGATTTGACTTTGTAGTTGCTTGTCTGATCAGTTCGATTGTGCTGGTATTAAACATCAAGGATGGAGTGTTAACCGGCCAGTGAGTGCAATGGGTGAAAGTAAGACAGAACAACTTATACATTGGCCACTTGTGTTCCTATATTCTCTTGATCCTCAAGCAGCGATACTTTCCACTGTTAAATATTTAAGAATGTAGTTTAGTCATGATATACACACTATCATTTCTTACAACTATAGAAGATATGGTAATACCATGGAGGAGAGAGTGAAAAGGTGGCAGACAGTGCCTCTGTCAGGCAGAATGTCACTCATGAAAATGGTTATCTGCCTCAAATCATATCTCTATAATAGAATCCTTATCCCTCTTGTTAGATGTGTCACCCTTAGAGTGGCCTTTCCCCAATTTTTTTTACTGCTTACCTCCACTTTCTGTTGTATCTTTTTATTGGTCTTAGGACTCTGAGCACTTTACCACTGTTAAGCAAACATGGACCTTCTTCCAGCAGAGATTTGACCATTGGCCTCTGTGATGATTCTACTGAAAAAGATGGGCTGCATGTGTATGGGGCAGAAGTCATTTGCCGACGGCCAAATCCTGGCTGCAAGACTTGATTTACTGAAACAAAGAGAAGGACCTCTACCACTCAACCAGGTGACTGGCAGCCCCAAAGACATGTGGTCCCTGTTACATACTTTCCTAAATGCTATAATTTTTCTTCGAGATGCCTCCTCAGTACCTGCACCATGATGAGGCTCAATACCCTGTAGCTTTCTGGCCTGTGATCGACGGAGGGAGGAAGGTTCGGGCGGGCGATGGGCGGCAACAAACGATTGGTTGATAGGTGTTTTGAGTTATCCACATTATCTTTATGCTGAAGATTCATTCTTCAGTTCAGTTTCTGGACCTGTGGAATGACTCAGAGGACTACCTACTTCTGTGGCCTGCTGTGTACTTCAGAAGACTGCTTTGATGCACCTCGAAGGGCGGCTTTGTGCCTTAACCCTGCCTGAACCCTTAGAGGCCTGCCCTGCTGTTTAAGCCCTGTTCCACTTCTTGAACACAGGACTACCAGAGTGACTCTAAGGGCTAGTTGGCTGGTAAGAGCCTCAGGGACAGAAAAGGCTCAAACCATCTTGAACCCACACCTAGACCCTGCCTCTGTGAATCCGAACCCCCCATATGGTACTCCTCCAGACCTGGACTCTTTATGGTGGTGTCAAATGTACCGAAGATAGCCAAAATCCAAAACCTGGGACTTAGAAAGGTTTTGGCTAAAAACCGTTCTGAGAACAGGGAGGAGCCCGGGACCAACCTGCTTGTCTATCCGCTCAAGGTGCATCGCCTGTTGGCTTGACAGTGTAGCAGCTCCCCTTACATTCTTTTCCACAGCAGCAAATGCTGTTCAGCGGTCCTTCACCAAAGGGGTGTCTGGCCTCAAGGAACTCTCGTCCGCTACAGACTTCATCTTCATTCAGCTGATGATTTTCGACTTCTAAAATAAAAATAAAGTCTGAACATAGAAATCTTCACTGCGCCATCGTTCGGCGCTCTCCAGTGACAATGCCTCCTCCCTTGACATCGCCTGCAGCCTTGTCCCGCTGAACTTCCACCATCTCTTTTTTACAAATTTCATCTAAGTTCAAAGGTAAGCGCAGACTGGGCAAAATCCACTTTTTGTATCCGACACGCACTCCCATCACGGTCGGCAATATTTTTTTACCTTGACCCATTCTCGCGCAGCGTGGTTGGAACTTTGATCTTTAGGTGTTAGTTTTAAACATACGCTTCATAAATTCATAACTCTGTTTTCACTTTATAGCTGTTTGTATGCTGCATAAGGCCTTTGCATATTGCCTTTAAGTTCAGCCTGCTTTTGTGGCAAGCTACCACAATGTTAAATACAGGTTAATTTACTGACAGTTGAGATTCACACAGGGACTGTAGCTCTTGCTTGAGCACAGTTAACACCACACTCAACCAGCAACCCAATTTCTTACATAGGGGCTTCTAGGAACTGTTTGGCCCCATCTAGTCAGAATAGGGTGACCGTATCAAGAAGAACGTGCAGCGCCTCAGGGAGAGGGGATCCCGAGATGTATCCAGTTAGACATAATAAACTTGGAATTTGGCCAGGATGTGTTCCGCCTTGTACAGGGTATTCATGGTCTTAGTGCACAGCTGTGATATGCCGAGTCACACAGTCGCAGCAACTGTACCAGTGTCCTGCAAGGTTGTTTGCCCTCAACATAGGTGCAAGCTGTAGTATGTCTGGCAGTGTGCTTGATCTCCATATCGGCTAGTCCAGTGAATCCGGTGAGTTTAATTTTAATGTCACCCAGGATGCATTGATCCACCTAAGTGATAGTCCCCTCCCCGTAGGACCGTGTGAGGTGCCGAATGCATGCAGACAGATGCCAGAGTGTATAAAAGAAGTCAGGGTCGTCCATTATTGGGTCATAGACATTGACAAGGGTGATGTGCTTGCCCTATGTAATACTTTGAAGAATAGAGAATCTGCCATTGGCTTAGTTCACCTCCCGAATTAGGCAAAAGGGGGCCTCTCACTTGGATGGCTGTTCCCCTGGCATAGAAGAAGTATGTAACAAGAGCATAGTAGCTACTCCACTGCACTGCAAAGGTGGCGCCTTGGTAATTAGTGAGATGGGTCTTGGAATAGGGCCACATCTATGCGATAGAGGTTGAGGTAAGATTATTTGACACTACTTATGGACATTGTGGAGTCCCCAAACGTTCCATTTAAGATAGTGTAGAGTGCTCATAGCATTGGGCTTAGACTATAGTAATAAACAGTGTTCTACAAGGGCAGAGGCTTTCAACCAGCTCCAGAATGCTGTTGGCACAGGACCTTGCTAGGGTGCAAGTAGCCATTCAGGAGAAGATTGGATGTGACAGGGTCCTGTTGGACATGCAGTGTTGTGGTGTCATCCCACCTGGCACCAACATTGATCACATCTACATATCAGTGGAAATGCATCTCCCCATCCAACCCACCTCCCCAAAACAATCAAAAGAAAAGAAAACTCCGCATAAAGTACTTATGGGGTGCATAGGGGCACTTCCTAGGGGAGAACGTGAGGGCAAGCTAGCCAAAATCTCTGACCAGGAGAGGTTTTCTGTGGGAGAGGAGGTAATAGAAAAGGAAGAGTAAACAAAGCATAGTCAGCCTCCGAGGAATTTGCAGCACCAGTGTATGCCACCAGTATTTCCTACAACAATGGCATGGACAGGTTAGTTATATAATTCGTAGTGTGTGTCTGTGTGTAGCACAACACATAAGACACTTGTAGCTGCAAAGAGCAATAAAGAGCTAGGCTAGAATGATGCAATAGTAGAGCAGGTGGTCACTCTTTAGCACTCCATTGCAGGATAAGAGCCAGAGGAGGTTGTCTTGCCGGTTGACAGTAGCTGTTTGATGAAAGGTAGGGCACTCTACGGTATGGAGAAGATGTGTGGGCTGTGCCGGTGGGTTGTTTTTAGATGCGCTGGGTTTAACATGGCATGTGGAATGCCTGCTCGACCTACTTTACGCTTAAGCAGGAGATACTTGTGGTGGGGCTCCGGTGCCACCACTGTGAAGTCAGGTCGAATGGAAAAAGAGCACCCTTCATGTGATATTGTTTGTTTCTCCTGTACCATCTGCAGGGTTGCGTCGCAGTCTCTGAAATTGAGCAGCTGTGCAATGATGCGGCATGAGGGTGTACTTGGGGTGGCCAGAGTTCCAGGGAGCGGTCACCACTGTTGGCAGATTAAGGGATGAGGAGTAAGTGCAAATTATTGCAAAGAGACTAGGCCGGAAGGTCCTCATTCTTGACATCGATTATATTGAGGGCCTTCTCCATGTTGAGCATTTCATCTCCCCCACCCCACAGCCATTATTCATTTCTCCACAGTAGACGAGCAGCATTCCTGCTGTCATAGGGTATTCTGCATCTAATTCACTCTATCCATTGGGGAGTCCAATTTGCTGTAGATGGAGAACAGTCTTTTTTTGCATCATCAGAAGGAGTGACTGATTCGGTTGTCTCCATGGTGGCAGCCTGCACTGGGTTCACTCCCTCAGGGTTTTTTTTAGAGGAGGAGGGAGGGGGGGTCGTGTTTTACCTCAAATGATAATTAACATTGGCATGAGTACTGTTTGCATATGGGAAGGAAGAAGCAGGGAGTGTTGCAGGTAAGGATGACAATATTAATCAATCAATAGGAGTGTAGGGGGATATAAGGTAAGGCCGCCCCCCGCTCAACCAAATACCAACAATATAACGCCTTACCTATTCAACAAAACACCAATATACAGGACCTGCTTGAGGAGTCCGATATACCATGATTCATCTAAACCCCACGGATGTGTAAGATAACACTAATCCCTTAGGTCAAGGTGTATATTCTGTGAGAAAAGAACGCACAGGCCTCTGCTCACTAAAAGTACACTTGTGTGAGAACAGAGAGAGTGGCTCTCGGTAGCAACACCCGAGGGGGTTCCTGGCTAACAATTACCAGTATACCAATTACCAACAATTATTTTACTGGTATTATACTTAATTTTGCTAATATGACTCTACCTAAGATCTTAACTGATGAGTCAATCAATGAGATTGGTCTATAACATGCAGGATCCTGCCTATTTCCCTTTTAAAACACAGGGATGATTATAGAGGTTTTCCATGACTCTGGGATGTTATCATGGCTTAGTGCATTAAAGACCCTGCAGAGTAGTCTAGACCAAAAATTTGGGAAACATTTAAACGCGTCTGCAGGAACACCATCAGGCCCTGGCGCCTTTTTCTTCAGAGTACAGTCTATCGCTTGTAAAACTTGTGTTACCTCAAAGTGCAATTGGTTTCCATTGACTATACTGCCAACCTGAACCCCAGGATCTGCACTACTGTGGTCAGAGTAAATATCACTAAAGTGTTTTATCCAACCTTCATCAGATATATTAGATTCAAGCGGGGAATTCTCCTCCCCTGTAAATAAAGGTTGGTTAACTATCTTCCAAAACTCTCCGCTATTTTTCAATATTGCTGGATCTGATAGCTGTGTCCAAGCTTCATCTTTAATCTCTTTTTTTCTATCTGCTATTGCTTTTTTATACTGGGCTCTACAGGTGGTGATAAGTGCAGGGAGTTTCGGAACAGCCTTCAAAGCATTTAATAGTGCAGAGTGTGCTTTTGAACATCTGCGATCAAACCATCTTTTGATGGGCAATGTCTTCAATTTAGGACCAACAAGCAGTCTTTGATTAATCTTACTGCAGATGCTACCAAAGGCAAATATCACTTCCCTGTTGTGAGCCTCACTAGATAAGCAGACACCCACTTCGTCCTCAGCATCAGAGAGTACCTCTTGTACAAAGGATTCCGGGGTTATACTATCCCATTTCAGTCTGCGACCCTGGTCTTTGACTTTAAATGCTGACCTGTTGTCGCAAGGACCAACTTTTAGCCCTTTGAGATCAGTAGTTACTAAATCCAAGGAGACAGGATTATGATCGCTAAAAACAGAGACCACAGTTTTATACATTAAAACATTACCTAATAGACACAATGAAATAAAAATATAATCAATAATAGAGCCATTGTCTGTTCCCTTGAAAGTTGGGGCCCTAACCCCCCCTCCCCGCACCCAGACTCATAGGTTCCATCTTGCTAAAAAGTTTTCTAAACATTCCCCCTGTTTGTTATGTTCAAGATGGATAGGTGAACAATTAGGGGGGGATTCTTCTTCATCACGAACGCACATTAATAAACACGGGTGAATATTAAGGTCCCCCAAGAGAATGATTTCAAAAGAATTTACTTTTTCACTATAGACTGACAAAAACTCATCCAATCTATCTAGACTATATATAGTACAGTCAGATGCGTTGGCATTATAGAAGTTTATAAATAAAATATTAGGGAATTCTGCTGAAGAAAGTTCGACAATTAAACAGTGCTCGGAGCCCGAATCGCATTTCTTCAGGGAACCTTTAATATTTAATTTAAAAAGACTTAACAGGCCTCCCTTGGCTCGTCCTGCAACACTGGACACTGCTGGGATACAAAAATAACTATATCCGTCCAATGAAAAACTATTTTGTGTGTCCCAGGTTTCTTGTAATGCGATAATGTCGAACTTAGACATAAAGTCTGTCCATGCCACATTTCCTACTTTTGCCTTTATTCGAGCAATATTCCAAGTAAGTATGCTAAGTACAGATACATAATTCCCTTCATGACTGTTTTGTTTGGGCAAGAGTCAATCATTTTGGTCCAAAAAGGACAGAGGAGTATAATGGTTAGACAACAAGAGAGGTTGTGCAAAAGGATTTTGGTGAACTGGATGGGCTTGATGGTTTACAATATTACAGTTTCGGTCTTGATCCCATCTGTTATTCGTATCCCATCTATTATTTGTGTCCCAATTATTGTCCCACCCGTGTACAGTGGTCCTAGGATAGGTGACATTCTGTTGTTCTCCATAGAAAAATGTTAAAGTTAATGGGACAACAGTACCCTGTCTACGTTGGGGCGGGAATAAGTTAGCGAGGATGTTTGGCAGGACGCCTGGATGTGAAAAACTCACTGCCACACAATCCCATTTAAATTTTTTGGGACGATTTCCTAACCAAGGAACCCTTTTTGCAGTCTTGATCTCCCGAGCCAGTTGCTGCCCCCCCCCGGGGCTAACTTCGTGTTATTTGTGAGCCATTGTAATGCCTTGTTTGACAAGGAAGTGGGAGATTCTACTATACCCCCTTCTAGGGGGGGTACGTTGGCTAATACTAATACCACGGGTGAAGCTTCAACTATGACACCGCACTTTGATGCCCCGCTCGTCTTTGATGCTATGGGGTCCAGACACTGATTTTATAAGACTCACTTAAAGAATGATCGGCTAGCGCTTAGAAGCTTTGGTTGAATGACACCGCACTTTGATGCCCCGCTCGTCTTTGATGATATGAGGTCCAGACACTGATCTTATAAGACTCACTTAAAGAACGATCGGCTAGCGCTTAGAAGCTTTGGTTGAATGACACCGCACTTTGATGCCCCGCTCATCTTTGACACTTTGCGGTCCAGACACTGATTTCATAACACTCACAAAGAATGATCGGCTAGCGCTTAGAAGCTTTGGTTGAATGACACCGCACTTTGATGCCCCGCTCGTCTTTGATGCTATGCGGTCCAGACACTGATTTTGAACACTCACAAAGAATGATCGGCTAGCGCTTAGAAGCTTTGGTTGAATGACACCGCACTTTGATGCCCTGCTCGTCTTTGACGCTATGCGGTCAAGACGCTAATTTTATAACACTCACTTAAAGAATGATCGGCTAGCGCTTAGAAGCTTTGGTTGAATGACACCGCACTTTGATGCCCCGCTCGTCTTTGATGCTATGCGGTCCAGACACTGATTTTATAACACTCACTTGGAGCTCTAAACTCTGACTTGATCTTTATTTCGGTCATTTCGTCGGCCCGGAACGACTAACATATCTGTGAAACCCTCTTCTTTTAGAGTTTGGCCATCGTCTGGTAGTTTAGCAGGATAATACCATATATTTGGTCACATTAGAAACAAAATACAAATATCTGGGAGGAGCAGAGAGCAAATTTCCACGATGTTTGGCATTCTCCTATCCTAAAGAAAGTGTGTTGGTGGGGCCTGTGGCGTCTGATGCACTATTTAACACTATATCCGTGGGCACCTATCACAATAATGTATGGGATGAGTTTGTTCCGTTCCCATTTTTTTATTTGATATAGAACTCGAATAACTGCCATCAGCCAAAGGATACGAGTTTATAGGAGGGTGCAAGAATTTGCCCAAGGTCACACAATTTGCTCAAAGAATGATGCTAAGATTGGATTTTAGGTCCGTTGTTACAAATTATTGCTAGGGTTTTTGTAGCGTGCCCATTTAAAACTTGGCCCCATGAAGCATGCCTTCTCGTGGGATATGACAGCCTGGATTAGCCTGAGAACCTTCATCTACTAACACTACAATTTCTATTTAACCACCCTTCGAGCATCTTTGCCCCTCAATGCACCACAATAGCACCAACAAGGCAATTAGTGTCTGTGGTCATTGACAGTTTTTTTCTTTATGAAAACTGCTTAGATTTTAATTTCACCCATGTCTGATGATGCGCTTCTTCCACTTCTGTTATTTATAACCAACATCCTCTTTTGACTTTTCTTCTTATAAGATTGGCCCTCTTGGTCCCAGCATGCTATATGTTGTTGGGGTGTGTAGGCATATGAGTGGGGATAATGAGCTGCATGGCTAAACACTTATAAGGTCCCAAAGGTGAGACCTATTGGCTATTCCAATGCTTGTTTGGTCTTGCCCTCACCTGCCCATAAATGTGCCACCATCGGAAATACCGGAGACTGAAAAAACATTTGGCCTTTTGATACTTGGCAAACAGAACTGCTACATTGTTTGACCTAATCTCTCTCGTTCTGCAGCAGGTACCCAGCAGTCATTATTTGAAATACGTGGTGCACAAAAAAGACCCAAATACATTTATACCCTACATGCTACTTATAAACAGTGTTTAGGAAGCTTTAGAAAGAATAATACAAAGAACACAGTAACATTAATGTGAAACCTCAACTGCTCTGTAATGGTCTAATGAATTGGGCATATAGCGAAAGGTAGTGCGCACCGGCTGGCAAAACTACCAGTGACTTTGCCGCTGGCAGCGCGACACGAAGGGGAGCATGGGTGGGACAGCGCCCTAGTCCCACACGTCTGGCGAGCGGAGCCTGCACCGCGCCCCCCCGAGCCGCCCCCCCGGCCATCAGCCAATAGGGAGGGCTCACCTGGGGACGGGGGAGGCGCTTCCGGGGGTATATGTCCAGGCCCAGCAACTAGGCTCGGCCTTTCTTTCCCGCGCCTAGTCCTAGGCTGCTCTGCGCTGTAAGCTCTGCGCTGATGATGATGATGATCCCGCGTTTCGGGCGCTGTTCCGTCGTCGTACACTAGTCCATGTTACTTTATCGTATGCCGACCAGTTAAGCGGTGAGCAGAATATTAACATTAGAGTTCATAGGTGCCAGCTATGCACCTTTCTACACTAGTCCATGTTGCTTTATTGTATGCCGACCGGTTAAGCGGTGAGCAGAGTAGTAAAGATTCACGTCCCTGGTACCGGCACACGGCTATTGACGGTGGTATCTGACGCCCGGCGAAGTAAGGTAGCGGTTAGAGTCGGCTTTATGCGTCCCCCATCGGGCTAGAGAGGGTAGTTGCGACGAACGCTGTATAAATAAACATTGGCCGTGCAATAGGTCCGATCCCGCTTGGAAGGGGATCGTTAAGGTACCTTGCGCTCGTAGTTGCTGACACCAGGCGCGCACACAGTTTCAGTATGAACGATTTAGAAACAAGCATTGGCCATGCAGCAGGTCCGAGCCCGCTATGCGAAAGGGACCAACAATGCAACTTGCGTTGGTGGAATTCCGGGATGTGGGTGCCATCTGATGGGAGCAGGCGTCGAGAGCAATGCGGTTAGCTACTTCAGATTTCAGTCTGGTACTTAGCAGTCCCCGGCAGCCCCTCCTCTTACATCCTGTAGAGGTCCCCATGTCTTACCCCGTAACAAGTAGGACGGACATTCCCCCTTGTCGCGTTCGCCATGTAGCACATTGCCCAAAGAATAGGAAAATGTGCAGCAGCCGAAAGTATGGCGCTGCGCGTGACATCTGCGGGATGTAGACATTCGGCTATTTCCACCAGGGTGATGTGCCCGTGTTCGGAGTCCAGTTTCCGGAGCATAAATCACTCGTGGGAAAGGAAAGGGTTTTTTAACTGCCATCCTTTCTGTCCTCCAGGGAGGTCGAGCTGAGGATGGTGATTCACTCCTTTGAAGCAATCTTCAGGCAAGGATGGCTGATCAGGGGGGGATTCACCCAACAGTTACAATTTTGATGTCTTCCAAGTATGAGAAGAGATAACACGCATTACAATGCAACGGTCTCGCCTTTGCAAAAATTTTGAGCAATTGACATTGTAAATGACACAAATTTATGTATGTGTTGGTCTTGAAAACAGACGAAGGGAAAAGAGCATGGGCAATTGGAGGAACGTGCGAGCAGTTGGAACAGAAACAAAAGTGTGCACAACGAGTAAATTTTCGTTCTTTCAGATCACGCCAAATACAAAAGAATACCACACACAGGTGCAAGGATAATACTGCAATAAATGGCAAATACTTCACAGGGACTGCACCACTCTTTCCAAGGCAGGATGGAGCGCTTGGAGGTAACATGCACACGGTACATGGACATACATTGCGTGAGTGGGTAATTACAGCAGTATACATGAGGGGTTACATGAGACGGCGAGGGTTACAAGGGATAGGAGTACCACCACCTGTTGGGTGTATCTGCCAGGCCTTGCCATAACCATCCAGGTAATGACCTTGCAGTGTTTAGCCAGGACATGCACTGTCATAATTGTTTCAGCTACTGGGTTCACGCAGCAAGTAATTAATCCTGATCACGGGGTGACTTCCATAATGCTTTCGCTTGCTTGGTCGCATATCACGGGTTTTCCAGCACCAGATTCAGTAAGGCAAATAGGCACTGGCCGAAAACAGGGTACGCTTGTTCATTAAGCAGATAGTAAGAAAGGTGTACTAATATGACATCTTGAAATAACACCCTTAAGTTCCCTGAGGGGAAGGATAGAGCATGAAGTCGAGGTCATGGCACTTGAAAGGCCTCTAGCAACTATACCGTATTTACAACATTACACGGGAAGGAGGATTGACGGAAAATCCATTGTCATAATGACTACTATGCCGTGCCCGCATTACGGTGACATGTTAAAAAGAGTTAAACACAGGTACAAGGATAATACTGCAGCAAAATGGCAGGGACTTAGGATAGTCATGCCTTGACTTTGTTCAGCCTACATATAAGTACAGGCACTGTAAGATTGCCAGATGTCTTTCTCTGTCCTTGTACTCACCCATATAACGTTTGATGAAGCACTATCATTCCTTATAGCACTACTCTTCTCATTACAGGATGGTAGAGCGCTTTTAGTAACATGCACATTATACATGTACAACACATTGCGTAAGTGGGTAATCACAGCAGTATACATAGTGTCATGTGACGGCGAGGGTCACAAGGTACAGGAGTCCCATATCCTTCATAGTCCACGATGGTACGTTAGAAGGATTCTAGTTATGAGCTGCAAGTAAAGCTATAACAAATACTAACTTAATCAGTCATCTGTTGATACATGATGGCTTTTCACTGCAGGTATTAACGTTATGCCTGCCATACCCATCTCTTTGGTATCAGCGGTCTTCCATTAGCATCCAATAAAATCTTGCAAATAACATGCAGAATGCAACAGAGAAGCAGGGACCTAGCGAGGATGTGGGCCCCTCTTGTAGATATTGACAGTTAATGCCAAACAGCTTAATTCAAACTGCAGGATTCACAAGAGGTGGAGGGCCCTGGGCCAGGTACATATTAAGAGGGCTCCCTGAGTCAGTGAATTATGGGTTATTCAAGTGCCAAGGTGGCGAGAGCAATGTTGTGGTAACTAGTCCTGTGTGAGTGGGACCTACCCTTGTAGCATAAGTAAGTGCGTGCAGGTTCGATGGGGCGTTACCATGCGACAACTGGGTATCCAGTATGTAATAAGGCACTTTGAGGCTCAAACAAGAACAGCACCCTGTGTACAAAGGTGTCTTCTACCTGTACCAACGCATCTCAGGTGCGGCTTCTGTAACCAAGGGCGTGTCTACGCAATCCTCAATAGAGGTGCGGCTTATGGAACTAAGGGCGTGTCCTAAGAACGGTTTTTAAGATATCTCCATAGTGGTGTGGCAAGGGGGACTATGATAGAGGTGCATGAAACAAAAGGGGACTATGATAGAGGTGCACGAAACAGTGTCAGAAAGTAGATAGGTGGGTGGGGGGCTCTGTCATCGACGGAAGCCTCCTCCAGAGCTGTGGCGGAGTACAGGGCGATCTGGAAGCAGATGGACAGTAGGGGTACCTCTGCGGCAGAAGGATACAGTCTAAATACCTCTGCCTGGCACAGTAGGGTGCCCGAGCAAAGAACCTGGAGCCGAGGGGGTTCCAGGAAACAGCGTCGGCGCCCCGTTAGTCCTTCGGGCGGTCGGGGGGCCTGGACCGACCGGGGGTGTGCCTCATCTCCCGCCCTGACAGGGGGGGAGGGAGTCTAACGAAATAAAGTGATAATGTACTGCACCGTCAGAGCATCGCCTCGCCGTGCAAGATGGCTCCTTGGGCATGCGGGTCAGCGAGAGGCTGCTGCATTGGATCGCCTGTAAGATGACCCACCTATCAGTACCTGTGTTGTACGCAAATAAACCTGCATCACTGGTTTCCCACAAATATGTCTCATGAGTTTCCTTGGTATGTAAGTGTAATGTGCGCAGGGCGAAGCAAGCACTGATGGTGTGGGCACTATTGCGCTGTTCTTAATTTGTTTTACTTCAGCCTGTTTTAAAATTGGTTTATTTGAGATCGTTTTACGCTCTGCTATTTGCACACGACCCTGCTGTTGGGGCCTTGAACGGGGGGATTACTTGTTTTAGCTTACCTGCACTTTTCCGGTCACAAGACCCCAGTTCGTCATAACTGATTGTGCCGTTTGCACGGAGGGACATGACTCCTCCCTCTTTTCCTGCACTTCCGGGGCCAACACCACTATTTCTCCACATATGGGTGCCCGGATGCTGAGCGAAAGGTAGTGCGCGCCGGCTGGCAAAACTACCAGTGACTTTTGGGCTGTTCCTAATTTGTTTTATTTGAGCCTGTTTTAAAATCTGTTTATTTGAGATCGTTTTACGCTCTGCTATTTGCACACAACCCTGCTGTTGGGGCCTTGAATGGGGGCTTACTTGTTTTAGCTTACCTGCACTTTTCCGGTCACATGTACCTGGTCCATCATGGCTGATTGTGCCATTTGCATGGAGGGACCTGACTCCGCCCTCTTTACCCACACTTCCGGGGCCGGCACCACTATTTCTCCACACACGGTGCCCGGACGCACAGCGGGTGCGCCAAAGGCAAGCCCATCTACTCCCGTCCGCGGCCGGGTCGCGCCCAGCGCCAGCCATGCTACCCGTTTGTCTAGCAGTAAGACGGACGGTTTGGTCCAGGGAGGTACTGCTGTCCTACAGAGGGAAAACATTCCGGAAAATGCTCACCATTCACCTAACTTCCATGCCGCTTCCACATACATCCGCTGATTGCTCCAGGGAATTGAGGAAGTACACAGAGTGCACAGGGAGCAATGATAGAGATTATGCTATCAGGGGGCAGGCAGAGCACACTGACCAGATCAAAGCCGGCCTAGTAAACTGTAGATCCCTGCCCAAGCACGCCAAGGAATTATGGCTGGATTTATCGGGGAAGACGTGGGACGTCATGTTTTTTGACAGAAACCTGGCTGAACACGGATTTTGTCTCTACAGTGGCCCTAGCCGTTCCTCCTGGTTTTAAAATGTGCTGCGCTAATAGGGAAAGTGGCAAAAGAGGAGGCGGGGTAGCTATTATATTTAAGGAGTCATGGGTATTAGCGTCATCTACTCCTCTCAATATTGATGGAATAGAGAGTCTCAATTTCTGTTTTGAACTGAACCCTTCAACCTCCTTTTCGGGCATCCTTATTTACAGGCCACTGAATTGTGCCCTTAATTTAAATCACGAGCTCTGCAACTACATTGCCCAGAATTCTATACTGTACTCTAATTTTACTGTACTTGGTGATTTTAACCATCATGTGAATGACCCATCCAGTTCCCAGGCAACCCAGCCAATTTAATGCAATATGTTAACACCCACAAGGCAGGACACACTCTTGATCTGGAGTTCCTCTAACATGGAGACCCTTCGAATAGAGGCCCTGATTGTATTGGTCTGGTCTGATCACTATCTGATTCCTTTCTCCTTCAGCATGGAGAAATCTGGCTATAGTAGAGGTAGCAAACTCTTTATTAAAAGAAACTGGAAAAACTTGTCAGAAGCATCCTTGGCCCCCATCTCACAAGCCAATCAACCTACTCTCTCATCCGATCCTAATGAGGATTCTCGGGCCCTTGATCCTTGGATTTCTACAGCTGTTGAATCCTTAGCCCCGGCGAGAGCCGCAAGGTCAGCAAGGCTCTCCCCTTCCGCCCCTTGGTTTTCAGACACCCTTAGAGCAGTCAAGAGCAAGTGTAAAGGCCTGGAACGACAACGGAGGGCAATCTATTGTGAGTCAGTCAAAACTATCTATAAAAATGCATTGAAAGTTCTGCACAAATTAATCAAAGCTGCCAGGAGGGACTATATAGTAGTTGTACACTCAAAGCTGAAAACTCCACTAAAGAGGTATTTAAGGTGGTCAATTCCTTTTTCAAGACAAAAGCACTTGAAACATGTGTGCAACCTTCTATCTCTCTGTGCGAAGAAATCTCTGACTTCTATGACAACAAAATCAAGAAGGTCTACCTAACTTTCTCTGAGGTTCAAGAAACAGTAGAATCTGACAGAAAGGTGAAAGGCTCATATGATCCCTCATTTACATTAACAAATTTTAGCCAGATTTCTATGCAGGAAGTGGTGGCGGAAATCCAGGCGTGTAAGCCAGGGGCCCCAGACGACCCATGCCCCCCGAAAATATGGAAAGCCATGACACACACTGTCAAACAGGTGCTGTCGCACATCTGGAATTTATTCCTGACGTCTGCCATTTTTCTTGACATATAGAAACATGCCACACTCCTTCCCCACGAGGAAAAAATCAAATGGGGATCCCAGGGATCTAAACAACTATAGGCCAATTTCATTGTTACCTGCCCCAGGCAAGATGCTGGAAAACTGGTGCAGCGGCAACCGACTACATTCATTGAGAATAAAGGTAGCTTGCATGGAAGTCAATCAGGCTTTAGATGGGGTTTCAGTACTGAGATGGCACTCTTGGAGGTGGCTGAGTCAGTGAGACAGGCAGGGGATTCAGGGGCATCCGCTATGCTGGTGCTCCTGAATCTATCGGCGGCATTCTACACGGTTGACCATACCCTGATGTCTCAGAGACTGCAGGAGCAGGGCATAGGAGGTACGGTGCTGGCCAGGCTGAACTCCTACTTAAGAAATCGCTCACAGAAGGTCTCACTACAGCCATTTGTGTCAAAGCCCAAACCACTATGGTGTGGAGTCCCTCACGGGTCATCATTGAGCCCTCTCCTGTTTAACCTTTACTCGGCTCCGCTGTTCTCTCTGGTAGCCAGCTGGGGGGGTAAAAGCGATATCATACGCTGATGACACCCAGCTGGTCTTCTCTTACAAAGAGCAGTCTGAGGACTCCTTCAGGAGTTTCAAAGCTTGTCTAAGAGATATTGCATTGTGGATGAACCACACACTGAAGCTCAACGCAGGAAAGACGGAGGTGATGCTTTTTGGGAAAAAGTCACTTCCAGCACGGGATCTCTGGTGGCCTGTAGAAATGGGCGCGCCCCCGTCCCCTGCAGACAGTATAAAAAATCTTGGGGTGAAGTGGGAGTCTGACTTGTTATTTTCGCATCAGATCGAACAGTGACAGGCACCAGCTTCAGTAAACTCAGAAATTTGCGCAAATTTCTACATTTGCTGCCAGAAACGTGCCGTAAAATTACCATCCATGCAATGGTAACATCCAGGCTGGACTATGCCAACAGCCTCTATCTGGGCCTACCTAAGTATCAGACATCTTCAGATGGTCCAGAACGCGGCTGCAAGCCTGATTATGAGAGTACCTTTCCGACTCTCCGCACTTAAAAGAACTTCACTGGTTACCAGTTGTAAAATAATTGAATTTAAGGCGCTGACGTTGGCTTTCTGAGCTAACCGCGGTAACTGCCCCAATTACCTGAAATCAAGAATATGTGGCTATAAGCAGACGAGATCGCTAAGGTCTAATTCAACAAGCTTGGTCTACATACCCCGTTTTAACAAGGTCCGCCTGAGAGGCAGATCCTTCACGGTTGGAGCAACAAAATTGTGGAACTCCCTGCTAGACTACTTACGTAATATTGAGGCAGAGCCTCTTTTCAGGAAAAAAGTTAAGACTTGGCTCTTTAGGGCAGAATAATTGGTCTGTGGCTTTGCTTAATGGTTTCACAGCTGCATACTGGTGATCCCTTAGTGCCGGGACACCTCTTCTTGAGGTAGCAGTTGCGCTTTATAAGTGTCTGTATTATTATTATTATTATATACTTGGTGGTCATAACACTCGTGCTAATATTTTGGAATAGATAAAGCTGCATAGAGCTAGAATGGATTTATATAACAAGTGCACTAAATGTATAAGTAATGAATCTGTCAAAACGCATTCGCACATGCATATAAATTGTAACTCATTAGCAAATTGAATCAAATCAAATCAGGTATGCGGAATGGGTAACATCTGAAATCGGGAAAATGTGAGCGGCAACGAAACCGAGAGGGAGACGAAATGATGGATAGGTGTGGTGGTTTGTTAGAAATAAATAAAAGGTAGAATGACATGTTAATGCATGCTGAACCATGAGAACCTTCTTCTATATAGCGCTTATCTCTCTTCTGCAGTTTTTAAACGCTGATTCTCAGCAAACCTATGCATTCTCTAATTACAAAAATCCAACATAAAGATTAGCAAAATCCACTAAGGGGTACACATATTCAGTTTATGCAGGCTGTGCTAATTGAAGCAAATAAACTTACTTTAAATGAGGCTACATGCCTCAGTACGTTTAGACACTTTACGGATTCTGTGATCTGATATAATTAAAGTGATCACAAAGCTCAAAGGGCTTTTCAATTTATCGTGCACAGGAGCAAATCCTCCTAATATAGAAATGCAGTTTATGATCCTTACTGCACATTAAATCAGCCGTCAAAATGTCACAAACTATTACTGCAGAAGTGAATGTGCAAACACCACCCTTGGAGTTCAGTTGTTTAAATATGCCACTTCTATTATGCAAATGCCAAGATGCAGCTAAGAAACCATCCAAAGCACTTAGAATGTGTAATGCTTCCACAAATGAAACATCTGCATATGCACCTGGCGCCGACAATGCAACATTTTATCTCTGATTCAGGGGCTTGTCTTGGTGTCAAAAGAGCACACATCATCCATTCATATGCTACAATCCTACTTCCATCTTAACAGTGGAAAAATCTGCAGAAGCCCTGACAAGTAGCTTCCACTCTCAATGTGTCTTAAACAGACGTAAAGTGCAAACAACACCCTGCATCAATAGAATTGTGCTGTGTGCAGGACCACCCTGGCTGCTTAGGGGCGAGCAGCGAGTTTTTGCTCGACATGTGAATCGGAGGATAAACATGTGCAGTCGTTTTCCTGAAGTGCTTGAAGCCAATAGCCTCCTCAGCCCTTCCTCTTCCTAGTTCTTCAGTTAATGAGGCAGGTCCACATCCCCATGACACCAAGTGTCCAATTTAGAACCAGAAACGTTCACCTGTTCCCACCCTCTGACATCTCTCTCAGGACTCCTCCCACCAAGAGTAACCATAAGGGGGAAGTACGTCCACATCCAACCTCTCTGGTCTGCTTTCCGCAGATGATGACACTCAGCATTCCTGACTTACCCAGCCGTCTCCGATGAGTGCTAGGGAATGGGTGTCCCTGTGTTGGTGGACTATGTTTACCGCTCCACTGCTCCTACTCTGATAAGCTGCAAGCAAGGTTGGTCAGCCTTGAGAGCCTTACTGGGTGCTGATCATTCAGGACTGAGGGGAGGGTCTGGGGCTGCACAAGTTGCTGCTCTCTTGTTCCTCCACTCCTCGGCTGCTGTTATTACTTGGTATTTCCTTGATGTGTATGCAGCCAGTAAACAACTCTTGGTGGGGTGTTGTTTGGCTTCTCTCCCAGCTGCAATGGATGGTGGGGGAGCAGGGAAGTCCTTGAGGCGTATGAGTGAGTAAATGTAAATAAATGTATTGCGACTTATATAGCGCACGTATCACCCGAAGGCATCAAGGCGCTTGCCTTGGGAACTCGTCCTGGCTTTTCCCTGTGAGATAACCCCTACTGAGTATCCCCAGGGTGAAAGCCAGGCATCCCGCAGCGGCTGGGCCGCCGTAGTGGAGATTAAGCAACTATTGCCCAGAGTTGCAGCGTGGGACCCCATGATTAGAATAGGCACCGAGGCGAGAATTATCGAGTCCGTGGACATTTTGGGCTCAGGACCCTGCCGCGTCGGGAATTGAACCCTGGTCCCGGGCCAGACCTCTGCATCAGGGTCTGCCGCTATAATCAGTGAGCCACACTCCTCCTCTGCACTTCACAGCCTCCCCTCCAGTGCATGGTTTGTGTTTGTCGAGGAGAAGAAAATGAGTAAAGGGTGGGATTGAAGGTTCTTTGGTTGATTTGCCCCCTGCCTCTTTGATCTTCATCATTCGACTGTACTGGCGCCAGACTTGACCCTGTGGGTCTTTGTGGGACTCACAACCACTAGCTAGCCTCCTTGTAGGTTAGTGGCTACTGATGCAATGGGCCTGGGACTGGGCCTATACCTCGCGCTCAGTTGTAATGGAGTGGTGATCCACCACTTAATCCCTTGTTGGAATCAACTGTGGCTGGTTGCATGGGGATGTATTGGCTGGTTGCTGAGCCCTGGTTTTCTACCGTCTGGGTCCGGATTTTACCCTCCTTCTTGGGTGCAGTCTCTTCCTTGTAGGGATTGCTGTTGCTGTTACTTCTCCGGCTCTGGTTCACTAATAGCACTACTGATACACTCTGGCTTAGTTGCTTTGTTCGGCCCCTGGTGATACATGCTTGGCCTTCCCACTGTTCTCCCTGTTTGGCTTGAAGATCTGAGCTTTGGGTTCAGGTGCGTGTACCTATCTGCCTGTTTAGGGAAACTCCTAAGCCCCTGATCGACTTGTGGGCTATGGATTTCTGATTTCAGAGTTCGTTTTCTCGCCCCTTGCTCTTTATTGGATGAGGGTCTGCTGTTTGGCTTCTTCTCTGCGACCCCATGTTAATGTGCAATGGGTGCTAGCTGTATTCTAGAAGGAGGACCTCAAACGTCTGTGCCTTTTTCAGTAATACTACAGCGCCCCAGGGGAGCGGAAAATGGCCACACTCGCCTACTGCATCCCTGGAGAATTCAGAGGTGCTATGAGAGCGCAAGCAGGCTAGTCTCTCTAGTACAGGAAATGGTCTTCTAAACATTGTGGGACAGAGTGGTAATCCCCCTATCACAGCTGGCTGTAATATGGCTAGGGTCTATTTGAGTCAAACTACATTTTAGACAAATCCTCTGTTGGTATGTCTTCATTACTTTTAAGGGGAGCTACTGTAAAGACCTCTCCAATTAGGTAAGGAAACAATTATGAGCTCCTTTTCAGTACAAGCAGTACTACTGCACCGTTAATGGTAAATCAAAATAATAATTTAGTATTTTTAAGACAACTGTGATTTCAATTTAGCTTTACAACTGTCCTCTTTTCTTTGCTAAACTAAGCAATATGTGTAAAAGAAGAAGATTTTCAATAAATAATAAATCTTCATTTTTTTTCTTTTAATTGTAAAATACTAGCTTTCTTCACAATGCCTATGGGGACAATCCAGACAAGAATTCACAGACATGTATACCCTTCAAATAACTCTTTAGATGGCATTTCTAATTTCACATTAATTAGTGATCATGGGCAAAATAGATCAAGAGAATATAATTTTGTAGATGAGGCTTGATCTTTGATGTAAAATTAAGTACATTTGGCTTGAAATATTGAGCCACACAGATATCAGGAGCCTGACATTTGCGGTCATGTAAATGTAAATGTAGTTGAGCTTATATAGCGCACAGCTACCCGCAGTGGGTTTCCCGGCGCTTGCTTAGGGAACCCTTCCTGGTATTCCCCTGTGAGATAGCAGGGTATCCACAAGGTGAAAGTCAGGCATCCCGCCGCGAGGGGCCGTTGTGGAGATTAAGCAAGCTATTGCCCAGAGTCGCAGAGTGTGAACCCGTGAGTCGAGGAGGCACCGGGGCGAGAATTATCGAGTCCGTGGAATTTTTAGCCCAAGACCCGCCGAGGCGGGGAATTGAACCCTGGTCCAGGACCGATCTCAGCTTCCGGGTCTGCTGCCTCTAACCCCTGAGCCACACTTCTCCACATGATGAATTAACAATCCGTGCATTTTTTTAAGATTCCAGTTTATTGGTATGGTGTAATGAAAGAAACTGGAAGAGAAACTGGCACATTTGAAGAATAAATGAGCTATAATCTCTCCAGCAATCGTTGCGGAATCTAGATTTTAGTGATTCTCTCGCTGGAAAGATGGCTGCGGAAACGAATGGAAACTAACACCAGCAAGGCTAATGAGAAATGACAGGGTGTGGAACATCGATATCAGATCTCATCAAAAAAAAAGTGCAGTATAAAACTACTGAATAGGACACATCATGGTTAACCATACATTATGGTTTGATATTGGCATTGAAGGGTTCTGATGCGTCATAAACCATGAGGCGTAAGGCTGAGTGGTTCGTAGCTATCATCAGAACCAAGTTAGCAAAACAGAACCATATGATACATGTAAATTGTTAGGCAACTCTTACCTACTTTTTCATTTTACATGTTTATTTTGGTATGGTTAGCATGAATGGGACCTTTTTCAAACATTTTTTTTTCTTGCGAATAGCAGGTGAAAAACTTGATTATAAGGTTTTGTTGTTTGCAATAAAAAACGAAAACATTACTGGATGTAGAGATTTAGGAAAAAATTCCCTTTGTGTAAAAAAAAAATGCACTGCTTTTAGAAAGGACAGAATCTTTGAAGCTGCTCTCTTCAAGGTGCACTAATTATGGGCACCGATTGGAATGAACATTTTTAGGTAATGTTTACCTTCGATAAATAGATTGTTCACAAATCAATGGACAACAGTCAGAGTTAAAAGCATTGTGTGGATCTATTACTGCGGCGTTTACTGCATAATTATGAATTTTACACCTGCCATCCATTTGAGCTACGAAACAAAATGTTCTGATGAAATCTCCACGTTATGCTGCAAATTATTTTTTAAGTATGGTAAATCCATATTTATTGCAATCGGAGCCAATTTAGAGATGCAAGAAAGGCCGAAATACTGTCACATTATTTTTTATTTGTGAACAGCTTGGCTGCTGACCTGAACACTGCTTGGAGAAGTGCCAGGTGCACATTTGGTAGGCCAAATAGTAAGACATTCCACTAGTCAATTCTTGAAAAAAGAACAAGAGTTTAGGCAGCTCTTTTAAAGTCTGATTTAAGAATAAATAGTTTAATAGCAAATAATCCTTATTTGAAACCTAGAGCCCTTGGTGGTCCTTACCAAGCAAGAGGGATTCGACCAATGTGAAGTCAAGTGACTTGGCTGCTGAGTGCTGACAAGATTTTAGAGAGTTTATAATACTCCTTTAGTGTACTTGCCCATTATCGAAGCATGATGCATTATTTACCAGGAGAGAGAAAAAGTAACTCACTCTTGAGTTTCATTTGCAACACCAGAAAACAATCTAAGAAAGGCAGGAGGCTAACCAGTCAAGCTGCTAATGCCCTCAATCTTTAAATAAAGCTGTGTATCATCTCATTGGTGGAATGAACCCCAGACATTTTAAGTATTTCACGCAGGGGCGCTACATAGAAGACATACAGTAGGTGGAAAAGGAAGGTGCTCGAATGAGTCAATGGAGAACTTGCTACATTAATTCTTTCAGTTCTACCTCTTTAAAAATTTGGAGACGTACCTTTGATGCCCATTCGGTCACTTAGTTCTTAAGGAGGATGCTTTGCAATATAGAATTAAATGTTTTGGAACATCAAGGCATATCCGTATTAGAATGAAGGATTTATCATCAATTATCTGTAGTGAGCATGGCGAGCAGTCTGATTCATGAGGATCTAAATCCAGACTGGAACTCATCCATGACATTGGTAACCAAGAGTAAATTTCTGGGAGTGGCAAGATGTCTCCCTGGGATCTTAACTAGAAATGGCTCAAATGGTACAATAATTAGCTAGATAGACTAGAGATTATTTTTTTAAACGTGGGTGAACATTGTGGATTATGAGAGAATCCAGGAAGGAGCCTCGTTTGATTGATGCACTGATGAACTGTAGACTAATGAGTGTTCAGGCATGCTCTTACGAAAAAATGGCTTAATGAAACAGATGCATATCAGAAAAGTCTGGCATTTGTAACAAAACAGCTGATATCTGCTTCTATAATTGAGCTAAAGGCAAAAAAAAGGGAGTGAAAGATTTTTTGAGTCAAGGCGAGAAGGTAAGCATTTAGCATCAATTTGTGATGCCTTAAATATTTGTGTGAACTTTTTGGCTAGTTCCTCACAGTTTGCCTTACAGATGGAGTCTCATGAGATTAGCTGTGGGATTTTTTTATATCTTCCTGGTGTTTTTCTGATGAGCTGCAAATTTAGCCTAATGTAAGATGTGCTCTCTTTGTGGTGCTAAGGGATATCTTTCACCTAATCTGAGGTTTGTAGAGCTTTCCGCTGGGCATTAATGTCCCTGGTGAACCAATAAGCAGCTTTATATATTGTTCCAAGCTTGATTGTGACCAAAACTAACTTACACATTAATCCTAGATGTTTTTCATAATATAGATAAAGAACAAGGGTTGGATCAGGGTTCAAGAATGTTTTAAGTTGGAGCGAGTGAATAGTGAAATACAGTTGATGATCAATATTTTTTATGTCTCATAATGTAGTTATCCTTTTGGGCTTGTTGCCAGTTGTGGTAGGTAGTGCTAAAATAATAAATAGGCTGTAGAGGTGGTATGACCAATCTATTTAATCATGAGACTGAAGAGCTGAATGCTTTTTCTTTGGTATCACAAGGTCAAATAAGGAACTCTTACACCCTGATTACAAGAGGGCTGGATACCATGGACAAAGGGGTTAAGCTCTATTAGCATGCGTTAGGAACTTTAAATTGGGTGAGATTTACTACATTGGATAAATTTGGGGTCACCAAGTACATATACTCACAATTTTATGAAGCCAACTACTAGCAAGTCTATCCTGATGATACATGCCAAATCTACCTCGTATGTCCCATTTTGATGGGATAAACTTGTAATACATGCAATTAGAACAGCCAATGAATTCAGATCTCTTAAGTATTAGATTTTATTGCTAGTGATAATTATCTTGAACTCCTCCGAGACTCTCATAATCCAGTCCTTTCGTTTTATGGGGTATAATGCAGTGTGATATTAGATCCCGACCCCGATGAATCACTCTTTCAAGAAATGATGAAGTAGAGACACACATAAGCCCCACCTCTGCCAGCTGACATCAGTTCCTTAATCTCTCTAGTTTCGTGCACTTAGACCGGCACACTTCAAACAAATTGAAGGTGACACTGTTCGGAAATCTAACTTGGAAAATGATCATGATGTTCAGGATTCCACTAACGGGAAGGTGGAAGAAGGATGAGGAATCTGTAAGTAGATAGAGTATCTTCCTGACAGTGTTACCAAAGGTAAGTAACTTGTTCCTCTGATGAAAACCTACCCGCAGATTCCTCACAATAGTCTACGTTGGTTGTCATTGTTAGCCTGCGCATAGCAGATTGTGATACAGTGGAAAATTCATCTCAATAGAGTCCTCCTTTACAATGCCTTGCCTTTCTTGGTCCCAGTGGACCCCATATCCTCTCAATGCACTCTCTCGAATTGTCAATGTAGAAACTAAAAGATCTCCTGGAGTCAAACCGATGGAGCGTCTACTCCTCTTCTAGGGGTGGGCACAGAGCAAAAAATGTGGGGGGGTTAATTGATTGACTGTGGAAGAGCTATATCATCATTGGCTAGAAAACTATTGGCGTCCTCAGCATCAGCTTGTCTGGGAAGAAAGAAAGTGACCTGTCATTCACTGAGGAAGAGCACAGATGTGATCATGAGAGGAAAGACTGCCTTGAATGTCAAAAGCAATAGCGACCAATTGTGTGTAGGCTTGAATGCACAAAAGGAATGTCAGGACTAGAGTCAGGTCTGATTGGTTTTGAAGCGAAAATATGAATCAGGACCTTCAGACAGCGCATTACAATAAGTAATTTAAAGAAACAGGGTTGCTCAGGCAAATATAAAAAGCCCAATAGGGTTGATAAGTAACCTTAATCAGTACCCACTTCAAGACTGTGCAAAACATCAGGGATTTTAGACCACAGAGGGTCGAGATGACATACACCACACCAGCCCAGAAACTTTTCGCTGGGACATCGTAGATTGACTTTGTGGAAGGGCATCTGACTGCATGAATGATAGCTACTATTTCTGATGGCAAGGCAAAAGAATTTAACTGTTGCAGAAAAATTCCACGCATGAAGGTGTATGTTGCAGAGATTCAGGTGTAGGGGTCTTCCCTAGTTGCTGAGACAGGCACTGCTCCCAAAGGGTAAATGCTCAGGAGCACTGGCCATCACACTCTCCTGGCACGGTTTAGGGCTATTAAAATGGCTTGGGCCTGTTCTGTCCTGACTTACCTCTAAACTCCAGGCAGGAGAAGTAGTAATGGTAACATGTACAGGAGACCATGTTCCATCATAGTCTAAATGCATTTCTTAATTACCTTTTCGTAGAATAATCTATTGCCCAGAAGCTCTGACACTGCACATTGTCGACTGAGGCAAACAGATCTAGTAAGGCCATAATATACTGATCAGACATGCCCTTTACCACTTCGGGATGGAGACACCACTCATGGTTCCCAAGCCAACTTCTGCTCAAGTCCTCCGTTGTGGCATTCTAGTACCCCACTAGCTGTTAGGCTATCAAAAAGACCTTCCGCTGGTCCAAACATGCAAAAGATGCAGCATCTCCTAATACATGATCCAGGATCTCATTCTGCCTTGGAGTAACACAAGGTGGTCATATGATCAGTTAGAAATTGTAACGGCCTTCCCTTCATGGGGGGGTAGAAAGGCTTTGAGAACATGACAGATTACCTGTATGGTCAAAAGGATGAGCTGGAGACCAAATAACACCCCAACCGAGCAGTGACATTTTTCACAACCCTAAAATCTGGGTGGGGAAGGGACAGTGACATGCCGCAGGTTGGGTTATTGCTCACCACCACCAAAGGAGATCCTGGTCCATTTTCTGCGAGATCTAGATGGCACTGGAGAAGCAACCCCGTGGCTGGCCCCCTTGAAACCTTCGTTTTCATCACAGCGTCCGAATGTGCCTTTTGGTAAACAAGATTAGTAAGATGCATGAGGCCAGGAGCACAAAAAGCCTCAGAAATATTCTCTCAGAGAACCAAGACCTAGTTCAATCCTATCCAAATCATATCCTGAATGTCCCAGACTCGCTACAGAGGTGGAAAGTCCCTGAACTCTGCCCTGTGTACAGCGTAGCACCTATGAAGTGAATCCTGCACGTAGGGATTAGGTGGTACTTCTGCTCATTGATGGATAACACCAAGGAAATCAAGTGCCTGATCATTTTCCGGAAGAGGACTTATTACTGCAGGGCACCCACCTTCAGCCACCAGTCATCGAAGTTCAGGAATGCACAATATCTCTGAACTCTGAAGCCTCTTGGGTCGCCACCAAGAAGTGAGCAAGGAGCTTGCATGTCTGGCAGGGTCCCCCAAGCCATACAGGTGAAGCGCGACCCACTGGTCCTTAAGGTTGGGGGTTGGGCACAGGGCTAACAACCTTGTTCCATAAAAAGCCTTTGTTACGGAAACAGCAGCAAGCACCACTAAAACCTCTGGGCATGATGGACTTCCAATGTCTAGGCATCAAACATGCATTGTTGACAGTAGTCAAAGCTGAAGGAAACCACTGATAGGATGACAGAGTTTTCGAGTGTCTATTGCAAGACCAGAATCAGATTCAAGAATGTTGGGACTATGTATGACACAGGAAAGCTGGCTCGAGTAACATTCTAGATGAGTTGCTACAATCTACACAACATTGGTGATCAGCGAAAGTAGGTGGACCAGATTTGCTAGAATGAAAAACCACCACAGGGGAGACCGTACTGTACTCAGGAAGGGACGATGACCAACATCACAAAAGAGTAGCTATCCTCATGAGCAAGGGGATAGAGAAATGCGTGAGTGGAAGCTATTCAACAACAGATTCAATACAATCTGGTTGAAGGGGAGACACATTTACAGCACCATTATCCAGAACTATGCTTCAACAAATGATGCAGAGAGAAATCCAAAACATACTCTACCAATAGATGCAAGCTGAGCTTGAAGCCATGCTGAAACATAACCTGAAGATTGTGATTAGGGATTTGAATGCTAAAGTGGGAAATGACTACACAAACCATGACAGAGCCATGGGCAAGGTAGGTTGTGGAACAATGAACGACAATGGAGAAAGACTGTTGCAATTTTGCATCACAAATGACCTGGTCATAAGAGGGACTCTCTACCCCACTGTGATGTTCATAAACTAACTTTGTGCTCAACCAATGACAGAGACCAAAACCAGATTAACCACATGATGAGCAAAACCCGAAGACACTCAGTGCAAGATGTCAGTGTGAGGAGGGGAGTAGACGTTGGCAGTGATAACCATCTATTGACCACCCTTGCGAACCTGAAGCTCAGAAAAACAGAATGCAGACAATTAGGAAGATAGCATTTCGATGTGCCAAATTACAGGTCCCCAAGGCCCAGAGGCATTTGTCACAAATCAAAAACTGGTTTCAACTCGTGGTGTCACAGAAAATCAATCTGAGCCAGCTGCAGACACAGTCAAAAATAAATGGAAAAAGTTTTGTCTCACGTTCTCCGATGGCTTCCGGATTCATCGGTGTGCATTTACCATCGACCTTTAAGTCCTGGCTCGACCACAGGCATACCTGAAGGGAACCCGACACAGACATTTGTTTACGACAGTTCCAACAGGGCTTGAAACCTGTTGTTTTAAAGGGTATATCAATTACACAATGTAGAATGTTGTGAAAATGTTGAGGTAAGTATATAACAGAGACGAAAAGGAGCTCCGGGTCTGTGTCTGATGGCGCAGAAAGAAAGGAACTAATGGCAGCATGTGGGAGTTGTGCCTATATAGGTGCTGCACATCCTTTCCGATGCAGAACTGCGTCAGTGTGCAGCTGCAAGGAGCCACCTTCGGGTGTGCCGAGGTCCTGCTGAAAAGTTTGTTTATCCAGTTTCATGACTGGGGAATATTCAAAAGGTGAGGAATCTGCAGATAGTAGTCTATAAGAAGTAAAGGGTTCTATAGGTGCCACCCATGTGCTCTGTCAGCTGCTTTCGAGGTGTCTGCTGTCTGCGTACCCAGATGCTGAGCCCCAAATGAAAATTGGATTTGACCAGTGGGCAGCTTCCTAGACTTGGGATCTTATTAATAGGTAGAGACCAATTCACAGAACAAGGAGGGTGTGAGAGTCGATGAGGAATCTGCGGTTAGATAGAGTTCTTCTTGTATCTGATAGAGATGACTAATTACAGATTCATCTCCTTTTGAAAAGATACCAGAGCACTACCTATTAGGACGTGGGTAGAAAAAGTGGCTGAAACCAAGATGTCCTGCAGGACAGATAGGGCAAAATGCCCTATTGTCAAAGCTGAATGTCCCAACAGTAGTGTTTTGTGAACGTATGGCGTGATGCCCACATTGCCGCCAGGCAGATGTCTAGGGCAGGAATTTGAGAGACAACGCAAAGGGAACAGGTTGGACCCTGGGGGAAATGCACTAGCAGGCCTTCTGGAAGCTGCTTGTTGGCCAGTTCTTGATGCAGAGTACGATTCAATTGGAGATGGTCCTGTTCTGCATGGATTTGCCTATTTTCGCTCAGCCAACCACTACATAAAGAGCTGATTGTCCACCAGGTGTTCTTTGGTACACTCTATGTAAAAGCTGTGTGCTCTTAACCCCTTCCATGCTGGGCCGATTCCGCCGCTGTGCGGTAAACAAACGAACAGGGCGGGGCCGTGACGAACCCCAGTCGTCATCAGCACACGAGCACCGTGGAGCGTGACGGCTGGGGTTCGTCATCAGCATGGAAGGGGTTAAAGGAGCCAAGAGATGGAGTCTCTCCGCCTCTTCTTTAAAGGGATGAGGCAGAGCATAGAACACCGATAGTGTGATGCCTTGACTGATGTGGAACAGCATCACAACTTTTGCCAAGAAGGACGGTCACGTCAGAACCAGTTTGTCTGGAAGGAAGGTAGTGTACAGCAGGTTAACAGAGCCAGAAGCTCACGCATGCGACAAGGTGATAGCAACAAGGAACATCGTCTTGATGGTGAGGAGCCGCAGTAGACAGTTGTGAAGCAGCATAAATGAGTGCTCATCAAATATGTGAGGAAGAAGCTAAGGTCCCACTGAGGCATAACGAAAGAAGAGAGAGGAAACAAGTGTTGGAAACCTTTCAAGAAATGCATAACAAACGGTGGCTTAAATAGAGATGGCTGGTTCCGCAACCAGACTAAAGGCTGGAACAGACATAGGGAACCCTTTAACTGTGCCCAAAGCAAAGCCTTGGCAGGCAAGAGACAAAACAAACAGAACGTCAGACAACCTGGACTGGAGGAGGCCAATCGGACTTATACCGCACCAAACCACATATTTATCCCAACTACAGATATATACACTTTTGGTTGAGGGAAGCCTGCCTGCCAAGATAACATCCACTACTCTGGAGGAATGGTGGTTTGAATCCTGCTGCTCTTTTGAGGGGGCCTCTCTTATACACTAAAGAATGTTTTGAAATACAGAGTAAGTGTCTCAGAGAGACTGACACCGTTGTAAAGATAAACCCCGTGGAGAAGCCACAAAATATCTGGTATTGGTGATCAACCTTTTGAGGAGACTGAAGGTTAAGAGAACGGGCTGTTTCTGTGCTCCATTAAATCTCAATGAATCAGAGTCTGATTTGTCCTCCAACAACTTCGCTTTATCAAAGGGAAGATAATAAGAGTCCCCTGTACATCATTCAAGAATCCTAATAACCTCAACAAAGTGTGCCGACAAGGGGCCATTGAAGCACCATAGCTCTTGGGAGAGAATCAACTGTATTCAGACCTGCTTTAATAATAGGTCTAGGTGCAACTTTCCTGTCCCGCAAAACCTCTGCAAAGTGCTCCATGAAGTGATCTGGTAGGTGGGATAGAACCTATCACACAATGTGTGAGTATATCTACCTAGCAAGCAGGTAGCACTGAGCAACTTGAGTTTTAGACTATCCAATGAAAAGATATTTTTAGCTACAGCCTCCGGCTTCTTCTATCCTCTATGCTCCAGGGCTGTAGGGAACGCTACAGAAACAAGCTCCAGACAGCACACGGTGTGCACCACCAAGCTCTCCATGGGTGGATGGACTGAATTGAGTTTTACTTCCCCTGGGGCATGTTTACATCTTGTAGCCATCAGCCTATTGACCACTGCGGTACAAAAAGGGGTGGTGATGGACGGAGCATCTGAACCAATCAAACACTCACACCCAGTCAACAGATCTGGGTTTAATCCATCACCGTTCTTTAGCCCACTCTGCCACCCCAGTTCAGACATGGCCATATGCAAATCAGTCTGACCCTGTGCCTCATGGGAACAGTCCAGGGAAGACATGGCTTGGCAGTTCGGGCTGGACTGTTCCCATGAGGCACAGGGTCAGACTGATTTGCATATGGCCATGTCTGAACTGGGGTGGCAGAGTGGGCTAAAGAATGGTGATGGATTAAACCCAGATCAGTTGACTGGGGTGAGTGTTTGATTTGCTCAAACGCTCCGTCCATCATCCCCTTTTGTATCGCTTTGTTCGCCCTAAGTGTGGCAGGGTATGCTCAGACGTGAGTCCCCTGCTCACTTGGCCACTGGATTCAAGATAGCCTGGCTGATGAGGATTATGAATCCGAAACCGGTCCCAGGATGCTTGTTTCTGGTCCAGGGAAGACATGGCTTGGCAGTTCGGGCTGGACTGTTCCCATGAGGCACAGGGTCAGACTGATTCGCATATGGCCATGTCTGAACTGGGGTGGCTGAGTGGGCTAAAGAATGGTGATGGATTAAACCCAGATCAGTTGACTGGGGGTGAGTGTTTGATTTGCTCAAACGCTCCGTCCATCATCCCCTTTTATATCGTATTGACCACTGCAGCAGAAGTTTTCTTTCCCCAGGCCATCCCTGGATCCAGACTGGCCTCATTAAAAGGTGGCAGCAATTCAGAAGTCTAAACGGAATGCTGCGACACCTCCATCACAAGGTTAGTTTACCACTGTGGGCAGTAGGACTCTAGGACCTCTGTTGATTAGAATATTAAGGAGTAGAATGAGGCTATTTCATGGGGGTGAGGTCCTGAATGGAACTTCATCTCTGAAGACATGTCCAGACCACTCGCATTCCTTCGAGTCACTCATCAGTGTCAGTCAACATGGAAAGAAGCAAGTTAGTTGCCCAACTGTTGTAACCGCTTTTGAGATGGACCTTTTAAGCCAAGTCAATGGGGCAGAATCTGACCCAAAGATGTAATGGACTGTTCTCGAACATTGTTCCTGTGTCCCCTATTACTGCTCCTTCCCAAATTGCTGCTCCTTCATCAGCGTTAAGCTTCCTTCCTGGACCTATGCACAATTTCTTGTGACTTTGGAAGAGGGGCTGTTCTATAGAGTCCGGTAGTACTGGCTTCTGAGGTGCCAGTGCTGTAAACTTTGTCTGTGGCCTCTAGGGGGTGTTGGCTACCGCTCCAGAAGAAGTTGCAGCAGAGGGAATCTTTGCATTGATACCATAACAACAGCGATGGAGGCTGAAAAACAGAGACAACGAGCAGTGCTGGGGAAGGATGTGCCAGCTAGAAGCCAAAGAGAGCCCCTATTAGGTCTCATGGTGACCAGTGGCACTACAGAGAAGACCACTGCCCACCTGAACATCTCAAACACGGTGTTGATAAAGAAGGCAGGATATATATATCTTGAGTCAGTGGCATAGGTTACTGAGGTGGCTGCTGAAGATATATCGTAGTTGAGGGTCACAGGAGGTCCTGGCAGCGGAGTCTGGGCCAGTGGTGCTGCTGACGCAGTTTCTTTTGGGAGAGGGATCTCTGCCAACTCCATTTGGAAAAAACGCCGCAGAAGTTGTTGAAGACCTGGGAGGCTTACCCTGTACATGGGGACAATGTTTCTTCTTATTTTTCTTCTATTTGTGATGGTTCTCCCTGGAAGATCTGGAAGAGGGAGGGATGAGAGGGAACTTAGATCAAGGCCGGTAATGAGGTCACCCACACCTCCCTTTCCTTTATAGCATTGGGATGGGTTCTGAGGCAAGAGTAGCACTACCTCATATCATGCTATGATCCCATGCACCATAAAGTAATGAAATAGAGGTGCATGACAGACATTTTATCCTCACAATCCATTCAGGACTTGAAAGTCGAACACTTGTGAGAACGTAAAGGGACTTAATTTTTTATACTCGTTTAAAGCACACTAAAGCCTTAGCATTATTGCACATTTAGGTGTATTTTAAATGCTCGCATAAGTTGTTATTCCATATTGTAGAGTGCATGTTAAGCCTAACTGTTCCAGTAAGCGTAGCCTCATTCTATAGTTCGCACAACGAATTGAGAACTGCAGAAACTAGTAAAGCCGCTGATTTTACCCTAGCTTACTGCACCATAAATGTCTTCTCACATTCTACCCAAGAGAAGAGACAGCACTTTTTCATTGTGTTACTCTGTAGTTTCTGATTTACCTGATGTTCTTTCCTTCATTAGATTTGGATTGAGAAAAAAACGTATAAATGTAGTGCAGAAATGTATTGAATTTAGAATCACAGACTCCAAATGACAAGGGGGCTAAGCTCTGATCCATTGATAAAGTGATCAGCCCTTAGCTTATTTTTTATGCTTGCTCGCTATTTCCTGTTAAACAGGTAACGAGTCTATGAGCTTTCCTGAGTATATAGTTTATTTTACATATGTTATGGGAGATATCCTTGCCAATGCACCAATGTTGCCTCTGTGTGAATGATTTAGCCATAAACTTACTCATCGAAAGAAAATAAACTCAGGTTCTGCATTAAAAGTAGCAGAAAATAAAAAACAGCTGACATGAAGGTGCTGGGATTGGCACTTTGTGGCTCTTGTGACAATCCTGTGGCATAGTTTCTAAAAACCAACATGGATCCTGCACACGCTATCGGATGGGGGAGCAACTGCGAGTTTCCCGATCCGGTCTAGTAACTAGGATATTCAAGAGGTGAGGAATTCGAAAGCAGAAGTAACCATAAGAATTACAATCTTCCAGATCTTTCCCATTTGGGATCAAAAAATGGCTTTAGAGGATAAGGCAAACCAGGTCTCTGGGAGCAACGTTGTCAAAGTTATAATCAGAAGTAACAGTAAAACTGCAACTGAATTTCAGATTAGTAGTTTTTAATTTGACAGTGAGTATCGGTGGTGGCATTAAATGATGGATGAATGATATGTATCATATTACAAGATTAAACTGATCTAGAGTTTGGTCTGTCTTACTCTGATGGTGAAAGGAATCAGTAAAGGAAGAGAATCTAATACTTGGTGTGATGTTTTTTTCCCCCTGACGATGCGAGAGCTCAAAGTTGTGTAAAACAAGGTCTGTATTGTGAAGTTAAGGAGTGTCCTAAGAGTGAAGGTTAGTTAAGAGGATATTATATTTGATAGCATTATGAAGAGTGAGAGGGTTTATGGAGACACCAGGGAAGGGTGTATCAGTCTGTGCATGGAAGTCAAAGAATGAGTTTCTTCAAGAGATGCTGTGTAAGTTCAGCACCACACCACCAATAAGATTAACTGCCTGGTGAAGGACTAATACATATGTTCCATAACATTTGAGGATGAGCTTTTAAGTAAGTTGATATAATTTTCATTATTGAGATGACTAAAAGTCAAACACTAATGACGGGTGTCTGACTTTTAGACTTTATGGACGGAATCTGCTGAAGGTAACAAAGCTTAATTGGGGAGGGGTGATGTGTATTTGGGGCAGCAGATACTCGTGTTAATGTGTATGATTACAAGGAGCTAGCCAGTGAGAGCTTTTTATTGTCTTGAATTTTTGAATTTCTTCTTTAGCTGGAAGAAATTGTAGAACGGGGGCAGCCCAGGTTGTGTCATAAGTAAACAGTCGGTCAATTTAGGTTTTTCCAGACGCTGAGGTGAGGATTCTTTCTTACTTTGTCACTTCAACATCTAGGGACTTTACCAGTAATTTATTAGATTTATTTCCGTTATAATGTTTCATTCGTATTGTTAGTGAACATGATGTTATATTAGGTGTTGTATGTTTTCACTATAGAAGCCACAGTATATAATAATAAAACAATAGAGTTGGAGCTAAACTAGCGGTTTCTCGAGTAGAAGGGTGGGAGAGGAGTGTCTATAGGAATGTATGGAACGTTTTACAGGCAAATGTACAAATATATTAATGTATAGAAGTGAACATCAATGAAATATATAGGAGAGACGATAATGACACCTTATTCCACTTACGCCGTGGAGAGGACAGGCAAATATTAAGAAAAACATTAGTTCATTACAAAGCATATAAACTATTCTCAATAATAAGGAGCAATATTGGAATATATATAAGGCTGAAACAATGTGAGAAGAAGTTTAGTGGCAAATAGTCCACTTGGTACACAGACCTTAGCATTTATCTTCAAAAACAGACTGCTCCATAAAATAAGACTCCCTCTAGGTAACCATATGCATATATCAATATATACGAAATCAGGAAATTTTACACCGACAAATGTTGTAACTGACAGTAAACATAAAAAGATGAAGGGTTTCTTTTTGTCACAGAAATTATGGTTAGTGCTTTAGAAAGCTAAAATGAGTGCAGATTTTCGGAGTTCACAAATATCATTACTTACCACTTCAATAAAACATTTCGTCATGCAGTGTGATAAAAAGTACTTCTAACATCATCAGTAGTCGAACAGTTAACTCCCTATTAATTAACCCCTTCGGGGCTGATGACGAGCTGGGCTCGTCATGGCGCACACCGGTCGTGCGCTGATGACAAGGCCAGCTCGTCATGAGCCCCACCCTCGGGGGAAGCGCTGGCGCTCCCCCCGAGGGTCTCAGATCTTGCTCGTTTTGCTGGGGTTGGCACAGCGCGCGCTGACATCATCAGGGATTCCCAGCGCTCGGGAAGCCATTTGCTTCCTGAGCGCCGGTGAAGAAGGTAGGTTTTCTCGAGTCCGGCGGGGTTTGGGGCCGCAAAGAGGCATCAGGGGAGAGGAAAGAGATTTTTCTCTCCCCTGATGTCTATTTGCAGGGTATTTCTGCCTCACGATCGCGCACAGCGTCGCGATTGTGCGGCGGAAATGCCCCCACTAGCACCAGGGATTTAAATTTAGTTTACAGGAAGCGACCCCTTGGGCAAGGGTCGCTTCCAGGCGGGGTCTGATTATGTTTTTGTTTTTCTGTCCACCCTGGGGGCAAATCGGCCCGTTTTTCGGCCGTTTTGCCCCCGGGGGGGGGGGGCAGAAATTTCCCACTAGCACCAGGGATTTTTGTTGGGGCAATGTGTTTGTTTTGGGAAGCGACCCCTTGGGTAAGGGTCGCTTCCAGGTGGCCATGATTGTGTTTTTGTTTTTTCTGTCCACCCTGGGGGCAAATCGGCCCCTTTTTTTGCCGTTTTGCCCTCAGGGGGGGAGAAAATGCACACTAGCACCAGGGAATTTAAATTTAGTTTTTAGGAAGCGACCCCTTGGGCAAGGGTCGCTTCCTGGTGGCAAGTAATTATGTTTTTGAATTTCTGCCCGCCCTTGGGGCAAATCGGCCCGTTTTTTTTTATGTTTTGCCTCCTGTTTTTTGGCCCACTAGGCCCTAGGATTTGAGTTTTGTTCCAATGTTGGTTTTAATTTTGGTTGTTTTTTACTGTCCGCCTCCCTTGGTGCCGGTTGGTCTTTTTTTGTCCTTACTGCCTTGGCTGGCGGTGTGTGTGGAGTGGTGCTTGGCTGTCTGTGCACGGAGTGGTGCTTGGCTGGCAGTGTGTGTGGAGTGGCGCTTGGCTTGCAGTGTGTGTGGAGTGGTGTTTGGCTGGCGGTGTGTGTGGAGTGGCGCTTGGCTGGATGGTGTGCGTTCAGTGGTACTTGGCTGTCTGTGCACGGAGTGCTGCTTTGCTGGTGGTGTGTGTGGAGTGGTGTTTGGCTGGTGGTGTGTGTGGAGTGGTGTTTGGCTGGCGGTGTGTGTGGAGTGGTACTTGGCTGGCGGTGTGTGTGGAGTGGTACTTGGCTGGCGGTGTGTGTGGAGTGGTACTTGGCTGGATGGTGTACGTGGAGCGGTGCTTGGCTGGCGGTGAGTGGCGCTTGGCTTGCGGTGTGCGTGGAGTGGTGCTTGGCTGGCGGTGTCTGTGGAGTGGTACTTGGCTGTCGGTGTGCGCTGAGTGGTGTTTGGCTGGCAGTGTGCGTGGAGGGGTACTTGGCTATCTATGCACGGAGTGGTGCTTGGCTGGCGGTGTGTGTGGAGTGGCGCTTGGCTGGCGGTGTGTGTGGAGTGGTACTTGGCTGGATGGTGTGCGTGGAGCGGTGCTTGGCTGGCGGTGAGTGGCGCTTGGCTTGCGGTGTGCGTGGAGTGGTGCTTGGCTGGCGGTGTGTGTGGAGTGGTACTTGGCTGTCGGTGTGCGCGGAGTAGTGTTTGGCTGGCGTTGTGCGTGGAGGGGTACTTGGCTATCTATTCATGGAGTGGTGCTTGGCTGGCTGTGTGTGTGGAGTGGCACTTGGCTGGTGGTGTGCGTGGAGTGGTACTTTGCTGTCTGTGCACGGAGTGCTGCTTGGCTGGTGGTGTGTGTGGAGTGGCGCTTGGCTGGTGGTGTGCGTGGAGTGGTACTTTGCTGTCTGTGCACAGAGAGGTGCTTGGCTGGCGGTGTGCGTGGAGTGGCGCTTGGCTGGCGGTGTGCGTGGAGTGGCGCTTGGCTGGCGGTGTGCGTGGAGTGGCGCTTGGCTGGTGGTGTGCGTGGAGTGGTACTTGGCTGTCTGTGCACGGAGTGGTGCTTGGCTGGCGGTGTGTGTGGAGTGGCGCTTGGCTGGATGGTGTGCGTGGAGTGGTACTTGGCTGTCGGTGTGCGCTGAGTGGTGTTTGGCTGGCGGTGTGCATGGTCTGGTGCTTGGATGGTGGTGTGGGTGGACTGGCGCTCGGCTGGCAGTGTGTGAGTAGTTACTTTCTGTTGGTCACTACACACACTGCTAGTTGAGTGACACTCTACACAGTCCATCATTTTCTGTAGTTGCTGTGTCAGATATGTGGGCGTGTGAAAGTGATGGGCCCTTGAATGGCGCTGGCGGTGTGAATGTTTTGTATGTGTCACACGTACAAAAGGTGTATGAATGTCCTTACTGCCCCTGTGTGATGGGGGTACTGGTAGGAGCAAAAGACTGACTGGCACCAAAGGGGTCAGGCAGTAAAAAAAATAAAAAAAATTAACCAGTGTATTGATGTAAAACCTCCTCTAATCCCAATTGGTCTAAGCCCTATTTGATGGCCCATCTGGCCGAATTTAAATTTGGGGGGCAAATTTGTGTGTTGTTGTTTTAATTGTTATATTGTTTGTGAAATGTGGTAGTAATTTTTCTTTCTTCTCTATTTTTGTCTTGTTCCAGACTTTTGCTGTTTGGATTGTTGTAGGTTGCGGGTCTGTTTGCAGCTTGTGTAGTTGCTTGTGCTTGGTAAGTGAATGTATTTTGTACTACTTTCCCTTGATGTTTGTCTTTTTGAAAAAGGTTGTACTTATAGCAGTTTGTGTGGCTCTGTGTTTTTTTTTTGTTTGTTTTTAGCATTAGTGTTTGATGTGCACTTTGTTTTCTAATCTGTCATTTCTTTTTTTCTTTCTAGTGGGATATCATTTCTTTTTGCTGTGTCTCAGCAGAGTAGGTGCTGGTGAGTGTAGCTATATTTGGTAAGAGTGAAATTGTTTTGGATTGTATTTATCTTTTTGTGAAAGCCTTACCTTGTTTACTTCTTACTTTGCACAGTGTAGGTTGTTGTTCACTTGTGTGTGCAGTCTTCTTGCTTTGTAAGGATAATGGCTAGTCGCAGGATTACTGCTCAGCAGGTTCTTGGTTTGCTTTTTGAGTCTTCCTCTGACCATGGTTCAGAGACTGAGTCCGATTCGGACTCAGAGGTAGGGGCAGAAGATTCAGGCAGTGAGTTTTCTCTTCGCATGGAATCATCATCATCGGATGATGAATCTTCTTCTAGTGCTGATGAAGGGCCTATGGTAGAGGAGGACATTGATGTGCCGGTAGTGGGCCAAGAGGCATCTGTGCTGCTGCCTAGGGCCGCAAGGTTTCCTTTCTTTTTACGTCGGCAAGAGGCATGTGGGCTGGAGCCTGCGCCCAAAAGGCTTCACATTGCTGTGGTGCGCCAAGAGGCATCTGGTGCTTTTCGTCTTCCTGCTGGTGTAGTGCAGCAAGAGGCATCTGGGGCTGTTAGGCTTCCCATTGGTGTAGAGCGGCAAGAGGCATCTGGGCCTGCTTGGTTTCCCGGTGGTGTAGTGCAGGAAGAGCCCTCTGGGGATGCTATGTCTTCTGTTGGTGTTGTGCAGCCAGAAGTATCTGTGGCTGTTAGCCTTCCCGTTGGTGAACAGCAGCAAGAGGCTTCTGGGCTGCAGGCTGGGGTGGCTGCTCCCCCCGTTGATAGGGATAGCCTCTGGGTTCCCCCTGGCATGGTGCAGCCGGCATTGCCAGAGTTCACTGGTGTTCCTGGGTGTAGAGTGAATACTGAGAATTTTCTGACAATACATTTTTTTCAGTTGTTTTTTGACGATGTGTTTTTGCAAGAGATTGTTGATCAAAGTAATTTGTATGCAGAACAATTTTTGAGGGCCAACAGTGCCAGCCTTAAGCCCTATTCTAGAGCAATCTGGTGGACTCCCACAAATGTTGAAGAGATGAAGAAGTTTTTGGGATTAACTTTTTTGATGGGCTTGCTAAGGAAGCCATCAATGACTTCATATTGGTCCACTAGTCCCTTGATGGCAACAGCTATATTTCCAGCAGTCATAAGTCGTGATCGGTATATGCTTCTTCTTCGGATGATGCATTTTGTTGATAATGGTTTAGCGTTGTCACGCGATCACCCTGATTGTGACCGTTTGTTTAAAATTCGGCCTGTCCTTGATCACTTTGTTGATCGTTTTTCTGAGATCTTTGCCCCTGGTAAAGAAATTGCAGTGGATGAGTCTTTGCTGTTGTTCAAGGGCGCTTGGTTTTTAGGCAATACATTCCTAGTAAGAGGGCACGCTGGGTGGTTGGACATTTTTGCCGGCACGGAGATCCCACGCAAAAAAGTTTGGAAAAGTGATATTTTTACCTAATTTTAAGGTTTGCAAGGAATTCTGGGTAGGAAAACATTGGGGGACCCACGCATGCCATACCTCCCTGGACTCCCCCGGGTGTCTAGTTTTCAGAACTGTTTGGGTTTGGTAGTTTCCAAAGATGGCCACCGAGCCCCGGGCCAAAAACTCAGGTGCCCCCCCCAAAAAATCAAGGTAGTTTTGCAATAGGGTATTGTAAATTCACCACCGTACGATTTGAACCGTTTCCTGTTGCAGCCACTGGGCCTACCCACACAAGTGAGGTACCATTTTTTTTGGGAGACCTGGGGGAACGCTGGGTGGGTGGAAATTTGTTGATCCACGCAGATTCCAGAACTTTCCACCACAGAAATGTGAGGAAAATGTGTTTTTTTTGTCAAATTCTTAGCTTTGCAAGGGATTCTGGGTAACAAAACCTGGGGGTAGGCAGACGAGTCACCCTATCCTGAATTCCCCTGGGTGTCTAGTTTTCACAAATGTATAGGTTTGCTAGGTTTCCACAGGTGCTGGCAGAGCTAGGGCTCAAAAACAAAAGGTAGTCTCTTTGTCCAAAAAGCGCAAGATTTCACTGTGAAATTGAGGTGCAACCACGTTGCGTTTTGTGCTGTTTCATGTCGCAGCCACTATGCCTACCCATGCAAGTGAGGTACCATTTTTTTCGGGAGACCCGGGGGACTGCTGGGTGGGTGGAAATTTGTTGATCCACGCAGATTCCAGAACTTTCCATCACAGAAATGTGAGGAAAATGTGTTTTTGTTGTCAAATTCTTAGGTTTGCAAGGGATTCTGGGTAACAAAACCTGGGGGTAGGCAGACGAGTCACCCCATCCTGAATTCCCCTGGTTGTCTAGTTTTCAAAAATGTGTAGGTTTGCTAGGTTTCCCTAGGTGCTGGCAGAGCTAGGGCTCAAAAACAAAAGGTAGTCTTTTTGTCCAAAATGGGCAAGATTTCACTGGGAAATTGAGGTGCGACCATGTTGCGTTTTGCGCTGTTTCATGTCGCAGCCACTATGCCTACCCACGCAAGTGAGGTACCATTTTTTTCGGGAGACCTGGCGGAACGCTGGGTGGGTGGAAATTTGTTGATCCACGCAGATTCCAGAACTTTCCACCACAGAAATGTGAGGAAAATGTATTTTTTTTCTCAAATTTTTAGCTTTGCAAGGGATTCTGGGTAACAAAACCTGGGGGTAGGCAGACGAGTCACCCCATCCTGAATTCCCCTGGGTGTCTAGTTTTAAAAACTGTATAGGTTTGCTAGGTTTCCCTAGGTGCTGGCAGAGCTTGGGCTCAAAAACAAAAGGTAGTCTCTTTGTCCAAAAAGCGCAAGATTTCACTGGGAAATTGAGGTGCGACCACGTTGCGTTTTGCGCTGTTTCATGTCGCAGCCACTATGCCTAACCACGCAAGTGAGGTACCATTTTTTTCGGGAGACCTGGGGGGACGCTGGGTGGGTGGAAATTTGTTGATCCATGCAGATTCCAGAACTTTCCACCACAGAAATGTGAGGAAAATGTGTTTTTTTTGTCAAATTCTTAGCTTTGCAAGGGATTCTGGGTAACAAACCCTGGTGGTAGGCAGTCGAGTCACCCCATCCTGAATTCCCCTGGGTGTCTAGTTTTCAAAAATGTATAGGTTTGCTAGGTTTCCCTAGGTGCTGGCAGAGCTAGGGCTAAAAAACAAAAGGTAGTCTCTTTGTCCAAAAAGCGCAAGATTTCACTGGGATATAGAGGTGCGACCACGTTGCGTTTTGCGCTGTTTGATGTCGCAGCCACTATGCCTACCCACGAAAGTGAGGTAACATTTTTTTCGGGAGACCTGGGGGAACGCTCGGTGGGTGGAAATATGTTGATCCACGCAGATTCCAGAACTTACCTCCACAGAAATGTGAGCAAAATGTGTTTTTTTTGTCAAATTCTTTGCTTTGCAAGGGATTCTGGGTAACAAAACCTGGTGGTAGGCAGTCGAGTCACCCCATCCTAAATTCCCCTGGGTGTCTACTTTTCAAAAATGTATAGGTTTGCTAGGTTTCCCTAGGTGCTGACAGAGCTTGGGCTCAAAAACAAAAGGTAGTCTCTTTGTCCAAAAAGGCAAGATTTCACTGGGAAATTGAGGTGCGACCACGTTGCGTTTTGCGATGTTTCGTGTCGCAGCCACTATGCCTACCCGAGCAAGTGAGGTACCATTTTTTTCGGGAGACCTGGGGGAACGCTGGGTGGGTGGAAATTTGTTGATTCACGCAGATTCGAGAACTTTCCACCACAGAAATGGGAGGAAAATGTGTTTTTTTGGTCAAATTCTTAGCTTTGCAAGGGATTCTGGGTAACAAAACCTGGTGGTAGGCAGCCGAGTCACCCCATCCTGAATTCCCCTGGGTGTCTAGTTTTCAAAAATGTATAGGTTTGCTAGGTTTCCCTAGGTGCTGGCAGAGCTAGGGCTCAAAAACAAAAGGTAGCCTCTTTGTCCAAAAAGCACAAGATTTCACTGGGAAATTGAGGTGCGACCACGTTGCGTTTTGCGCTGTTTCGTGTTGCAGCCCCTATGCCTACCCACGCAAGTGAGGTACCATTTTATTCGGGAGACCTGGGGGAACGCTGGGTGGGTGGAAATTTGTTGATCCACGCAGATTCCAGAACTTTCCACCACAGAAATGTGAGGAAAATGTGTTTTTTTGTCAAATTCTTAGCTTTGCAAGGGATTCTGGGTAACAAAACCTGGTGGTAGGCAGTCGAGTCACCCCATCCTGAATTCCCCTGGCTGTCTACTTTTCAAAAATTTATAGGTTTGCTAGGTTTCCCTAGGTGCCGGCAGAGCTAGGGTGCAAAAACTACAGGTAGGCACTTTGCCATAAAAGGGTCAATTTGTAACTGCAAAATTGAGGTGTGACCACGTTGCATTTTGCGCCGTTTCCTGTCGCAGGCACAAGGCCGACCCACACAAGTGAGGTACCGTTTTTATCGGGAGACTTCGGGTAATTCAGATTTGTAAATCAACTGTTATTACCAACTGAGCTTTCATGCATTTCTCCCTTTCAATGAAAGACATTGTGTAAAAAAAAATGTTTTTGAAAAATGACCAATAATTCTCATGCTAGTATGAGTATTCCCAATTTTGAAAATGTGCAATTATATACTGTTTCTGAACTCTATATTATGTACCCAATTCAGAAATACATAGGTGTCTTTCATACAGATTTTTCCATGTATACATTTTCCAAGACAAAGTGCTCTATGAAAAAATACCATTGCAAGTTGCTGCTCAGTTTTTGGATCTGGGTTCGTCGGGTTCTTGGTGAAACTACAAGTCCACAACCAGGAAGTTCTAACGGATGTAACGGTATATTGCTTTCCAAGAGCTGTCAAGATTAGAAAACGTTATAGGTGAAAACGTTGAGACAAAAGGCTGTTTTTTTCAACAAATTTTCAATTATTCCAATATTTAACTGTTAGTTTCTATAAAGAAACCTTCATGGATTTAGACAAATGACCCCTTTCTGAATTCAGAATTTTGGCTACTTTTCGAAAATGTACAGCTTTCTAGGATCCATTATTGCTTTCAAACTCATTTCTACCATTCACTGAAAGGAGGTGGAAAGCTCTAAAAATAGCAAAAATAGGCTATGTCCCAGAAAAATGCCAAAACTGTGTGAAAAATGTTGGTTCTCTGACAAAAGACTGTCATTCCCTAAAAGCTGATAAAATGGAGATTTCAGCCCCACAAACCCTTTTTTGATAACATTTTCAGGGAAAAACCCAGAGGCTTTCATTTGCAGCCCGTTTTTCCCATTTTCTGAAAAAAACAATTTCACTATATTTTGGTTAATTTCTGGGACCCCTCCAAGGAAATCCACAAACCCTGGGCGCCTTTGGAATCCACATGATGTTGGAAGAAAAGGACGCAAATTTGGCGTGGATACCATATGTGGTCAAAAAGTTACAGGGGCCTAAGCGCGCACTACCCCAAATCGCCAAAAAAAGGCTTAGCACAGGAGGGGAAAAGGCCTAGCAGCGAAGGGGTTAATTGCAGACTCTCCATGGAGTTCTAATTTACAACTACAGCACTAACATTTTGGACTCACGTCAAAAGTGGGGAAGTCCTGACTGCCATTTTGTTGGAAAAGGAGCTTTTGAATTTAAAGACTTTCCTGAAGAGAAGGCTGAAAATGAGCATTACTTTTTTTGTGTCAGTCGCACTTCCTTGCAGGCTTCGTAGATTTTGTTTCCGTCACATGTTATTGTATCTTCTTGGGTCTTTTGAGATTGCACCGTTCATCTCAGAATCAAGGTGATTTAATCGTGATTATAAACTTAAGGACATTATCAGCAGCTGATGTGTTCATTGTGATTTATAATCAAATTCACAATCATAATATACAATCACAATGAAACAGCTGACAACGCTGTTAAGATTATAATTATGACTACAACCATTAATATGGGGTGGGGCGTATTTGAGACTTCCCTGTATCACTTCCAGGGCACTGCATAGTCAATGTGGAGTCACAGGGCATCGCCTGCCTGTGCCCCAGAGCAATGTTGGGAAGTGTCAAGATCCATTCTGGTGCCTGAGCAATATTCATTGGGGGCGGATAGGGGGGTGCTGTGGTGAGACATATCCATTATAAATAGAGGTTTCAAATTCAGATTTTAAAAGAGAAGAGTCTGGTCTTCCTCTTCACTAGTTTTCCCAAATCATTAGGACAGTCTCCGATGATTCTGTCTTCTGTAGCAGAAGCAGGATTGGTGTCCCACAACAGGAACCTAGTCCACGCAGGTTATGTTGAGCTGCTCAAAACTGGATACAAAAAATAGTTTACAAAGTGAACATAGGTTCACCATCCTTCAGCCTACTTCTGCAGACTGTCTGGAAGCAATCCAGTACAAGCATCTTACAAAATATTTGATCCAAAGTTGTACAGGCAAATTTCTTCCTTGTCGTCCTATCTTCAGGTCTTTAAAATTAAATACCTATTATGCTGGATATTTTAAGGAAAAGTCTTTCTACATCTTTGGATTAATACGATTAGTCAGAGCAAAAATAATCCCCATACCAGGAACTCCTTCTATAGCACAATACTGTGATTGAATTCTTGTGGCATTTATTTTACTGTCATGTAAATGCCATAGAAAATTTTGGGTATGAGCCAATTTGACAGGAGTTTTCCTAAAAAAGAGTTGACTCCAAAACAAAATAAATCAAGAGAAATTCCAGGTTCACTCCACAGAGAAGAGACATTTCATGGCATTGTGATTAAAGCTAGTTAGCCTTTAAATTGTCCTATGGAGATGAAAAATCCCAGGAAGACACCTTCAATAAAAATGACCCGCTACCACAAGTTGGTTAAATCCTTCAGCTAGGAGTGTAATCCCTTAACAATTCACTCTCCTACATTGTTTCCCAGGACGTCTTAACTGCCAATAATGGCTTAATTCCTCTAGGAGCATAAGCATCGCCTAATTGGCTTTACCAGTATCTGGAAAAGCAACTATTCTGTTGAAATGCTACCTGGCTAAAGAACATGAGAATCAGAAAACCAGAAATATCTGAAAAACTAAATCTGATGCCTTAGATTTTAAATTTGAGGCAGCAGATGCCTTACGTCATGAATTTGAAAATCGGTAGCTGTAACCATTAAAAGGTTAGTGGTGTAGAACTTGACTAGATTCTTTCAGTGGCGGTGCGTCCATTGGGGGCGTTGGGGCGTTGCCCCACTAGCCATGGACGACCGTCACTGCCAACATGCATTAAGAAAAGGATTGTTTTAAATAAATCTGAGCGCACTGACTCAGTCACCCGCACTGCACGCTACCGGCCCTGGGAAAAGCCCGACAGAATGGAGCATCGCATAAGGGCCGTGGGGGCGGGACTGCGGCAGAGAGTGACAGGGCGCAGCCAGAGCAGAAATATCGGAGCAGCAGCGGTGTGTGCGCATGTCAAATCCAGGAGTAATCATTATTAAGACTGGCCCGCGCATGCGTACACCTAGTAGACCTTCCCTCACACCCTCCCCCTATAGCACTCAGACACAGGCAGGGACCCGGGCCCCGGTCTCATTATGGGCAGTTAGTAATCCTGCTCGAACCAATCCTGGTACTGCCCTTAGCAGTGACTGGATTGGTTAAGAGGGGTTGCCTTCAGCCACTAACGTACGCAGAACAGAAGATGTTGAAGCAAGGCGCCATTCCGCTAACGCAAGCCCAAGAGCAGAAAGCAGAGGCTGCGAGACCCGGCAGGTAAGTTTTTTAAATCTTTATTTGTACCCCCCACCACCCCGCGCTACATCCCTCCACCACGCTACCCCCTTCCCCCGCACGCTACCCACCCTCCCCCGCTACACCCCCTCACCCAGCGCAACCACCCCTCCCCCGCAAGCACTACCCTGCTGAGAGTAATCCGAGGCACGGCAGAATGGGATGCGAGACAGTCACACTTATTGTGTCATTAGGCTTTAAATTAACCAAACAATTTCAGACGCACAACCTGTTCCCCTCCCTTCCCAGGATGCCTGTTAAGGGATCAGAAACGTGGGCTTGTGGACCTGGCATGTGGCAAGGCAGGTACGGCCAGCGGATAGGGAGCGCTTTTCAGCTGCCTTCTAGCGGCCTGAGTGCTTCGGTAACATAGGGTAAACGCGCTGCCCTTGTGACTGTCTCGCATCCCAGCTGCGCTGACACTAACATTAGCTCTCTCGGCCGAGATGATAACAGCCATGTTTGTCACTGTCGGCGTTCAAGATAAAACCTGACATTGGCATATTTATTGGATTTTGAAAACTGCTCTGCGCCTCCAAATTCCCTATGTTAACTAAGTCCAGTTTCCGCAGTCTGTAGGCTTCTGGTTGTGTAACCTGCAGGTGAGAGAGGCTGTTATTTCATACAGGGTTGATGTGTATTCTCCAGCGCTCTGTGCGCACCCTGCAGTTCATAGATTGTAATCCTTTTCATGTGGCTCAGTAGATGAAGTGCGCAACTCAAAAAATCGGAATTATAATATATATAGCCCCCACCTATATAAACACCATGCAGGTTTCACTTCTGTGCACCAGACACCCGCTTCACACACACCTAGGAGTTCTATTTACTCCGCCATTTCCAGCTCGTGGCCCAGGTTCTCAATAATGCAAAAAGAGCACTTTATCGCAGCCAGTGTGTGGAATTATTTGGAAATCCATGTTTAAAGTGCTCTGCTGCAGCACCAGTCGTGGTGAGGAATAGAATGCAGGCCTGCAGTCTCTCTGGTTGTGCAGACAGCGCTGGCATGGTGTAACACCAAGTTGTGTAAAGTTCTCAGATGCACGAGTCCGTGCATGGCCCATTTGATTCATGCTTTGGTCTCAATTAATATACTTTCTTTAGAATTTAACACATTTTTCACCGTGTGTGTGATGTTATAAAAAAAAATTGCACAGTGGAATTTCTTTTTTTGTTTGATGGATGTGACGTGTTTTTTTTTTAATTTCTGTTCCTGTTATGTAGCTGTCTGGGTCAGTCATAGTGTGAGAATCAGAGCGAGGGGGGAGAGAGGAAACAGGGAAACTGATTATTTTAAACAAAAAAACCATGTCAGAGAATCTCTGCTAAGTGACATTAGGCCATTATTTTACAGAGAGTCCAGATGGTAATGGAAATTGCTTTAGTGCTCGCTGGTTTGGAGGTGGGAGTTGCTGTACATTAAGACCTTGCTGCCTTCTTTTACTGGGTGTATAATGAATGGTCACATGACAAGCATGCTTAAATATTGCTTACTGTATTATCGAGTGACATTTTGGTTTCTTATGGCTGGCTCTGTAAAGGGGTAACACCATGTACCTCGAGATCTGGTGCCATTCAACTTTTTCTGCGCATGGGTATGGCAGTTCTGAATTGTGGCATGCATCGTTTTTCAAAGGAGACACTGAGCGGTGTTGCAGGTGTATACTGTTCAAATGACAGTCAGTCTTCTGACGTCTTTTGACACTGACGTCTGCTTGCATCTCCAGAGAGATTTGGCGGGCCATTAGGGGAATGCTATGCTAGGCAGAGAAAAGTGGAAATGCATCAAACTTTAAATGAATGCACTTGATCTGATGTTTCTTCTTGCACCAGCGAGAAAGCAAAGTAAAAAAATTGCTTTCTGTGCTCAAATGCAGTGTCACAAGGTAAGCAAGTGCAGTCTGTGATGCTAACAATCGTAGGTGGTCCTGTCATTCTAAGTAACAGTAGTGGAAATTCCTCACTAAGTCTTGGGGGTTCCTCTTAAGTTTATACTGAACAGCCTGCCCACCTGTAGCTCTGTACTGGACATGTTTTGAGAGGGATCTTTATTAATGTAATAACTGCACTTTCACCATTGCTTTATAAACCTTCCTGCTTTCTCAAATTTGCTTGAAAATGCAGCATTTGTCCACTCTTTTTTTCAAAATTTTCTCGAAGGAGGAACCCCCGAGCCCCCCCCCATGGTTGTTGCGGCAAGCTCCCTGGGCTCGCTCGTTGGGATGCAGTATGAAAGTAATTTTACGCCCCCCCACTTTCAAATGTCACCAGCCGCCACTGGATTCTTTGACATCCAAACTGCACAAGTACGTTGATTACATGATCTATTAAAATACAGAAACATAAGTCATAGATCCTATAACAGAACATATTTTAACGGGACAGGTCTTATGCACCTTGACACCTCACAAAATGCCAGTTAACAATTTTCGAACACTTTTTCGGTAGAGAAAATGTTTTTCTGACAGAGTAAATAAGGTTTTTCAAACGGAATATGTAGCATCCATTATGTAATATTGCCACTACATGAGGTTAACTACAAACCTATGCCACACTGATGATCGCTCTTTTAGATGAGGAGAGGCAGACATGAATACAGTGCAATTACACATTTAAAACACATTTCGTTAGAAATACAACAGAAGCTTGATCTTTACTTACGACATGGGTTGCTTTCCTTGTGCTCCCTGAAAATCTACACAAACTTGTACTATCTTCTAGCAAAATGTCACACTCTTCCAGCTCTTGAGCATTACAGGCAGGCTTCTCTTTGTCAGGGTCAGGATTCTGAAAACAAAGAAAAAGAAGGAAAATAGTGATTAAAGATCACACGAATTATGATGTACAATGAAAGGAATAGCAACACACGATTTGCTGTCAATGGAAGAGATTTCTATTCAAAGATTTTAATGAATTCTACAGTACCAGTTTTCTTATTTAGAAAGCTACAATTGTATTGACTAATGCAAAAAGAACAATGGATGGACAGAGTGCTGAACATTCACCCCAGTGTAGAGATCTGGGCCTAAATACATAGTTTTTTGCTCCCCATGCCACTCCAGTCTAAACACAGCCATATGCAAATCAGTCTTGACCCTGCTCCCTATGGGAACATTCCTGCCCGAACTGCCAGGCCAGGTCCTCCCTGGATCAGAAACAAGCATCCTGGAACCGGTTTTGAGGTATCAACCCTCATCAGCCAGGCTAGCTTGTCTTCAGTGGCGTGGAGAGCACGGGACCCACGTCTTGGAATACCCGTCCCACTCAGGTGACAATTGCAAAAAGAACAATTGATGGAAAGAATGCTGAACAATGTCAAAACATTCACCCCAGTACAGAGATCTGGGCCTAAATCTATAGTTTTTGTGCAGGATCAAGACTGATTTGCATATGGCTGGGTCTAAACCCGGGTGAAATAGTGAACAGAAGAACAATGGATTTAACCCAGATCTCTTGACTAGGGGTGAATGTTTGATTTGTTCCGCATTCCATCTTCATCTGTGTATCTTCTGCATCTCGCCCTAAGTGCACCAGGTATGCCCAAACATGGGTACCGGCCTCACTGTGCCACTGGATTCAAGCTAGCATGGCTGATGAGAGGTGAAACTCCGTAACTGGTCCCAGGATGCTAATTTCTGGTCCAGGAAAGACCTGGCTTGGCAGTTTGGGCTGGGGTGTTCCCATGAGGAGCAGGGTCAATACTGATTTGCATAGTCTAAACTAGGGTGGCATGGTGAGCAAAAGAAGGATGGATTTAATTCAGATCTCTTGACAGAGGGAGAATGTTTCATTTGTTTTGCATTACATCTATTATCTGTGTGTCTTTTGCTTTCTCGCCCTAAATCCCCAAAGAAATTGAGTGGTATGATATTAGCTGGGACAAAGTACCAATGCTAAATTACATGGCTATTGTTTGTATGGGTTAATTTGTCTTTCTGTTGACTTCCAAGAGTCCTTTATAAACCGTTGGGACTTAAAATATTTATTTGCATCTTACTAGTGAGTGTGCCAGCCTGCACCATGATGAAAACTGTTGGGTATGTCTTTTTAAAATAAAACTGGATGAGAGAAATTGGTACAAATATGTTGCCCTGGTCTGGAAAATGGCAACTGAGAGCATGACAGGCAAGCAGCAGGCTGCTTGAGCTCCGGCAGATGGCATCAAATAACCCGACCCCCTGGAATGCTCGTCTCAAGAATAGAGGTACCTTCCCTGAAAACTACTTGCCTAATGAACAAATGCCGCTGTTGTATCCATGTTAAGGATGTGAGGAGATCAAGCCGTATAGATTAAAGATCAGCTTCACTGGTCGACTCTGTGAAGTTGCTGCCCACAGGCATTCAGACTTAAGCTATGTAGCCCCCTCTCTCTCTTCTCTGCCCATCTTCTCTTCATTTTCAGTACAGAGAAAAAAGACTTCAGCACAATGCCTCTGAGCTCCGAACAGGTTTGTGGATACTCCCTTGTTCTAGACTGCTACTGCTGACCACACAAATACATAAAATTGCCATATCTGCAATTGGGCTTCCCAGTTTTCTTTTTTCACTGGCATAACTGGCACCCTGATGTGAGGGGCATTTCAGATTCAAACAATTTACTGCCTGTCACATGGGGAAAACAGTTCCATGGGAGGAGGGAGAGGGCAAGGATGTGTAATACTGAAGTGCGAAAGTTGATATAGACGGGATATATGTCCTTCGAAGGCTGGTCTGGAGCTACTCAAGCATCTTGAGGCTACCTCAAGCTCAAAGACAACTAGCGCAATACTCTGTATTATAAATACACTAGCAGCCCGTCCCAACGTTGTCCGGGAGCAATCAGTATTATGCCTCTATGTTGACTATGTAAGCTTTTGTAACCTGCCCACGTCACTGCCCACGTCACTTTTTCCTACTGTAATGCTCCGTTTGGTACCTTCTCCCGATTGTCATTTTAGCTTTAAGCTGACCGCTCCACTTTGTACGCTTTTGTAACCTGCACACGTTTCATTTTCCTCCTGCAATGCCCCGTTTGGTACCTGCCCACGTCACTGCCCACGTCACTTTTTCCTCCTGTAATGCCCAGTTTGCTACCTTCTCCCGATTGTCATTTTAGCTTTTAGCTGACCGCTCCAATTTGTACGCTTTTGTAACCTGCAGACGTTTCTTTTTCCGTTTGGTACCTGTGGCTCGCTCACCGCTCCTCTCCGCCGCCGCTCCTCCCTCACGTTTGCTTTGCTCACTGCTTACTTGGCTTCCTACCTCATCCGCCGCTCACCGCTCCTCCCCGCCGCCGCTCCTCACTGCCTGCCTGCCGATCCTTAACGCCTGTCCCCAGCTCATGTCCGCTGATCCTCCGCTCGTCACTGCTCCTCCCCGCGCTGATCTCCGCCGCTCCTCGTCACTGCTCCTCCCCGCGCTGTTCTCCGCCGCTCCTCCCCGCGCTGATCTCCGCCGCTCCTCGCGATCGTGTAGCCACTCCTGATGTAAGCACGCACGTCGTAGCCGGCGCTACTTTAAAGGGACTACTTTTTTTTTAACTTATATTTTTTAAATAACGTATTTATTTTTAATTTATATAGCCTATGTCCATCTGCACACCCGGAGGATTACAACGATGTATCGGGTGTGTGGATTGGCGCTGTGGTTCCAGAGTTTACCCGCCTCAAAGCCTCAAAGTTCTTCCTTTATAATAATAGTATAGATAAAACACATGTAAGAGTATATTTTTACAATGAGTGTCTCTATATCATTGTGACCGGCTATAGCTGTACGGACACTGGTTCTATAATTGACATTTTTTGGAAGAATATGACTGGCAGTGCATTACAGCAAGAATAGAGGAGATGTGAAAGCCCAGAAATTCCCTGTGATCTCACAACTGGCATAACACTTAGGAGTAAGATGTAGAAGTCAGACTGACAAAAACTCATATTATAGGAGAAGGCTTGTACCAGCCACATCTACTACAACTTCCCCTCCCTCTATCTACACTATTAGTTGTGGGCAAGCAAAGACAAAGCAATTCCAGAAACATATCACAGGATGATCTGGGCTCAGCTGAACCCAGGAACCCCTTTGAGGACATAATGCTCCAATCAGACCATGTACTTACCAGTTAGTACCTAAGGCTATAGACCATGATAATCAATCAACCAACTAGTATTTGTATAGCGTGGCTCATCGCCCAGGGGGAATCCAGATGTTGTGCTGCAGTTCTCAGTCAAAGGTCTTTAGACCCTTCTTGAAATGGTCCAGCAATGGTCAAATACGGAGGTGGAGAAGGAGGGTGTTCCAGCAGAAATGGCCAAAAGATAGCCTTTTAGAGTGCCCAGAGCCTTGCTTGGCCAAAGAAAGAATAAAGAGGAGAACCTCTGAAAGGGGAGCAGAAAGGGGATCCACAGCCTTTGCTGTGCACCATGCCACAAACTTGTTCCATATACAGGCGTATACAGTTTTGGTGGAGTGACGCCTGGATGCCAAGATAAAGTTACAAACTTCGGGAGACAGGTTGAAAGCTATCAACTGTGGCTGCTCAATCTACACGCAAGGAGGTGGAGGCTGGACAGGTTCGGGTGGAGGACTGTCCCCTGATGCTGCGACAGAAGATCCTCCGAACAGACAGTCTGATTGGAGGAATGATGGCCAGGTGCAAGAGCTCGGGATACCAGACTCTTCGTGCCCAGTCTGGGGCCATAAGAATGACTTGGGCCTGGTCGCGCTTGATCTTCTTCAGCACTCTGGGTAGAAGTGGAATAGGACGAAAGGCGTACAGAAGACCGCAACTCCACTCGCAACGAAAAGCGACTGGATTCAGCGCCAGAGGAGGAGTCACGAGGTCGACTGATGCCGATCTGGAACCAGGCCTGGATCTCTGGGGGCGCTGCGGCGCCGAAGCCAACGGCATCGAAGGCACAAAGCCCCCAGCCTAGTCTGCGGGGCCCGAAGGCACGCCGGAGTAGTAGGGCTCCCCAAACATAGAGTGGGAGGCTTCGAAAAGCTACGAAGTTGGGCAGGGGTCGGCCGGCTTCCAGAATAGAAGGGAAGCTTGGGGTCCACCCAGCAGGCTCTGTGGGCGGAGCCGGATGGCTACCATCCGCAACCAGTGTCCCATCAGCCGCCGGATGGGCAGAATGCGAAGAGCGATGATGCTTCTTCGCCTTCTTTTTGTGCTTCGACTTACCCGAATACGAAGACTTCAACGATGATTGGTTGTAATGGCTCCGCAACCCGGCCAACGATCTCCGTCTCAACCGAGACCTCGAGCAGCGCGGAGCAGACTGCTGGGCCTTGAGAAGCTTTCGGGACCCCTCCTGCAAAGGACTTCAGATTCATGGCACGGCAGTCAGAGCACGACTTCGGGATGTGGTCTCGCTCCAAACACCAAAGGTGAAAGCCAGTAACCGACATCAATTTGTGACAGGAGTCGCAAGCCTTGGTGCCGGTTTGAGGACGGGACATCCATACATGCACCAGGAGTCGAACTACTCAAAAAGATGTCGACAAAATGCCGCAAAGAGAGAGTCAAAAGGTGACTTGAGGTGCTGCTCTCTTTGGCTCTGCGCTGACTAGCGCGGAAAAAGAAAGAACTGACGTCAGCGCGCAAGGGCGACATCTAAGGAAATACCGCAATGTCATTCCGGTGACCACGACAAACGCGGAGTCAACCGACGCCACCTACTGACGCGTAGGGGTACTGCTGAAAGATTCTCTGGATCCAGTCTGGTGCCTGGGGGTAATTCTAAGTTGAGGCATCCATAACTAATGGTCTCTTTCGGATACAAGATTTTCACATCCATAGTTACTGTCACCAACATGACAGTCGGAGTGCAAGCTTCATCCAGCATCTTGCGCTTAAGACTATTCCAATATGTCTCCCACCGTATTCTCAGTTCACATGCCCATCTCAATAAGACATGGTTTAACACTACAAAATGGCGCCCGCGCATACGTGTTAGGTTGAAGACACTCCTACCGGAAGTCAGGCAACCGGACGTCAGGCACACAGCTGTATGACGGGGACCAACAAACACTCCGACCAATATGCAGGCACACCTGCGAGGGTAAGTGTTGCCGAATAGTGCACCCAGCAGATACCGCGAGTACATTACCTTTGGCTCTACACCGGCAAATACCGGGCGATTCTTTCCTAATCGCCACAAAAGTAGCGACCCCCCTGCACAGCCTCTTCAATACCATTTGTTCTTCTTTCTGTTCTCTCTTTTCTATTGCCATCCATAGCACATTACAGTGCGGGTGGACATGCAATAGCCTATGGATCGAGGAGAACTTTATAAATAGGTAAGAATGCATGGATTGTAGCGGTTTATGTTATGTGCAATACCTTGGACAGACAATTTGTTATTATGACTATCCTTATCACTAACTTATCTAATGAGTGTGAACTCCCTTTGGAGACCCGGCGCTGACCCACAACATTGAGTGTGTGCACAGAGTGAATGTATTTGGTGCTATTACTCTACACCCGATTTGGGGACCAACAGCACCTCTCTCCAGCCTAGCAAGAGAGTACATGATTGGGATGAGATGCCATCAACCATCTCACCATTGAGACCTATACAATAAATATATTTTCGTGTCCGTCTATGTATCGTCTGTGTGTTTTTTATCTTTGGATTTTTCTAGGTCGCAACAAGAGCGGTTATAACAAGCTTATGCCACCCTGTAGATTTCACAAGGCGGACCGCTCTTCTTCTTTTAATATAGGGGTTCTTTATTTTATTTTCACATCTTAAATTCACCCTTTTTGGTCCCGATGAAGCGCCAAGGATCGTTTTGACCACTAGAGGGAATGAAAGATCAACCTAATAGCTACTGGGGTACATCATCACCCAGTCAGTAACACATAACCTATGGGTTTTTTAGCCTGTCAGGGGAACCAAAATATTCAAAACCCTTTATGTATCCCCTATCTAGTTATAATTATTCACTCACCCTTTTTCACAAACCCATTTTTCACTGAAAAATGTCACACCCTCACTCATCATAAGGCGTAATTAAAAGATTTCCACCATAGTAACCCTTTGGGGTACCCGAATAGCATTGAAGCACCGGCCCAACGAGGAGCAACGCCCAATGATGAAGCATGACATCCCTTGGGATGTGTCAGGGCAACAAGAGACAAGATCTGTGATTGTCTTTATCTGTGAGTACAGAATCCTCTGTTCTATTCCCTTCCTTTTCTGTGTGGATATTAATTGTGTCCCTATATTTATTTATTTATTGGGTTTGAAAGGCGCTCAGCTACCCACAAAGGGTTTCCCCGGCGCCAAGGCCCCGGCGCTAAAGCAGAACTCGAGGGCCATTTAGATGAAGTTATTGATCAAAAAGCCAGGTCTTAAGATTTCTGCGAAAGTGGATGTAATCAGTTTATTTGCGAATGTTAGTAGGTAGAGTGTTCCAGATGGAAGGGCCTAGGTAGGAAAATGATCTCCCCACCCCACTCTGGAGAGTTTGACCCTGGGCACGACAAAGTTGCCCATGGATCCGGAGCGTAGATGGCAGGAGGGAACATAGGAACAGTAACTCACTTTTTGGATTTATACTACTACGTGGAGCACAGGTACTAGACCTCAACTAGCTCCCACCCCCCTCTCCTTTGATTAACAGACATAATGCCCCAATCAGACCATGTACTTACCATGACTCCCCAGTTAGTATCGAAGGCTATAGGCCCTGATAATCAATCAACTAGTATTTGTACAGCGTGGTTCATCACCCCGGGAGGTATCCAGGTGTTGTGCTCCAGTTCTAAGTCGAAGAGCCGGCTCTTTAGACCCTTATTGAATTTGTTCAGCAATGGGGAAGTGTGGAGGTGGAGAAGGAGGGTGTCCCAGGCTTTGGTGGTGAGGTGAGAGAATGAGCGTTCTCGGAGACGGATGCAGAGGATACATGCCGTCTGAGTGAGGGCAAGGTGTGAGGAGCAAAGGTTTCTGGAAGGTTGGGGGAAGGTCAAACGGTGGTTCATGTAGTGTGGTCCTTGGTTGTGGAGGGCTTTGTAGGCGTGGGTCAGGAGGTTGAACTGGCATCTTGTCTGGACAGGGAGTCAGTGGAGTGCTGTGTGATATGTGTTCTTTTGGGTAGGTTGAGGTTCAGTCTAGCTACTGCGTTCTGGATTGTCTGGAGTCTTTGAAAGAGTTTGGAGGTTGAGCCGGCATAGAGTGAGTTGCAGAGGTCGAGCTGGCTGTTGATGAGGGCCTGCGTTATGATTTTCATGGTGCTGATGGGGGGCGATCTTAAGATTTTTGACCTGCCGTTTCAAAGAACATTCGCTGCCAAGTGTGATGCTGAGGTTGTGGGTGTGGTCTTTCCGTGTGGGCTTGGGTCCAAGGTCCGCTGGCCACCAGGAGTCGGTCCAGAGGGCTGTGTGTCTGTCAAAGATCCTATTGCAGGTTGGACTGCATGTCAAAAATGCAAAACATATAGAAAACCTGGAAGACCGCATGGATCCAATGCAGCATAAAAAATGCAACTGGAACTGAGAAAGAAACTCTGTAAGCTTTTTAAGGTCTCCACTAATACATTCAGGTGGGGTTGAAGGAGTTGGTTGTATTGTCACTATTTGGACCACTGGAGAAAGCAGGAGCCGACTCAGATGTAATCTGTTACTTTTCTTTGGCTTAATATTATACTGAAATGTAGCTAGTCTAATTGGGGGCCACGAACGAGGATCAACAGGTGGGGACCAGGACCAGGGTGAATCTGGCTCTTGCAACTTCTCAAGACGCGGCAATAAGGCCTCGGTAGCAACTTGAGATTCATGTAACTCATAATGTAAGATATGGTTATTATTTTGTAATTAAATAATCATTTAGGCTAAATCAGGTTAAGTAACTGCCTTGAGTTCCAAATTGCCCAGGCAGGATTAGATAAGTGGGATTGTTGTTCTGTCACAAATGTAATAATGATAAAAATCCTGCATGGGACATCATAGATCCAAATGCAGAATAATGCCCCTTTTCCCACACTGCCTGGGCACACCATTTAAAGTATACAGAGATTAGCAAGACCAGACAAATGGGGGAAATGGGAATGGATGAGAGAAATACTGAAACAAAAACACATACTAGAACCTTGCTGCTTCTTGCGAAGACTGGAACATGTCAATTTTATCCTCGAGTCTAGACTATCATTACCTAGAGAAATAACGAGGAAGGCAGTTAGCCCTTTGACCTACACAATGTGGATCATTTAAAAGGATTTCACAACTGATATAAATCACATGGATATTTTACTTTTAAGGATGCATTACTGCTGGTGATGTAGGTCACAGATTAGATTTCCTCTAAAAGAAGTTATGTAAGCCACTAAATATGACTATTCATGCTACAATAACAAAACATATTAGAACAATCAACTAAGGGTCAACACCTCATAATTTCACACTAGTTGCCTGTCACTGCTCCTTCAAAAATGAGATCCCGAAAACAATTTGTTAACACAAGTTTCATATAAAAGAAAAAAATTATTAGGGCAAGTTGTTCACCAATTAATTGGAAATATACATACAGAAAATAATCAGCACAACTATCCTTCAGCTGCAATTTTAATACCCCGGAATCACTGGAATGTGGGGGAAACCATTCCAACCTTGACAAGAAAGCTCTATACACTGTTCTCCCAGAGGAAAAAAAACGCCTTAAACTTTTAGGCCAGAATTTCACAAGAGCAAGAAAAATATTCCTGATGTCAGAATCCTATAGTTTGTTTTTGTACAAACCCAGTTTAAAAACCAAACTTCTGGAGGCAGGAAAACAGATATTTAGTTGCAGAAAGCTAAGAAATTCCACTGAGGAGCCACAAGTCAGTAGTGTATAAAGCTCCAGGCAGAAGAAAGACTTGACAGCTAATGCATGGGCACATGACTGCTCACCTTTTATTTTGCCTGACTTCCTGTTTCCCCTCGCCAACGTCTGTCACGTCTACATACTCTGAAACTCAAATCGATTCTGAGCCTCCGACGAATAATTCTGAGACAGCAAGGGGACGGTTCGCCCGCAGCTCCAGAAGGTTGATGTGGAGCTAGGACTCCGCCGGAGACCAGAGGCCTCTGATCTCCGCCTCTCCCATGTGGCCTCCCAAGCCCTGGAGAGACGCGTCCGTCACAACTACGTGCTCCGGTTGGGGAAGGGAGAGGGATCTGCCTCTGACCCAATCGCGGTCCTGGAGCCACCACTGCAACTGTCTTGCAGTGTCCTCCGAGATCAAGACATAGTCGGACAAGTTGCCCTGATGCTGGGCCCACTGAAACTTCAGGTCCCACTGCAGAGCCCGCATCCGCCACCTGGCGTGATGCACCAGAAGGATGCAGGAGGCCATCAGCCCCAGAAGCCGCAGTGTCAACCTGAACGAAATCCGGGATAAAGGCTGAAAGATCGGAATCAGAGCCTGAATATCCCGAACCCACTCTTCGGGAGGATACTGCGCCGAGTCTAGAACCGCTCCGATGAAGAGGAGCTTCTGAGAGGGACACATGTGTGACTTTGGCACATTGATGGAGAGCCCCAGCTGGTGCAGGAGGTCGGCCGTAGTCTGGAGGTGGCTGACAACTGTCTGGGGCGAGCCCGCCTTCAACAACCAGTCGTCGAGGTAGGGCAAGACTGAAACCCTTAACCTGCGCAGATGAGCTGCGACCACCGCCATCACTTTCGTGAACACCCGTGGGGCGCTGGTAAGGCCGAAGGGGAGCACGGTAAACTGACAGTGCTCGTGGCCCACCGCGAACCGCAGGTAGCGCCTGTGGACCGGCAGGATGGGGATGTGGAAGTACGCATCCTGCAAGTCCAACGCTACCATCCAGTCTCCTGGGTCCAGGGCAGCTAAGACCTGAGCCAAAGGCAGCATCTTGAACTTCTCCTTCCGGAGGAAGCCGTTGACATTCCTGAGGTCCAAGATAGGGCGTAGGCCCCCTTTGCCCCTTTTGGGAACCAGAAAGTAGTGGGAATAGCAACCACACCCTACTTCTGGCCCAGGAACGCGCTTGATGGCCCCGTAACTTCCTCCTGCAAAAGTCGCAAGTGATCCCCCGACCCGCGGTGGCAAGGCTGGAGGGGTCGCCTCGAAGGGGAGGGAGTAGCCCCTTTGGACGATTTGCAGCACCCACCTGTCCGAAGTGACTGCGCGCCAGTGGAGGAGGTGACGGCGAACCCTGCCGCCCACTGGCGTCGAATGGGCCTGAAAGCTCAGACTAGGAAGGCTTTCAGGCAGATACTGCGGGGGTGGATGTGGACTGGCCTCGCCGTTGTCCCCGGGCACCGCCACGGCGGTTACCACGTCCGCCATCGCGCTGGATGTTAGTCTGCGGCCCGTGGCTGGCAGGACGTGTGGGGGCGCCCCTTCCGTGGCCACAAAAGGAGCGAAAAGCAGCAGTTTGCTGGCGCGGGGCAGACAGGCCCAAGGACTTGGCCATAGCCCTGGAGTCCTTAAAGCGCTCAGGCGCACTGTCTGCTTTGTCGCCAAAAAGGCGACGGCCATCGAACGGCATGTCCATAAGGGGGTTTTGGACATCAGCCGAAAAGTTGGCGGACCTCAACCAGGCGTGGCGCCGAATCTCCACCGTCGTTGCCATCGCTCTACCCAGTGAGTCCGTGGTATCCAGCCCACATCGGATGGAGTACCATGCCGCATCTCGACCCTCCGCAAGGGCTTGGGCGAGTTGAGCCCAGGCCTCCTCCGGGCATTTTGGCAGCACATCCGTGACCGTGTCCCACAGAGAGTTGGTATAACGGCCCAAGAAGCACGCGGTGTTGACAGACCGCAACCCCAAACTCAGGGAGGAGTACATCCTTTTACCATACTGTATGTACCTCTTGGATTCCCAATCAGGGGGAGCCGTCTGGAATGCGGTCTGGGAGTTAGAGGCCTGGATGACCAGACTCTCGGGGGTGGGTGGACAGGAAGCAAGGGACGCCCGGGGCCGGGCGGTGGCGTCTGGCCACGTTCCTATCTACAGGAGGGCCTGTAGCTGGCCTGGACCAGGTGCCCAGAAGAACGTCAGTCAAGGCCTCATTAAACGGCAACAGAGGTTCCGCCGAGCTTGTTTGCAGTTTAAGGACCTCTGTGAGGAGGTTAGTCCTCTCGGCCGCGATGGGGAGCTTAAGGCGTAAGGCCTTGGCCGCCCTCGTCAACACCACACTATAAGCAGCCCCCTCCTCCGTAGCCACGGTAGGAGGGGAGACAAAGCCAGTGTTGGGCGAAGTGTCCAGACCACTGGCATCCCCAAGCTCATCTGTCCAGTCCTGATAAGACTGGCACTCACGTGCCAGAGGGTCCTTAGACCCCTCCCAGTCTGCTTCGCCACCCATCTCCTGATAGTCAGGCTCAAAGGACGGGGTCGGTTCGTAGAAGTAAAAATCTCCCATCGGCGTCGACCGACGCCGCTCCGGTGCCGGAGCCGAATCGAGAGCAGAACTGGGACGGCGTCGACCGAGGTCGGCGCCGGGGGGGAACACCCTAAGGGCCGGCGCAGGCGAGGTCGTAAGGACGACCGGCGACGACCCGGATCCGGATCCAGTAGAGACCTGCGGCGTTGGGACCGAAGTCGCCGACGGCACCGGGGCCGCAGCACCCGACAGCACCCGGGCCAAAACACCCGGCCCGATCGGACTCCCAGTCGGGGCCGCAGTGCCCGAAGGCGCCGCGGAACCCGACGGAGAAGAGAGCGACCTCATGGCCATGAGGAACGCTTCGATCTCCTCCGGCGTCGCGTGCTGCCCAGGGACCGACTGGTATGGAGCAGGTCACGACGCCAGCGGCTCCGGCGGAGCCACGTGGGCGATGTCGCCTGAACCCCCGGCCGCATCGTGTGAGCGTCGGGGGGGGGGGTCAGAAGAGCGATGTCGCGTCTTTGACTTCTTGTGCCTCTTACATGAGGACTTGGAGCCCGACGAGTGGTGACGACTCGACGAGCTGTGACGACTCCAGCCCCGCGACCGGTCCCTCGACCTCCTCCTGGACCGGGACCTCGAGCGGCGCGGGGCCGACTGCCGGAGCTCGAGGCGCTTGCGGGACTGCTCCCGCCTAGCTTTCGACGTCAAGGCCCGGCAGTCGGGGCACGACTTGTCGTCGTAGTCGGGCCCCAGGCAATGTAGATACCGGCGATGGGGGTCGGTGACCAACATCAGTCGGTCGCAGTCAGAGCAGGGCTTGAACCCGGGCATCCCTACCGGCACCCACGAAGTCAAACAACTTTGAAAAGGGATCAAAAATTATCAAAAAAGTTTAGTCAAAAAGTGCCTAAGGGTACCACTTTTTCTGGATCGGCGCTTGCTGGCGCGGAAAAAATAGGAACTGACGTCGGCGCGTGAGGGTGGCGCCTAAGTACTCCGCGGACGACGCCTACCGACGCGCATGGGTACTGCTACGCAAAAATTTCTGGATCCAGTCTGACGCCTGGGGATATTCTAAGGTAAGGAATCTAATACTAACATGTTTCTTTCAGATCCTGTAATGTTTATACTGCCAATGATCCTTAAGAATTCAGTAGACCCTCCCAGGCGACCAATAATCTCAGGTGTGAGCTCAATCTTAGAACCTTTAGCAAAATATGTTGTTGTACTTTTGAAACCTCGTATATGTGACCTACTGAGTTACCTGAAGACACCATAGGATACTATAGGATACTATTTTTTTATTTTAAATATCTTTTAATTAAACAAAAACAACATACATCAGATGAGCAAATCTTACCAACATTATAGGGGCATTACTGTCGAACGTGCAAATAATCATTACAGTATATACAGTCATTGGGATCACGGGGATTCCAGCGTTGCTTCATCTCTTAATGTCTTCGGGGCGTACATATTTCGCCCTTGTGGCTATTTCAAGCCCCCCCAAATAATTTCTCAGGACAGCCACTAGCCACATATACAGCCCTCTCCCGAAACATGCACCAGTCCAGATCCTGAACCAATTGGCAGGCTGTGGTGATTGGTTGGCACCCCACAGCTGAGTAATGTTAAGTTTCGCACCATACACGCCAACGTCACCCATTGTTTCTGGCAGTCATTTAAATCAGTGGGTTCCCACACATTCAAAATACATCTACGGGCTTCCGGTCGAATCACCATTCCCAGTACTTCTCCCGTAACATCATGCATCTTCATCCAGTAGGTTTGTATCTCGTCACAGTGCCATAAAATGTGTATGAACGTGCCCACTTCACCACACCCCCTCCTGCAATCTCCGCTAGTCACTCTCCCCATCTTAACCAGCTTTGGCCCAGTGATGTATGACCTATGTAGGATTTTGATTTGCACCAACCTGAGCCTCATCTGGACCACCACTAACCTCGGGGAAGGACCGCCTCTGTCCAATCCTCATCGTCCAGTTCCAACCCATCTGCACTCCACGCATCCTTGATGCTACCAAGCGGATTTTCCATGTTATTAATTAGCTTCTTATAGATCAGCGAGATGGTCTTTTCAGGGAGGTGCCCATCGGGTACTCGATCCTAAAGGGGGGAAGCCTCCGGGAGCTCTGTATTTGATGGCACATGAGCAAGAAGGGCGTGCCTAACCTGAAGATATCGAAAGTGTTCAATAGTATGTAAGTTATACTGTTTCTGGAGTGACTCTAAGTTCTGCACACAGCCCCTCCCCCACACTTCCTTAATCTGACTGATACCAATGAGATCCCATTTATTAAACCCCTTGGTACGCCACAGGCTCCCAAGCTTCTCAGAGTTGAACAGGGGAGTAGCCTTCGTTAATTTCCCTTCCCATCCCAAACCCCTGGTGGCCGCATGCCAGACGTGTACCGCATGCGCCGTCGGGCCCGACAGAGCAAATCTCCCTGGTTTGGCATATAATGCTCTGACTATGTCTCCACCCGGGGCGAGTCCACGGGAATGTTAGGGCCTGGCAAGTAGGTGCACTTGCCAAGTTGACATGGCAGTACTAGACTGCACACAGACACTCCAATGGCAGGTTTGAGTTACCTTTGAGGGCCTGCTTGTGTGTCTGGCACAAACAGTGCTGCAAGCCCACTAGCAGCATTTGCTTTACGGGCCCTGGGCACACACAGTGCACTGTACTAGGGACTGACTAGTAAATCAAATAACCAATCATGGAATCACCAATCCATAACAATAATTTACAGCAGGAGCACTTGCACTTTAACACTAAACAGCAGTGAGAAAGGGTGCAGAGACATAAAACCAGCAAAAACCAGGAGGTCAGAAAGCAAAAAGACTGTGGAAATATGCCAAAAGATGCCAAGTCTAACAGAGATCCAAACAAAGCACCCATATACGAAGCCATTAAACACTGTAGAGGGGAGCAGAACAAGACTTAGTGGAAGTATAATAACAGATTGTTGGTCTTGGGACTCTGGGCACTTTACCACTGCTAATGAGTGCTAAAGTGAACGTGCTCTCTCCTCTAAACATGGTATGATTGGTTTACACCTGTTTGGCATACCCGATTTACTTGCAAGTCTCTTGAAAAGTGATATAACATATACCTAGGGCCTGCAAATTAAATGGTACTAGTGGGCCTGCAGAACTGCTTGTGCCACCCACAGACGTAGCCTTTCAAACTTTTCTCAGGTCTGCCACTGCAGGGCCTAGGTGCGCAGTTCACTGCCACCTTGCCTTCACATTCAAAACTACTTGCCAAACCTTAAACTCCCCTTTTGCTACACATTGGTCACCCCTAAGGTAGGCACTAGTAGTAGACCTATGGGCACAGTTCTGTGCAATTAAAAGGTAGGACATGTGCCTTTATGTGTGACATGACCTGGTAGTGACAAACAGCCTATTTCATTTTTCACTGCTGTGAAGGCTACTCCTCTCATAGGCCAGCAGTGGGAATTCCCATTTATACTTTTAAGTGGTAATTTCTGAGCAAAAAGAAGTGATGTTGCATATTTGGTAGGTCTAGAATAGTGGTGATACGAATGCCTACTAGATTAGTTGGATTTTACCTTCCTATTTTAGAAATGCCACTTTTAGACAGTTGGCATTTCTCTGTGCTCATGACTCTGTGCTTTGCAGCCCGACTCAAATACATATCTGAGCTAGGTGACAGCTACAGTTGGTGCACACTTTCTAGGCAGCCACCACTTAGGAAGGGCTGGGTGTGACAGGGGATTACATCTGCATACTGATAGTCTTCTTGGGATGGGTAGGTCACACTTTCATTTCTATTGCTGGTGGCCTGCCCTCACTGTTACAAAAAGACAAGGGAACCCAAAAGGTATGCCATAGGGACCTTGGGCAGTATCATATTACACAGAACATTGGTCCCTATTTGTGGACAGAATAATGTACAAAAACAATAATCATACACTTGGTAAGTGATATGTCTTTTGTCCAGCCGGACAAGAAATTTATTTTTAGCGTTCAGATAGATTTCACAAGATGTGAGAACCAAATAATGACAAGCGGGCACAGCCGTGACCCGTAACATTCAAGACAAAACAACGGAAAAATTGGCCAAAAGGGCAAAGCAAGAATCTGTCTGTATACTTGTAGTCAGTGTTACAGACTCAAATTATTCTCAACACACCATTGCATTTTACAATATTTGCATTATCATATTGCATATGGGGTTTTGTGGTCGACGACGTTTCGATGCCGCCTTTAGATATAGGGCATCATCATCAGGACAAGAAATTTCGTCATTGTTGTCTTACACATTAATTATTTACACTATGCCTTTTGTCGCATTACTTCACACACATTAATTACACGGGAAGAAAAAGGGGGGGAAAACAAAAGATAAACATGAATTTTAGGCATGTTATTTTAAACCTCAGAAAGCTGAGTGAAGTGATAAAAACAGTGAGTGAAGAGGTGTTGTTTATAAATTCAAGTGAAGGTCATGGCGAATTGTTTAAAAACGGCGCAGGGTGTTCGTGGGATCATGTGGAGTGATTAGTGATCATTGAGATAGTGAGCCATTATGTTAAAGGCATTGATTCTGTACCAAGAAGCTTTTGGACTCTGAGTCCTGAAACAGACGGTGTTATCGGTGAGGCGACTGTCTCATAACCGTGCGTGTAATTATCGGGTTCATTGGTGACTTGCCGAGTATGCGAGGCAGGATAAAAACAGTGACTGGTGGTTTGTATTAAAGCGCAGTGCGAAGGCTCGCGATTATGGTGAAAAAACTAATGGACTCGGCATGCAAAGTGTGACGGCCGCATCGAGAGGCAATCCAATAACATGGGAGATGGCCTACGTGAAAGTTGGGGTACATGCATGGTGCGAGGCCATGAGGAGAATTACATAGAGGTAGACCTACGTGCGGGGTTTTCTCGTGGTCTCAAGAGTTCTAACACAATTGACGGCTTGATGAGCTTTTCTAAAGAGAAATAGACAATTAGTCAAGGCGCCCGTATAGGCAGTGGCCGGGAGTGAGGAGTAGGGTGGGTAAGCATATTTACCATTTCCAAAACATAATAGTAAGTTTCTGGATCCGCCTGAGTTCGAGCGCAATAGCTCAATCTGAAAAGAGCGAGGCGAGGGTAGATTAGCAGGCCCGGAGGCAGCGTGTCATATATTCAGTGCAAACAATTCAGAAAGGAGTGCGACTTACTGCATTACTCGAGAGCACTGTTGCAATTACGGCGGTCCGATGTGTGATGGCTCCTAGCCGGTGGAGCAGTGTATCAAGCCACGTGGGTTGCCAACAGCGAGAAGGGACTATGGTGCTAAGTGGCTGGTGATTAGTGTGAGGAATCAAGGCGGCCATCTTAAGGTGTTGAAGTGATAAAAGTGGTTTTGGAAGCTAAAGGTGAAGGGTGCACTGAACGACGCATGTGACTTTAAGAGAATACATTCCACATAATGTTGTCATATATACAGAGCATTTAGGCAGGAATTACAGTAGTGAGGTCCAGCCCTCAGGCGGTTTAGGCCGTTTCGAATGCTGTTGGTTTTCAAAATCCAGTGGAGTTCTTCTTTATTGAGCAATTGGGATATGTCCGCTCCCCTGGGGGGTGGTTTGCTGATGGTTACAACTGTCCAAAGTAGGACTTTTTCACTGTGGCCTTTTTCTGAGAAATGTTCTACAAGGGGTGCGTTGGCCGTTTTGCACCGGATCCTGCTGCGATGCTGGCCAATTCTAAGTTTCACTTTTTGGCTTGTCTGCCCTATGTAGACAAGCATGCAGGGACATCAAATAGCATACACCAAGTTTGCAGAATTACAATTGAAGAAGTATTTCCGATCAAATTTAATGGTGCCATACTCAAAAGTCTTGCCTTCAATTGTAGAATCACAACAAACACAATTTCCACATTTAGTATGGCCTGTGAGAGGAGGGAGACCCCATGCATCATTTATTGTGGTTTTAAGGGGTTGCTGTGGAAGGGATGGCCTTACTAGGTGGTCTTTAATGTTCTTGGCCCTTTTAAAGGAGAACATTGGCGATCCAGTGTCAGTTGGCCCGCGTTAAGAACTGGCCAGTGTTTGAGCACACTTTTTCTAATGGCATTAGATGCTGGCGAGAATGTGGTGACACAGATGAGCCTATCTTGTTCTTTTTTCTGTTTGGGCTCCAAAAGACTTTCTCTTGGGCAATACCAGGCCCTTTTAAGGGAGCAGCGCACCAGTTTACGCCCTCACTGAGCACTCATCCTCATTATATTATATGGCACCACACGTTTGCTTTGAATATGGACAGCTTTATAACAAAAAAGCATATTGAGATGGCTTTATTTATCAAAAAGTAAAACCTTTGTTCTCAAACACATACTTGCTGCTATGACTTGCAACGTAGACCCGACGCCGGCCGCTGTGCCACATCGACGCCAGCGATCATCATCGTAAGCCTGCCATAGCCGTGAGAGCTGCATCAACTTGCGGTGCCGGCCCGACACCTGCTGCTGTGCCGCATCGACTCCGAAGCCTACATCATCGCGGAGCCGATCGTCGACGTGGGTGGTCAAGAATCCATTGACATCGTACGGAATTGTGGTTTCGGCACCATCGTGACGTCACCTCTTCTCTGGTCAGGAACCGACACCTCTCCTGCCTGCCCAAGCATCCGGGTCCCGACGCATCATCTCCCCCGAAGCAAGGAACAGACGCAGCAAAGCGCCATCGACGTCACATCTCCCCGACGCCGTGAGCTGTCCTTGTTTTCGCTTTTCCGAGGTACTGTTATTTGGGGGTCTGTTTGACTCTGGGCCCGATGCCACACACCTCGCTGTCGGCAATGTACTTTGGGATTTCTTTGATGTTGAGATAACTCCCTTGAGGTTATCTATTGTTAAAGTATGCTTTTAAGTGTATAACTGATTTTTGAACCATTTCTACCATCTTGAAGAATTATTATTGAGCACAGTATTGTGGATTTTTGTAGTTTCTGGTCTTGTGATAAGTCTATATAAAGAATACTTATTTTTATAAAACCTGTGTGGTGTCCATCTGTAGTGTTCTCACTGTATTACTATATATGTTCACAAATGCTTAACACACTACCTCTGAGATAAGCCCGTCTGCTCATGCCAAGCTACCAAGAGGGTGCGCAGGGGTTATCCAGTAGTGTAATCCCCTTTCCCGGACTTAGAATCAAGGGCCCCTATTTGGTCAAAGGTGTATACCATTGCCAACTACAGACCCCCAGTTCTAACGTTGGTGATGAGCGGTATGGATTTGGACTTTCATTTGTGACTCATATACAGTGATTGGTGTACACTACTAGTGAGTGCAGACCAAACGCGACCACATACTTTTTTTGGTAGATTTTTTTTTCCCTTGGACTGTTATTTTTCCTGAGAACTGCCAATTCTTACTGCCATGAGTAGACCAGCATCTGTTGCATCTATGGATCTAGGGTTTGAGGAAGAGAGGTTGGAAACCAACACTTTGAAACAGCTCAATCATCTCTGCAAGAAATTGAAAGTTGCTGCACCAGGCATATCTTGTGGTGGATGCAGATGGGCAACTGGATAGGCCAGTGTTTCCAGCTAGGGAAGTGGTGCCATCCCCACCTGGCAGTAGCATCTCTTGCAAAGACCTGTACCCCAGAGAGCTGGAAGACAGGGAGAGAAATAGGGCACACAAGCTGGAGATGGCTAAGCTTAAGATGGAGGCTCAGAGGGAAATAGAAAATAACAGGTTGTCTTTGGGGAGAGAGGGAGAGAGAATGAGAATGGAGCACGAGAGGATGTTGAGGGAGTTATAGATCAAGGCAAAGGGCTTAGAGATCAACCCATCTGGTGGCAGCGCACCATCTGTTCCTTCAGAAAGCAGGGTATATATCCCCAAAGATGTCATCAAAGATTTCCATAAACATGAGGATGTTGGGCAGTGGTTTGCAGCCTATGAAATAGCAATGTTGGCCCACGGGTCCCTGAGAAGGATTGGGGAGCTGGTTTGTGGGGCAGCTTTGTGAGTGAGGGGAGGGATACTTTGTTAGACCTGCCCAGTGAGAATATGATGTCTTATGCCCACATGAAGGAAGCCCTGATGACAAGGTATGGTTTGACCCCAGAACTCTATAGACCGAGATTTGGGAATTTTAAGAAGCTGGAGGGAACCACTTGGGTAGAATATGTGTATTTCTTTTGCAGAGCTATGGATGGTTGGGTGAAGGGTAGCAAAGTGGATACTTTTGAAGCGCTCTATGATTTATTTGCATAGAAGCACTTGTCTGCTAATTGTTTTCCAGAGCTACGCCAGCACCTTTTTGATAGCAAGCTGACTAACCCTGGGAAGCTTGCTGAGGAGGCAAACCGCTGGGTCAGTACTAGGGTTCACAAGGGTCATGTGGGAGACTCCGGCAAAGGTGGGCAGGGTCCCCAGCAGAAGAGTGGGGGGACAAGGGTAAACAGAGGGAGTTCCAGAAAGGGCCCCAAAGTAATTCTCAAGGGAACCAAGGGAATGGTTCCCAGCCTTCCCTTGAGAAAAAGTAAGAGCCCCCGACAGGTAAACCTGTTCACAGGGGTCCCGCTACATGCTTTAGGTGTAAGCAAGTGGGACACCGTTGGTATGATCACCAGTGTCCCCAAAAGGGTTATTATGTGCCACCACGTGCACCACCCCATCAGATGGCGAGTGTAGCCCGGGGATGGGGAGAGGAGATGAGTGCCCAAGGTGGGTGGGGTCCCGCAGAGATGTCCCTTGTCTATTTAGGAGACTTTGAGATGGTCCCTAAAGCTCAACTGCCTGATAACACCAAATCATACAGGCAGTGGGTGACCATCAATGGCCATAGAGTGGAGGCTCTTAGAGACACCGGAGCCAGTGTGACAGCTGTCAGGTGTCACTTGATGTCTGAAGAGCAGGTGGTCACCAATGCATTCTTCCCAGTTGTTGCCGCTGACAACACAGAGAGCCACTGCAAAGTGGCTCAAGTTCCCTTTGAGTGGGGGGGAGGGGTGTCTCAGGTTCTCTCCAAGTAGCTGTGAGGCCAGCCATGCCTGTTGATTGTCCGTTGAGCAATAATTTAGAGAGCTCCCCTTGGGCTAGGTGGAGAAGAAAGCTAATTTAGAGATGTTGGTTCTGCCTGAGTGGGTGTGTGTGACCACTTGGTCTATGGAAGCTAGTAAGGGTGTTCAAGAGATCCAGGAGCCTGAAAGTATGGCCCAGGTACCTGCCTTAAAGAGAAGAGGTAGGTGGTGCGGGAAACCTGCCCCCATTGCTCCCACGGTCCAGGAGGAGACAGATCTTGAGGGAGATGCCCTGGAACCTACAGGGGAGCAAGATGTTGAACTGGGCGACCTGCCTGAGCTGACCCATTGACAGCAAGGAGGCCCCTCCAGGGGCAGAACAGAGGACGTGCCCTTCTCTTCAGGGTTTGGGTGACAGGCCACAAACCAGGCAGCAGGTGATCAGTCTGGATCACATTGGATCTACTGGGAGAATGACCTCCTGTATAGCGAGCCTAAGGTTACTGAGCCTGTGTCAGCCCATGTGCTGGTGGTACCCCAGCGCTTCACAGCCTTCCTACTGGGTTTGGCTCATGATGTACCTCCAGCTGGAAATCTGGGGCAGGAGAAGACCTTTGAAAGACTTTTCACCCACCTTTATGGGCCCCAGATGCGGACTCATTGTAGGACATGTAAAACTTGCCAAGCAAGTGGGAAACGTGGAAGGAAGCAAAATGCTCCTCTCCAACCTTTCCCTGTAGTTAGCACCCCCTCTAAACGGGTGGGCTTTGACATTGTGGGGCCTCTGGACCCCAAGACAGCCATTGTCAACAGGTTTATCCTTGTCTTGGTGGACCATGCTACCCGGAAGCCATCCCGCTCAGGACAGTGACGGCCCCCGTGGTGGGACGTGCACTGATGGGGATTTTCTCCCATGTGGGGCTCCCCAGAGAGGTGATGTCAGACTGTGGTACCAACTTCACATCTAATTATATGAAGTCCCAGTGGAAGGAGTGCGATGTTACATACAAGTTCACAACTCCTTACCAACCCCAAGGTAATGGGCTGCTTGAGAGATTCAACCGGACCGTTAAAGGCATGATTAAGGATCTTGAGGAACCTATGAGGCGTAAGTGGGACGTCCTCTTGCCAAGCCTTCATTTTGCTTACCGTGAGGTTCCACAGAAGTCCCTAGGGTTCAGTCCCTTTGAACTGCTGTACGGACACTCAGTAAGAGGACCTTTGAGTCTGGTCAAGGAAGGCTGGGAGCAATCTCCCAGGAAACCTCCCCAGGACGTATACAGTTACATGCTGGCCTTCAGGAACCAGACTCTGCGATTCAGGCAACTCGCTCAGGCGAACCTGGAAGCCAGCCAGAAGAAAATGAAGCGGTGGTATGATCAGAATGCCACTCTGAGCTCCAACCTGGGCAGAAAGTTTGGGTCATGGCCCCTGTGCAGCCATGTGCGCTCCAGGACAGGTGGACCGGACTATTTGAGGTGGTGGAGCGCAACAGTGATGTCCTGCATGTTAACCGCCTGAAGCCCCACTTAGAAAGGTCCGAAGTGGGCATGCTCCTAGCGACAGATGATGGAATGGAGGATGAGACCGAGCCTCTTCCTGACCACCTCCTGTCTGCAACAGAGCAAGATGGGTCAGTGGATGGTGTCAGCCTCTCTGCCACACTGACCCCTAATCAGCAGCAAGATTGCCACTAACTGTTGGGGCAATTCTCTGATTTGTTTTTCCTAGTTCCTGGTGTCACTGAATGGTGTGTCCATGATGTGGACACTGGGGACAGTCCTCCTGTGAAGCACAAGGCTTCCAGTGACTGACCAAGTCAGAGCTTACATCAAGGAGGAGGTCTCCAAGATGTTTGCCTTAGGGGTGATTGAGTCCTCCAACAGTCCTTGGGCCAGCCCAGTGGTCTTGGTCCCAAAGGGTGCCGCGCCTGGTGCCACACTTGAACTCCGGTTCTGTGTGGAATACTGAGGACTTAATTCAGTCACCAGGACTGACGCACACCCCATCCCCCGAGCTGATGAGCTCAATGATCGGTTAGGGGCTGCACGGTACCTCAGTTTGTTTCATTTGACGTCTGGGTACTGGCAGAACGCCTTGACTGATGGGGCCAAAGAGAGGTCAGCATTCTCCACACCAAATGGGCACTACCAATTCCGGGTTATGCCCTTTGGGATTAAGAATGCCCCTGCCACCTTTCAGAGGTTGGTCAACCAGGTGTTGGCTGGACTGGAGGATTTCAGTGCCGCCTACCTTGATGACATTGCAGAGTTCAGCGCCAGTTGGGAAGAACATTTGCTTGCGCCACCTCTGGGAAGTGTTAATGGCACAGCCCAAGGCAGGCCTCACGATCAAGGCGAGTAAGTGCCAGATCGGGCAGGGTTCCATGGTGTACTTGGGGCACCAGGTAGGGAGCGGCCAGGTGGTGCCCCTACAACCCTAGATTGATACCATCTTGGTATGGGAACCCCCAAAGACTCAGACGGAGGTCAGAGCCTTTTTAGGACTCACAGGGTACTACAGGAGGTTTGTCAAGGGGTATGGCAACATTGTTGCACCATTGACTGAGCGGACTTCCAGGAAGCAGCCCAAGAAAGTGAACTGGACTGATACCTGTCAGAAAGCTTTTGACACCTTGAAGACTGGCATGTGCACAGCACCCGTGCTTCAGGCGCCCAACTTCTGAAAGGAATTCATTGTTCAAACAGACGCTTCAGAGCATAGTGTGGGGGCAGTTCTTTCACAGATTAATGAGGAGGGCCTAGACCAACCTGCAGCCTTCATCAGTAGGAGGTTACTTCCAAGGGAACAGAGGTGGAGTGCAGCTGAATGTGAGGAATTTGCTGTGGTCTGGGCACTGAAGAAGTTGAGACAATACCGGTTTGGGACTCACTTCCTGGTTCAGACCGACCACAGGCCCTTCAGGTGGTTGATGCAGATGAGGGGTGAGAACCCAAAGTTTTTTGAGGTGGTCCATTTCCCTACAAGGGGTGGACTTTACGGCGGAACACCGCCCTGGTACAGAACACATCCATGCTGAAGGTCTGTCCAGATTTTTCCGCCTTAGTAAAGAGAACTCCCAAGGGGAAGGGTAGTTCTCCCCACATTTCAGCTGGAGGGGACACATGTTAGACCTGGTATCATTGGCATGAGTCTCCCTTCCATTTTTTACTGATTGCCTCCTCTGTTTTTGATCTGTTTTGCTGGTTAGATGCTTTGGGCGCTGTGACAATGCTATTCAGTGCCATAGTGCAAGTGCTCCCTATGTTAAATTGATGTATTGATTAGTGCCTTCATGATTGGGTTATTTGATTTACTTGCCAGACCCTAGTACATTGCACCATGTGTGCCCAGGGCTTGTAGATCACATGTTGCTGGTGGGCTTGCAGCACTGGTAGTGCCACCCACAGAAGCAGCTTGTAAAGTGTGTTTCAGGCCTGCCATTTCAGAGCCTGTGTGCAGTCTAGTACTGCCATGTCGACTTGGCAAGTGCACCTACTGGCCAGTCCCTAAACCTTCCCTTTTCTGCATATCAGACACCCCTAAGGTAGGCCCAAGGGCAGAATACATTGTAAGTATAAGGTAGGACATGCCCTGGTGTGTGCGTGGCATGTCCTAATAGTGAATTACATCCATTTTCGTTTTTCACTATTGCAAGGCTACCTGTTCCCAATAGGCCAGAATGGGCAGTTTGATTATAACATCTTATAATCCTAACTGACTCAGGGAACTAGGTAGAAATTTCAGTTAAGTATGCCTGAACTCAAAATAATAAAATACATATTTTAGTGAAGTTGGTTTTAAAATTCTGTGTTTGAAAATACTACTTTTGAAAAGTAGGTATTTTCTTGCTTAACTATCCAAGCCTGCCTCTGCTAGGTTGTGTATTCTTATCTGGAGTTTGAGTGACAGGGGCTGGGGGATTCCAGGAGACAGGGAGAGTGAGCACAAGGCTGAATAGAGAGATCAGCATGTAGATGGTTGGGAGGAGTTGCACCTGGGCCCTGAATAGGGCGGTGTTTTCCCTCCACAATGCTGGCTCCACCTCCTTTGGTCTGATGTCCCTGGCCAACACTGTGAAAGGAAAGAAGTAGTCTTGTCAACAAAGTGCTCCAGGACTGACTAGAACTGGTTTGGACTAGGCAAAGGCCTCTCTGCCTTCAAAGAACAAGTGGAAAATGAGTATAAATATGGGGACCCAGACCACAAGACTTTAGATCACTTCTGGGAACAAGACAAACCTTTTGCCAAGGAGAATACCCAAGGAAGCTGAAGTTTGGACTGCCCCTCTGCCAGTGTGCTGTTTGCGGGGTTGGCCTGCAGGGGTTTCTTCATTGCCAAGGAAAGGAGAAGGAACTTTTAAAAGAGCTTTCATTGTCTTGCAGAATATTACTCCAAGGGCTTGATTTGAGCTTGTCTCCTGACCAAAGTCTCAGGGATACCAGACTTCAACCCCCTTCTGTTTGCCTGCATCTGGAACTTGCTGTTCTAGTGCTACAGAAGGAATCTGCAATACCGACGCCGGCGAGCGACGTTGTAATCTGCTACGAAATCGTGAGCGCTGCTCCGACTTGCAACGTAGACTCGACGCCAGCCGCCGTGCCTCATCGACGCCAGAGAATGACATCGTAAGCCTGCCATAGCCGTGATCGATGCTCCGACTTGCGACGCCAGCCCGACGCCTGCTGCTGTGCCGCATCGACTCCGAAGCCGACATCATCGCGGAGCCGACCATCGACGTGGGTGGTCAAGAATCCATCTACATCGTACAGAACCGTGGTTTTGGCGCTATCGTGACGTCACCTCCTCTCCGGTCAGGAACCGACGCCTCCCCTGCCTACGCAAGCATCCAGGTCCCGAGGCATCATCTGCCCCGAAGCAAGGAACCTACGCCGAAACACGCCAACGTCGCCGCATCTCCCCAGCGCCGTGAGCTGTCTTTGTTTTAGCTTTTCCAAGGTACTGTTCTTTGGGGGTCTGTTTGACGCCGGGCCAGATGCCACGCACCTCGTGGTCGGCACCGTACTTTGGGATTTCTTTGACCTTGACGTTGTGATAACTCCCGTTGGGTGTTATCTATTGCTAAAGAATGCTTTTAAGTGAATAACCTATCTTTGAACCATTCCTACCATCTTGAAGAATTATTATTAAGTACAGTATTGTGGATTTTTGTTGTTTATGGTCTTGTGATAAGTCTATATAAAGAATACTTATTTTATAAAACCTGTGTGGTGTCCATCTGTAGTGTTTTCACTGTATTACTGTATGTGTTCACAAATTCTTAACACACTGTCTCTGTGATAAGCCTGTCTGCTTGTGCCAACCTACCAAGGGGGTGAGCAGGGGTTATCCAGTAGTGTAATCCCATTTCCCTGACTTAGAAGTGAGGGTCCCTATTTGGTCAAAGGTGTATACCATTGCCAACTAGAGACCCTCAGTCAGTTTTAACACCAACCATCGAAATATTTACATTTTTTTGGATAACCCCCACTTTTGCCTCAATTTTGTCCAGTCTAGCCAAAATTGGAGAGTTTTTGCATGTAAATTATCAAAGAGCTTTATTAAAGTCTCTATGTCTTGTTCAGATAAGGCTTTTGAGGCTGGTGGCATAGGTTAGGATCCTGGCACTGTTGAAATTATATTTTGAGTGCTCTTAATCCCTTCATGTGGCAGTACCTTGGTTTTGTTTTTTGACCTAGTGCATGTTCTCGATGGAAGTTCCAGATTTCTTGTTTTCCTCTTTCTTTTAGCTGGCACTTCAATTATCGAAGATGTAATAGTATTAGGTGGAGATGAGGGTTCAGCTGGGGTTTTTAATTCAACTATTGACAGTGTACTGGCTGGTATTTCCGTTACTGTGTCCCCAAGCACTCTATTCAAAGTTTGGTCCAAATTCAACACAGTGAGTGACCTGCCCTTCATGGACATGGCATTTCCGAAAAGTGTTTCTTTAAAAGAATAGTTAATAGGCCATTAGTTGACTTTTGAACAGTATTTAGAGAAGCTAAAAAAATCAGAGTTTCATTGTAAATACAGCCAGACCTAAAAAAGACCGAACACATAAAGACATGCTCACAAAACCTCCAGGAGGCAGAACAGGTGATTGTGCCATAGCGAATCCCACACACATGAGCCAGGAACAAGGAGTGGCATTTTTGGAGTACTTGTTCTCGTAACTCAGGGAAGACTTGCTGGCAGTCAAGAAGGATCTCACCAACTACATCAAACAACTCAGAAGAGACGTAGAAACTCTGGGAGACAGAGTTGCCACACTGGAAGGTCAAGGTAACAGCTATGTGGAGGACATTGGGGCATTGCAACAAGTAATTTGAAGGCTCAGGGACCAACAGCTAAATCTCCAGGCTCATACCAAAGACCTCGAAAATTGATCCAGGTGCAATAACATTCGCATTAGAGAAGCCCAATCTAAAGCAGAATGCGCAGACCAGCGTTGCTTCCTCACAGACGTCTTTTGCTTTGTCCTAGATGCCCCACCAACCCTGGGATCAAAATGGATCATCCACACAGAGCGGGCCCCCCAAGAACAGGGAATGGCCCCCCATATGAACATCTTAATCTGCCTGCATGACTTCCAGTTGAAAGAAGACATACTATGCAAGGCCAGAGAGAAACACCCCTTCGCCCTCTGAGACCAATCTTTTTCACTTTATCAAGACCTGGTGGCATCCACATTACAAAAAAGATGCGCATTCCGACCAGCGACCTCACTCTTGCGAAGCAAGGGGCGACCTACTCACCCCTTCGGACTCATATTCCCCTGGGAAGGTCGTCTCCTCCAACTGGGTGCCTTTGAAGACACTTGGAAGGTACTGGGCATGGACCCGGCAGTAGACAGACCAAATGAGCAGTTGCTGCCACACCGATCAAATTTAGGATGCCCCTCTTGGCGGCTCCGGGGCACGCATATACCCCACTAAGGTCTTTCACACTATAGACTACGTTTTCTATCCCCTTTTCATTCAAGTACTATGCACATGCATGTTTGTTTAATTCTGACACTCAAAGCCCTCCCCTCCCCACACAAGATCATGGTGCCTGCATGCCACACTTCTGCACCGTCCTGAGGTGGTAACCCAGATTGGGCGGTCCATCACTGAGTACCTAGCACTGAACGACACCCATGAGATATCTACCACCACTCTATGGGAAACACTGAAAGGGGTTATCAGGGGGGAACTTATTGCAGTATCAGCAGCAGGTGACAAGGCGTGTTAGGAGAAACACGAACACCTGACAGGGAGAGTCAAGGAGCTAGATGGTATACACCAACATAGAGAGGCCCCAAGGACATGGAGGCAACTGACAGCAGCGCAAGCGCAATTAGCTAGCGTTGACTTGGAAAGAGTTGCATAGGTTGCGCCCCCCTGAGGCAAACGTATACATGGGAGGAGACAAGGGAGGTTGCCCATTAGCAAACAAACTTGGGGCGCGACAACAAAATACGTAGATACAATCGATCCAGGACTTGACTGGAACACACACCACCGACGACACTGCTCATTCTGAGATTTTTATGGGTTGTTGTACTCCAACAAGCAGCTAGACCTCAAGGCTAGATCCGTGTATCTAAACAAGTCCCGCACAGCGGATCAAGCACAGGAGTAGAAAGATCACCAAACGGGACCAGGACACCATCGCTTAGGGTCAGAAAGCAGCCATCAAGGTGATACCTGGCACACTGTCCAGACCGGACCCTCCTTAGAATGGAAGGGTTTATTGCCTACCAAATTACTTGGGGGCGGGGGAGCGGAGAAGTAAGGCCACGCATATACCCCACTACGGTCTTTCACACTATAGACTAAGTTTTCTATCCTCTTTTCATTCAAGTACTATGCACATGCATGTTTGTTTAATGTTGTGGGTTTTGGTTTTAAGGGAAACACACTAATCTTGTGCACTCACGATTGCACACACTAATGGGGAAGCCCAGGATAGGTTGGGGCCAGGTACCATATAGAGGGCGGCCCACAAGCACATCTAACAGGAAGCACATTCTCTGTACTAACTCAAATGGGTGACCCATTGGAAGTTCTAACCTTAAATGTCGAGGGCCTCAATAACCCCGTCACACGCAGAGCCGTACTGTCATACCTAGAAAGCATGGGAGCAGAGATCTGCCTCCTCCAGGAGACGCACCTCTTACCACAGGATTACCAGACTCTGGTAACAAGCATTTCAACTCCAATAGTTCTCTTCCTCCAGCACCAAAACAGCAGGGGTAGAGCTTCTAATTTCACATACCTTTAAAGGTTCCATTGGCACTAAGTTGGCTGAAATGAAAGGGCGTCTTCTTGCCTATCTAGTCTCCGTGGGTCCCTGGTCCTGCGTAGTGGCATCCATCTATGCTCAAAACGAGGGGCAGGAGGCATTCCAACGAACAGCTCTTGCTGATGTAATGTCAACACAAGACAGGCGGGTCCTCACAGGTGGGTATTTCAATCTGGTCTTCGATAACGACTTCGACAGATCTACGTCTAGATTCAGCAGGCCGGGGCTCTGTCACGGGAGGGTCACCGGGAGCTTAAGGAGATGGGTCTGAAAGATGTCTGGTGGACCTTGCACCATCAGGTTCGCAAGTACTTCTACCTCTCACACGCCCATGAAACATACGCCAGATTAGACCTCTTCTTGGGAACGAAAGACATCCTAAACCTTACCGCAAATATTGAAATCCTCCCAGCGGCCTTCTCAGACCACTCTGCAATCCTTCTGACACTCAAAGCCCTCCCCTCCCCACACAAGATCATGGTACCTGCATGCCACACTTCTGCACCGTCCTAAGGTGGTAACCCAGATTGGGCGGTCCATCACTGAGTACCTAGCACTGAACGACACCCATGAGATATCTACCACCACTCTATGGGAAACACTAAAAGGGGTTATCAGGGGGGAACTTATTGCAGTATCAGCAGCAGGTGACAAGGCGTGTTAGGAGAAACGCGAACACCTGACAGGGAGAGTTAAGGAGCTAGATGGTATACACCAACATCGAGCAAACGAAGACGCTGCACGCAGGCCACACGAGAGAGCAGAACTACCGATATACGGGAAACACGGTACTGAACCCTGAAGACCTGTACGCTACCAGCACTTTGCATAGAGGACAGCCTCAACATTTTTTATTGATACGAGGATTTTTATTACAACTCCGCCATAGTAGGGTTCAATATACTGCCTACTTCGAGATATCCACCTAGATATGACGAAGTGTTAGTCCCGTACATCCGTCAGCTATATTTGGTGTCTGAGCATCAAACTACAGGACCACATACCGTATATCGAAGGTATCAAAACTTTCCATAAACCACCACCCGTGCCGTCTAAACCGAAAACCACCCTTGGACATAAAAATCCCCTTCACATCTTAACAGGGAATCTGGTCCATTTTAATCAACGAGGATATATCAATCCTGATGAAAATACCTTGATAAATCATAGGAAACTCCAAAGCATCATGATGGTACAGTCCTGATGAAGACACAGCCCACGTGTCGAAACGCGTCGACAGGAAACCATCCACATATATTTTTTTATATTGTTTTTGTTTAACTTTCCTAGTTTTAATCATGTATGCATATGCAACATTACAATGAAGTCTTATCAAATCTCATTATTGAACAAATGATTTTATCAAATGACGATTTTTTTAAAAAAAAACTATAAGATATTAAAATATACTCTATCCCTCAAAGCAGTTGTATACCATTTTTGAATATATTATGATTGCTCACTGAATTACGCCAGTAATTAATGTGTATGCCTGGGTAGTCTAATTCACACATGGTATACACCAACATACAGAGGCCCCAAGGACATGGAGGTAACTAGCAGCACAAGCACAATTAGCTATCGTTGACTTGGAAAGAGTTGCATAGGTTGCGCCCCCCTGAGGCAAACGTATATATGGGAGGAGACAAGGGAGGTTGCCTATTAGCAAACAAACTTTGGGCGCGGCAACAAAACACGTAGATACAATCGATCCAGGACTTGACTGGAACACACACCACCGACGACACTGCTCATTCGGAGATTTTTATGGGTTGTTGTACTCAAACGAGCAGCTAGACCTCAAGGCTAGCTCCGTGTACCTAAACAAGTCCCGCACTACATTCCTCACAGCGGATCAAGCACAGGAGTTGGAAGGCGATATTAGAATAGAGGAGTTTATCACTGCAATCTCCAGACAAAAGACAGCCAAGTCCCCAGGCCTGGCGGTTTCACACCCCTCTTCTACAAGATGTTTTGTACAACATTGCTACCCATTCTGACATGATTATTTCATAACTGTACAGCCTCCGGTGAAACCCCCTCCTTCGATGCTCACTGCCACACTATCTGTAATTCCTAAATCAGAAAAAGAAACAGCTCTGCAGCTCATACCGCCCCATTTCTCTTCTAAACACGGACCTTAAACTTTTCACATGCATACTAGCAGCTAGACTAGGCCCACTAGTGTACTACACCGTGGACCCTGACCAAACGGGATTCATCACCTATTGCCAAACTAGAGACAACATGAAGCGGGTCTAACATATTATAGATAAGGCTATTCATATACCGAAGGAATACATTCTAGTAATAGATGCCGAAAAGGCCTTTTGATAGGGTGCATTGCCCTTCCTATAACAGGCACGGATTCACCTCGGTATACCGGAGAGGTTTTGCACATGGGTACTAAATTGCTACCGTCTTCCCACTGCATCAGTGAGAGTGAACGGACTTACATCTACTGCATTTTCTATCCACAGAGGCACCAGCCGGGGATGCCCAATTTCCCCACAATTAATGGAGCCATTCACCCAAAGAGTGCAAGACAACGTTGAAATTGGGGCATCTTTTTCAAGTGAGAACACCACAAAGTCAGCTTGTACGCAGATGATGTGCCTGCCACACTAGGCAAACCAAATATGTCCCTACCAGCTTTCCTCTCAGAGATTGAGACATTCGGATCCATGCCGGGGTTCCGAATAAACTTTGCCAAATCACAGGTGTTGAGCGTCGCCTTAACCAGACATGGTAACCCAACTCGCAACGCAATACCCAATACACTGGGCCAAAGATTCAGTGCCATATCTGGGGATAGACTTAGTACCATTGCTTCACAAAACATCCAGCATCAATTATAAATCACTCTACAGAAAAATAAGATTGGAATTGGCGTGATGGGGGCGCTCCCCTATCTCTTGGCTTGGAAAGGGTTGCTGCTATTAAAATTGTTTACAGAAAATAGGAAGATACCCCTAAGAATATTTTTAGGGAGGGGGTGAATGAATGTAAAACAGGTCAGAACCCTATCTAGTTGTTAATCTGTTTTAATCACAGGTTCTATGGATATAGAGAAAGAGCTGTACGTTATTAAAGGAGTCTTACAGTGTTACCTATTATTTCAAACAACAACTATTATTCTGCTAGTGTCACAAAAATTACTGCTACAATGTCAATGTAGTTAAAAACCGAGGTTTGATTTTATTAATTTCCTCCCTTTGGGTTACAATCTAATGTACATCAAATTACACATCCTTTAAAATCTGTCATTATCTTGATTGGACCATGACATCAAAATACAATAAAAGTTAATAAAACAACTTAAAAATAAAAGAAAACAGTCGACGCGGCGTTTGGGTGTTTGTCAGTGTTTCACCTTCATCAGGACAAGTATGTATAACATCTCTTATTTGGAATTCATTTGGAATTTGCTTCATCAATTGCAACTTTTCCAAAGGTCATATTCGTTGTTACGTGACTCTTAGAATTTTGAGCTTTTAATGGTGCTCATAAAAGGTCTCCGGTGTGTTGGAACCATGGTATTAGTGATGTGGAGATATTCTTAATGTTCAAGTAATGTCCTTGCGATACTCTTAATTGATGACGGAGTTTTTTGTGAGGTATCGAGACTTTTAAATGTGTCTCCTTAAAATTTCGTTGCAGCCTCCCTGTTCCAACTTTCCGGGTCAAAAACGTGATTGACCCGGAAAGTTGGAACAGGGAGGCCGGCAGTTCGACCAAGTTGGAAAATGCCGCAACTGTGCAGTGGTGAAAATGATTGCTATCATCAATGTCAGGATCAGCAATGCTCACAGAAGGTCGTACCTGGGTGATGTTGCTCTCATCTCGTTCTTCACTACCCCCTAATCGTAGTGGTGAAGTCTCAACGAATGCAGTCATCAGGATGGGTAACCGCTGGGGACAACACGATGCATGAGCCGTTACAGGACTTAGCGAAGTATCTGTATCCAATGGTACTGCTTATGGTAGTGTAAGACAGACGTCCAACACGCATTCTTCTCCGCATAGCATACATCGAAGCACAGGTAAGATGCAATTCTGCCAGATGGGTCTGAATGAAAGAAACCAGGTCATATTAAGATCTCTTTGCCGGACTAATCCAAGGACTTTAGTTATGCGGTCCCGATAGCGTATTGCTAGGATCGTTTCTTCCATCGTTGCTTGAGTCTTGTCTGCGACTTGGCTTGCCATATCGGAGCAGAAGTATCAAAAATAAAATTCCTGCTACGAGACCCAATAGAAGTGGTAGGCCGCCAAAGACAGAATGGACAAAATTAGGAAAAATGCCCAGAACTGTTTTGAAGGGTGTTAACAGTCCCGAAAAAATTGTCTTAAATACATGTGGGATACCACTGGTATCAGACATATTTAGAATTTGGCTTAGCATTTCTGCGAAATGCACTGGGCAATTTGATGATAAAAGGGTATGTATCTCCGCCGTTGTCCTTGCAACTTGCAGATCATACGTTTCTTTTGATGACGTCAAGGGCACAGTTGTCTGTAAAAGAACAGACTTCATTCTGCTTAAAGTATCAATTCGAATAGAAGAGATATTCAAAAAAGGCCAAATTTTCGCCTCCGTGTCTGGAGTGCTGTTTGGATACAATGCTTGCATACAGCAAGTGACCATGGAACTAAAGCTCACAAGATAAGCTTTTTTTTTTTTTTTTTTTTTTTGTAAGACCTTTATTAACACAAAGCAAAGTACACGGCATGAGCCTACAACCCTGGGGCCGGCTCGCTACGTTGATATCATCTTCTGGCAGTTGTCACACGTGTCATTATGAACAGCACAGTCTTTTAGATTTGAGCCACCTCGTATAACATCTGTAGGCCTCCTAGCCGTAAAATAATGTGAGTCTTACATTTTCACATTTTATAGAAAGGAAAACAGAAATGGAACATACCCCAACTAAGACCTCATAGCTCCACCCCACATAGCCTAGACATCAACTATGACAACAGTACCCTTATCCACCAAGTGCCTCCACCTTCAGCCCCGGGCCTACGCACCATATAACACCCCCGGTAGTTTGTACAGAAGGAACTCACTCCTCCTCACTTTCCTGCAGTGAAGTAAGGTAGCCTGTTAAGAAACACCAAATGTCCTTCGGTCTGGATTTCGCTGGCAGTTGCTCCTCATATGTTTGCAATTTGTCTCGGCAGACGCTCATGTCATGAAGCCACTGTTTCTGCGTCGGTACCTTACGGCTGTGCCAACATTGTGCCACCTGCCTCTTCGCTAACAGCAAAGCAATTGCACAGAACCTGCGCTTTAACGCCCTGATCTGCGGCACTATACCCAATAGACAGATTTTGGGAGTACATTGCACCTCCTCCTCCAGCATTACCGCTAATGTGCCCGTTACCTCCTCCCAATACCCCGCCACCCTAGCGCAGTTCCAGGCCAGATGTGCAAAATCCGCACCCTCCTTACCACATCTCTTACACCTGTCATCTTCCTGTAATCCAAACCTAAACATTTTCGCCGGTGTATAGTAGATTTGGTGAAGGAATTTAAAATGAATAATTCTTAAATTGCCGTTGGGTGTCAGCATCAGCGTCAAAGCGCACGTGCTACTCCATTCCTCATCCGTCAATGGGGTGTCCATTAACGCATCCCACCTCCCCCTAGCTTTCTGTGTGTGTCCCGCCAGCTCAGATTGCGCAGCTGTATACAATCTGGACACCAGGTGTGAAAGATCAGTTGTGGTAATCAGCAGTTGCAGCGGTGCAAAGCATTCTGGCTCTGCTGGGAAAGTCGGGTAGTGTTCCCTCAATGCCCTGGTCAATCTGTAGTATGTGAATTTAAACATGGGAGTTTGATTTTGGATATAAGTTAATTGGTCCAGTCCTACGAATGTGCCCTCTTTAAACACATCACCCATTCTATCAATACCCACCCTGCTCAGCAAAGACATTCCAACCTTTTCCCTAGTTACGGATAAGGCCTGATGGTGCAGCAATGGCAAGGCTGGTGCATATAGCGGGGTCTTGTGGGCCAATTGTCCAAGCCTCTGCCATGCTGTAACCGTGGCGTCCACTGTGTTGATATCTTGTGCATGTAGTGGTGGCCGTGTGTGTGTGATGATTGCGGAGAGGGGGACAGGATAGGCATCACCCTCTTCAATGGCTGTGTGCGTAAGATATGGAACCGCGTGGTACCAATACGCCGCAAATTGCGCCTGTGCACAAAGATAATACAGAAGGAAATCCGGCACACCGAACCCTCCTAGTGCGAACGGTAACGTAAGTGTCTGTAAGTCAATTCGTGCCTGCTTGCCCGCCCATATCAACGTCCGC